>NW_028079667.1:5918601-6518601 GCF_014824575.4 Sturnira hondurensis
GACTGACTGAAACTAAGCCTGAGAGCACGGAGAGTGGGCCGGTGGCTCTGACTGCCCTGCAGAGTAAAGCAAAGGAAGCCGCCAGCTCGGCAGGTGGGGTTGTCCACTAACAGCCTGGTCAGAGGACCAAAGAGCTTCTGTGGCTGCTGCAACGGGGCCTCTGGTCTCTTTGAGCTGCCAGGCCAGGGAATGTGAAAACCTGGCCAGTGTTTGAATCGAGGCATTCTGCAATTACAATCTACGCCGAACACAACTTTCCTGGGTCTTTTTAATGATAAAGTTGGGGAACTAATTTGGGAAGAGTGGGTGGTTTGTGACTGCACAGAATCTGTCTTTCAATCTCTACAGGATGTCCTGGTTCACCCCAACCCCTGGACACCCCAAACTCACAGGTCCATGAATCTCCATAAAGACGATCTCCTACCCTGTGGACACATGGGTTACCAAGGCCTCCTGCCCTGGCACCTCCTGCTCATCCCGTCCAGTGAGAAGGCACCATCAATGTAACAGATCCGTGCTATGTTCTCCACCATGTCCAGGTGAGCAGGTCACTTCTGATTCTGTGATGACAACCAGTGGGTGAGTTAAATTAGCCTAGGGAAAAACTCTGTGTGTTGCCGAGTCCATGTGATTGCAAACCATTTCAGATCCTCTGTTCTTACTGGGATAGAAAATAGGCCTTTGCTGAATCAGTGGCCGCATAACATGTACCTGAAACCATTTTAATCTTCTCTAGCAAGGATTCCCTGCCCAGCCTAGCAGCCACAGTGGGGGCTATTGGGTTGAGCTTGGCACAGTCCACACTCATTCTCCAGGATCCATCTGCAGCCGTGGGGCCAGCCTAGCAAGTCAACTGTGGGTGTGAGAGGAGCCGGCACAGCTAGAGGCTCAAGGTCCTTAAGGGACACCAACCTCTGCACCTTCCGTAGATGCTATGTTGTATTTGTCTGGGTATCCTGACCAGGGGTTTAGGACACATTTCAAAGACTTTCCTGTGACCTTCCCCATCATGACAGTTATTATTTCACAGGCCAAGAGTGCCAGGTGGGGCTTACCCAAACTGCTGAGTATGTCAGTCCCTATGACACAGTTGAACACCAGGAAAGCAATACTGTGTGGATTTGCCACTTATTCCCTGGTCTCCCTATGCCCCCACCCTAACAAGGGACCGTGATGAGGCTCTGGGTAACCCCGGTATGAATGCCAACTCAGGCCCTGTGTTCAGTAGCCCATGAAATAGCCAGGTATGCCCTTTGCCCAGTGCACAGTGACCCAGGTAAGAGGCAACAGTTGCTTTGGGGAAGAACCTGGAACATCATTTAGTGTAATATGTACTTGCCACTAACGTAGTCACTGTCAGCCTGTTCTCTATTTCAGTGTTATTGGTTAAATTTTGCTTCTTTGTTTTGTTCATTAGATTCCTGTTAAAGGGGAGATCATATGGTATTTGTCTTTAACCACCTGGCTTCAAGATTTTTCTTTCTCATTACTTTAAAATTATTTCTAAAATAGAAGACAGTCTTCATTTCAACATTATGTGTTTTGTTTCATCAAAATATCAGGTCTTCTAAATTTTCTACTTATCGAAGAACGTACAAAAAAATCTGAACTCATGCCACCTCCTTCTTACACACCCATGTTCACTATTTTTGCACTGTACACACATAAAGCTCTATTTATTCTAGTCATGCTGAAATGTCTGTGATATATTATTTCTCAGTATTAAAGCCAAAAATTGCAAATAGGTATAGTGTAAACATCTCTT
Source organism: Sturnira hondurensis (assembly GCF_014824575.4). NCBI lineage: Eukaryota > Metazoa > Chordata > Mammalia > Chiroptera > Phyllostomidae > Sturnira > Sturnira hondurensis. Next base: position 5,920,367 of record NW_028079667.1, read on the forward strand.
CTGTACAGATAAGCAAGTCACAGAACCAATAATCTGCTCTCATATGCCTCTTTACAAAGCTCAACCCCGAAAGAAAACTTTGAAGAGAAATAGGAATGCATTCTCTCTTCCTAACACAAAAGAGTGATTTCTCATGGTTAAGAAAAATTGTCTTATTCTTTTAGTTATCTTTGTGAGTTTAAACCAAATCATTTCAGAATATCAGCCAGTGGTGCCCACCTGTAACATCCTCTCCCCCGGAAAGGCATTAGAATACTCCTTGCAGGGGTCCTGCCGAGCATGGAGGGGGCTCAGAGTAGTCCCACACAGAAAGGCGCTGGGCTCAGAGTTCCCTGGAAGGGGGTGGGGGGTGGGGAAACGTGGGGGGGGGGACGTGGAGTGGGGAAGGTACCCTTCCAGAAAAGTCACCCCTTCCTCACCTCACCGTGGGTCACATTTCAGGTGACCACAAATACACAGGAAGCAGGATGTTGGAATGGGGAAGGGATTTGTTGGGTTGAATTTGAGAGCAGGAACATAGAGGAAGGATAAGTGCAGGTCTGTCAGAGACCCAGCTGAACACCCAACCCTTCTCCGGCCCAGGGGCGTTTACGTGGGGTTGTCACCTGAGTTGCCATCCTCCTGAGACAGAATAATGAAGTTTTTCCTCCTCTACTCATTTTTTCTCTGCTGGTTAAGGTCAGAGCGTGCTTGGTAGCCATGGACCAGCTCCCAGGCAAGGGGCTTCTGTCTACTGGACATGTATCACAGGTTTCTGTGAACTCTCCAGTTTCAGACTCACAGTGTGGTGTGTTCTTGCGAAAGGACATCTCGACTGTCATGCACTGTGTAGTGCACCACCTGGGCCCCCTACAGGCATGAAGACCTTAGTCCCCCAGCTGCGAGAGGGCTGCCAGCAGCCAGCTCTCAGCCATTCATTCCTTGTGAATTACCTCGTCTGAAAAGAAGTGCCTCGCCCAAGGCTAGGCACCCTTTTCAGAGTGGCCCACCCCCAGCAACTAGCTCAGATGGGACCACCCAGGTGCAGAGTTCTCTGCGGGGCAACTGGAGCTTTTGTGAAGACTTCATCCTAGGCATCTTCACACCTGCCCAGCCCAGGCTCCTGCCCTTCCTGCCCTTTCTCAGGTGAGACACAGGAGCACTCCGTAAATGTCCTGCACACTTGTCACCATTTTAGAGTCCACTTTCTGGGAGAAACACAAATCTAAATATTTGCTTCACTGTACTGAAAGCGATAGCACACAGACTTTTACAGAAAACTCTTAGATGTGGTACAATTTTTGAGAGCCTTCTGATTGTTGGTTGTTATTATTGAACTAATGTAATAAAATAAAAAATTAAATGGGTAATTATTTTAAATGATGACTTTTAAGAAATGAAGGCTTAGCAATATGGGAAAGTGACCCTGGAGACCGAGTGCTTAGGTAACTTACATAGTACAAATCTCGCATGTGCTGAGCAATATGGGATGTCAGGGAACAACCCTGGTCATTTGAGCCCCAATTCATTGCCAGTAATTTTAAAATTTTTTGGTTTTTACTTAATCTAACTCTGGTTTTTTTCTCACTGGCAGGAAAGTGAAAAATACCCATAAGAAAATTTCCCTCAGATAAAATGACATCTCCCAGCTGTCCCCAGCCCCCCCAACAAAAAACAAAAGAAATAAATCTCCCAAACTACACACCCTTGTGCTTATACTGGAGGGGCAGGAAGGCAGAGAAACTGTGGCAATGACTGAGCAGTAGAGGTAACCTTTGTTGGTACCTGCCCCCAGTGCAAACACTGGTAGAAAGAGTGAACTCCTTTAGCCCATTAGAGAAAGCAAGGGGAAGGGAGGAACCGTGGAGGAGAAATGGGCTGGGGAAAGTATGCAATAGCAGAAAGCCCCTGATACACGGAAATCTCACTCAGTGAAAAGTGGCTGTAATTTACATGTAATTCCCTTGATAAAGTTCTGTTGTCTCCTGAAGGAAGTTTAACCACGAGCATGTCAAGTAACAAATAAAAATAAATAAATAAAAGATGAGAGAGAAGGTGCTGATCCTTTTCTAAAAAAAGTTTATTCTCTTGCTGATTTGTTTCCCCAGAAAACAACTGTCTGAAATTGAGAAATAACTACAACTCTTCTGTAATATTCTCTGGGGAAAGAAAAGGAAGAGGAAGGAAAACATGTATATTACCAACAAAGCCTATGTAGTGTGGTACATTAAATTAGAAATGGGTTTGTCTCTCATCAGAAGGGGTGTAAGAAGACGCAAATGAATAATCAGAGAGAAAAATAAAATGCTCATTATATACAGACCAAATTAAGTACTTAAGAGAACTTATTAAAAGCATGCACATTAAATAAGAAAAAAACAGAAAATAAAAAAACTGAAAGGACACAGTATGTTAGCACATGACTGGGAAGAGAAGTGGAGATGCTGTCTTTTAAGTGCTTTCTAGTTGATTATAATCTGGCACAAAATGTTAAGGGCATTAGTGAGACAGCTGGCAGTTGAGTCTACTGACGGTGTTTATCATCAGCCACACCTTTCCTAGGACCGTCTAGGCCAGTGACCAACTCCATGCCACTCCGTGCGTGAAAGGCCCAGGTGTGAGTGCACAGAAATCACAGGGGGCTCCACTAAGAAGCCTCTCGACTATGTTCTCCAAATACCCGAGCGATTGTACAAGAATGTGGATTACAAACATTGTGTGGTCACAACTTAAATGCAGTCCTTGAGATGACGCAGGTGTTCTGGGGGCCGGGGCTCTGAAGGTCTGCGACCCACTGAGGGTTCTTGGCCACACTGTGCCTTTCTGTGGGCTTCCCATTTCCAATCATGGTGACGTAGGTGTGTCACTTTGTATGCTAATGTATCACAATGGGCATATAATGAGGCTCTGAGTTATATCTGAAAGGTATTCTAGGTTCCGCAGAGGAAGAATTGCTAATCAGCCACAAAGTTAGGCAATATAGAGCTTTATTGGGGTTTATGCTCCCAGGAGAGGTTCCCTGGTCTGCAGAGTGGGGTCGGGGAAGTTGCTGTGCAAATAGGAAAAATGGTGGAGTTTTAGTTTCATTGGCTCCCCATGGGAGCTGATGATTGGTCCCCTCTGAACAAAGCGGCAATACATCATTGGTGGTTTTTTCCTTGGACTCAGGTTGCTACGCGGATATCTGTTTCGGCAAAGCCCGCCCTTTTGGCTCTCTGGTTTGGTGTCAGCCATCTTTTCTGGATTGTAGTCTGGCCGCCATTTTTATTATCCGCCATTTTGATTGTTGACCAACCGCCATTCGGGTTGTAGTCCAGCCGGCATTTTATCCTACCTGGCCCGTCCTGACAATATCAAGGTAAAATTAGTTGACAAGTTGAGTTGAACTGCTCTTTTGCTGGTTCGAAGCCATAAATCTGTTGGGGGTTTGTAGCACTTGATAGTCCTTGTAGACTTTATCCGTTACAGCCATTTTGCCACACGCCTTATCTCTTAGGTACTTATATTCGGCCTGAAAGTATTAAACATCAAGTTTTCTTTCTAAAAGAATAATATCTCATTGAGTTTGGATGGAATATTTTGTATGTGTGCTGACCTCTATCAGTGTTTTGTTCTCTGTAGGAAAACAAGATTTCGATCAAGTCCTATGTGTATACATAAATAAAAGCTAAGCATTATGTGCCAACCTAAGAATACATACCTGCCTTTGCCTTCCAAGGTCAGCCTTCCCATGAAGTCCATCCACTGAAGTCGTTTGTGGCAAGTACTTTGTGAACGGAGTTTGTGTATTTTTCTCTCTTTATACCAATTATGTCTATTTGGGAACGGGAGTTTTTAAAGGATGTGGTAGTTTTCAAAATGTGTCCAGGAACTCTTTGTTCCCCCTCTCAGGAGGTGGGATTTAATCCATCTTTCCTTGAGTGTGGGCTAGATCTAGTCACTCACTTCCAGCCAATAGAATGTGTCGCAAATAATACCATTCTTATTTTTGTAATTGTGGTGAAATATACTTAACGTTGGCCATTTCAACCATTTTTCAGTGTACAGTTCAGTGTATAATTTAGCCTTATGAGAGACCCAACCTAAAATATTCCAGCTAAACGGTTTCCAGGTTTTGGATTCCTCTTAGAAATGTGTCATTTTTCATTGAACAGTTCTGTTCACTGATAGTCACGTTGCAGTGCAACTGAAGCTGCACCCTTCCCCCAGCCCCTCACCTCCAGCAGCCACCATTCAACTTCCTTTCCCTGTGAGTCTGAGCACTGGAAGTGTCTAAGTGGAATGATACAGTATTTGCTATTTTATAACTGGCTTATTTCAAGTAGCAAAATGCTAATCTTCAAGGTTCATCCATGTTGTGGCATGTGTTAAGATTTCCTTTTTCAGGCTAAATAATACCCCAGTGCATGTACATACTTCTCCTTCATCTGTTCATCCACTGATGGGCACTTGGGCTGCTGTGCACATAGCTATATAACCCCCTATTGTCGCTTTACTTGCTATATATGAGTATACCTATGAGTGGAATTGCTGGATTATATGGTAGTTCACGGATTAATTGTTTACAGGAAGGACAGTGAGTGCCCACTCTCAAGCAGTTGCCTTCATCCTTCTATTATTGTTTTATTTTCTTTACCACAAACCTCAGGCGAAATTCTCTCTCATTTCTCTTACTTATCTTCTATTTGCTTCTCTGGTCTCTCCCACCAGACTGTTAGATCCAGAGGAGCAGAGACCTTTTCTGTCGTATCCACTTTGCTCCCAGCGCCTGGTCCACAGGAAGTGCTAGATGGGCAGTCAGTCACTGGATGAGTGGGAAGCATGAGTGGGAAAGAACTTGGCACACCAGAGGGAGAAGAGAAGGCTCAGTGCCTGCAGCTCAGGAAGCAAGGCGACATGTGGGGAGTGTGATGCTGGGAGACTGGCAGAAACCAGTGCTGCAAGGCCTCTGAGACCTTGTGGGTATGTCTCCATTTTGCTCTCTCGAAATGGAATTCCTTCATTCCACTTCTCTTCACTGTCTGACCAACTGCTTCATTCTTCAATTTCCGCTTTAAATATCTGCCTGCCCGCCTGCCTGGCAGAATTGGATGTGCCCTTATCTGGCTTCCCAAGTGAATTCATATCTCAATTTTAGGGCTTCTATTCAGTCATTGGTCTCGGTTTCCAGGCTTATCTCTCCCATTGACTTGAGTTGTTTGAGGGCAAGGCTCTTGTCTGACCTCTCTTATTTCAGGGCCCAACACACTACACATTGTATAGTGGGTGCTCCATGGACTTCACTATGTGTGCAAGTGGAGAGATAGATAATGAGGGATAACATGGACCTCAGGGCTTTGTCCACCCCTAGCTAAGCTTTGAGGCCGTGCTATGGTTTCTAGATGCACAGCCTCCTCTCTATGTTTATTCCAGGGAACTCCCAATCTCGGTAGAATGGCCTTATGTAGTAGGTATCCTATAGGATCCAGTGGTACAGACACATTGATCACCTAAGAAGGGTGCTCTGGGAATATCCCTTTGTGAGTTATGTAGGCCATCCTATTGCAATTGAGTCTTGATTGCTATTGGCCTGTTCAGTCTGAGACTGACCCTCAGACTGGCTGACTGTGAGGCTCGCCTCCTAACACAGTGTGCAAGCTGCAGTGCAGCTGCTGATTTCACGAAGCAGAATTTGTCTCAGCAGGGTTTGGTGTCTTCCGAGAGCTCCCTGTGGATATGCTGCTTGTGAACCTTATTAGATCCTGCTCTGTTGTTTTCTGAACTGGACACTGGGCGTGGTGGTTCTGGGCCTATTCAGAGGGACTCTGGTTCAGTCCTATGTCAGACACTGCCTGTGACTGCCACTAGGCAACCTGTCTCTAGTTATCAGCAATGCACAGCTTGCGGCTCCCTCTGCTGGGCCTGGGTGTGTGTGAAAGGACCAAGATGTGCACCAAGGCCAGCTTTTCCAGCACGAGAATTGGGAACAGATCAGCAAAAGCCTCAAAACACCCCAAGATCTGCCTCTGCCTACAGACTGCCCATCAGGCTTAGCCACTGAAAGATCCTCTGGCTAATACTCTTCAGGAGGGAGTAAAGGACACAGGACTGAGCAGGAGAGATTCCAGTGGGTGGGGCTGTTGCTTTCCCCTCAGGCTGTTGCCACAGGGTGGGGAGTGCTCTGCCTGAGAGAGATGCAGCTGCAGGGTGGGAAGGTGAATGAGCACAAGGAACCGGGAAGCTGACCCTTCAGATCCCTCCTGGGCACCACAAACCCCACACTCTCCTCACATGGCTCTCACCTACTTTGTTCCCCCTTTTTTGGAGCCCAGGGTGAGTGGCTGTGAACAATATTTTGACTGTTGGCCCTTCTGGAGGATGGTTGTATCTCTAGCTGTCTGTCCCCGGTACACAGAAACCCCACTGCCTTTCACAGATGAATGTTATGTGGGTGCCTTTCCAGGTTCTCTAGGCTGGGTAGCCAGCTCGGTGTGTACACCCAACATTTCTCAGGGGGAGTCCTCCCCCAAAAGCTGACCTATCCTAGCCAGCAGTCCTGTGCCTCCACACTTCCTACCAGTCTCAATGTGGCTTCTTCTGTAGGTACTTGGTTATAAGACTTCTTTCCAGCTAGTCCTCAGTCGGTTACTCAGGATGATTTTTCTATAATTTAGTTGTGGTTCCATTTGGTCCTGGGAAGAAGTTAGTGTGGCTTCCACCTAACCCAGCACCGTCTTAGGTCTTTGCTATTACATTCGTTTGTTTGTTTGTTTAATCCGACGACCCTCCTTCTTGAGTAAGACAGTTATATAACGTTTAGTCTTGGCTCTGGCTGGAGGGAGGAGAATTGGAAAAGTTTCCTATTCTTTCCCTAAGAATTCCCAAAGACAGGAGTGTCCTCTTACATTTTGAGGCACCAATTAATACTGCCTATATGCCCCTAGGTACCTGGAAGAAACAAGTGTAAATCCATTCTCGAGGAATCCAACTTAAACATAGACTTCAAAGAATAACAAGTGATGAAATTACACAACCATTCATTCACAATTAGAAAACACAAAAACTCATGAAGAAACATGCCATTGTGGGTGAGACTTAGGAGAAGTAATAAATAATAGAATCACACTTGAAAAGACTAAAGGTATTCAAAGAAGAAAAAGATAAATACAATAAAATACAATTAAAAAGTAAACAAAAAGGACAAGAAAAAAAATTTTTAAGATATTTTTTATTATTTATTTATCTTTAGAGGGGAAGGGACAGAGAGAGGGAGAGAAATATCAGTGTATGATTGCCTCTGCCGGGGACACACAATATATTGTGTGTCCCCTGCCAGGAACTGGCCTGTAACCCAAGCATGTGCCCTGACTGGGAATCGAAGTGCGATCCTCTGATTCCCAGGCCTGCACTCAATCCACTGAGCTACACCAGCCGGGAGGACAAGCAAATTTAAACAGGGAAATAAGACTAAAGGTTTCAGATTTGGAATATAAAATAAGTAAGCTTAATTTGTTAAAATAAATAAAAGACAGCATGAGACATATGATTAAGAAACACAAGACCACAAAAAATAATCAGGTACTTTTAAGAAGGATTATACAAAACTCTTATAAATGAAAATGTTAAAAAATAAAATTAGAGATACAATGGATTGGCTATTCAGAAGACACAGTTAAAGAGAGATAATGGAATAGAAAAGGTGAAAGTGAGATTAAGAGATATAGAATAAAGTAAGAAAATGGAGCAAGAAAACATTTAAAGATATTGTGGCTAAGAATTCCCAGTGTTAAAAAGACTCAAATATCAGTTTCAAGAAGAAATCAAATGAAAGAAGGCACACTCAGATTCTCTTGGATTCCCTTCTCTTTTGAGGATCCCAGGATACTCTACTGATCCATGAGTAAATAAGATTTTTGTTAACAGCTAGTATAGTCCCTAAACACCATTAATAATTAGTTTCACTAAATAAATGTAGTGTAGTATATGCTTTATAGTCCACATTTTATTTTAAACTGATTTTGGTTAATGGTTATCTAAAAATATTTTTAAATGTATCCTATCACCCAAGTTATGTAAAAATTATACATGTAGACTTGGATGGCAAACGAATACATTTTAATACAAGGCAAGTTCCTTTGTTCACACTTACTGAGATAAGGAGAAGAGTTTCTTTTCACCTGTTGACCACAGTGTTCATGCAAAGCTTAGGAATAGTAATTTCAGAGTTATAGGTATCTGGTTTTTCATCAAGGGAATATTGTTTTCCACTTGCATCCCATGGGATACAATAATAGGGATGATAACAATGTATGATAATGATAATGGTGAATTACAGCAGTAAGCACTAGAGCAGGAGTCAGCAAGCATTTTCAATTTCTGCCAAAGATGGAGTAGTATTTTGGACATTGTAAGCCAGATGCTCTTTGTCTCGTTGTCCCAACTCTGCTGTTGCAGTATTAAAGGAGCTATGAACAACACGTAAATTAAACTTTATTTACAAAAACAGTCCAGGATTTTACTCTATGGCTGCAGTTTGCTCTACCATGGATTAAAATACAGGCATACCATAGAGAAACTGCAAGTTCAGTTTCAGACTACTGCAACAAAGCCAGTAGCACAATAAAGTGAGTCATAATCTTTTTGCAGGGGGAAGGCCTCGCTTTCATTTTGTAAAAACTCTACATTTGTGAAGCTCAATAAAACAAAGCACAATAAAACAAGGTGTGCCTGTATCGAGGGTGACTGAATTCCAGTGAATTACTTAATTGTAGCTAGGTGTACTTCTTAAATTTTGCTTAAACTATATATTTCAAAATGTATAATAAGTTAGTATAAAATAAAGATAGACTACATTTATTTTATTTTTAACATATATTTTTACATCATATTTTATTGATCATGCTATTACAGTTGTCCCAATTTTTTCTTTTTTGCCTGCCCCATCCAGCACCCTCACTCCCTCAGGCAATTCTCACACTATTGTTTATGTCCATGGGTCATGTGAAGGTTCTTTGGCTACTCCATTTCCTATACTGAACTTTACATCCCCATGGCTATTCTGTAACTACCTATTTGTACTTCTTAATCCCCTCACCTCCTTACTCATTCCCCCAAACCCCCCTCCCACCTGGCAACCATCAAAATGCTCTCTGTATCCATGATTCCATCTCTGTTCTTTTTATTTATTAGTTTGTTTTTTAGATTCAGTTGTGATAAATTTGTATTTTTTGCAATTTTATTCTTCATAGTTTTGGTCTTTTTCTTAATAACTTTCTCTAACATTTCATACAATAATGGTTTGGCGATGATGAACTCCTTTAGTTTTTTTCTTGTCTGGGAAGCTCTTTATCTGTGCTTTGATTCAAAATGATTGCTTTGCTGAGTAGAGCAATCATGGCTGTAGGTGCGCCTGCTTATCATGACTTTGAATATTTCTTGCCAATCTCTTCTGGCCTGCAAAGATTCTTTTGAGAAATCACTTGACAGCCTTGTGGGAACATTCTTGTAGGTAACTAACTGCTTTTCTCTTGCTGCTTTTAACATTCTCTCTTTATCTTTAACCTTTGTCATTTTAATTATGATGTGTCTGGGAATGGCCCTCTTTGCCCACTTTTTGGGGAACCTCTGTGCTTCCTGGACTTGCATGTCTATTTTCTTCACCAGATTAGGAAAGTTTTCTTTCATTATTTTTTCAAATAAACTGCCAATTTCTTGCACTTTCTCTTCTCCTTCTCTCACCCCATGATGGGAATGTTGGACCTCTTGAAGTTGTCCCAGAGGGTCCTTATACTATCCTCATTCAGGGGAGGTCTTTTTTCTTCTCCTTGTTCTGATTGGTTGTTTTTTTGCTTCCTTATGTTCCATACCATAGATTGGATTCTCAGCTTCATCCACTTTGCTGTTGTGACCTAATGTAGTAGGTGTCCTATAAAGTCCAATGACACAGCCTCTGCTATCAACCAAGCTGGATACCCAAGGTGTGCCCTTTGTGTGGGCTGGGTACACCCTCCTCTTGTAGTTGAGCCATGATTGTTATTAGCAGGTCAAAAGAAGGGATTTCCCAGGCCAGTCAGCTGCAAGGACTGGCTGTTTCCACTGACCACAAACCTCCACCCCATGGAGGATGAGCTACGTGAGAGCAGGGTAGTGGTGCTCTGATGTGGTCTGTAGATGTCCACTGGGTGCCCAGGCTCCAGAGTTTCCCAAGTGGTGCACACCAAGGTCAGCCTCCACCTGTGTTTTGCCCTGGGCCATCCTGCCTGAGTTATAAAGCAATCTGAGGTGGCTGCTACTTGTGCTGGCCTTGCAAATTTTCAGGCAAAGTCCAGATATGAATCTAGGGTGGCTGCTGCTGGTGCTGGGACTAGGGACACTTAGCAATAGGGGGCTTACTGAGGCCAGCTGTTGCTTCTTTGATAGGATTTAGGAAATCATGAAGCATGAGCCAAGACCATCCACTCATGTCAAAAAATCACTGCTAACAGCTTGGATGGGCCCATAATTTTGTTGAGATGCAGTGTCAGAGGATTTTCTGGGCAGGGAAAACACTGTTAACCATGTTCATGGACTCTTAGATATGGCATTCACCTGCTGGCTCTATGGCTCTGTTGAGGGGAGAGTTCAGAAAAGGGATAATGGCCTCTGCCTGCCTTTCTGTCTGGTTAGAAAGCTCCTGCCTTGATGCCAGACCCTTCAGTTCCTCCCTGTCTGCCACTAGTGCCTTTCAAGCTGCTATTCCAGTGCTGTAGCTCAGAGGGAGTGAGTCTGAGTAAGTCTATGTGTGGGTTCTTTAAGGGGAACTGCACAGGACTCCAGAAGTTTCTCCCACTGGCTCAATAACTGCTAGTTTTGCAGACAGAAGTTCTGGAGACTTATCTTCCCAGCACTGGAATCCTGGGCTGGGGGGCCTGGGTGGGGCTGGGACTCCTCACTCCTATGATATCCCTACCAAATTTTTTCCATCACACATGGATGTGGGACCAGCCAATTCTGCATCTCCACCCTTCTTACCACTCTGGATGTATGCAGTTCCTTTAACTTCGTAATTGTCAGACTCTATTCAACTTGATTTCTGATGGTTCTGAGTGATGGTTACTCTATATTTTAGTTGTAATTTTAATGTAGTTGTGTAAGGAAGTGAGCCATGTTTATCTATGCCACCATCTTTTTTGATCTATTTTGTCTCTTCTGGAAGTCTGTCACTGGCAGGGCACATGCACAGTCCCTACATTTATTTTGATCTTCAAAAAAATCTGTCATACTTTTTTGCTACAGTCTTATAATGACATTTTCTATTTGAACAATAATAATTGGTATCTACTCTTCAGTAATGGTGTTAGTTTTTGCTGTATTACAAGTCAAAACCAAAGTGTAGTAACAAAGAATTCTATTACTGACTCACAATCTTCTGGGTTAGCAATTTGGGTCTGTCTTTGCTCCATAATGTATTAGCTGGACTCATCTCACCTGAGTGTCAACTGAAGAGGCTGGACTGGCTGGCTTCTCTCTCCTGGTGCTCTTTCATCCTCTTGCAGGCTAACCTATAGTCTTTCCTAGTAGGAGTGGGCAGGCACCCCACCAGCAAGAGAGCACAAACCCTTGTGCACAGATGCTTTTCAAGTGTTTGTTTGCATTGTAGTTACTAACGTTCCATTGGCCAAAGCAAGTCACATAGTCAAGATTTAAGAAGTGAAACAATTGACTCTGCTTCCTGATGGGAAGAGCTGCAAGCTCATTTTGTAAAGGGGCACACATGGAATAGAAAGAATTGATAGCCATTTTCGCTATCAACAATATAGTGAAGTAATTACCAAACTGAGAGACAGAGGAAGCTGAGCAGGGACAGCTTGTAGAGTAGGTTCCAGAGCTGAGTGGGGTTCATTAATTGCTAAACCTTGACTGAGGACTCAGATAGTCAAGAGCTCACTCTGTGCTCTTGAGATGTCCTTGGGATCATGTCATCTATGCTCGCTAAGTCCAGATCCATTTCATTGTCAGCCATTTACCGTACTCCAGGCAAATCCTTAGGTACAAAGTATGTACAAAGAAGGTAAAATAAACAGATATGTTGCTTAGACATTTAATTCATGTTCCCACACAGAACTGTCTTTTAAATTGTCCTCAGTTTCTATTATGGTTCACTTATTCCTACTGCAAGGCCAAAACTGGGGTCATTTAGTTAGTTTAGACATATACCCTCACTGCTACTAAGATTTAAAAAGCTACTGAATTTCTTTTTCTTGGTTCCCTTGGGAACTAGGGATGTACATTCCTTTCCCTCTGAGCCGTAAGTCTGGCCTCTCAGTCTAAGGAAAATATGCACTCTTGATAGCCACATAAACCCCTACCCAGTTTAACACTGAAGCTTACAAAATGTGCTGAGCTCTAGTTCCCTTTTTCTGGGAATACAGAGCCAGACTTATTTCTCCTGAGCTGTTCCTGCTTTAAAGCTCTCCCATCCATGCAGAAAACATGGGTTTTCTAAAGGTTTAATATATTTTGATTCTTCTCAACTTCCAGAAGCCCATCTCAGGGGCACATATTCTGACTTTCTTCGAAACCACTGTTTTCTGTATTAAACATTAATTATCATATGCCTTCTACCCAATTACCAGGATATGTGAGGTCTGTCCAGAAAGTATCCAGCTGTATAAGATGAAAAAATAGAGATATTTATTGAAGAAGATACAAGAAACATGGTACACAGGACAATGATCCTCAGTCCCCTTCAAAGTAGGCACCTTGGGGCCTCATACAGTTCCCCCAGTCGCCATATGCTACCCTGTTGTATTTTTCTGAATCTCACTGATGGTCTGAAGTCTCTTCCCTTTCAAAGGTGATTTTAGTTTTGGGAAAAGCCAGAAGTTGCAGGGGGCCAAATCTGGGCTATAGGGGGGCTGAGTCACCTGGGTGATTAAATGGTTCATTCTGCATGAGATGTGATGCATGAGTAGGTGTGTTTTGTGATGAAGCTGCCAATCACCAGTTGTCCATAGCTGCAGCCTTCTGAATCATCTGAAGAGTTTCCATGAAGGAATGTTTAAGCTTAATGTAAAATTTAATGCAGACTTGTTATTCTATTCGTGACATCATTTTGAACACAATGGCCACACAGTACACATGCTCACTCAAAGCCATCTACCACCGCCACTGACTACTACAGCGAAGTCATCATTGTTCACATCTGAGCATCCCAGTCCACTCTCCTGGGCTGCCAGGTTACACATTTGATTTGTGGCACAAACCATTCTTGTTATATTAACAATGGCTGGACTTTTTCCAGACAGGGCTCATATTCCCAAATTGATATTAATTTTCAAATAAAACTTTCAAAATCTAAAGCTCTTTTTTAAAAAATTTTGCTATTCCCAGTAAATACCAAAATTTTATCAAAAATTCTCAAAATTAGCCCTGGCTGGTGTAGCTCAATGTATTGAGCACAGGCCTGCGAACCAGAGGATCACGGTTCAATTCCCAGGCAGAGCACATACCTGGGTTGTAGGCCTGTTCCCTGCAGGCCAACTCCCAGCAGGGGACACATGAAAGGCAACCATACATTGATGTTTCTCTCCCTCTCTCCTTCCCCTCTAAAGATAAATAAATAAATAATTAATTTAAAAAAATTCTCAAAAAATTTAAAAATTTAAAAAAATTTTTTTAAAAATCTTAAAAAAATTTCTCATCCTTTACATGTGTGCTGTTATATAGAAAAAATACATAATATATATTTTCAAAAATATACATACTATAAAATGAAGCCCATATGGACCTATTTTTACTCTTCAAGTCTTACTCCTGATAGTCATTCCTTTTTAAAAGCTCCTATGCTTGTTATTTCTGATGGAAAAATTTTTCATTTACAAAACAGAGCAAAACTTGGCTGCAGTGGAGACATATTGTTAATATGGAAAAGGAGTTAATGGGGTGACTCCTCAAGAAAGGAACACGAAATATGCTCTTTTGAGAAACACTAGGAGCAGAAAGATTGTATCACAATTTTTTTATCTGCTTTTTCCTGCTTTTGACTTTATCATGATCTTGAGAAGGGACACACTACTACTCCTAGATTTTGCATATTTGTTTGTCTAATACAGCTATTCATTTTCAAAGTAGACTCTAATTTAGGGGCCCTGTGGACTTTTTAGGACTTCAATAACCAGTGATTATGTTGCTGCAAATTGTTGGTCAAGAGCATCCCTTTTGGGTGCCAGAAGGAGAAGAACAGCAGCAAGAAAATGAAAACTTATTTGACCAATAATAAAGGAGAGCTTCCCCAATCTGGTGAAGGAAATAGACTTCCAGGAAGTCCAGGAAGCTCCGAGAGTCCCAAAGAAGTTGGACCCAAGGAGGAACACACCAAGGCACATCATCATTAAGTTACCCAAGATTAAACACAAAGAGAAAATCCTAAAAGCAGCAAGAGGAAAGGAGAGAGTTACCTATAGAGGAGTTCCCATAAGGCAATCAGCTGATATCTCAAAAGAAACCTTACAGGCAAGAAGGGGCTGGAAAGAAGTACTCAAAGTCATGAAAGGCAAGGAACTACACCCAAGATTACTCTATTCAGCAAAGCTATCATTTAGAATGAAAGGGCAGATAAAGTGCTTCCCAGATAAGGTCAAGTTAAGAGTTCATCATCACCAAGCCCTGATTATATGAAACATTAAAGGGACTTATCTAAGGAAAGAAGATAAAAAATATGAACAATAAAATAACAACAAACACAACTATGAACAAATGAACCTAAAAGAAAAGAAAAACAATGCAAACAAGAACTAAGCAAACAGCCAGAACAGGAAACAATCAGAGAAATGGACATCACATGGAGGGAGGTCAGTGAGGAGGGGGGAAGGGAGGAATGAGGGGAAAAGGTACAGGGAAGAAGAAGCATAATTAGTAGGCATAAAATAGATGGGAAGAGATAAAAAATGGTTCAGGAAACAGAGAACTCAAAGAACTTATATGTACATCCCATGGACATGAAATAAGGGGAGGGGAATGCTGGAGGGGGGGCAGGGTGGAACGGGGATAAAGGGGGAAAAATTGGGAAAACTGTAATAGCATAATCAATAAAAAATACTTTAAAAAAGAAAAAAGAGCATCCCTTTTACTTAAGCCAGCGACTTTCAACATTTTTCATCTCATGGCACACACAAACTGTTTAGTAAATTCTGGGGAACACCAATATTTTTTTTTTTCTTGCTGATCTGACCAAAAAAAGAAAGGTATAATTTTAATTCGTTCATGCCGGACAGTTACTGTTGTGTTGGCCATTATCATTTTTTATTTGACAATCTAAGGGAAAAGATGTCAGTGAGTGCTCCTGACTAAATAGTTGGATGTTGCACATTTTAAAAACTCTTGGGGAATACAGGTTGAAAATCGCTAGCTTAAGCTTATTGAAGAAAAAATCGAAAGCTAAACAAAGAACCATAAGATTCTATTATATTTTAGCTGAGAGAAAATGTGATGGACAGTCACAAAGTAATTCTCAGCAGATGCACTTTGGCAAATTTCCTAGTGGGTGGCAGGAGGCAGTGGGGTGTGTGACCTTTAATTTGCTTATTGAGCTCCCCCAAAAGTTGGCTCCCTTTTCTTCTGGAACAGCTTTGGTTATTGAAGAAGAAGAGGGTGGAATAGGTTCCTGGTGGCAGTTGTCTTGTGCTAGCAAAGAGGTGTATGTGCTAGCAAAGAGAGTGAGGCTGCAGGAGGAAGCTGCAAAAGGCTTGTACCCACATTTCTTACCATACTCTCCATTTCCTTTCCTCTTTTCACCCCTTATTTCTTTTTTCTATCTCCCTTTTATTTTGCTATCACACACAATTTCTTATTCTTTTTTCTTATTGTACTTCCTTTAGTATAATCAATCATTTTTTAAAAACCTATCTATACTCAGTTTTTGTTTCTCTGATTAATATTGGAGTAGAAGCAGCAGTAATTAAGAGCTAAGTGATCTTTCTAAATTAGTATTATTTTATATATTTTATTTGCATCTTAATTTAGCATATGTAACTAAGAAATTTGACCAAGACATTCGACTTTTTCATTTTCTTTTCTAAAAGTTTACACACAAAGAGCCTTGTGTTGTCAGTAGTGAGATGTAGAAAGGCTGATTTCAGTGGGTAGTTACTGTTGTTTGGCTGTCCTGATGGCAACCCAATCTGTTTTTTTGAGAACTCTTTTTTTTTAAAGATTTTATTTATTTATTTACCTTTAGAGGGGAAGGAGGGAGGGAGAGAAACATCAATGTATGGTTGCCTTTTGTGCGTCTCCTGCTGGGAGTTGGCCTGCAGGGAACTGGCATGCAACCCAGGCATGTGCCCTGACTGGGAATTGAACCGCGATTCTCTGGTTCGCAGGCCTGTGTTCAATCCACTGAGCTATGCCAGCCAGGGCCTTTTGGGAACTATTTATAGTGTGTAATTTCTATGTGGCTGCTTTTGTTTATGGGAACAAAGGCCTTTGGGGTGGGGAAGTAGCAGGGAGGGGGATGTTGAGCCTGTGATTGAGGACCGGACAAGCAGATACTCTCTGGGACATTGCACTTGGAGGTGGTGAAGCACTGTTATAAAAACGGTTACAAGTTGATAAAAGGCTGACACTGCTGCATGTCACTTGCTTCCTGACCCTTGAGAGCCACTTGGTTCCTGTTCTTTGTCCAAGCTGGATCCCCCAGCTTTCCAGGAATTCATTAAGCTTTTCCAATAAATTCCATTTTGCTTAACATAGCCAGCATTGGTTTTTGGTTTTTATAACAGCAACAAAATCTTAGCTGAAATACAAACTGCTACTTCTTATTTCATTCCTCTGCCCCCTGTCCCCCCCAAATCAGGTCATATTTTCAAAAATGCTCCAGGATACCCACCCCACAATGCTCCCTCTGAAGTAGCTGAGTGGGTCAACTCTAGATAGTTTGGTGAAATATTTAATATTTCTAAATAAAGTTTTGTATTTCAAGTGAAATGATAGAAAGTTCAGAAAAAATTGGAAAGACTAAAAACAAAAAATGTTCTCTTATCAGCTAAATGCAACTACTGTGAAAATTCTTATTGAAGTTATTTCAAAATCACAAAAACATTAAATAAATATTTCTATTTATCTGTCCATATTCCAATTTAAACATGACTCAGGCAGAAATTTTTTCAGTTTATTTTATTTCATTTTATTTTGTATTCCCTCACGGAGGGCCTGGGAGGGAGAAAGTGAGAGAGACAGACATCTGTGAGCAAGAGAAACAATTGGTTGCCTCTCTCATGTTTCCAACTGGGGACCTGGCTTCCAAATGGGGAACCAGGTTATGTGCCCTGACCAGGAATCAAACCAGCGACCTTTCTATTCACAGGCAGGCACTCAATCCACTGAGCCACAACAGCCAGGGCTCAGTTTTTTTCTTTGCTACTTGGTCTTTTTCTGTTTACAGCCCCGTCTGTATAAAATGGATCTTTATTAATGATGTAGTCTGTCAATTCAACCACAAATATTTCTATATTACCCGCTAAAGCCCGTTTTTGTTTTGTTTTGTTTTTTTGTTCACTTTGGAGGAAAATAAAGTCTTGAATATGTTCAGGCCATATTGTCTTTTACATCTCATTCACAGTGTATGATAAACACCTCAATTTGCCCAGTGTGATATGATTCTGAAATTAGATATTTCTGGATTCAAATTCTAGGTCCTCACTTTTACTAGCTGTGTGATCTGAGGCACATCACATAATCTTTATGCTTCTATTTGCACAAAGGTAATACGAATATCTGTCTTTCCCTGGCTGGTGTGCCTCAATTAGGTGAGTATCATCCTCAAAGAGAAAGGTGGCCAGTTCCATCCCCACTCAGGGCACATGCCTAGTTTCTAGGTCTAGCGGGGCATGTACAAGAGGCTACCAATAAATTGATGTTTTCCCCTCACATTGAAGTTTCTCTCCTTCTCTTTCTCCCTCCCTTCCCCTCTCTCTGTAAATAAACAAAACAACAAAAAGTAGTATCTGCCTTCATGATCACTGTGAGGATTAAAGATATGAAACATGCTTACATAATGACCAAGCCCCTCATTGTGTGTGGGACCTGTGAAACCCATGTGTCATCTGTATTAATTAGTCAATAAAGTACAGGCAATATTAAATATAAAAACAGCAGCCAATCTCATAGTTTTTCTCCTTTTATCTGTTGCCTTAAATCAGAAATTCTTAACTTCCTTTTCAAGCAACCTTTTTCTAGAAAAATAAACACCATGAGTCCAAGTTTTTGTATAAAATTTCATGGGATTCTTAAACATCTTAATGTCATTCCATAGACTTTATAAAGCTGCTTTAAATCAAGCAGCTTCCTTTTAAGTTGCTTGTGTGAGAGACAGTGTTCATACATGCTCATGTGGTCCCCTACAATTGAGGTGGGGCTACAGAGAGAGTTCTGGCCAGCGGACTATGAGGGGGACATGTGACACTTTTAGCTCAAGGTGGTGAATGTAAGCGCGAGTTCTCTGTTTCTCTTTCCCACAATCAGTAGGGCTGGAAGGAAAGGACTTTTGAGAAGAGTTGCAAAACCAGCATCCCAGGTCCCAGCATTGTAGGAACGCCCCCCAGAGATCCACTTGACTCACAATGGATTATAATGTGATGGAGGAACAAATCGTTGTTGTGTTAATTCACTGAGAGGACAGTTTACCTGCTAAGAAACCTAGTATTGATTAGCCTAATATATCCCCTTTATTGACTTTACATAAATTACTTTAACTTGGATTAATCTGCCAGGGGTGTCCAACCGGTGGCCTGCAGGCTGCATGCAGCCCAGGATGGCTATGAATGCAGCCCAACACAACATGGTAAATTTACTCAAAACTTTATGAGATTTCTTTTGTAATTGTGTTGCAATGCATTTAATGTGTCTTCTTCCAGTGTGGCCCACAGATGCCAAAAGGTTGGACAACCCTGGTATTCTAGGCTATGTCCATATTAAATCAAATTTGTATATTAATAATAAAAGGTTAATAAAGTGCTTGTTCAAAGGTGAAAACTGTTCCAGGACCCAATTCCAAAGTGTGTGGGGGAACTTCCCCATACCAACAAACCAGCTATCTGCAAATTCAACTCAATTTTGACACTATCTACCCAGATACAGAGTCAGGTTACACAGGTAAAGGTCTCAGTCCCATAAGACCACCCTCCACTTCAGACCCCAGCGGCACACCCAGGTTGTTACCTGTGCTTCTGACCTTCCAGCTACACAGATCAGAGGTGCCCATGACCCCTCCCTCCTTAGGATTGTCTGCTCACAGAACTCAAAAAACCTGTATATTCATTAGATCACAAAGAATATTTATTATAGAGGATAGTCAAATACATGACTTAACAGCCAGATGAAGAGACATTAGGGTAAGGTCCCAGATGAGGGATTTTTCTCTTTGTGAAACTTGCGGCCTAGCAAGGTAGCACACGGAAGCATTCTGGTTCCCCAGTGTGAAATCTCTCTGAAAAGGACAAAGAGTCATTTTTTAGGTTTTATGGAGCTTTCTTTATGTAGACACGATTAACAAAGTTGTTGGCCACTGGCAATCAGTCCAACCTCAAGCCCTTCTTCCCACTCTAAGTCAGGGGTGAAACTGAAAGTTCCAATCCTCAAACTGCACGGTTGGCTCTTAATAATAACTAGCTCCCACTCTTGGGTGGGGTCCAAAAGTCACTTCATTAACACAAGAGACACCCTTGTTGCTCACCTCACTTAGAAAATTCCAAGGGGTTTGGGAGTTGTAAGCCAGGAATTGGTCAAATATATCTGAGAAATATACTTCAGTTATCTGAACGACCATGCATTTCTGATAAATCATACATAATAATTGCAAAAGGTCTTTCACATAGCTCACTGAATTTTTTTTATGCTCACCCAAAGATATGCTCACTGACTGTAAAGAGAGGGAAAGGCAGGGAAAAAGAGGGAGAGAAACACTAATGTGAGAGAGAAACACCAGTCAGTGGCCTCTCATACACATTTGACCAGGGACCAAACCTGCCATTTATACATGTGCTCCGATGGAGAATCAAACCTGTGACCCTTCAGTTTACAGGATGATGCTCCAACCAACCGAAACACACTGGCCGGTCTGAATTTTTATAACTTTGTAAGATAGGAGGGCAGGAATTATTATGCCTCTTTTATAGAATAAACTAAAATTCAAAAACTGTATGTCCTTTGTCCAAGCACACTAGTAGAGACCATAGTTTCTTTTTCTATGCTGTATTTTTATTAATGAAAATATATCTTAGTATCTTACTACAAGCTGAAAAAGAAAATCTGACCTACCCATCCTAGACTTTTCTACAAAATACTTCATCCCACACAGTTTACCTAAAGTATATGCTGTACTGTATATAAAAAGTCTGATAACTTTTTGGAGTCATACTTAATTTAAACTGGATGGTTTCAACTAAAATACTACATATATTTGACAAACATCTGTTAGCTAAAGTAATATATATTTTTATTGGGAAATTTACTAACAATATGATTTTTTCATTTTACATTTCTTTTTGTCAAAAACAAAATATATCCTTCAACACTGGTGAAAGTGTTAACTACACAGAAACTTCATTTCTTTAGTCTTACCTTTTCTCCTTCCTTTCCTTTTGATTCAAACTGGCCTCATCCAGCACCCTGACTCCCCTGCCACCTCCTCCCTTGCAGATCTACTCCATTAGTAACTAAGCTCTCAGAACAAGGAGGGCCTGATCAGCATTAAACAATCTTAGGAACCAAGCCCTGGGTCTACTGACCACAGAAACAGAGTTTCAGTGAAATTAAAGATAACATCTAGTTCTCAGTTGAGTTTCAGCTCCAGACCCATAAAAGTGGAATGACCCTACTAAACACATCCTTGTGTAACCAGACAAAGCGACACCAGGGCTGACATCAGGACCCGACGCATGATCAGCTACTCCCTACCCTAGTAGAGACTATGAAGCTGACCATGACCCTAACTCAATTAGTCCCCTACATATTCTATGCCCTGGAAGCCATCAAAAAGCCAGGTATTTTAGCACTAACTTACCTGTGATTCTGGGCTTGGGGCCATTTTCTCAATTAATCAACACTTAACTTTCTTGGCTACAAACTCCTATTCCTCATCGACTGGGCTTTATGCATGTAGGCAAACAGATTCCTGTAGTCTGGTAACAAAATGTGTGTTTTTAAAAGAAACCACAAGCCCTCACCAGTGTGGCTTAGATGGTTGCGTACTGTCCCACAGCTGAAAGGTTACCAGTTTGATTTCAGGTCAGGGCACACATCTAGGTTGCGGATTTGGTCCCTGGTCAGAGTGAGTGTGAGAAGCAACTGGTCAATGTTTTTCTCTCACATCAATGTTTCTCTTCCTCTCTTTCTCCCTCCTTTCCCCTTTCTCTAAAAAATAAAAATTTAAAAAAAAAAAGAAACCACAAAATTCACCTTTTAAATCCTTCATTATAATAACATGTATAATACAGACAAGTACATAAACTTCTATACAGTTAAATGGATAGTTATAAACATATATATATATACATATATATATATATATATATATATATATATATATGAAACCACCATCTAGGTTAAGAAATAAACTTGTCAGCACTCAAGAAGTAATCCTCTCCAAAGCAAAATGCATTTAGTATAATTAATTCAATTCTTAATATTTTAAATTCAACAGAACACAAATTACCAGTGATACTGTTTTTTCCCCACAACTGCATTAGACACAAGACTTGAAAATGAATATTGAATTTATTTATAGCAAATGTAAAGTAGCAAGTTATTTGTTTTAGATAACCTATTTCTACTTGTTAAGACATGCTATTCTTTCAAAAGAAGTGAACATCATGTTCAAGATACTAATGTCCTCAAAAAGAGAAACTGGAGTTAGCTGTATCACTGTGGGTGCCTCCTTCACATCTGAATAACCTCATTAAACGGAGATGCCATGATTAGCCAAAGCTGAAGAACTTGGTGCATTCTCAAAAGAAGATAATTTCTTTCCATATTTGAATTGAATTAGGCTTAGCTACAAGTAAGGGAAAAAGTCCAGAATTACAGTGGTTAACAAAATAATGATTTTTCTCTCATTAAAAAAAGATCTGGAGGTAGTCTCTCCAGAGCTGATATGCCATTCCATTGTGGTAGAACACCCAGCTCTTATTTTTGGCTTCCACTTCATAGTCCAAGATAGCCATTCAAACGCCAGCTATCACGCTGACATTGTAGCCAGAGGAAAAAGAAAAGTAGAATAGCCCTTTCCCTTTAATCATATGTCCTGGAAGTCCCATGGATCACTCATTTTTATATCCTAACAGACAGAACTTATCACATGGCCACATAATGAATGTGACAGAGAAGTGGAGAAATACAGTCTTCTTCTGGACGGAGATGGGCCCCCTTGAAAACCAAGGATTCTACTAAAAAAGAAAAGGGGAAAAGATATTGGAAGGAAGCCTTTTGCTCCTGAGGTCTTTTTCTGTTGTTGTTGGTTTTTGTTTTTGTTTTTTTTGCAGTGTTCCATAGGTAAATTTATTCACTAAATAAATAGATCAATAGAGAAAAGTAAGGTTTCTATAGGAAAACATCAAAAATCTATTTCATAACTTTGCAAACTAAATTTAATTTTCTACCCTGGCTGGTGTGGATCAGTGGATTGACAGCTGGCCTGAAAACCAGAAGGTCACCAATTCAGTTCCTGGTAGGGGCACATGCCTGGGCTGTGGGCCAGGTCCCTCGGTGGGGAGCGTTCTAGAGGCCTCTGATCCATGTCTCTCTCACATAGTGATGTTTTTCTCTCTTTCTCCCTCCATTCACCTCTCACTGAAAATCTCACACATGGGAGATTTTCTCTCCCTTCCTCCCTTCTCCTCTCTAAAAATAAAAAAAAATCTTAAAAAATAATTTTTCTAAATGCTGATTTAAGATGGCCTATCTTATCTCACACAGCAGATGAATATTCCTTTTTCTAGAAGTATACTTGGTGCCCTGCAACTTCTGGCTTTTCCCAAAACTGAAATCACCTTTGAAAGGCTGTAAGGGGACAGATCTCAGACCATTAAGAAAGAATAAAAGAAAGAATAAAAGCCAAATAGAGAACACTTGAAAAGGAAAGAACTCGAAACTACCACATAGTTGCATACCACCTGGTAAGCAGACAACTCCACAAGTTTGGATCCTTCCTGATGGAATCATATGTCCCTACTGTGCTGGGCTGCCAGAACATGAACCTGCCTGTGTGCGCCCAGGATGCTCCCTGCTGTCATCTATTTAAAGCAGTGACACAAAAGCACTTATTATAATCCAACGGTGAGCTGAAAAGACACTTGTACAGAAGTTCTGTTATTCCAAAATGATAGTGAAGCCTGATTAATGAAGGACTATTGGACATATACATGAGTGAAATTATCATAAATTTTCTTCAAGAAACACATCAACAACTGGGTACCTGGTAATTCTATTCTAAATTGGGTCGCACTACAGACCTCCCATGAGCTATCTTCCAGGAATTTAAACTATGAGCAAAGTATGTGAATATGCATGTTTGGAAGGCTTTACAGACTTGGATCCTATGATATACTGATGGAGCATTACAACCTGCAAAGAAAGTGTTGCCCAGGATAATGACTGCTAGCTGCAGGACCCAGAGAAATGCTACCTCAACAAGATACAATTGCAGAAAATATTAGAAACCTCCGGGTTCTGCATCACACTCTGCTTATATGCAAATTTCATTTTAGCAAAGCCCCTAAAATGGGTATAATATTTGTAAAATTCCGGAGAATAACAGTGTCCCCCCAAACCACTTATAGGGTTTTCCTCTGCTTTAATTCAAACACAGATAGTAATATATTAACATTGATAATAATATTGAAGAATATAGAAGCCCTGGAGGCAGTGATAGCTCTTTCTCTCTTTTTTTGGAGAAATGCTCCCAGTTTATGTAGTTTCTAATATTGTAAAAGACATAAAAACATTTATTTACAAAAAAGAGTAATTGTAGTAGCTTGGTAAAGAGTAGATAAAATTATGAACATTTTCCAAAAAACAAACCAGCTTTTGTATTTTTGGAAGTATCTTGTCATTTTAAGATTTTTGTAATGTTTTATAAAAAATAAGTTTGCAGCAAAAAGTATGTATTGTAAAATGGTCTATATAAACCAGGGATTAAATAGGTAAAGCCCAAGTAACTGTTACTGTAGCACTTTAACTCCTTGGCCATGTGGAGGTGCCTCATGTATTATGTTCAATAGCTGGCCTTTATGTTTTCAGGTACCTTCCTGGCAAACCAAAGGGTTTTCTTTTGAATCTCACCTGTTCTATTGTAATACTGCCAAGGCTGCAAAAGAAAAGCCCAAAATGGGGACCTAGAAACAATATCCCATCAGTCCAACATTTTAGGTTGTGAGTAAATGAGCACATGTACAAGTAGCCAATGCCATGCAAATTACATTGCCTGTTTTGGTTTTGTGAGCAGGAATCAGTATTTGGAGCTCATCTGATTGTCCATTTCACATGAGACATATACTACATGGTGCAGATTGTACTTTAAGTTACTTGGATAATTTCTCACATAGTGGAATTTACAAATTGTGGTAAAATATACACAATAAATTTTACAATTCAAACTATTTTAAGTGTATAGTTCTATGGTACTAAGTACATTCATGTTGTGCAACCATGACTTCCACGTTGGTTTTTATCCTCCTATACTAAACATTGTATTAATTAAATAACTCTTCATTACCCGCTCTCCTCAGACGCCAGTAATCTACTTTTTCTCTATGAATTTAACTATATAGGTAACTCATCTAAGTGGAATTATACAGTATTTGTCCTGGATTATTTCACTTAGCATAAAGTCTTCAAGGCTCATACACATTGTAGCAGAGCTTAATATTTCATTGTATGTACACAAGGTCTGTCCAGAAGCCATCTGGCCATGCGATACGAAAAACAAACATTTATTGAAGAAGACACAAGAAACATTGTAGATATAATGATGCCTCGGTTTCCTTCAAAGTAGACATCTTGGGACCTCACACAGTTCTCCCAATCGCTATCAGCTGCCCTGTCATTTCTTTCTTGAATCTCATTGATGGTCTGAGATCTGTCCCCTTACAGCCTTTCAAAGGTGATTTTAGTTTTGGGAAATGCCAGAAGTTGCAGGGTGCCAAATCTGGGTTGTAAGGGGGCTGAGTCACCTGGGTGATTTAATGGTTCACTGAAAAACTCTGCCCAAGACATGATGCATGAGCAGGTGCATTGCTGTCATGATGAAGCTGCCAGTCACCAGTTGCCCATAACTACAGCCTTCTAAATTATCTGGATAGTTTCTGTGGAAGAATGTTCAAGTTTAATGCAAAATTTCATGCAGATTCATTGCTCTACTCAGTCATATTGAATGTGATGGCCACACAGTACACATGCTCACTCAACAGTGTCTACCACCCCCACTGACTAGTACAGTGACGTCATCATTGTTCATGAATGCACACTCTAGTCCTCTCTCCTTGGCTGTCAGGTTACATCTATGTCATGCAAACTATTCTTGTTATATTAACAATGGCTGGATTGTTTCTGGACAGACCTCATATGCTGTATTTTGTTTATCCACTTAATCTGTCAATGTGTACTTGGGTTGCTTCCACTTTTTGGCTACTGTGAATGCTTCTGAGGTTTTTGGTGTACAAATATGAGTCCCTGCTTTCTTTGGGATATATATCCAGAAGGAAAGCTGCTGAATCATATAATTCTATTTTTAAGTTTTGAAGAATCTCCATAGTGTTCTCTCCATAGTAACTGTACCATTTTACATTTCCAGTAGTAATGCACAAGAATTCCAGTTTCTTTATATTCTCATCAACATTTGCTCCTTTCTTTTTTTTTATGGTAATAGCCATCACAGTGAGTGTGAATATCTCATTGTGGTTTTTATTTGCATTCCTTAATGATTAGTGGTGTCAAGCACCTTTTCATGTGTTTATTGGCCATTTGTATATATGACTCAAGGGGATGGACACAAGATTTGTATAAGTGAATAAAATATACTGGTAAGCATAATTCATTAGAAGGAGGAATAGCTAAAGGCTAGTGATTCCCCACAAATCCCAAAGTAAAGGGGTTTGATATATCACTCTTAGGCACAGTTTTGTTTTGTTTTTATGCCCCTTAATGAGGGGAAATGGAATTAACTCGAGTTTTGTCCCATTTTTCTCAGACATTAACAACCATATCAAAGACCCACCACAGACAGATCAATAATTTCCTTTAAAGAAGTTTCTCAAACTTCATTCACAGAATTTTTCATATAATGTAATATTTCACAAATACTTTTAAGTCAACTCAACTTTAAAATTAAATTCATCCTAAAATGAAATTTTAAAATGATTATTGTAGGAAATGGAAAGCCAGAATCAGGTGCCCTTCCAGCTACAGTAGATTACAAACATCAATTCCTCCTGTTACCTAGGACAACCCTTGCTGGTGGCCTAGATAACCACGCCCTCTCTCTTAACAATCTGCCCAACTACATATGCCAGCATGCTTTTGGATGGGGCTATTTATTGGACAGAGTGCACTATTCATACTTAGGCACAGGTTTGTGCCCAGGGAATAGAAATAGGCTAATAGTGTCAAAATACCATCTCAATTGGCTTCCCATACTACACTTTGGAAAACACTGCTCTAGCCTAGAGAACAGTTCTTGAGAGAAAGAGCCATAGGTTCCTCCAGAGTCTGTTCTGTATATGTGAGGGAAATGGAAAAATGGGATGAAGGCCCAGAAGCCCTCTTTCTGCCTCAGCCTCAAGCCCCACTGGTTTTTACAGCCAGAATTTAAAGAGATTTCTCTTCTTGGCATGGAAACCCTGGGCTGCAGGACCTGGTACAGGACTGAGAACCCTCACTTCTCAGTGGGGGACCTCTGTAGCCAAGATATCCTTCCCAATGAAAAGTTGGGTTTGCGCTGCCTGTTCCTATGAGAACCAGTAAGTAGAAACAAGGATTGAATCTGTATGTGTGCTTTATTAAGATGCCGGTGATCTGAGAAAACAGCAGGTTATGTACCCTCAAAACTGTCTTAATATCTCATCTCAAGCTGACCTTTTTATAAGAAGAAGGGTAGGTAAGGGGGTTGGAAAAAGGTTAATTAGGTAAGAGTTGCAGTCTGGGGCAATTATCCTAGTACTTCTTTAATCTGTTGGTCAACAACTCAGATACCATCTCCGTGGCTTGCAGACTCCTTGAGAAACAAAGGTTGAATTACTTGTTGACTTCCTGGAGTCATGTAGGTCACACATTCCTGTTCCTGCAATAACAGCTTTCCACCTGCATTAATCACTTAAGCCTATCATCTAAGGCTAAAATATTTAACTCTTGAGTTACTCTATCATTCTCCTGTTAGTAATTATCTTGTTTCTATCAGATTTGTTTCATATGGAAGTAATCATTTTGTTGTTGAATACAACTGTCCTTCCACTTATTAGAAACCACTCTGAAGGAAATTTGACATGACTAAAGGCATGATAGAGTAGCTTAGTGTTGGTGTTGCAATTCATTTATAACAGTTTTTAGTACAGTTGACAAATGTTGCATTTTCCAGCTGGGGCTACATTACCTTTAAAAATATTTATTTATTTAAAAAAATTTTAAATTAAATATTTTATTTATTTACTTATCTTTAGAGGGGAAGGGGAGAGGGAGAGAAACATCAATGTACGGGTGCCTTTTGTGCGTCCCCTGCTGGGAACTGGCCTGCAGGGAACAGGCCTGCAACCAATAATATGTGCCCTGACAGGGAATCGAACCGGAATCTTCTGGTTTGCAGGCTCGTGCTCAATCCACTAAAAATATTTTTTTTAGAAAGAGGGGAAGGGAGGGAGAAAGCAGGAAACATCAATGTGTGAGTGAAACATTGATGGGTTGCCTCTTGCACACCCCCAACTGGTGACCTGTCCTGGCGCCAGGCCATGTGCCCTGACTGGGAATTAAGCCAGTGACCATTTCAGTTTGCAGAACAATGCCCAACTCACTGAAACACACCAGTCGGGACTACATTAGCATTTTTTAAAGAAAACACTTTCCTGTCCTTTAGGGTTACCATAAGTCCCAAATTATCTTTCCAGGGTAGTACAAATGCCTACAAAACATCAAAGTTTGTTTGACGTAGGTTCCAGTCCACTTTTCTTCTAGTTGGCTTTCTGGGGATCCTGTCTTCCAAGTCTTGAGTGGCACCTTATCTCCGGGCTCAAAGGAATGTACTGAACCTGTGGCGGAGAGATCTCTAATACAAGTGAAGTCATCAATCACAGCTAAGGTCTGACTTCGATGTTGTATGTGGTTCTTTACTTTCACTTCTTGATCTACATACATATCTCCCACCCCAATTGTTGCCTGAAATGGTTGCCTGTACATCATTTCATAGGGACTCAACTGACAACACTTCAAGGAGCCACCCTTATCCTGATCAGAGCAAAAGTCAATTAAAACTCAATTCCAGTGGAGATGAATTTCTTGACATAATTTGGCTACATTTTTCTTCAAGTTGTGGTTTATCTTCTTTACCTTCCCAGAAGCCTAATGTCTCCCTGCTATGTGGAGTCTCCACTTGATTCCTAAAAATCTACTAACCTTCTGTGAAATTTCTGAAACAAAAGCAGGTCCATTATTGCTCTGGATGCTGCCAGATAAGCCAAAGCAAGGAATTATTTCCCTCAGTAGGACTTTCATGACCTCCGAGGATGTCTCAGTTCTAGTAGGCTAGGCCTCTCTACCCATCCAGAAAAGGTTTTAACAAAGACAAACAAATATTTACATCCTAGGATGCTCAGTGTCTGGGTAAAGTTTATTTGCCAGTCTTCAAACAGGCACTGCCCTGGGTATTGTTTCCTTTCTTCTGACAGGGATCTATCTTAGGATTGTTCTGGCACACATGGCTTCAGAAATTCCAGGACCTGTGAGCCACGGTTTAATATAGGTGGTTCAAAAACCCAGCTCTTAGCTTTTCCTAAGTCTGCAGTTGAATATTCAGGGTCAAATTGTGACAAGTCTAGAACAGGTACCAAAGGCATTATAAATGTTTCTTAGGCGGCCTCTTTCCCTGCTCAATTGGCCAGATTGCTTCCTTTAGCCACTTCGGTGTCCTCTTTCTGATGCCCTGGGTAGGGCATAACTATCACCTATAAAGGTACCTACCTGAACAGCCTCTAATAATTTCAAATTTCTGTTGCAAGCTTTATTTCCTTTTTATTGGAGGTTAATAGTCCTTTTCCTTCCAGATGCACATTCTCTCTTAAATCAAGTCTATATTTCAGCACAGTCATGTATTAGCATGGCTGAGTCAGGCTCTGGAATAAGAGAGGCAGGATTAACTTAAAGTTTCGTTTTTTCTTTTTAAAGATTATTTTACAGACAGAAAGGGAGGGAAAAAAGAGGAAGAGAAACATTTACATGTGAGGGACACATCAACTGGTTGCCTCTTGCACGCCCCCAATGGGACACAGCTGGCCTGCAACCCAGGCATGTGTCCTGACTAGGAATTGAACCTGTGACCTTTTGGTTCGAAGGCCACACCAACCAAGGCCTTACTTAGTTTTAAATTGTTCGGTACCTTCCCATTCTTCTAGCAGTGAGCCAAAAATTTCATTTTTGCTCAAGCAAACTCAACACTTGGTGGGTTGCATAAATGGTGGTAGGCTGTCCCAAGAAAATCTCTTCATCTTCTTGTAAAAGCTCACAGAATGGAAGCTCACCACCCCACTTCTCTATCAGACAAAGTTCTGTAGTATCACACAAACCGGAAGGCACATTAATTCCTGACAACTGTTCTAAATCATAAGCTGGGACTACAATTCAACCAGACAGAGCTCTGTAGTATCACACAAACCTTAATTCCTAATGACCAGTTCTGTGTTGTAACCTGGGACTGCAGTTCTGAACCAGAAAGTGCAGTGATTTAATCAGAAGTGAAGGCAACAGAGTGCCGAGAATAGAAGTCCCCAAGTGAAATCACTTGGCAGCTGCTAGGGAGTATCCTAATCCGTACCTTGGGGAACCTCAGTCCAGAGAGCCAATGGGACTCCCTGCCAGAAACCTAGACTTACTGAAGAGTTGGGAATGTGTCCCACCAAAGTTGCCAGAAAATGAAACCAAAAAAATAGGTGTTCACACTACCTGTCACCACCAAAACCATTAAATAGACAAGGACTGAATCTTTATGGGCACTTTATGCAGATGCTGACAATCTGAGAAGACATGGGCTCATGTCCCCTCAAAAACCATCTTAACATCTCATCTCAAGTCAACATTTTGTAAGAAGAAAGGGTAGTAAGGGGTTTGGAAAACAAGGTGAGGATAAGAGTTGCAATCTAGGAATGACTTTCCAAGTACTTTTTAAATCTGATCAACAACTCAGATACTACCTGCATCACCTGCAGACCTGGGGCACAAAAGTTGAATTGCTTGTTGACCTTCTGGTGTCACATAGATCATGTATTCTAGTCCCTGGAATAACAGCTTCCCACATGCATTAATCACTTAAGCCTATCAACTAAGGCTAAAATCTTTTAGTTCTTGAATTCCCTCTTTATCTGCAACACATGGGTATGAGACCAGCCTGTTTCATGTGTCTTCTTCAATGTGGCTTCTTTAATTCCTAAGTTGTAGAATTACCATTCAGCCAGATTTTGATTCTGAATGATGGCTATTCTACAGCATAGTTGTAATTTTGATTTGGTTGTGGGAGGAGGTGAGTTGGGCATTTAACTATGCTGCAGTCTTGACTGGAAGTTGACAGTTTATTGTCTGTCAGCATTTGAATATGTCATCTGACTGCCTCCTAGCTTCCATGTTTTCAGGTGGAAAAAAAGCTGTTAATCTTATTAAGGATCTCTTGTATGTAAGGACTTGCTTCTCTCTTGCTGCTTTTAGGATTCTTTGTCAGTGACTTTCAACAGCTAGATTACAATGTGTATTGGTATAGGTTTCTTTGAATTTATCATACTTGGAGTTCATTGATCTTAAACAATTACATATCTTTTACCAAATTTGGGAAGTTATTTGATAAATTTTTTAAAGATTTTATTTATTTTTAAAGGGGAAGGGGAGAGGGAAAGAAATATCAATGTACAGTTGCCTCTGGTGCATCCCCTGCTGGGAACTGGCCTGCAACCTAGGAATGTGCCCTGACTGGGAACTGAATCACAATCCTCTGGTTCGCAGCCCCGAGTTCTGAGCTACAACAGCTGGGGCAAGACTATTTGTTCTTCAAAAGACTATTAGTTCTTCAAATAGTCTTTTTTCCCCTCTCTCTCCCTTCCTTCTTGGATACCCATTATGCAAAAATTGGTATGCTTGATGTCCCAAAGGTCTCTTGAGCTGTTCATTTTTATTTTTTCCCTTTCTGTTCTTCAGATTGGGTAATCTTAACTGACCTATCTTAAACTCTGCTGATTCTTTCTTCTCACTACTCATATCTATTGCTGGAATCCTCCAGTGAATTCTTAGTTTCAGTTATTATACTTTTAACTCCAGAATTCCTATTTGGTTCTTTTTGATCATTTCAAATGATCTCTATTGATTGATTCCCTTACTTGGTGAGACATTGTTTTTCCTGATATGCTTTAGTTTTCTGCCCATGATTTCCTTTAGCTCTTGTAATATTTTTAAAAGGGCTCACGGGAAATCTTTGTCTACTAAGTCCAATATCTCTGTTCTTGGGGAGTTTCTATTAATTTTTTTCCTGTTATGGGCCATGATTTCTTATATTTATGCCTACCTTGTAATTTTCTTTGATGGAAAGAGGACCTTTTAAATATATCAAAGCATGTCTGCAAATAAGATTTCCCTGCCTCCCTAGCATTTGCTGTTGCTGCTTGTGATTGTTGTGGTGTGTTTGTTTAACGACTTTTCTAAACTAACTTTGTAAACTCTGTATGTATTTCTGTGTGTGGCCATTGAAGTTTGTTTTGTTGGCTTAGTGGTCAGCTAGTGATTCAACAGAGATTACCTTAAATCCCTATGACCAAAAAAAAAAAGAGATCAGGGTCACCTATAAACTATGGGCTAAAAGTTCTCCCCCTTTATTGGGTGGTATGTATTAATCTATTGGTTGAAATATAGGTCTTTTGCACAGTCTTTTGAACTTTTGAGTTCACTTATTAGAAAGAAATAAAAAAGGTCTCTTTAAGATGTTACATGTGCAAATTTTGTGTCCTTTTAAAAATGTTGTTTGTTACCCCTGGCTGGTGTAGCTCAGTGGATTGAGCGTGGGCCTGCAAACCACACGATCTCGGTTTGATTTCCAGTCAGGGCACATGCCTGGGTTGCAGGCCAGTTTGCAGCAGGGGACTCACGAGAGGCAACCATACATTGATATTTCTCTCCTGCCCTTCCCCTCTAAAGATAAATAAAATCTTAAAAAATGCTTTAAAAATGTTTGTTAAAATATTTTATCTCTATTGGGAATAATCCAGCTTTCCCTCACTCTATTTGCGACAGCAGGACTAGATTTACAATTTCACTCTTTTAGAAGGAATAGAACCATACACCTTTTTCTCATCAGAATTACAATAGCTTGTTATTTTCTTTGTATATATTTTTGTAGGCAAATATCCTTTCTTTCAACAAATATTTAACTAATACATCACATAGAACTTTCATTCTAGAGGGATAACCAATAAACAAAATATGTAACAAAATTATGTAGCAAACTGTATAAGAAAAATAGAGCAGGGAGGAGAGGGTGGTCGCATTCCACTTCTATAGAGTTCTTGGAGGAAAGACCTTTATGATAAAGTGAGACTTGGGCACAGACCTAAAGAAGTGATAGTGTGAGCCAAGTAAGTACCAAGGAGAGCATTCCAGGCAGAAGTATAAACATCCTGAGACAGAAACATGCTCATCATACTGTTAAGAAGGGGAGATTAGACTGGTGGGAAAAGAACGAGCAAGGACACAAAGCCAGAGGTAACATGGGTGGGGGCAGCTAACAAAGGGCCTTGTAGAACATGTAAGAGCTTTGGCTTTTATTCTGAGTGAGACTGGAAGCCACTGGTGGGCTTTAAGATAGAAATGATACTGACTTAAAGGATCACTCTGACTGTGGTGTAAGCCATGAGGAAGCAAGTGTAAAAGTGGGAAATCAGTTAGGAGGCCTTTGCTATGGCCCACGTATAGGAAGATAGTAGCTTAGACCAGAGTGAATGTGATAAAGGTGGTGAACAGAGATCAGATTTTGGGTATATTTTGGAAATAATATTCACGGGATTTGCTGATGAAGTGAATATGAGGTATAAAAGAATTAAGAATGATTCCCACATTTTTAGCCTTACCTGGAAGAATGGAGCTATTTCATAAAATAGGTAAGATCTGATCAGGACTGGGTTGGGGGTGGGGGGAGATTAAGTTTGGTTTTGTATATAGTGTGTGATGCCTGTTAGACATTTAAACAGTGCTGTAGAGTAGGCAGTTAACTGTGAGTCCAGTGTTCAGGATAAAGGTGTAGGCTGGGCATTCAAATATGGATTTTATTTAGCTAAAGATATGGATGGAATCTTTAGCTAAAGATCTTAGGGAAAGAGAGTGGAGAGAGGAGAATCAGTACAAGTTGTAAGATTTGAATTGTGAGGCACTGCAGCATTTAGAGACTGGAAAATAGGAGGAATCAGCAAGGAAACTACAGAACAGCCATTTAAGAAGAGAAGCAAGAGAGAAATACAGTGGAATCAAGGCAGGCAAGATAAGGCACTTCAAAAGGAAGAGAGTATGCTGTCAGCTGTTTCAAATGCTGACAGGTGAAGTGAAATGGAAGACCGAGTAAGAAAAATTGGATTTAACATGAAGGCTACTGTTGATCTTGTGCAGGTTCAGTGGAAATGAAGTTTTTCAGTAGAGGAGAGCAGATCATAGCAATAGGGTAACATTTGGAGGGAGACAGAAGTCAAGATTTGTCCTTTTCTTTTTAAGGATGGTAATTATTTAAAATATCTTTATAAGTTGACAGAGGTGATCCAGTTGAGAGAAAAAAAAATCTTTTTATAAGAACATACACTTCCAAGAGTAAAATGGAACTCAGGGCAAAAGTGGCAAGTTTGGTCTCAGGAAATTTGAGTTACTGGAGTGTAGCAGTGTATTCAGATGTAGAAGGTTGGTAGGTGCAATGGTGGGAGGAGGCAGGCACTGTTACTGATTTCTGATTTCTTCTATTTTCTAAAGAGATAAGCAAGATAATGACTCCTGAGTGAGCAGAGGGCATGTATAGTCAGGAAGAAAGATGCTAAACAGCTGCCAAAGAGCACAGGGTAGGTAAATTTAGGATAAGGGAAATTTTAGTCTGGGGTGGGGTGAAAACACAAGGAGCTCACTTCACAGTTAGCATGACTGTGTTTTTCTCCAGCCAGCTTCAATGGCTGTGAAGCAAGCATACAGTGAAATGAGCAGGGTTGTGGTTAGGGAAAATGCAGGAAGAGATAAGGAAAGAATTGAGGCATTTGCAAAGGAGGATTTAAAACAATGGATGATGGAATCGAAGGTAGGCAATGAGATGACTTTTAAAAAATGGACATAACATTTAAATGTGTCCTTTAGTAAGCAGTCAATTCTCATCATTTAAGGTAATGTTCTATAAAGTCACAATAAATACTGAGCTGCTCCTAGGGAAAATATAGGGTGAGGTACCTGGCTCTGGTCACTTTTTTGTTAACCAATCAATACACAATCTTGTTTTATGTATTTCTGTTTAGACACCTATTTAATATATACTGTTGATTTACTAACATTGAACTCATGGCCAAGAAGGGTGTTTCTCTACACAAGGGACACGTTTTCTCCACAAGACACAGCACACACAGCCTTCCTGTACTTAGAAATACCAGACAGCTTTAGCACTTTGCTGGGGGCAGCATTTAAAACGGCAAAACACCAATAAACAGCATGAAAAATATGAAAAAATGTGGCACTATTTACACTGTGAAAAGCACAGTTGTTTTCAGTAGAAGAGGTGAAAAAATAAGGCTACGTGTATCATTTAACCTCATCTGAATATGTGTGTCAGGCAAGTTAATTTTTTGCCACTCTGCATCACATGCCCATCAATGCTGTGCTATTGATTTTACAAATACATTTCAGTGAGTAGTCAGACTTGGAAATAGAGAATCTGTGACTAATGAGGACTGTACATTGCCTGCACCAACTTCCTCCACAGCTCAGCCTAGTTTTGCTGCTTTTGATCAAATCGTATATATCAATTTCGGCACATTATCAAACACACACGTTTTGCTGCCAATATCCAAAGTTTCTGCATAAGATTTATGTACTATTTTTTGTGCCCTTGTGATCTGATGTTTATCTTCAATGTATTTGTTTGAAGTGTTAGAAATTATACATAAAACTCCAGTTTTTTCTTCCCCATTTCAGTCATTAGCAGTTATTTCTTTAGTTGCTGACAGCTTAAGTGGGTATTAAGTAGGATTTACTAGTCCTCATCTTATCATTTGGCTGGTGGATGTGACAGAGTAATGTAGTTACTTTTTAATTTTTTTTCAATCGTGATTTCAGAGCCTCACGTCATTGCATGGGTTCATTAGGTCCTGCAACAATGTAACTTGTTGGCTACCAAATAAATCAGTTTTTGATAAGATTTTTGGAGGGGTCTTGTTTCTTCTGATTTGTTTACCTTTTTATGCTATGGAAATAGTTGTATATTTACCTCAGGTGTATTACAATCCTTTTTGTTATTGTTGCAGGAGTTTAAGAGCAGGAAAAAAATCACCTGAACACCGCCACCCTCAAATGAAACTTAATATTTTGGTATAACTGACTTTCCTCCTCCCTATAAGCCAATGTTTCCATTATGCCTGTAGCTTGTAAAATTTGCAGCAATTTCTTTTAACCCAACCTATGCTTTCATTCACATCTCGAACCTCCAAATGAAGAAGATGGTTGACTGGGACCGGCTGGGGGTGGAAAATCTTAAACAAGGATGAGGCTTTTCAACACTTTTCCCAAGTCTCCCATTCCCTTAAAACTCATCGACGTTTTAATTCAATGCGCGAGCAGCGCTTCCGGCTCAGGCTTGGCAACTCCACCCGACAGCCGCGCAGGCACACACCCTAAACCCTTCATATTCTTCAGTCCTCGTTGGGAAAGCTCGCTTCTGGGGATGTGACTTACTTCTAACCGGCGCGCGCCAGCTCGAAGCAGCCCTGCTAGTCCCAGTACTGCGGCGAGTTAAGCGTCCGGTGTGAGGCTGGTGCCCAGGCCCAGTTTCGGATCCAGGGAAAGGGCCCGGGAGGGTAGTCGTGCGCTCCCCCACCTCGCTGACATAAGCTTCGATCGCTGCTCGCGGAGAAAGCCCCAGGATAACCGTTCGCCGATCGCCTAATGAGGGGTTTGCGACCACCCCGCTGCAGCCCGGAGGGGCGGGCACCTGCAGCCCAAGCGCTCTGCGAGGACACCCCCCTCCTCTCGTGCCCCAACCTCGGCGCACGCGCAGTAGCCCCAGCCTCCCTTATTTAGTCCGAGATGGCTTCTCTGGCGCCCCACCGTCCTCTTCCCGAAGGCGGCTCCTTCCCGGCGCACCCCGGGGCCCCTGGGACCAGCCTCGAGCTGGTCCCCAGGCAGCAGTCCCCTTAAACTGGAACGGCAGTGGCCGGCGCGAGCTTGAAAAACAGCGGCGGCAACCGGAAAGCACTAACGGGTGTGGAGGCGTTGAGCCAGGCCTCAGAGGAAGAGGAAGAGGAAAAGAGGAGCGAACCGAGGTTTGCCGAAGACAGCGTGCCCGAGTTGCGCGCGGAAGGGGAGGAGGGCCGAGGGTGGTAGAGGAGGGGCGCGGCGGAAACTGCCGAGGTTTGCCGAAGGCCGCAGCCTCGGAGTTGCCCGGATGTAGTTGGTGGAGCGGCAGCGGCGGCACCGGCGGCGGCGGCTGGCGGAGAAGGGCCGAGGGGCGGCTAGGGCAGAGGAGGGCAGGAGGCGGCGAAGGAGAAGGCGGAGAAGGCAGTTGCTCTCCGCCGGGCTGACCAGGACCCATCTTATTGCCCCCCTCCCCCCCGGTTGGCCGCTTCCGCCGTGTAGGTGGCGCCTCTCCCCGGGTTGAGAGTGAGCGTGGTGTGGACGGAGGGAGATGGCCCGGGAGCGCCGGCGCCAGTAACGGGGAGGTGCTGAGAGTCGCCGAGGGCGCGCCGGACCCTGGTGCCGGTGCTGCCGCCCGCCCGCTCGCCCGCCCCTCGCGGCTGCTCTCCCCCCTCCCCGGCACACACTCACAGGTCGTGCATTGATGGTAATGTATGCGAGGAAACAGCAGAGACTCAGTGATGGGTAAATTGGCTTTTCGTTTCGGGCTGGGCCGCGGCGCGGGCGGGGGTGGCGGCGGCGGCGGGGTTGGGGGGGGCTGTTCCTCCTTATCGGCTGCTGGAGGAGCCGCCATTTTTGTTGTTAACCCTGGTCCGGATCGGGCTGGGAGGAGGAGCAGTGGCGCGAGCAGGCGAGGCCAGAGTGAGTGTGGAAGGAGCGCAGGGCCATTTCGCGGTGTTTCGCCCTCGTTACCGCCTTTAAAGGCGGCGAGTGTGCGTGTGCTGGCTCTCCGCCGGCTCGTTTGGTGGGTCTCCCGCGGGGAGGGGCACGGGGGGGGGCGTTTTCTTCCTTTCCCTCGAGATGTTTCAAGTCGCCGTCTCTCTTCCTGTTTTTCAGCTGTCACGACCGGAGGGGGGACTCGCAGCCTTACCAGGTACCAGGCGATGCCGGGGTGGAGGGGTGGATGCGGGGACGGAGGGGGAAGGGAGGAAGGACCTAGTACTCGAGCGCAGGCTTCAGATGTCGCTACAGGCCTTTCGGTGCAACACATCCTAAAAAGTAGCAGTGCTGGTCCCCTTAAAATGCTCTGTTTGAGTCCATTAGCACTCTCCCAAAAGGTTTAGTGACTTATTTTGCCAGCAGAGTGGAGGAAGTTCAGTTTTTTAAGGAAAAAGTCATTTCTCAGCCAGAAAGTACTTGATTATTTGGGCATGAAGGAGTCGATGGGGCCAGGTGATAGGTTTCTACATTGTATTTTATTGTTAAGTAAAAGTTAACGTTAAAACGTTAAAATTAGATGTAAGGTATGGGAAGAAACAACTAATTGATAGGCAACTCTTAAGTGTGTTGCAAACCACTGTCCCTTCTCAATTTAGTTTTTTTTTGGCAAATAGTTGCCTTACTAGTGAGAGATGGTGCTTTTGGCTCTGTAGGAATTAAAGTCTTTGGATACTTGTATAACTCATTCTAATATTGATGATTCTAGTTATGTAGGTCCCTTTTTGTTTTTGCAGTTGCAGCATGTAAAGTTTTAAAAAATTATACAGGTGGCGCCTGTTTTGGGCGGGGTGGATCTCTTAAGGTAAACTATCAGATGGCACTAGAAGTGAATATTTTTACATCCGATCGTTGCAATTATAAGAGAGTAGGTTTCTAAGCTGATAGTTCTGCAGCTGGTTGGCATGTATTAAAGCTCAAGTTAAAAACCCTGTCCCCTGACGTGTACGCCATTGTTCATTACATTTGGATACCAAAGATTAAACCCCATTGAATCTGCCCCTCTAAAACATAATTACATTGAATCATGGTTGTTTTAACTATGTGTTAGGATAAAATTTAAGCATTGTGAAGACTATCCATTAAATTTCATTGTTTTTCTTATACCTTGATTTCCCACACCTGTCAGAATAGGTAAGGTAGGTTTGAAATGCTTTTTTTGAGTCCGTATTGGAGAAACCGATGCTTTCTTTTTTTTTAAGTTTTCAGAAACAGGCTTAAGCTCAATTTACTTGAGTCTTTGCATCAGCTGTAGAGGAGAAATAGATTACAATAGAAATCAGATCCTGCTTTTCTGTAAGCTTTTTAATTCCTAGAAAAATTTATAGAGGAATAAATGTACTGACGTGTTTGATTTCACGTGTGTAGAAGGTACTTTATGAACTGAAGTTGCTGTTTTTTGTTTTTTTTTTTTAACATAAGCAGTATGATTTGTCAGGAGCCTTATGATAAGTTAGGCATTTATTTAGTTGTCTGAACAACTTAAGTCGCAAGTGAAAAGGAAATTTTAATTTTACTGATATAAATTCATAAAACTTAATGATGGTAAGAAACCAAATTTTATGATAAAATGAATTTAGGAAGTTACGTTTAAAGTTTAAAAATTTTCTCTCTTTTTTTGGGGGGGTGATGTTTTACAGGCACTTAAGTATTCATCGAAGAGTCACCCCAGTAGCGGTGATCACAGACATGAAAAAATGCGAGACGCCGCAGATCCTTCACCACCAAATAAAATGTTGCGGAGATCTGATAGTCCTGAGAACAAATACAGTGACAGCACAGGTCA
The DNA here is from genome assembly GCF_014824575.4 of Sturnira hondurensis. Taxonomy (NCBI): domain Eukaryota; kingdom Metazoa; phylum Chordata; class Mammalia; order Chiroptera; family Phyllostomidae; genus Sturnira; species Sturnira hondurensis. The sequence goes on from NW_028079667.1 coordinate 5,959,674, forward strand.
CAGTAAGGCCAAAAATGTGCATATTCACAGAGTTAGAGAGAGGGATGGTGGTGAGTAGCTTTTTGTTGGAACTTACACATATATTTATTTTTTAACAATTGCTCTATGTAAAATAATAGGTGGTGATAATAACCATATGGCAGTATTATATTATGAAAATTTTAAATTTCTATCAATTTATTTTATTCTTGAAAAAGTTACTGTAGAATAAGCATCTGAAAATGGATTCCAACGGGGTATCCCATAAGAGAATGCATGTTGAATATAGTCTGCCAAATGGTTTATTCATGGTGACAGAATTTCAGGATGTTTTCCCAAGAAAGGAATTTTCACCTTTCCAAGTAAAGATTTTATTTTATTTGGCTTACTTAATTTTGAGGTCACCATTGCTGTTTGAATTTTTTTTAAGGGCCTCAAATGTGTTTTCTAATGATAAATTATGAATTTAAAACAGGTGTTTGGAGACAGTTCACTGGTTAAAAAATAATTTGTGATTCTGAAAATTTCTTTTAGCTTTTTGTTGTAAACATTTAAAATACTGTTTTCCATATTTTCCTGGGTCTTACAAATGTATCTTCTATATTGTGTTCATTCAGACATTCAACTTTTTAAAAATTAGCCTCATTTCTTTTGTATAATGCTGGTGCCCTTCAGTTATTACCTTGCCTCCAGCTCTCTGAGGTAGGATGTTAAGAAAAAATAAACTCAGTATCTATTTTAAGACTTAATTTTCCCAGATTCACCAAACATCTCATACTGTGTCTAAAGCATGCAATTTCAGTAAGATTAAGACATCTGTATTTTTCCTCACTGTAAGATCTTAAATTACTTAGTCGAAAATTTGTTTGAGATAAATATACAATATTGATTGTGCTTTTATAAGCTTCTAAAAAAACTCGCTAGAGTACCATGTGGCTTTCTGCCTCTGATCATCAAATATCTTCTCAATACTTTGTTCACTTTTAAAACATATTCTGTATCTTCTGGTTCTCTCTCTCTCTTTTTTTCTTTTTGCCTCCTAAAATAGAAATCAGTTTTATTCAGTGTGATCAAATACTGAGCAACTGTGGTCTTCTCTGTATGTAATTACTGGGTTGAGGAAATAAATAGGAGATTTCATTGAGATGGAATAGAAAGTATCATTGTTGACTAGAGCTATATAGCTTTGTACTACCATATTTTTGTTTGCAAGTAATAGAAGGTAGATTTGGTTATTAAAGTATTAAAAGTTCTTTGATGGTAAAATTACCTAAACTATTAGTATTTTCAGTTTTGTAGGTTAATTTTCCATAGTGTTTTGTATAGTTTGAGGTGGTGCTATTATCAATCACTCTTCTATAGAGGTTTTCATTTCAAATTTTAGTTCTTGCCATGTACTATTTGTACTGTACTATGCTTTGTGTTTAAAATTTGCTAATTGTGACAAAATATGACGTGACACCTCATTTCCTTACAGATAAATATCTTAGGTTGTCTTAATGATTATGACCTGGTTAATGTATCATCTATCCTCAAATTCAGGAAGAAATCAGTTTGGGTGCTCTAGGGAACTTGATGTACATTTATGATGAATTGTGCCTGGTAAATTTTTTTTACAGGAGAAATAATCCCAAGAACATTCTGTTGCTTATTTATTCAATAACCAAGGGGCATCCACTGTGTGCCAACAATGGGAAGTAAAGATAAGATGTGATCCTGCCCTTGAAGCTATTAAAGGCTTTGACTTTCAAGAGTTAGTGGTGTAGATAACTTACTTTTTCTTGACTAATATTTTCTTCATTTTGACTTTTAATTTTACTTCTGTGTGAACTCCAGATACTTCTTGTTGGGTTTTAGTTTCCTTTTTATTTGCATTTGCTTGTTGATGTTCCCTTAGCTCCATTTGTAAGAAACTTCTTTCTTACTTTTCTGATCTAGTCATTGGCAGAGTTAGGTCTCACTTTCTAACTTGCTTTTTAGCCACTTGTCTGTCTTACTGTGGAGCCTGTTAATTAATACTGTAACTCTAATAAATTAATTAGTACAATCCCTACTAGTCCTGGTTGCCAAATTCCTTTACACTTTGTAGGAATGACTACCATAACATAGGAGATCTCTGTTTTGGAGTTCAGAGTGCATCTTTGATGTCAATTCTGTCTTTTAAAGATGTAAAGTGGTGATTCTTTTCTCATTTAATACTGAGATACTTAGTCATTGTACATTGACTTCAGGTTTTTTTTTTAATGCCAGTGTGTTTGAATCTAAGTTTTAAAAGTACATATGAATAATTTTTGTTATAGGCATTTGTATTTTGTTAGGTTTTTATATTTAAATATGAATTCACATATATATAAACATTCATATATATAAAGTTAAAGACATTATCCAAAGTCAAATGCAGGTGAGTTGAATTATCTGTGCTCTCACATGTATAAGTAACAATGTAAGAATAGGTTACTATTTTGTTTTCTGAACTAATTTCAAAATTTTTTTTAAATTTTAGGAGCTTAAAAAAATCTGATGACGTTAGCAAATTTAATAATGTAAGAACCTATGTGCTATAATTTGTAACTTGAATTTTACAAAGCAAGTTAAAGAAATGTAGAACTTGTGAGATGTGTTGTTTTTCAGTAATTACTAGATTTATTTTATGGCACCTTAAATTTCCTGAACAGTGATAATTTAGAAGTAATGCATGGAAATGACTTCAAGGTATACAATAAAAAGAAAGGAGAGATTGAGGATTGTCAGTACTAGAAATTTTTAAAGACTTAGTGCAACATAGTCCGCAGTTAAAAGATTTGGAGATTTTATCCCTTAGGATTTATTAAAGGGAATGTATTAGATTATCTGTTGTAAATTAAGGGGAAATAAGTTTTTACATATTTTGTGATCTATCTGCAAACCATACAGTCTTTGTTTAAAGATAACCAAAAGCAAGGATCTTGAGGCACAATGATTAGATTTGTTTTCATATAGGTGAGACAGGTTTTTAAAGGTGCAGCCGACATCCACACCTCAGAAAAGTGAACATACAATACAGGTGGAATTTGTACTTTTACTGAATTATAAAACATTTTCCATTTGATTTAAATACATAATTTTTTTAAAGGACTAGCTCTTTTTATTAAGTAACTTTAAGAATGATGATGGACCTAAAAAAAAAAAGAAAAAATACAGAAAAAGAATGATGATAGTATAAATAAGTTTGGGAATGAAGGGTATCTTTACAGCAAGAGTATAAAGCTGTTCCACAAAACATCTGCCGCTTGAGGCTCCTTTCATTTTTCTCATCTTCCTTCTTAGCATTAATGGTCATAAACTTAAAATACATATTTGAATACTTTTTGGAAACATTTTAGGAGAGATAGTTTAGGTCAATTGGTTAATTAAAAAATACTCTTTTTGGGGACAGTGAATTTGCATTGCTTTTAGTTAGCATTCAGATATCTTTTGATTTGAAGGAAAATTGCATTTGGTGGTCTGGTAAACATTATTTCTAAAGATTTTAAAGTTTTTAGCTGCACTGTGAGGTTTTTATCCCATTTTGTCAGCCATATCTGGAGAAATTTGGAAATACATTTTCATCGAATTTTCAAAGCAAAGATTACTGTGTCTTGCTCAGTGGGACTGTTGGAGATAATTGGTGTTCTTACAGCTTTTTAAATATAATTTAGTAAAGTTTGAATCTTTTCACGTTGGATAATAGGTTGTGGTACTTGTACAACGTGGTCTTATGTTTTATTCTAACAACTAGGTTTTGAATAAAATGAAATACACCCTGCATTTGTAATGTTAGAGCGTGCTGTGAAAACGAAGTCTCACCCTGACTGGTAATGCTCAGTTGACGGAGTGCTGCTGCAGGAATCATGAGGAGTGAGTCCCAGGCAGCGTGCGTGCTCGCTGGGTTGCAGGCCAGGTCCACAGTGGAGGGTGTGAGAGAGGCAACCATCAACACATTGATGTTTCTCTCCCTTTCTTTATCCCTCCCTTCCCCGCGCTCTCTAAAAATAAAAGGAAACTGTCATATGATCCTCATTTTGATCTTGGAAGGTAGGTAGAACACATAATATCCCCGCTTTACAGTTTTACAAATAAGGGAAAATCTACTTATGTAAAATTGAACAAATAGTGACAGTTGAGTCAGTTCCCTCTGATAAATTGCATGTGCTGTCAGACGTGAAACACTAGGCATGTTGAAAGCTTATTTGGTGTGTGTTTACTGTAGCATAGTTAGTTTAAAGGTGATTTTGCTTGGATCCTGTTTAATGCTTTCACCTGACTTCCTCCAGTGGTTACATTTTACCTAATTACAGTACATATGGAAGCCAGGGCATTGACATTGATTGATCCATTGTATGTGTATAGTTGTAGACTTAAGTTATCATGTGTCAAGATTTTACTTTTAGTTTTAATGTGAAAACTTGCCAACGTTTTTACTAGAAAGATGCCATTAAGCTCTCACATTTCAAGACATGTTTTCAAAGCAACTTGAAAATTTTATACAGACTGTAAAATTTACTAAAATTTGGATTTTAATACCAATGACAAATGTTAAATATTTTTCTGTCTAAAGATCAACGATAAATACTACCTATTTTTATTGATTGATGCTTTATAGGAGGAAGATAGTAAACTAGGCAGAAATGTTTGCATCAGATTTCGATAGATTAGTTGAAAAAGAGCACAGGAAACAGGTATTCCATTTCAAGAGAAAAAATAATTGGCACATTAGCAATATTAATAATTTGCTCTTAATTTTAGAAGAAATATACTTTGATATTTGTGCATGCATTTGAAAATGTATGTCATTTATCTTAGTCATCACATTTTTAACATTAGTTTTAAAGATATTATATATTTATGATGTAGGATTTCTATTTCACAATCAGAATATTTTGGAATGGTTTACTTTGATCTTTAAGGCAGTCTTCATTGACCTTTTTAGTTGTGCAAGGTATGTTAATATTTAAAGTACTGGTGTACTTAGGATTTTTTACCTACAACTCAGAAAATTTATTCTAGATTGTCTCAGTTAAAAATATGTTTGTTTTACTCTGTTGTGCATAATGGTTTTGGGGTATGTAGTGTTTCACTTTGTTAGTGTGCTGGAAACAGTAAAGAGCAATGAGCTGGGGCATCTTTTTAGGGATTCTGTAACTGGATTCTGTTTTGGGGACTTTGTACCAAGCACTGGAGATACTCTTTTTCAGCCCAGAAACAATTATTGGGGGCTTGAAAATATATGCTTTGAAGAGTAGACTTTCTTTTTTATGATTTGTGTGATATTTCATGATTTTTAAAGCTTTTACATTGTTTCTCATCTGATCCCATACAACCCTTTGAAATAGGTTGATCAGATTATTCCTGTTTCACTGATGAAAGTATAATCCAATTTCAAGTATCCTGCCTATTGTTAAAATTGGAAAGCAAGTTTCTTTGCTATACTTAATACCTTATCTCCACCTTCAAATTATACTCCCAAGTATAACTACTACTTACTACTTAAAATACAGCCACTGTAGACCTGGCTACCACCTTCTCTTTACCAGGACTCTACAAGAGCCTCCTTAACAGTGTCTCTGCATGCTTTTTGTTTCACACAGTTATTTCCCCATGCAGTAGCCAGTTAAACTGACAACTGACATCACTCTTGTATTCAGAACCCTCCAGTGATTGTTACTTACCAAGACCTGTAAGAGACCCTGAGTAACCCAGTGTCTGGGATTTATGGGGGAAATGTCTTTAACGGGAACAGTCTTCAAAATCGTCAGTGACAAGTTAAAAAAATAATCTAACAAAATCATAACGTTAAATGGTTAATGAGTACATGAACAATATAATACAACACTGTACCTTGACAACGATCTGAAATAGGTTTGTAGAAGGATTGAAGTTTGTAAGTTACTGTGAGAGATGAAAGGAGGGCTATCTGAAATAACACTCTGAAAGATGTAACACCATTTGTGGTGGTTGTGACAGTTTACAGAGTGGACTGAGGTAGCTGGCAGATGTTTGAGGTGTGTGTATCTTTGTGAATCTCTGTGTGGCGTCATTCATCTGAGTAAAGGTAGTAATTCTCACCGGTGAAATCATTCAGAAGTAAGTAGAGAATTCGTTGTGCTCAGATAGTTTTCTGGTGTTATCAGGGGCACTTAAGTAAATTTGTGTTTTCAGAACAAGCGTGATATGATAGCAGAACTGCCTGTATTTTTGTTTGTGTTTGCTTATCTTTGGGATATAAGCTCCATGAGAACAGTATGCATTTGTTTTGTTCATGATTTTATCCCCATGTATCACTGTTGCCTAGAATAGTATCTGACAGCTTGTTCAATATGTGGATAGACAAAAGAATATCATGGTTGTCATGATTTAGGGGAAGTTATTACAGTTTCCTGGAACACTGGTTCTCATATTTGACCGTTTTTATACTATAACCTGGATATCTTGCTAAAATCCATATTGTAGTTAAGCAGTTCTGAGTTGGGGCCCAGGGCTCTGTCTTTTTTAAACAAGATTCCAAATGGTGCCTATGTTACTGGCTGCATGTGAATGACAAGGTTCTAGAGCAAGGTTCAGTGGAAGTATGATTGTGTGGTTTTCTAGTAGTAATTTTGAAGTAAAAGTGAAGTGTAGTGAATTTAAGTATATTTCAAATAACAATACATCTAAAATATTCAGCATGTACTTGATATTAAAAAAGTAAATTTCTCTATGGTCCTTTTGTTCTGCAAGGTCTTTGAAAGTCAGTATTTTATACTTAAATCATGTTTTGATTCATTATGACCACATGTCATGTGCCTACTTGCCATGTGTGTAGTCAGTGGCTACTGAATTGGACAGCACAGTTCTGGAAAATATCACCTTGTTCTGCCTAGCTTTTACACATATTCCTGTTTCTCTAAAGAAGAAATTTGATATGCCTTATTTTTGAAATACCATGTTTATGTAATGTTTATGTAAGGCAGGGGTGGAATTAGTAGGTTCTTAAAACTGTAGGTATACTTTGGGCATTTGCTGGTGGAGGACCTTGCCTTTGATTTGTCCCCCCCTTTTTTTAAAGCAACATCTGGGAAATACAATAAAATGAGGTACGCTTGTACATAGTGCTTCTTGCACTATTTTCTGTTAGTACACATTATAGAAAAATTAGGAAATGGCAGAAAGGGGAGGAAAGAATATTCCCGCAAATACTGTGACTTTGGAGTTAAATCAGCAGTTTTCATAGAACACATTCTTACACTGTAAAATATCAGGAGGATTGTATAAATAGCCTGCCTAGGATTTTTATTGAAATGCTTTCATATTGTATCATTCCTTTTTTGTGTGTGTGCACCTTGTACTTAGTATTTGCATAGTGGACTCAACAGACACTCGGTGCTAGATTAAGAATATCAGTCTGAAAGGATCAACTATGAGTACTTCTTAGTAGATAACTATTGGGTTAGCCAAAAAGTCCATTTAGTTTCTTCCTAAAATAAAAGACACATTTTTTCATTTTCACCACTAACTATTGATTTGGAAATTTAGAGTATGTCTGCTATCTCCTGCTATTGGCTTCTAAGAAGTGGGTAGAGGCCAGGGGTGCTGCCAAGCATCTACCTTCCAGTGCATAAGGCAGCGCCACAGCAAAGAAATTTTGGGCCAGAATGTCCATAGTGCCAAGAAACTTCACTAACCACTTTTGACATACACTGCACAAATCTTTTTTTGCATTCTAGTTGAGTTCTTCCTTTCTTGAAATATAGTATGCCAAAAATGTTGCATATCTTCTGCACAAAATTCACCAGTTTTGGTGAGTTTTTTATAAATGCATGCTGATGTAACAGCTGTCACAAAACAGTCTAACAAGATTGTTTTGAATGAAGTTAAAGACAAGTAAGTACTACTAAAGCCTCATACAGAAAAAACAAAATGAACTTTTTGGCTAACCCAGTAATATCTTACCTTACCTCACCTCACCTTACCTCTTAGGTGTGACTGATTGCTGAAATCATTTAGTTAGATTTGTGTTTAAATTCAGGCTCTGGTACTTGTGGCTAGGTGACCTCAGACATTTATCTGAGTTTGTGTGTCCACTCTTTGTTGTGGGCTTAAATAAAATTGTGCATGTAAAAGACTTACAAAGTGTTTGGCTAAATTCTTGGACTGTGACGCAGTAAATTACTAGGTTTACTCTTATTTCTGTGATTAATGAAGAGCAAGTGTCAGATCAGCACTTCTAGGTTTCAAGCCCCTGCTTCCTCTTTCCTGTAGAGTGAGGAAGGAAAATACCAGTAGTCGGGCTAGTGAAAGCTATATGAAAGGGACCACAGGGCAAGTGTAACTTAGTGCCTGCTCTTACCAGGACTTGGCAATGTAGGGATTTTTAGGATAGATGTAAGGGTTGAAAAAAACAAAATATATATTTAGCTTAATTTCCTGAGATTTAGCAGCTTATTAGATCACCTGAGATGCTGTTAAAGCTACAGGTGCCAAATTTACTACCTTGAATCAGCAGTGGGGGATGGAGACTAGAAAACTGAACTTTTAAATAATTTAGATATTTAATTTAGATATTTCTAAACTGCAGATCTGTGGAGAATCCACACAGGAGAAGGAGGAACTCTGAATTGGACATCAAGGAAAGGAAGTTAAATTAAGCATTAAATAGTTAACTTAGTATATTTGTGGTATGGACACCCTGAGTAGAAGTAATGCCAGACAGTAGAGAAGGTTCTAAGCACATTAGCACATTGACAGGTCAATAAGATATGTTGGGGTAGTATCTGGAGCCATAGGTATGATAAAGGCTTTGGCACTCCATATTCTTCCCTCCCCCACCCTGCACCCCCAGTCCCTGTGCCATTAGGTTATCCTGAGACAGTTAAGTGGTGAACTTCATTTAGCTTTTTGTCTGTTTGAGAAATAGTTTGCACCTGAATTGTTATACTCAGACTGATATCAGGTGTTAGCAAACAGTTTTCTTGAAATGACCCTTAGGAGCAATTGCATTTTAAAAGAAATTTGTGGTTAGTGTGGTTGATATATTTAGATAGTACTAATCTTTCAGTTTAATCTTTTATTACATCTGAATTGTGTGACAGTACATCAGAGTAGCATGTCAAATATTGGCATCTACCGAAAAGTTCTGACCTGTACTGTACTCACAGGAGTAGTCCTATTAGCCAAAAAGCAATGCTAGTAAAATAGGTTATTTTGGAATATTTTGACTTGGGTGAGGAGAGTGTCACAATAAAGAGTTTTGCATTTCACACTTGAATTGTGATGAAAAATTTTGTGGACGCTTCTAAATTCATAAAAGTGTGCTGATTGATCATGAAAACATTCATTGTAATAGGGAAAACCTAGGGAATTTAGAATGGAACACAGTATGACGGGCTGTTAGAAGCAGTTTTCTTGACTTCCTGCAGCCTTTGCCGTGATGATTTGGTCAAGTTTCTGTTCCTGCTACCTTAATGGCTCTTTATCAGGGTTTTAAAGCATTTGTATTTAATGTTTTATGCATAGATATGTGTCATTCATCATGGGGCCTTTAAATTATAAAGAATACTAAGGGTTAAGTCATAAGACAGTACTTTCTAAAACTGTAAACTAAACTTAATTTTATATGTTTGTCTAATTATGTTCTCGCCTTGTTGGCTTTTCATTCTTCAGAATCTATCCTTTCATTTTTGGTCCCACACTTTTTTTTCTTTTTGTTACTAGACATGTTTCATATGATGGTCCATGGGTAGCTTCCTAAAATCTATTTCTAATTTGAGTATTTCCTTTCCTTGTACCACTTGGGAAGTTACCTTAACTGTTTATTCTTTTCTCCTGTGTTTAGGGGCAATTCTAGACCTCATGGATCTTAATTATTACAGTATCCTTTTAATAGATCTATTGTCTCATTCTTTGTGCATTGATGAGTTTCAGGCTATACATTTAAACTTTATTTCCTTCATTAACCCTTAAAGCCTGAATTATATAGGTCTTTATTATATTCCAGTGACAAAGTAATTGTTCAGATACTATATGAATTTTCCTCTACTTCCTTGTGTACTTAATCTTGGAAATTTCCCTATTTCATGTACATAGAAGTCACTGAAATGAAAAGAAAACACTATTATACTCATGCTGGAAAGTGAGCATCTCAGAATAGATTTCTGCTTGTAAATATAGCTTGAAAATTTGAATAATTTAAAATCTGAGTCACCATTGCCAAGAAGTATCACCAATTCTTTCCTCAACTACTTTCTTCTCTCCCTGCACTGCAGTCATGTAAAACCACTTGGCCAGTCTTAGAGCATCAAATGCTGTTGTCCCTTTGTTTTTTTCACAGCCAAAACTGTCCTTTTCCCTCTGTTGCCCTGTCTTTTGGAGGCCGGGGGCAAATCTCTTCATCTTTTAAGATCCCAGTTCTTTATTGCGTGAAGCCTTCCTTGAACCTATTTCTGTCATACCTCTTTTACAGTGAATTGTGACCTTTTACTTAAGTGTTTTGGCTGCTCTACTGTAAGCTCTTTGAAGACAGACTTTTAGTTTTTATTACATCAGGGCCTGTCATAAATGCAGGTGTTTCATAATGCTAAATTAATGTCTTACATGCCATTTGACATGTCTGTTACATGTGAGAAACAGGTGAATGGTCTCTTTCAGAGAACTGATTGGCTTCACTTGAAAGTTGATTATTTACTATTCTAGAATTCCTAAATTGGTTGCACTGAGGTTGCTTTTGTACTGTTTATGAAGGAAGCAAATGATTAAGACTTTCAAGAAACTACATAAACTTTTAATTAGAAACTTAAAGAAGGGGAATTGCACCAAGATGGAGGCGTAGGTGGAAACACTGTGCTGTTGCCACAACCAAGTTTGAATACAACAAAGTTTTGGAGAACAAAGACGCAGCCAAAGAACAGAAAACTGGACTGTACGGAAGTCTGACAACAACAACAACAAACTGTTAAACCGGACCGGTAAGAGGGGCGGAACCAGCAGTGGAGCAGGGACAGGCAAGAAAGATCCCCTGATCCAGGTGCACAGGCAACTCCGTGTCCGGCTAACCCAGTGAGGGCTTGGGGCGGCGGGCTGGTTTCGGTCACACATTCGAGCACAGATAAACCGGCAAAGGAGTGAGCAGTGAGATGGACCCCGCAGCCCCCAGTGGGCGAACCCAGCAGCGGGCAGACCAAGGTTGCACATTCCTGCGGAGTGGGACAGACGGCGTGGCCTGTGGTGGAGGCAGCAGAAGGGGCCCGCCATTGCTTTCCTTTGACCCTGCCCCAACATACAATGTCACAACCCAGAGACTGAGTGGCCCGGCCCTGGTAAACACCTAGGGCTCTGCTCCTCATACATAACAGGTGCAAGCAGACCAAAATATGGCTCAAGAAGAACTCAAAGCCCCAGAGCCGATAACTATAAGTGGGGGAAAAAACCAAAAATAGTGAACCTCTCAGATGCTCAGTTCAAAACACTGGTGATCAGGATGCTCACAGAACTGGTTGATTATACTCACAAATTAGAGGAACATATGAAGGCTAAACTAATTGAAATGAAGGGAGATGCACAGGAAACCAATAGTGATGGAAAGGAAACTGGGACTCAAATCAATGGAATGGACCAGAAGGAAGAACAAAACATCCAACCAGAAAAGAATGAAGAAAGAAAAATTCAAAAAAATGAGAGGCTTAGGAAACTCTAGGACATCTTTAAACATTCCAACATCCGAATTATAGGGGTACCAGAAGGGGAAAAGAAACAGCCACGAGTAGAAAACTTGTTTGAACAAATAATAAAGGAGAACTTCCCCAATCTGGCAAAGGAAATAGACTTCCAGGAAATCCAGGAAGCTCAGAGAGTGCCAAAGAAGTTGGACCCAAGAAGGAACACACCAAGGCACATCATAATTATATCAGCCAAGATTAAAATGAAGGAGAGAGTCCTGGAAGCAGCAAGAGATAAGGGGACAGTCACCTACAAAGGAGTACCCATTAGACTGTCAGCGGATTTCTCAAAAGAGACCTTACAGACAAGAAGGAGCTGGAAGGAAGTATTCCAAGTCATGAAATCCAAAGACCTACAACCAAGATTGCTTTATCCAGCAAAACTTTCATTTAGAATGGAAGGACAGATAAAGTGCTTCTCAGATAAGGTCAAGTTCAAGGAGTTCATCATCACCAAGCCCTTATTATATGAAATGTTCAAGGGACTTATCTAAGAAAAAGAAGATGAAAAATATGAACAGTGAAAGGACAGCAAACTCACAGTTACTAACAACCACACCTAAAACAAAGCAAACCAAGAGGACAGCTAGATCAGGAGTGGAACCATAGAAATGAAGATCACATGGAGGGTTAGCAACGGGAGTGGGAGGAGGAGAAGGGGGGAGAAGATCCAGAAAATACGTAGCATAGACAGTAGGTAGAAAATAGGGGGGAGGGCAAGAATAGTAGGGGAAATGTAGAATCTAAAGAACTTGAGACCCATGGTCATAAACTAAAGGGGAGGAAGGATGGGGGAGGGGGCGTGCAGGGTGGAGGGGAATGAAGGGGGTAATAGAACAACTGTAATGGTATAATCAATAATATATATATATATAAAAAAACTTAAAAGATAAAAGTAGCTAGTTGGCCATGGCTGGTGTAGCTCAGTGGATTGAGCGCAGGCCTGAGAACCACAGGATCGTGGTTGGATTCCCAGTCAGGACACATGCCTGGGTTGCAGGCCAGTTCCTGGTTCCGGTTCCCGTTCCCAGCAGCAGATGCATGAGAGGCAACCATACATTGATATTTCTCTCCCTCTCTCCTTCCCTTCCCCTCTAAAGATAAATAAATAAAATCTTAAAAAAAAGAAAAGAAAAAAGTAGCTAGTTGGCATGTTAATTCCAACACATTAAAAATCCCTTAGGTGGCCATGACTGTTAGACTAGTATTAGTTACTTTATTATAGTCCTATAAAGTGTTACGTGTAATTTGAAAAATAAAATAACATTTTGAACTTTATAGTGTTATTTACTAATTTTGACTGCTCCTTTTCTACATCATTTTCTCTTAAATTTTCTTAACTCCATGTGTCACTAATTAGATTTTATAGTTTTATATTCTATAGAATATTAGGCAAAATCATCCATTGGCTTTTTGGGTTTAATTTTTTTGGAGTCTGTTTTCTGAATATAATTCTATATTTGAATAGCCTATCTGGTTTCTCAAGCTTATGGAAATTAAGATTTTTCCTATAATTATTTTTAGTTAATGATTCATTGTATTGATTTTTTATTCCTTAAAAAATGACTGAAATGTTATATTAATTGAAGATCATTTCTTACCAAGAAAAAAAATGCAATGCTAATGCTGCATATTTTATAGCTCTTGAGTGTGCGCATTTTGATAGTAAAACTTACTTTATTTTTCTTTTAGAGTTTAAAATGAGAGTTTATTAGTGAAGCAGTGAGACATAGGAGTGGCTACTCTACAGAGAGTGTAGGCAAAACTGACTTGTAGAAGTAAAGTCAGTTAAAGAATATAGACTTATTTCAATCCAGCAGTGGCTTTTATAGCAGAGCCTTTTGGGATTCAGTTCACATCTTGTTGAAAATTCAAAACGCACAGTAACATCTTTTTTTATTTAAATCCTCACCCAAGAGTATGTTTATTGATTCTAGAGAAGAGGGGGAGAGGGAAACATCAATGTGACAAAGAAACATCGATTGATTGCTTTTTTGTATGTTCAGGGCTCCTTGACCCAGGATCAGACTTGCAACCTTTTTTGGTGTATGGGATGATGCTCCAGCCAACTAAACCACCCAGCCAGGGTGTAACAGCATTCTTAATTTCTCTTTAATCCCATTTGTTTTTGCTCTGAAACGGTCTTAACCAGTTTTTCTTCTACCTTACTTACCAGTATTTTCATTGAATTGTTCACTTTTTAAAATAGTGGAACCCATCTTCAATTTAAAAATTAGTTTAAGATATTTGAGTAAATATGTTACAGGCTCTGAATTGTTTCTCAGAGAATAAATGTTTTGAGGATTAACATTTGGAGACTGCTTAAGGTGAATGTTTTGAAGGTTCTTACTGACTTTTTCATATGAATATTCTAATGTTTATTTTTTTAATCATTACATTGTCACCTTCCCAATTTTGTCTGTGTTTATTCTTTAGGACATGAGTTTTTAAAAAGCTATTTTCTGGTTTTGAAAAAGTACCAAGTTATTTCTATAGAAGTTGGAATGATGTGTTATGGGTTTTCCTTTCCTAGGTTCAGAGTTGGTTAAATAGTAGAGAAATTCAGATTTATTGGTCAGAATGATACTTAAAGTTTAGTTTGTTAGCCCTTTCTCTTCTTTATGTGTGTGTTGACGTGCCTTGATGACTCTGTAAGTGATATACACAATGTCTTGTCCTCATCAACCCTACTTAGCACCTGTGGACACATGCCGAAGACTTCTTTTATGGAGTCAATGCATCCTATTATTTGGTCTTCCTCCTTTTCTATTGCCTTCTGTTTTTCCCCAGCATTGTTGCCTTTTCTAAAGAGCCCTGCTTGCTGATGGTTTTTCTGAAATAGTCAGGACAACTTCAGTTGTGTCATTTATTTACAGTGATATTTCAGGATAAATTGCTCCAGGCCCCACTTGTTCATCTTTCTGGCAGTTCAGGGTATTCGTAGAGCTCTCCTCCAGCACTGTATTTGAAATCTGTTTTTCTCCTATTGGCCTCCTTCACTTAGGCATCTGTACATAGTCATTGGAAATATGAGGGTGTGGATGACCTTATCCTTGGTCTCTCATGACACGTCTTTGCTCTTAATGATCTTTCCTAATTTCTTCCTTTACTGCCCTTTTGAGTCTCAGCCTTCTTTTCATTTTTTGGCTGCAGTCTCCCATTGGAATTGATGAGTGAACCAAGGTAAGCAAAATCTTTTTGTAATAATTTTGATAACTTCATTGTCTGTGTTAAAGTTGTATATGCCTTCTGTAGGTCTTCATTGTCTTTGTTAGAGTTTTGTATGCCTTCTGTGGTGATATTTGTCTTCCTCATGTTCAAATGCAGTCCTGCTATGGTGCTTTCTTCAAGTTTCATCAGAAGTCATTTCAAATCATTGTTGCTTTTCACCAGTAAGATGGTATCACCACATATCTTAAATTGTTGCTAGTCCACCAGTTTTTACCTCTCTCTCCTCTGGGCTTTACCTATGTGTACAGATTAAACAAGTCGGAAGATAAGATATACCCTTGTCGGAAGATAAGATATACCCTTGTCTACCCTCGGAAGATAAGATATACCATAAGACACCTTTGCTTGTAGGAAACCATTTTGTCTCCATATTCTGTGACAGCGACTTCTGTCCACAATACAGGTTATATACATTAAGTGCACCCATTTCTTTTAGAGCAACTCATAACTTTTCATAATTTATGCAGAGGCTTACTGCAGTCTAAAACAGACTAACCTTGTGAAATTCTTTGAAGCACTCCAGTATCTCTAATCTTTTCAATGGCATTTAGATTGGTACCAGTGGAGAAAGAGAAGCATATAGAAGGCTTCTGATTTGTTTTGTGCAGTGTTACTTTAGAAGTCCCTTACTGGTCGTTTTCTGAGGTTTTTTTTTTTTTTTTTTTAGATTTTATATATTTATCTTTAGAGGGGAAGGGAAGGAGAGAGGGAGAGAAACATCAATGTATGGTTGCCTTTCGTGCATCCCCTGCTGGGAGTTGGCCGGCCTGCAGGGAACTGTCCTGCAACCCAGGCATGTGCCCCGACTGAGAATCGAACCACGATCTTCTGAGTTGCAGGCCTGCGCTCAGTTTTCTGAGTTTTTAATAAACGTGTCAGAGATCATATTAATGAATTACTACCACCTGAAATTTAAAACCTAACAAAAGATTGTTGAGTCATAGAGCCAGAACTCTTTGTATATTGACTGCATTCTGACTGTAAGAAAGTTTCTATTTGGATTTGGATATATGTATCTTTCAATGTGGTATCCTGCTAGAGATAGATTGTTGTTAACTTGGTAATAGGAATTAAGATGAAAAAATGTAAAGTGGAAAGAGCATCAGTCTTAGCATCTCAATGTCATGATTTTTGTTTTGCTGGTAATTAGCCTTTTGACTCTTGGCAAGTCATATAACTTCTTGGCTGCTGCTTTTGTTTTCTTTCCCATTTTTTCAACAAGGTTGAATTGATTAATTTCCCAGTTTCAAATAAATGGCTTGAGAGATGTGCAGGAAAACCTGATTTTTGTGCTTTGATTTATGCTTCTGTATATTTGCTGTGTGTCCTGCCATTTCATGGTAACTAAATTCTTCCTGCCAAAATTGTAATAGAGTGTGCTTGGCTTCTTGTGTTTGTGTGGGAACTTCTGGAATATTAACCACCAGTGTTCATTTAGCTTTTTTTTAGCTCATTATCTATGTAGAGGAGAGTGGAATGGCATAACAGTTTTCTCTATCTATTAATTTAAATTGAGAAACCAGGATGAAAAATTTCAAGACTATTGTAAGCAGAAGTCCTAAAGTTTTAACTGTATATACTGTAAAAGTTAAGTTTTGTTTATATAAAAAAAATGGTTTAGTTTGTAACCTTGTCAGTAAATACATCACCTAATTTTTTTTTTGCCCACCAAATACAATATTTGTTGTTTTAAGTTGGGAAATACTCATTTTGACTCAAAATACCGAGCGTTAAATATTTGAAAGTCAAATCTGCTGAAATAACCAGTTTTGGTTGGCTTACTTTAAAAATACGAAAGATACTAATTTTATTTTCCAGAAATTTTTGTGTATTTATATTTTAAATATATAGCCTTTTTTGTTTGTTTTTTACTCATCAATGAAATATGTAGGGTATCACAAAACAAATGTATAATGCATCTATATAATGCCATTTAAGACTGTCATTTAAATTGGCTTTAAGTTTATAGTATGTAAGTATAGTGTAAATATTTTTATTTTGAATGATATTTTAATCATTTTTGTTTACAACTGAAACTCGGGGAAATAAAAATTAATATTCTTGCCCTGTGAACATCTCATAGATACCAGCAAAGGTTTCAACTTTGTGTTTCACGTTGTTCTGGCCTTCTCCAAATGAACCTTTATGAGCTGGCTATTGTCAAATTTTGTGTAGATTTTCTTGCCCATGATTTCACTTGGAAAAACCAAGTCCATTCAGTCACATTTCAAGTGGCTATCAAGTTCAGCCCCTGGGACACTGTTTTTTTTTTAGTGACGTTTTCAAGTTACCTTGTGTAGAATTCTCTTGAGTGATAGACAGTGTGCTTCCCACTGAACTTTTTCTCCCAACCCCTGTTGCAGCTGGACTTGGATTTTCTGGAAAGATTTCAGTTGAAGAAAAACTTTCCAACTGCCACCCACTTGTTTTTCTTGGTTGCTGTGATCTCCCATAGCTGGGTCTCAGGTCTGAGTTGGTATCTAGCTCCAGCAGAGCCTGGGAAATGCCGCGCTCAAACCTCTCTGGCGTCTTGCCATTGGGCTTCACGATCTTGGCACTGAAACTGAACATGGCCTTCCTTGGTGAGCTCCCACCTGGGAAAAGACAGTGTAAATATTAATACCTAAATTTGGAAATTTATTTTTGGTTAAAAATGGAATTTTCAAAATGCAGATAACTAGCATGAAGCAAATATTTGTCAAATGCAGGTTTTTATGGCTATGGAATGAGCACTGAGGTTTGGGTGAAACATGCTTGCTGTCCCTTAGATTTTTGCCTCTGAAACAGCTAGCTCTTCAATCTATTCATTTTTTTTTTCTGACTCAGGTCATTATCCTCTGCAAAGGAATAGCCTACGATAGCACTCCTTCCTTCCCTCCAGTTTTATTCCTCGAATCAGAATTACCTTTTGAGAAAAGCATGTTTGCTAGTTTTTGGTATAAAAATCTTTTTCTTCTAACTGCCCATAAGGTAAAGTCCAAATGTTTCAATGAACAGCCTACTGCATCTCTGTTTTTCTAGCCCTCCTGTGTGCTTCAGTTCTTGGAAGATAAAAGCGTTTTGTCATGCACGTGTGAGAACTTCCACACTTGCTATTTCCGTTTAGAATACTATCTCTGCTTCAGCTGCTTTTGCTTAGTTAATTCCTTCCTATTTTTCAGGCACTTACTTAGAAATTATTTGTAACCTTTTATGGTGATTATCTTGTGGGATCCGAAAACAAAGCTCATTTCCCCTCTCAAACCTCTTCCCACTGTTTCTCCTTCATTTTGTTAAATAGAAGCTCCAGCCTCCTAGTTGCTTAGGTCAGTAATCTTGAGTCTTCATTACTGGTCTTTCTGCTTTCCTACTTTCTAACTCTTCCGTTTATTCTCAGTGCAGCAATCATATCAAGTCACTCCTGTGCTCAAAATTCTCTGAACGGTTCTTACAAAGGCCCACAGGCCTATCCAATTTATTACTCACCCCATTATTATCTCTCTGACTTTATGCCTCTAGATTCTCTTCCTGTGCTTGAGGCACACATACCTCTTGGTAGAGCATTTCAGGCACATTTGTGCCTCACAGTCTGTTTTTGCTCTTCCTTCTCACTGGATATCTCAGATATCTTCTTTCATTTAGGTAGTTTGCAAATGACATATAAAATGGGTGGTTAAGAATAATTACTAGAGTTAATAACATCGAATGAATTGAAATGGTATAAGCGAAGGGATTATAGTGGCATCTGTGGCAATATGATTCTTACTCAGGGCTGCAACAGATTGTTCAAAGGCTTGGTTTCTCTGTAAGTCTTTCCTCCTGCCAGAGGGCTAAAGATCTGATTTTCAAGACTAAATCCTGTGCAGTTATTTAGGATCTATAGAGGGCTGTTTTGTTTTTGTTTTTTGTTTTTTAAACAAAGTGAAAATGTACTGCCAGTAATATTTTGTATTTTTAGTACACTTTACATTGACTGTTATTCTGTATTAGTTTCATGTGTACAACAAAGTGATTAGAAAATCACGTACATTACATAGTGGCCCTTTTGCTGCTTCAGGTACCCACCTGACCCCATACATATTTATCAAGATATTATTGCCTATATTCTCTATGCTGTAATCTATATCTCTGTGTATTTAGTAACTACCAGTTGTACTGCTTAATTTATTCACCTTTTCACCCAGCCCCCCAACTTCCTTCCCCTTTGACAAGTGTTGGTCTGTTTTCTGTATCTGAGTCTGTTTCTATTTTGTTTATCTTGTTCATGAGATCCCACACATAAGTGAAATCATATGATACATGTCTTGTTCTGTCTGACTTAATTTGCTTAGTATAATATCCTCTAGGTCTGTCCACACTCTCACAAAAGCTAAGATTTCTTTTTTTAAAAATATATTTTATTGATTATACCATTACAGTTGTTCTATTCCCCCCTTCATTCCCCTCCACCCGCACACTCCCTCCCCCACCCTTCTCCCCCCTTAGTTTATAACCACGTGTCTCAAGTTCTTTCGATTCTATATTTCCCCCACTATTCTTGCCCTCCCCCCTATCTATTTTCTACCTACTGTCTATGCTATTTTCTGTGCCTTCTCCCCCCTTCTCCTCCTCCCACTCCCCTGTTGCTAACCCTCCATGTGTTCTTCATTTCTATGGTTCCACTCCTGATCTAGCTGTCCTCTTGGTTTGCTTTTGTTTTAGGTGTGGTTGTTAGTAACTGAGTTTGCTGCCCTTTCACTGTTCATATTTTTCATCTTCTTAGATAAGTCCCTTGAACATTTCATATAATAAGGGCTTGGTGATGATGAACTCCTTGAACTTGACCTTATCTGAGAAGCACTTTATCTGTCCTTCCATTCTAAATGAAAGTTTTGCTGGATAAAGCAATCTTGGTTGTAGGTCTTTGGATTTCATGACTTGGAATACTTCCTTCCAGCTCCTTCTTGTCTGTAAGGTCTCTTTTGAGAAATCCGCTGACAGTCTAATGGGTACTCCTTTGTAGGTGACTGTCCCCTTATCTCTTGCTGCTTCCAGGACTCTCTCCTTCATTTTAATCTTGGCTGATATAATTATGATGTGCCTTGGTGTGTTCCTTCTTGGGTCCAACTTCTTTGGCACTCTCTGAGCTTCCTGGATTTCCTGGAAGTCTATTTCCTTTGCCAGATTGGGGAAGTTCTCCTTTATTATTTGTTCAAACAAGTTTTCTACTCGTGGCTGTTTCTTTTCCCCTTCTGGTACCCCTATAATTCGGATGTTGGAATGTTTAAAGATGTCCTAGAGTTTCCTAAGCCTCTCATTTTTTTGAATTTTTCTTTCTTCATTCTTTTCTGGTTGGATGTTTTGTTCTTCCTTCTGGTCCATTCCATTGATTTGAGTCCCAGTTTCCTTTCCATCACTATTGGTTTCCTGGACATCTCCCTTCATTTCAATTAGTTTAGCCTTCATATGTTCCTCTAATTTGTGACTGTGTTCCTCTAATTTGTGACTGTGTTCCTCTAATTTGTGACTATAATCTACCAGTTCTGTGAGCATCCTGATAAATAGTGTCTTGAATTGTGCTTCTGTGAGAGGCTGGCAATTTCTTGGTCGCTGATAGTTATCGGCTCTGGGACTTTGAGTTCTTCTTGCGCCATCTTTTGGGCTGTTCGTGCCCGTTCCGTAGCTGGATCAAAGCCCTAAAGTGTTCATTAGAGCAGGGCAACTCAGTCGCTGGGTTGTGACGTTGTATGTGGGGGCGGGGTCAAAGAGGAGCTATGGTGTCCTGTCTGCTGCCTGCCGCCGCGGCCCCCACCGTCACCGGGCCACGTGTTTCGTTCCACTGCACTCGAGTGTGCCACTGCCATCAGCCCTCCACCACTGGGTTCGCCCCCTGGGGCCTGTGTGGTCCGTCTCACTGTGCGCGAATGTGCGACCCCGGTCAGTCTGCCCCACACCCCGACTGGTTCCGGGCTGCCTGGGCGCCTAGGTCGGGGGATCTGTCCTGCCCGTCCCTGCTCTGCTGCTGGCTCCGCCTCTCTTACCGTTCCCATTGAATGGTTAGTGGTTGTCAGACTTCCGTATAATTCAATTTTCTGTTCTTTGGCTGTGTCTTTGTTCTCCAAACCTTTGTTGTATTCAAACTTGGTTGTGGGAGAAGGCATGGTGTTTCCACCTATGCCTCCATCTTGGCTGAAGTCCTGGTTCTTACCTTTTTTGACTGACTTTTTTGCTTAGCATTATATTCTCCAGGTCCTTTCATGTGGTTGAAATGGCAGTACTTTATCTTATTGCTGAGTTAAGTACTCCGTTGTCTGTATGGACCACATCTTTATCCAGTCATCTATCGAAGGGTGCTTTGGTTGTTTCCATGTCTTGGCCACCATGAATAATGCTGCCCATTTTTTAATTGGGTTGTTTGGTGTAGAATTTTTAATATACTTTGGATACTAATCCCTTGTTGGAACTATTTGCAAATACCCTGTTTGGTTGGTTTCCTTTTTGGTTTTTTGGTGGTTTATTTTGTTGTGCAGAACCTTTTTAGTTAGATAGAGTCCGATTTATCCATTTATTTATTTTTGTCTTTACTTCCCTTGCCTTTGGGGTCAAATTCATAAAATGTTCTCCATGAGCAAGGTCCATAAGTTTAGTGCCTATGTTTTCTTGTATGCAATTTATTGTTTCAGATCTTATATTTAGGTCTTTGATCAATTTTTAATTATTTTTTTCACATGGGGACGAACTAATCTAGTTTCACTCTGTGTGTGTGGCTTTCAATTACCCCAGCACCCTTTATTGAAGAGGATTTCTTTTCTCCATTGCATGATTTGGCTCCTTAGTCAAAAATTATTTCCTCATATATATATGGTTTTATTTCTGGGTTCTCAGGTTTGTTACATTGGTTCTCTGTCTTTTTTTTTTTTCTCCAATACCATGCTGTTTTGATGTTTTGTAGTATAATTTGGAGTCAGGTAGTATGAGACTTCTGGCTTTCTCCTTTTTTTGTAAGGGCTCCTGTGGTTATTTGAGATCTTTTGTGGTTCCATACAAATCTCATGGTTTTTTTCCTTCTATTTAAAAAAAATGTCAATGGAATTTTAATGGGGATTGCACTCAATGTATATATTGCTTTGAGTAATAGGGACATTTTATTACTATTTTTTTAGAAAGAACCTGAATAGACACTTATTTTTTTTAAATTTTATTTATCATTAGAGAGAAAGGGAAGGGGAGAAGGAGAGAAATATCAGTGTATGGTTGCTTCTTGTGAGTCCTGTCCTGGGGACTGGCCTGCAACCCAGGCATGTGCTGTGACTGGGAATTGAACTGCGATCCTATGGTTCGCAGGCCCAAGTTCAAGCCACTGAGCTACACCAGGGACATTTTAACTGTGTTTATTTTTCCAGTCTGAACACAGAATATCTTTCCATTTCATTATGGCCTTTTCAATGCCTTTTAATAAGGCTTTTGAGTTTTTAGTATATAGATCCTTCACGTCCTTTGTTTAGTTTATTCCTAGGTATTCTTTTTGTTGAACCATGAAAGAAGTTTTTATTCATTCTTTTTCTGAAATTTTATTGTTAGTATATAGGAATGCTGTGGAGTGTCTGTACATTAATTTTTATTCTCCAACGTTATGTATTATTTTTGATAGGTTTTTGGTGGGAGTCTTTAGGGTTTTCTATATACAGAATCATGTCATCTGCAAAAAGGTGACAGTTTCACTTTTTTCTTCACTATTTGGATGCCTATTCTTTCTCTTGTCGGATCGCTGTGGCTGGGATTTTGAGTACTGTGTTGATTAAGAATTGTAAAATTGGATATTCCTGTCCTGTTTCTTATTTTAGAGAAAAAGTTTTCAGTTTCTAATCACTGAGTATGATATTAGCGTAAGTTTCTCACATATGGCCTGTATTATGTTGAGGTACTTTCTGTACCTATTTTATTCGTTATGTTTTAATCATAAATGGACATTGTGTCTTAATCAAATGCTATTTTTCTACATCTGATAAGATCATTATGAAAATACTGTTTTATTAATGTGGTATATTGATGAGTTTGCATATTTTGAACCATCCTTGTGTCCTTGGAATGGACCCCACCTGACTGTGATGTGTTATTTTTTTTAATGTATCATATTTGTTTTCCTAGTATTTTGCTTAGGAATTTTGCGTATGTATCATCAGTGATATTGGTCTGTACTTTTCTTTTCTTTTCTTTTTTCTTTTGTATTATTTTTGCCAGGTTTTGGCACCAGGGTTTTCTAGGCATTATAACGTGTTAGGATAGTGCTTCAGTTTTTTTGGAAGAGTTTGAGAGAGATACAGGTATCTTTTTGAGTGTTTGATAGAATTCACTAGCAAAGCCATCTGATGGTCCTGGGTCTTACTTTTTGGGAGTTTTTTTTTTTTTTTTTAGATTTTATTTATTTATTTATCTTTAGAAGGGAAGGAGAGAGGGAGAGAAACATCAATGTATGGTTGCTTTTTGTGCGTCCCCTGCTGGGAGTTGGCCTGCAGGGAACTGGCCTGCAACCCAGGCATGTGCCCTGACTGGGAATTGAACCGCGATCCTCTGGCTCGCAGGCCCGCGCTCAATCCACTGAGCTACACCAGCCAGGGCTGGGAGGTTTTTGATGGTTGTTTCAATTTTCTCACTGTTGATTAGTCTATTTATATTTTCTAATTTTTCATGATTCAGCACTGAAAGGTTATATATTTCTAGGAACTTACCCATTTGTTCCAGGTTATTGAATTTGGTGGGATATAGTGTTTCATTAAGTACCCTATTATGGTCCTTTGTGTTTCTGTGACATCTTCTCTCCTTTGGTAACTTCTTCTCCCCTTTTATTCCTAATACTTTTTAATTTTATATTTTAAAAGATTTTATTTATTTAAATAATTTTTTATTTTTTTTAAAGATTTTATTTATTAGAGGGGAAGGAGAGAGGGAGAGAAACATCAATGTATGGTTGCCTTTCGTGCATCCCCTGCTGGGAGTTGGCCTGCAGGGAACCGGCCTGCAACCCAGGCATGTGCCCTGACTGGGAATTGAACCGCGATCCACTGGTTCGCAGGCCTGTGCTCAATCGACTGAGCTACACCAGCCAGGGTAAGATTTTATTTATTTTTAGAGAGGGGCGAAGGGAGGGAGAAAGAGGGAGAGAAACATCAATGTGGTTGCCTCATGCATGCCCCTGTACTGGGGACCTGGCCCGCAACACAGGCATGTGCCCTGGCCTGGAATCAAATTGGTGACGTTTTGGTTTGTGGGACAATGCCCAACCAACTGAGCCACACCAGCAGGGCCTGAAATCTATTTTGTCAGATATAAGTATGGCTATACCTGCTTTTCTGTGGATACTATTTGCTTGGAGAATCATTTTTCACTCTTTCACTTTGAGTCTGTCTTTGTCTTTGCAGCTTAGATTTGTATTCTAAAGACAATATATGGTTGGGTTTTATTTTTGATCCGGTCTGCTACACTGTGCCTTTTTATTGCCGAATTCAGTTCATTTACATTTAGAGTAGTTATTGGTGTATGAGGGTTTTTCTACAGTCACTTTTTCTTTTGTTTTCTGGTAGTTTGTGGCTCCATTGTTTTTGTTTTGTTTTGTTTTTTGTTTTGCGAATGTTGTTTTAGTTTGGTGGTATTCCATACTTTCTTTCTCTCTCCCCACCAACCCCCTCTCAATTTTTAAGTTTTGTGTCTCAGTTTAGGGTTTTTTGGTGTGTGGTTGCCATTAGATTTATGAAGAAGAAAGTTTTATGTATGCAGTATTCTTTTTCCTTTTGAATGTGTCTGCTCTCTATTTGCAAATTCAGGCTTTTCCTTCCCTCCTCTTCCATGTTTTTCTTTCACAAATTATGAAACATGATTTCAGATATTTCACAGATTATCCGGGTTTATGCTGTTAAGTTTGTTGATGATCTTTCTCATATTTTTGTGACCTTTTGTGTTTTGGTTTTCAGAATAATCCCCTTGAGTACTTCCTGCAATAGAGTTTTCCTGGCGATAAATTCTCTCAGTTTCTGTATGTCTGGAGAAGCCTTCATTTCTCCTTCATATTTAAAGTGTAGCTTTGGTGGCTATATTTTTCCTGGCCAATAATTTCTCTCTTTCAGTGGTTTGACTATTTGGTTCTACTTGTAGAGTTTCTGGTGATAACTTTTATACGTTACTTCTTTTCCTTGAGTGCCTTGAGAATTCTTTCAGTAGTTTTTTACAGTTTCAATACAGTGTGCCTTGTGGAAGGTCTTTTAAATTGTGCTTATTAAGTGTTTTGATTTTGCTTCTTGGATTCAGGGATCTAGTTCTTTGCATAGGTTTGGGGAGTTCTTATCAACTATTTTTTTGAATAGGCTGTCCCCTTCTCCCTCTCTTTTTTTATTACACCTGTTATTTTTAAATTACTTTTTCTGGTGGAGTCGGATAGTACACTTAGAGTTCTTTCATTTTTTTTATTATGCTCAAGTCTCTCTCTTTTCTCTGTACCATTTCTAAATTTCTATCTTCAGTATCACTAATAGTGTGTTCCTCTTTCTGGTTCACTGTATTTTCTGTGCTTAGTACTTCATTCTCGATCTCTTTATTGAGTGTCTCATGTCCAGAATTACTTTTTGGTTCTTTTTTAAAGTTTCAATCTCTTTGTTTTTTCCAGAACTTCAGTCTTGAGTTCTGTTATTAAAATCACATATTTCCTTGTCTTTAAGTTTGTTTTTTCTGGAGATTTTAATTTACTCTGTGAGCTGCCTTGTTACCTTGGTTATTCATAGTAGTTGATGGATTCCTTTTCTGTCTAATCATCTGTATGTGAGTGGCACTTCTCTAGTAGATTGATGAAAAGAAGTCTTTCTGTTGTTTTCCATCAGGTGGTGCTGAATCACAATTTTTTAGCTGTCTTGCACATCTCTGACTTTTCAGATCATGGGGTATTTGAAAATGGCCTATGTTCCCTGGGAAGGGGAGGCCCTCCCTTGTGGTCCAGTTGCTTGGGTCCCAGGGGACCAGCCCTGCAGCAGAACACTGTGTGTAATGGGGCTCCAATTCCGTGAAATCCCAGTACTGTCCTCCACAGCCAGACGCTATCAGAAGTGCAGCCTCAATGTGTAGGTGTGGGGTGAGCTGGCGGAATCTTGCCACCTCCTTTGTTGCTTGGCCCTCCCAGCAATGGAGACCAGCAGACTTCCGCATGTTCCTCCCCCCTCTCCTCGCCCCCTTTTCCACTCAACTAATTCTGACCCTAGGATTAGTCACAGTGGGTTCCCTTTGCTCAAAAGGTGTTTCTCTAGTACCAGTTTTTCGATTTGCAGATAATGAGCTCTGCAATTCCACAGGGAGGATGAGAGTAGGTGATCTCTGGGAGGTTAAGGGAAGGTGGCCAGGCCCCAAAGTTTTGTTTCTCTGTCTAGAATGCTGATTGCCAGACTACTGCGGCCGTACCTCTGTGCTTTGTCCCTGCCCAGGTCATTGGGCTCAGCCACAGCTTGCACTGCCCACTCCTGTAGTAATGCTCACTAACTCTTTTCACTTCTGCCCACTGAAGAAAGTGTTATCCACAACCTCCTTCTTCCCCTCTTAGCCCCATAATGAGCTCTGGGCTGCACTGCTGAGTCTATGGCTCCTTTGAGCTCCTCTCCCTTCTCACCTCCCTCTTTTGCTCCCACTTGTCCACCTTTAGATGTTTCAATGCATGGATATCTCAAACATGTTTGTATATTGAGCAGGGAATCCTTTGCTGAATTGTGGCTATTCAAATTGTTGAAACTTCGAGAGACCAAGGGGATCCCTCACACCTTTGTTCTTCTGATGGCACTCCTCTGTATTGAATGCATTTTCAATGCCAATAAGAATTACATATTGAGGCAATATAGCAAGAATATTATAAAGCTGTATTAATGTCTTAAAGTATTGTTACCTATATAAATCATATGATATTTTGGAAGCTTGTTTCTTAGAGATAAAAATTTACTTCTGTAAAACTATTTTTCTTTAGTTTTATGTAAGAAAACCAGCTTGTGCTGAGTTCACTTTTTTCATTTTCTTTTTGGTCCTTAATTGTACGTCATTGTGCCAAAGATTATAGTAATTGATATTAATGCCAGTACATAAAATAATACTGAGTTTTCTTCTGAATTAATAAAGTGTGGTATACTCAGGAAGTTCAAGGAACCCCAAGGTGCCACTGTCTTGGGGAAATGAAAACATTTTGCAATGAGTAGAACTTAATTTTTATATGCTATAGATTTTTTATTTGCTGTAACTGGCAGGCACCTAAGATGTCAAAGGTAGATTAGCAATGAAAGGTTAGAAAACATCAGAAATTCTAGTGTGAAGAAATCTGCAGTAGTGCGTTGGTACAAATCAACCAAGATGATTGTGTCGCTATTATAGATGGAATGTGTAAAGTAAGAAAACGTCACGAGGGGTGCGAGAGATTGGTATAGCATTCACAAATATATTGAGCATTACCAGTGCCAGGCTCTCAAACAGATAGTTTCTTAGGGGGAGGTAGATAGTTTTTTAAAAATTAATAATACATAAGTTGGAGAAGAGTGCTGCTTTATGGAAAAATACAGCGAAATAAGAGCAAATAAGAGTAGTCCTGGCAAGCAGTGGTTTGCTCTGTTAGAAATAGGTGTTGCTCTATGAAAATGAGGAAAGCGGACATGAATATGGGATGAGGGAAGTATATTCCAGGCAGCAAACAGTAAATGTCAAGGCCTTGTGGTAAGAGTCTGCTTAATGTGTTTGAGCAAGATAGCACCAGTGTAGCACCAGTGTTTTTAGAGTGGAGAAGTGATAAAAGATAATCTCAGAGAGGCAGCAAGGACCAGATCCTGAAAAACCTTGTAGGCTTTGAAAGGGATTTAGGCTTTTACTTAGAGTAAGATGAAAAGCCATTGGAGTGACTTAATTTACATGAATAAGAGAAGCAGGAGATCATTTAGGTCAATATCACATTAGTTGAAGTGAGAGATTAGGATGATACAATAGAAGTGGTGTGATTCTGGAAGTATTTTGCAAGCATCAATTGATGAACTAGAAATTTAGAATGTTGAAGCTGAAGTAGTTATGTATTGAAATGACCATGGAACAGAAGGTTTGAGGTGTGAGAATCTGGAGTTTTGTGTTTTGCTTGTGTTGGATCTGTAAGAATCCTGTTTATTGCACCAAAGGATATGGAGTAGGTCGATGGCTATGACTCTGGAGTTTTAGGAAGAGATTGGGCTGGAATCATCAGTACATAGAGTGAGTTTAAAATCATGAGACTAGATTCCATTCTAACTATAGAAAGTGAGTCAAGATCTGGGATTTGCAGACTTTCTCTGCAGGGCTAGATAGTAAATACTTTCATCTTCACAGCAATGGGCATTATATAAAGGAATGGATGTGATCGTATTTCACCAGCAGGAAGTTTGCCCACCCATGCTATAGGCAGAAGGGGATGGCTTTGGTTTGGTCCTGTGGTGCTATGGATGTTTAGAAATCAGGAACTGGGAAGGGACTAGCAAAGGGGATTGAAAGGTAGCAACCAGTGGAGTAAAAGAGAACCTAGAGTGAGTATATCTCCTGGAAGCCATGTGAAGAAGTGTATGCATTGACCTTGCTGAGAGCAGTTTCAGTGGACTTGGCAGTCAAGACCTGATTGGGGTGGATTTCTGAGAGTAGTAGGTGAAAAGATAGACAGTGACTGACAGACTTTTTATTAGAGGAATTTTGCTATAAAGTAGATAGAGGATAAAACCTATGGCTTGAGTAGGATGTGGATTAAAGAAAAGGTTTTTCTTTTTAGGCAATCAGTGCCACAGAAGCATATTGGTATAGTGATGGAACTGATTCATTGGAGGGAAACACTAGGAGAGTAAATGCTGGAGCACCATTGAGATTTAGTGTGCAAATTAAAGGGTTAGCCTTAGGTTGGAGCTAACAGTTCACTGATACTAAAAAGGCAGCTTATTACTATTGTAGTGTATACACTGATGATTATCTGCTATTTAAGTTAATTATTGCTGTAGAGATCACTGTAGCATCAGTTTTTACATTAAACATGGGAGGTTTTGCTTAAACTGCATAGCAGTTTCTCAAATAACGATGTTCGTTAAATGTAGTTTCATTATAAAATTGACAAGATGCCGTAGGAACTTTTGTTTGTATCAGTTAGCCTGTCATAAAATTGGTTTTGTTATTTGCTATTTCACCAGTCTCAGAACCTGCCTATCACACTGAGTGAGGACTTCTGTATTTGTTAAATGGGTCTCCTTAATGCTTTTAAAATACCATCTTTGTTACCATGTGTGTTCTGTAAAAGTGCCTTCACTGTTAGGAGCAAAAGAAGAGAGATCAAGTCCATTTTTAATCTGTTTCATACTGTATATCTGTTCTGGGTAAGACTTCATTTGGAGTTTCTTTTTCAAAGGTTTTGTTGAAAACCACTTTTCAAAATATTTTAATTTATATTCTAGAAATATGAAATGATAGATGGTAGAGTTAAAAGAATGGTATTGCAAGGTGGTGAAAAGCTGTAGCTCTCCGGAATTGTGTACTCCCCACTCAGTTAAGAAAGAAAACATCAGTTAAGGAAGCCCTTTGTGTAGTACTTTTTCCTCAGTCAATTATCGTTTGTATAACCACCCCACACCTTCCCTTTTCCCAGAATTGCCCTAATAATAAGTGCACTCCTATAGATTTTTTTGACAAAAATTTAGCCAAAAACAAAAAGTTCACTTTTAAAGGGCATCTTTAGAAAAGGATAGCTTATAGCTCTTTATATTAGGGTGAGTGAATATGTGTTGTTTTAATGGGATTTGACCCCAAGGGTAAGGGGGCAGATTATAGAACTTTCTAAGTTTTTTAATTAGGTTGGATTGTTGTTGAGATATACAGCTTCTTCCAGACTATTGAATTACAATCTTTTTGGGTTAGGGGGAAGGCAGAGAGCCAGGAACTGATTTGTTATATACAATATGCTGCAGACATTTGAGATTGTCTGTTTAAATTCTGTTTTCTAATAGTTTTTCTAAATTTCCAGTTCCTTAAACACAATTGAAAATCTGATTCAAATAGTGATCTAACATTTACAGCATACTTTATGGTCTGGTACATGTTGTCCTAGCACATAGTAGATGCTGATAATACGGTGATTTAATGAGCGAATAATGTTATGGTTAATAGTTCTGAATTTGAATATAACTTATGAATATACTTTAGGAGATAAGAAAAGCAACAAAAACTAACAAAATCGACAGTAGGTATTTTATTCTATTCTTTACTTGAAGGGTTAAAACTAAATGTTGGCTATTCTGTAGTAGAGGTCAATCATGTAAATAGTGATACATTAACAGTGTAGTGGTACAATGAAAATAAAATTAGCATTACAGCAAGAACCCATATGTCTTCCACATACTGACTCATTGTAAAATGTCTTACTACTTCCTCAGTTTGCTTGAGGATTAAATGGAATAAAGAACCTAAATTTTGTAACAGTCTCTACCATTTATAAGGTAATCAAAAAGTGTTTAGTGAGTTTTTTCCCTTTATACTACTGTTAGAATAAAAAAGTTTTTTAATTTAGGCACCAAGAAATATATTATTCTTTCAGTATTACTCTGTAGGAGTAATCTGACTCTTTTCCTGTACTAGAGATGTTTAGTAATACCTAATATCTGTCTTTTCTTAATGTTGGCTCACAGCTAAGCCTGATGGTTGTGTTCCAGGAGATAGAATAAGTGCAATTTTGGAGTTAAAGACAAGGGAAAGATTATATGTGGCACTGCTTTTTCTTTTATAGAAAATATTTCTTGAAATTTAACTCAATATGCTATATTTTATAGCATTAATCAGTTTGGTTTGAGAATTTCACAGTGAGTCATGACATGAAGTATCTTAACTCTGGTTACATTAAACTTTTTTGAAATTTATGGCAATTTAATGATAGCAGTACTAGAGACTACTGTGTTTTTAAGGACAGTTACAGTAAAATAGTATCTGAATAGAGACATTCTTTCTGAAATGGCATCCAATCTGAAAGTGTTTCTAAAAATCAAGGGACAAGCCCTGGCTGGTGTAGCTCAGTGGATTGAGCACGGGCCTGTGAAGCAAAGGGTTGCTGGTTTGATTCCCAGTCAGGGCACATGCCTGGGTTGCAGGCCAGGTCCCCAGTAGGGGACACATGAGAGGCAACCACACATTGATGTTTCTCTCCCATTCTTTCTCCTTCCCTTCCCCTCTCTCTAAAAATAAATAAATAAAATATTTTTTAAAAAATAAAAAGTAAAAATCAAGGGACAAGAACAAATGGGAAGGGGAAGTGTAGTGGGGAGTCATTGACATGATCGGCTAATATTGGTGTTGTGTGTAGAAAGCAAAATTATTTCTTTGGAGAAAAGCCATGGAGGTTAGACTATTGTGTGGAAGTGATTAAACATACATTAGTGGAGATAGGAAGTTCTTCGGCGATGGTGAGGAGGAATGATGAAAGCACCTTAGGCAAAAAGGACTTCATGCTTGAGGGCAGTGAGAATAAAACCACACCACCTATACTTGCTAACAGGCAGAATAGATGGAGCAGTCACAGTTCAGTTTAAACCCCAGCTGTTTTTTTTTTTTTTTTAGCTGGTTTACATTTTTTAAAAACCTCTTTATTTTTGAGATAATTACAGGTTTTTATGCAACTGTAAAAAATCTGTAGAGATCCAGTATACCCTTTATTCAGTTTGCTACAATGGTATTATCTTGCATGACTATAGCATATTATTGAAACAAGGAAATCAATATTGATACAATCCAGGAGCCCTTCTCAGATTTCACCAGTTTTACATGAACTTGTGTGTGTGTGTGCGTGTGCGTGTGTGTGCACCCGCGCTTAGTTCCATGCAGTTGAGCACATGAGTAGATAAACGTGATTACCGCTACAGTCAAGATACAGAACAGCTCCTCATGATTTCTTGTTCTACTCATTTGTAGATAGCCACAACCACCTTCCTCCTTCCATTCTTTCCTAACCTCTAGCCACCACTATTCTGTTCTCAGTCTCTAATTTTATCAGGTCAAGAATGTTATGTAAATGGCATCATAGTGTGTAACTTTTTAAGATTAATTTTTTTGAACTTAAAGTTCCCCTGAGAAACCAAGAGAGCAAGTATCAATAATGCATTTCTACCTCAGTTATACCTCAGTTTGTTTAACTATTCATGGTTGGGGGACATGGGGTTCTTTCCAGGTTTTGGCTGTTACCAATGGAGTTGTATATTCATGTACAAATTTTTGTGTGAAGTAACTTCTCAGTTTTTGTTACAAATACATAGGTATGATTGCTGGATTATATAGTAGTAGGTTAGCTGTTTAACTTTTTAATGACAATTGCAAGCAGGAAAATCATCACTCAACTATTGTCAATCATCAGACTATATTATAAATCATTACTGTTGCCAGAATTTGTTCTTCATCTCTGGTCCTCTCTCTGATGACATTCTTCTGTAAGTCATTACACAAATACCTGAAATTTTAAAAAAGGAAAGATGTTTCACTAGATGCTAATTTCACATTCTAATATTTGTATGTAATATGGCATGATAGTAATACACCAGATTTGCTTTTCATTTTGCTCAGAAAATAATATAAACAACTCTTCTGGATAACCAGAACAAATAAACAATTTGTTCAGTATATTATAGCAATTTATTTTTAACCTAACAAACTCTTGAGCTGTTACATATTTTCATAGAAGCACTTTTTGCTGCTACTCTTATTTTTTTACATTTAAAAATTAATTGAGCATTCAAAAAGCAGTGTCAATCTAGAATCTAACATTTTATAGCAATGTAGCATATGTACTATTCTGCCATTGTCGAAAACTTTACATTAGAATAAAATACAGTCAAATGGTAAATTACTGGATGTTATTTAATCTACCTTGAAGATTCAGGAGACATGAAAAGGTTGTAATACGTTGTAGCAATGCTAATTCTCAACCTATCAGGATTACTTGGGAAATTCAAACAAACTTGAAAATCCTTAAATAGTTAAAGGTGATAGTAAGGGAGTAGGAATCTTAACTGTTTATAAAGCATCTCAGTTTCTCTTGATACAAGTTTTGGGAAACTAAACTAAGTTCCAGGGAAAAAATGATTTCTATTTTATTCTCATAGTGTCTTGCAGTATCTTTGGTATGCAGTGAATGTTTAGTAAATTAAATACTTGTTAAATGATGAGTACTGTGGAGGGGTACAGGTGGAGTGTTATTGACTGCTTTTATAAAATAAAATTACAACGAAGGAAAAGTTGATAGTTTTAACATTTGCTGTATATCATTCACTTGCCACAAAACAAACAGTTCTCAAAATAAACATTTGGTAATTGTGCCTGTTGGTTTAAGATATTAAGCAGACGCTTTTAGCTGCATTCAGTCTGAAAAACACTGCTAGTTTGCCAGTTTTTTCATTTGTGAAATTACTTTGATTTTTCTTATGATTGTGTAAGTCTTGTTATTACTCACAAACGACATCCTTGTTGGAAAAATAATTCCTTAGGTCACATCCATTTCTTTTTTTTCTTAGCACAAGACATCACTATATTGTCTTTTGGCATTTAGTGTTTCCATGGAGAAGTCTGAGACTAGCCATCTCTTTGTTTTATAAGTGGCATGCCTCTGCCGCCTGGATTTTAGAATTCTTTATGCATAAAATTCAGCAACTTCACTAGAATGTAAAGATGTGTCAAATTTTATTGATTTTTTTAAATGATCTTTTTTCTGGTACATGGTGAGCCCCCTTCAGTCTCCAGATTCATATCTTCTTTATTTGAAGAAAGCTGTCTTTTATTATACTTCTGAGTGTTTCCCCTGTGTTCTGTTCTCTTTTTCAGAACCTCCAGTGTTACATATGTTGGCCTCATCTTTCACATTGGGCACCTGCTCTGGTGCTGTCACCTCTGTTCTTTTGTGCTGTATGCTTTGTGGTATTTTTCATCCCTTTGTTCCTTATAAGTTGACCTTGCTTGCAGCACTATTGATTCTTCTATTATTTCAAATGTGCTATTTGTGTTCATTGATTTCATTTCTTCTCTAGGTTCCTCCTCCTATTTGTCCTAGCTCCCTCCCACCCTGTATCCTTTTGTTCTGTTTCGTAGAATTTATTTTTTCTCTACTGTTTGACATAGAACAAACAGTGTGTGAAAAGTTACTGGTTTTCTGAGATTTCTTTCAAAGTATTTTCTCCACCTGTTTGTCACATACTCCCACTTTGGTGGGAGACTGTGCATTGATTTTGGGGTACTGTTTAAGTGAAATTATTCTGTTGAGATATATACAGTAGTTGGCAAAAAGTAGTTTTACGGTTGTGAGTATGCAAAACACCGAGTTCATTCTTGTATTACTATTTGTTAATTGTATTATTGTACAACTGTAAACCTATTTTTATCCATCCACCCCTGTGATTAGATTCCCTTTGATTTTGTTTCTTAATCTCTACACTGTTTTAATTGCATTTTTAGAAGTTGGTGGTTCATAATCTTAGTCTAGATCAGGGAAAGAAGTGTGTGAGTTGTCTGTTTGGAGGAGAATGGTAATTCAGAAAAGGAGCAGTTCATTTTTCTTTCCTCTGAACTTCCTTTGCATTTGATAAGTGTTCTCATCTGTGAGTCCAGGGAAAGGTTTAGTGTCATAGGGCTGTCCTGATTCAGATAGTTTTCCACTTAATTGGGCCCCCAAAAGTTAACTTACTGGGCCATTGGACACTTTTTCCCCATTTCTGCCTGCTATAGTTTTCAGAAAATGTATCCTAACATACTTAGGGGAATTGAATGTTGGCCTTCAGTATTATTCTACACTTGAGTGTAGATTTAGTTGTCTCTTGAAACCATTTGTTAGAACCAGTTTGTTTGGTTGTCATGACTTCCCTTGTTGGATTTTATTACATTTTGTTTTAGTTAATTTTGATATTTCTTCTTCTCCCCTCTGTACAACCCATTTTTATGCTATCTTTTGGGAAAAGTTGCCTTTAATGTAATTTTCATTATCAAATTTTTGCTCTGATTTATTTGTTAAAGATATATATATATATATATATATATATATATATACACACACATATACATATATATATATCATTCCAATCATGATGTAGCTTTTAAAGTCAATCCAAGAATAATCTGTTAAGATGACTTTTGCATGATTCTTTTCAGTGTTAAATATTGCTAATTTCATTGTCATGTGGGTTGCAAATTCCAAAATGTAGATAAGTGGTAAATAGAGAACATAAATGTTCTTCTGATTACATATTGTGATGTGTGTATGCTATGTGGAGGATAATATTGCCATGAAAAGTGATGATTATAAAGAACATGTATGTATGTCAAGGAACATGTATAAAGGACACATGGACAAAGCCAGAGAGGGGTAGGGTCGAAGTGGGGAGGTGGGAGTGGCTGGAGTGGGAGGGGAGTTGTAGGGGGGAAATGGAGACAACTGTACTTGAACAGCAATTAGAAAAGATGAACAATTCAAGATTTCCTTCTTTGCAACCAAAAATAAAATCAACTTTGACCATTTTCTTGAATCTTAATAATTACCAAAAAAAAAAAACATTCTCTGCATTGAAGTATGTGTGTGCTAGTCTGTCTTCCGAACTTGATTGTAATCTTTATGATCATACAGACCATATCTTATTATTTTTTTGTATTCTCAGTTGTTGGCATGGGGTTTGGCACATAGTTATTTCTCAAGAAATATCTGTTGACTAAATCCAAAATAACATTAAATTGTAAACATTTTTACAGAAAACTATATGTATGGTTCTAGAAAGTCTGATGAATTGTATTATCAAGAATCATCTGACCATTTTGTCTGCTGTGGAGACATACAATATTGCTAAGTACTTTTTATGTAGAAATTGTTTAGACTCCTGAGGGTACTGTAATGTTGCCTGTGTGAGGTTAATGAGGAGACTGAACCCTGAAGAAGTTGAGTAACTGGTTTGAGATTCCATACCCACTTAGTGAACTAGCCAGGATATGAGCCTGATGCTAGCCTATGTATGCATTTGTCTCCAAATGCATGTAAGAATATCCTCGCACAACACTGTTCAGAAAAATCTGTTTTTGTGAACAGTGACAGGATAGCATCCCTGTATAGTGCATATGAGTCCATAAATGTGTACACTTAAAGCATTGTTTTAGTGTTTCAACAAATAACAAGAGTTCCCAGCAGTGTGGAAAGAATGACATCTATACTTCTTTGCAATAAAAAAGGACTACTGGGAACTTGTCCAAGAAATGGTAATTAGAATCACGTATGTTGATGAATGAAGATGTTGCTGGATATGAAGTAGAAAAATCCACATATAAAGTAGTATAATTCTATTTTGGGGTATTATACGTACATGTAGAAAGAAGCCAATGAGGATAGAGTTATCTTTCCTAATGTTCTTCTGCAGCTTCTGAATATAATAGTAATGCCTCTTCTTTATTTTAGAAAATCAGGTAATAGTTATTGCAA
Organism: Sturnira hondurensis; assembly: GCF_014824575.4. Lineage (NCBI taxonomy): Eukaryota > Metazoa > Chordata > Mammalia > Chiroptera > Phyllostomidae > Sturnira > Sturnira hondurensis. The sequence continues at coordinate 5,996,040 of NW_028079667.1, forward strand.
TTTCAAAAAATTAGTGAAAGCTCTTAATTGGGAATCTTGGTATTATTAAAAGGTATTGTTTGGCAGTAAATGGTCATTTATATGTAAAGATAACCCTGTTTGTAGTTTATCTTTTTCATGAACAGGAAACATCCATCTTTTCTTACATTTAGTGTTTAGTGCTTTGTTAGACATCTGAATTTTATCAGATGCTCTCTTGATATCTGTTAACATATTTTTAATAAATTAAATTCAAGCCCTGGTGTAGCTCAGTTAGTTGGAGAATTGTCTTGTAACCAAAGGGTCCCCCATCCTGAAGTATATGATTGCCAATTCCTGGGCACGTATGCGAGGCAACCAATTGACGCTTCTCTCTCTCATCCATGTTTCTCCCTTCCCCTCTCTAAAAAAGCAGTGAGAAAAATGTTCTCGGGTGGGGTTAAAAATGGTTTTTATTTTAAATTCAAGATTTATGTTCCTGCAAGTCTTGCATAGTCAGCCATTGCGCATTCCTGGACTGAGATGTGTATGTAATTGTGAATTACCTTAATTCTGTTATTGCTCTGTGGTTCTTGTCATTCTTGTCAGGATTTTGCAGATGTAGGTAAAACATTAGCAAGTATGATCTGTTGGCACTTCTCCCCTAATCATTCTGAGCATCTGTTTTTATTTTTAAGGTACTTTGCATCTGCCGCTTAATGTCTGTAAAATTGGTTTAGGCAATGTGGCGATGTTTAGTTTTCCCTTCAGTAGACAACCATTCCACAGTTGTGGACACACTGTGACATGTGACATGCAGACACATTGTCCAGTGTTTGGTTACTGTTAGCTGTATCCAAAACTGCAGTCCTGTCTCAACACAAAGTCAGGATGGCTAAGACACAGAAATACATAGACTTTGAATAAATATTGTTTGTATGTCTATTAAGAGACACTGAAGAGCAATATTTAAAATGTCTTATATGTAAGAGGAAACTTAATGTTTTCCTTGCAGTAACTCTGCTGTAATGTGCTGCCTTTTGTTTTGAATTCATAATTTTTAGGAGAAGCACTTTTTTGATAGAATGGAAGATAGAGCTGTTTTTCTTAAGTAGTGTGCATTTTCAGTGGGTGTTGCGGGTAATGAATGTCTTAAAACTTTTTTGCTGTGTCATATTAGTTATTTAAACAGGTGAAGTTTATATACCTGCATGTGATGCAGGGTTTCTTACTCCTGCTGGCCTTTTGATAACTATGGTAATCTATAGAGGTTATCTATATCATTTGTTTTTAAATGATGCTATAGGGAGCCAAGAGGTTCCAAGTTGATGGCTAGTTGATCCTTAATCCCACAGGAAGAAACAGAAAATATAAAGTAGATAAACAGATGCGGGGTGTAACTTGTGAATTGACGCCTAAAGGATGAGTGGTCAACCATATAAAGGATTCTATGGCTTAAAGTTGGAGGGAAATACTAGACAACAATTTTTCTAGAAAGAATCCTCTTTTTAGTCTTTTTGTGCTATCCTTAAAGATACATACACCTTAACCTCCTTTTTCAAGGTACAGTCAGTACTGTTCAAATGCATCGAAGAATACTCATAAACAAAAGTAGCTTAATGATTCATTTTCGTTTTTTTGTACAGAATTTTTAAAAAATATTTTTTTCCTTCCAAGGCCCTTGAGTAGTCATCAGTTTAACTTAGACTTACATCCCTTTTTATCTCATATAAGAATCTCATGTTTCTGTTAAACTGGTTTTACTCATTACCCTCAGAACTTGTCATCCTCTGCTTTCTGACTTTTGTGCGATTGCTTAGTTTCTCTTGACTGAGTTTATTCTTAAGTACACAGTTAAATCTCTTATGTTAAATAATCTTTGTAGTTTCTCTTACTATCTTAATGTAATTGAGAGTTTAAGTATATGAAACATGAAGGCATAGTGCATACTTACTTGAAGATTCCTTTATATTCATTTTTCACCTGTTCTTAGATAGAGGAATGCTGTGAGGCTCCCAAAATTGAAATGAACTACTTCTTGCTCCATTGATTAAAGTCAGAAAGTAAAAATTACTTGGAGGAGAGACCTGTAGGCATGCCAGGACCTGTCTCTCTTTTCTGTGTACTGTGTCTCAGAAGCCATTAGCTTGGAAAAGAATAATACTTGGTTTTTCAGCTACATTGTGTATTGCACACCCTTTGAAAATATGAGAATTTGGTAACTTTTTCTAAAACTGCTTTTGTTATTTTTCACACTAAACTATTCTTTTTCTCTTAAAGAAATGCTTTCATTAGAATAGCTACTTAGCTAATTTATTGGGTTGGTCAAAAAGGCCATTTATTTTTTCTATAAAATAAAAGACATTTTTTATTTGCACCAATAACTTTATTGATTTGGGTATTTTGAGTATGTTGGCTATCTTCCACTATTGGCTTCTAGTGGGTAGAGGCCAGGGGTGCTGTTAAACATCTTCTAATGCATAATACAGCCTCACAGCAAAGAATTACTTGGCCAGAATGTCTGCACTACCAAGAAACTTTGCAGAAACACTTGACACATTTGATCAATTACAGTGACTTCTCCATACACACTGCATGTATATGGAGTGGGAGATAGAGGTGAGGAGATAGAAGGATCTGGGGTAGGAAAGACTGCACGTGTACCCAAAGAACTCAAAGAGAACAGTTTAGCTAATTTGTGCAGTGAGCAAGGTGATGAGTGCTACAGGTTGAGTCTGGAAAGGGTAAGGGGGGCTAGAGAAGCTTGAATAGCTAGCTCCCCTCTATACTCTTTAAAATTCAAAAGATGTCAGATTTGAGATACCAGTTTGAAAGATTACTTCGACTATTCTGTAGAGTGTTTTGAAATGTAGATGAGAATGAGTGGGAGAACAGTTAGAATACCAGGGTGAACCCAGTGAATTTACTGGAGTAGGAATGAGGAGATCCTTACTCTGGAGGATTCATTTGACATATAGTCCTGTACTGCTAACTATTTGTTCTGAGTGATGCTGATACAAGTTCCTGTGATCACTAAAGCATCAAGAGCCATGTGTTGATAATTTTTCAAAGCAAATAGAAGGCACTGAGTCTGAGGGTATAGGGCATTAGAAGACTGGGCTTATGTTGTTACTTTGTTAATAAAGCCTCCCCCAAGAGCTCAAATAGAAGGGAGGATAAAAGTCTTAGTGTAAGATACTCACTAATCCCTTGGTGAAGAGTCCAGTGGCCGAGGTCAAAAGAGGTTAAGAACATTCCTAAGTGTAGCATTTCAGACTTAATTGTGATCTTTGCAGTTTTACATACCTCAACCAGTACCTTATTTGACAAGTAAAAATAACCATGGAAGTTTAGATGGCCTCATTTTTATTAAGGTGGGGGCAAAATACTGTATAACATGTAGCAGTACTTATTTTGTTGTTGCTGAATAATATTCCATTATATAAACATACACCAAGTTATATTTACCCATTTTTCAGTTAATGAACTTGTGGATTTTTTTCATCTTTTGGTTAAGGATACTCTGAACATTTGTGGACATATGTTTTCATTATTCTTAGACATAGATGTAGAAGTATTCAGTAGATTGCTAAGTCACATGATACTTTATGTTTCACCTTTTCAGGAACTATTAAACTTTTTCACAGCAGCTGAGTATTTTACATTGACAGTAGCAAGTATGTATGAGGGTTCCAGTTTCTCTTAATCCTCAGCAGGTTGTTATAGTCTGTTTGTTTGTTTGTTGTTGGGTTTTTTGGGGGGATTGACTATAGCTATTCTGGTGGGGGTGAAGTGGTATCTCATTGCAGGTTGATTTGCATTTCCATTATGGCTAGTGTTGACCATTTTTTCATGTCTTTTTTTTGGCTTTGGAGAAATGTTTGTTGGGGTCTTTTGCTCAAGAGATTTTTCCCTCGTTTTAAAATTGATTTATTGATCTTTTTTATTGAGTTGCAGGAGTTTTTGCTAGTAGAACTAGATAAGAGTTTTTTTAATATGATATGCAAACATGTTCTTTCATTCTGTGGGCTGTCTTTATTTTTTAATGGTGTTCTTTAAACCACAAAAGTTTAATTTTCACAAAGTTTAATTTATTGATTCTTAAAATTTTTTTGCTTGTACTTTTGGTGATGGCTTACACTTTTTTTTTTTTTTTTTTACAGTTTTGGCTCTTATATTTAGGTTGGTGGTTCATTTTGAATTAGTTGTTGTATCTGGTGTGAGGAAAGTGGGGCCAACTCAACTTCATTCTTTTGCATGTGTACCTTCCCTTAAGAATTTTGTAAAATTTCCATTTCTAGCCTGTAGATAAATATAACTTAATAGATGCTACCTACATCTGTAAGAGTAGGAAAGATATGGATAGCTCCAAAGGAAAAGATGTGATAATATACAATTTACAGAGAAGTTTTTATTGCTGTAAATATTTAGTATATGTATTTGTGATGAACACAGAGTAGCAATATTGTTTTTCAGGCAAGCTTTATTTATGAAATCCAATCAGAGCTGCATCTTTTATTTATCTTTGTTTGAAATTTTTTGGTCCTAGCTGTTAACAAAGGAGTTAACTTGATATCATTTGTTTATAATAAATACAAGTGCAGATGTATTGTATGGCATTGTTGGTGATGAGATTGTTTCAGGTGTTGAACATATTGGTAGAAGTTGGAAACAAATACTGAGTACTCTGCAGTATAATTTGCACAGCAGTTAAATTCCTAGAATTAAGCATACTGTATTAAGCAGAATTAGGTCCTAGGCTCAGCTAATTTATAAGCTGATGTTTTCAGACGTGGGACAGTTCTTTGAGAAATGCCCTATGCACACACAGTAGGCATCCTTGGCCCCCTTTCACTGTCAGTGGACACTCTGATCTAGAGCAGTACTGTCCAGTGAGCTGTGTATTCGGTTTTACATTTTCTAGTAGCCAACATCTGGAATTGATTTTAATAATATACACTGCTTAACCCATTATGTCAAAAACAGTTCACTTTGTAATCAGTATAAAATATTAATGTGCTTGTTCAAATTCTTTTTGTACCTGTGTGTATTTTGCAAATAGAGCAAATCTCAATTTAGAGTAGCCACATTTCTCATGCTCAATAGATATATATGCCTAGTGGCTATCATTTGGCTAGCACAGATCTAGAGGGAGTAACTCAACTATAGGGGACTGTCGACTGCAAGCCTGTTGTTGACATATCACCTTATCTATTCCCCCCTCTCCAAGATGTGTATTCTGGTTACCACAACATCTGCTTTTCACCACCGTTAGCTCATATACAATGGATAGATTGAAGAATGACATTAATATAAACAGAAGTTGTATTGGTTCATACATGAAATTTTTTCTAGGCATGGAGGTTCAAAATAGTAGGAGTAGGGTTAAACTGTCATATAGAAGGGAAAGCCTCAACCAGCTGCATAGGCAAGACACCTAAAGAAAATTTAAACCTTCTCTCTAGATTTGCATGGCTGCCTCTCTGGCAAGCTACATTCATTTATCAGTTTTAGTAGTTTTTGGTGGAAAATTAAGAGTTTTCTGTATACATTTTCATGTCATCTTGCAAATAATGACAGCTTTAGTTTCTTCCATTTCAATTTGGATGCCTTTTATTTCTTCTTGTCTAATAGTTGTGGTGAGGACTTCCATTACTATGTTGAATTAAGAGTTGTGAAAGTGAACATTTGTGCTTGTAGATATTGCAAATTCGGTATGATGTTGGCTGTGGGTTTGTCATATGTTGCTTTTATTACATTGATGTACATCCCCCTATTCCCACCGTGCTGAGAGGTTTCTATCATAAATGGGTGCTAGATTTTATCAAATGCTTTTTTTGTCATTAGGATCATGTAGTTTTTATCCTTCATTTTGTTTATGTGGTGTATCACATTTATTGATCTGCATATTTTGTACCAGTCTTGCATCTTCGAAATAAATCACACTTTACCACGGTGTATGGTCTTTCTAATGTAGTGCTGGGTCCGGTTCCCTAATATGTTGTCAAGGATTTTAGTGTCTATGTTTATCAGGGATATTGGCCTGTAATTTTTTTTACTATCTTTATCTGGTTTTAGAATTAGTATAATGCTGACCTCATAAAATGAGCTTGGGAGTCTTCCCTGCTCTTGAATATTTTGGAATACTTTGAGCAAGATAGGTGTTGGTTCTTCTCTGAATGTTTGGTAAAATCCACCTGTAAAGCCATCCAGTCCAGGCCCTTTGTTTGTTGGCACTGTTTTTGATTGCTGCTTCAATTTCACTAGTTGTAATCTGTTTATTCAGAATCTCTGATTCCTCCTGATTTACTTTTGGAAGAGTGTAAGTTTCTGAGAATTGAACCATTTAGTCCAGAATATCCAGTTTGTTGTCCACAATATTTTCTTACAATCCTTTCTATTTCTTTGGTGTTAGTTTTTATTTTTCTTCTTTCATTTCTGATTTTATTTGCTTGGGTTCATCTCTTTTTTTCTTGATGAGTCTGGTTAAAGGATTATAAATCTTGTTTATCTTTTTAGAGAGCCACCTCTTGGTTTCATTAGTCTTTTGTTAGCCTCTATTTCATTTATTTCTGTTCTCATCTTTATTCCCTCATTCTACTCAGTTTGGGCCTTGTTTGTTCTTTTTCAAGTTCCTTTAAGTGTAGAGTTAGCTTGTTTATTTTGAGCATTTTCTTGTTTCTTGAGTTAGGCCTATAATGCTATGAATTTCACTCTTAGGAATGCTTTTGCTCTGTCTCATAGATTTTGGGGTTTTACTGTGTTCTCATTTTCATTTGTTTCAAGGTATCTTTTCATTTCTTCTTTGATCCCATGGTTAACCAATTAGATATTTTTGTGTGTGTTTCATTTTTTTGGTGATTGATTTCCAGTTTCACGGTATTATGGTCAGAGAAGATGCTTGATATAATTTAAGTCTTTGTATATTTATTGAGACTCGTCCTATGTGATAACATGAGATCTATCCTAGAAAATATTCCATGTGCACTTAAAAAGAATATATATGAGATCTGTCTGGAAAAAGTCCAGCTGTTGTTAACATAATGAGAAGGGTTTATCATTGTAACCTAGCTACCAAGGAAAGTAGACTGGAATTCGCATGTGTCAACAATGACCACTTCACTGTAGTAGTTGGTGGAGGCGATATTCACCATAGATTGAGCATGTGTACCGTGTGGACATCACATTCGAAATGACTGAGCAAGTAGAGAAATGAATCTGCATCAGATTTTGAACTAAGCTTGAACATTCCTCTGTGGAAACTGTTCAAGTGATTCACAGAGGGCAGTTTCATCACAAGGTGCCCACTCATGCATCATGTCTTGTGCACAGTATTTTTGGTGAAACATCAAATCACCCAGGTGGCTCAGCCACCTCCCCTCCCCCCTCACCCAGCCCAGATTTGGCCCACTGCAACTTCTGGCTTTTTCCAAAACTAAAATCACCTTTGAAAGAGCAGAGATTTCAGACCGTCAGTGAGATTCAGGAAAATATGACAGGGCAGCCGATGGTGATTGGGAGAACTGGGTGAGGTCCCAAGGTACCTACTATGAAGGGGACTGGAGCATCATTGTTTTTGTACAATGTTTCTTGTATCATCTTCAATAAATACCTCTATTTTAAAAAACATATTACATGGCTAGATACTTTCTCAACAGACCTCATTTGCTGCTTTGGGTTGAAGTGCTCTGAAAATATCAATTAAATCCATCTGATCTAGTGTGTCATGTAAGGCCACTGTTTCCTTGATTTTCTGTCTGGAAGATCTGTCTGCTGATGTCAGTAGATTGTTTCAGTTTTATACTGTGACTGTATTACTGTCAGTGTCTCCCTTTCTGTCTACCAAGATTTGATATACCTATTTAGGTGCTCCTGATGTTTACAAGGGTTATGTCCTCTAGTTGGATTGCTTCCTTAATCATTATGTAGTATCCTTTGTCTCTTACTCTAGCCTTGATTTTAAAGTATGTTTTGTCAGATACAACTATCGTTACCCCACATTTCTCTCTTAACATTTGCATGAAAGGGCTTTTTTGATTCCTTTAAGTCTTTTTGCATCTTTTGTTCTGAGGTGGTTCTCTTGCAGACAGCATATATACCGGTCTTGTTTTCTTATCCATCCAGCTACCCTGTGTCTTTTGATTAGACCATTTTATTTACTCTTAAAGTGATTATTAATATGTACTTGCTGCCATTTTATTCTTTTCATAATGTTCTTGTTTTTTTCCCCCTTTCTTACCCATCTCCCTTCCTTCCTTTTCCTTTTCCCTTTCTCTTTCTCCCTTTCTGTGTTTTTTCCCCACCCCTTCCTCTTCTTCTAGCAGACCCTTCAATATCTCTTGTAATACTGGCTTGGTGGTAACAAACTTCTTCAGCTTTTTCTTGTCTGGGCAGCTCTTTATTTCTCCTGTTTTTAAATGACAGCCATGCTAGTTAAAGTATTCTTTGTTGTAGGTGTTTGCTTTTTATCACTTTGAATATTTTGTGCCAGTCCCTTCTGGCCTGAAGTATTTCTGTTGAGAAATCAGATGACAGTCTTATGGGAGCTCCCTTGTAGGTAACTAACTGCCTTTCTCTTGCTGCTTTTAAGATATTTCTCTTTGTCCTTAACCTTTGCCATTTTAATTATGTGTCCTGGTGTGCATCTCTTCGGTTTCGTCTTGTTTGGGACTCTGCTTGGGTATCCTGACTTCTGTATCTTTTCCCTTCGGCCAGGTTAGAGATGTTTATGGTCATTTCTTCATATAGGTTCTGGATCCTTTGCTCTCTCTTTTCTCCTTCTGGTACCTTTATGATGAGGATGTTGCTGTGCTTCATGTTGTCCCAAAGGTCTCTTAAGCTATCCACATTGTAAAAAATTCTTTTTTTCTTATTGCTACTCCGATGGGGTGTTTGTTTCCTACCTTGTCTTCCAAATTGCTGATTTTATCCTCTGCTTTATCCATCCTGTATATTGCTTCTAGTGCATTTGTCATTTCAGATATTTTTATCTTTGTTTCTGACTGGTCATTTTCCATGCTTTCTATGTCCTTTTCATTCTGTTGAGCATTCCTATAACCATTACTTTCAACACTAATAAATTCCTTATCTCCATTTCATTTAGCTCTTGTTCTGGAGATTTCTCCTGTTCTTTCATTTGGGGCCTGTTTGACTCCCCATTTTGGTGCCTCTTTGTGTTTGTTCGTATGTATTAGGTAGTTCTGCTATGACTCTCAGTCTTAGTGGGGTGGCCTTATATAGTAGGTGTCTTATGGGGTCCAGAGTTGCAGTCTCCTTGATCCCTTGAGTTGAGTGCTCCAGGAAAGTCCTTTGTGTGTGTTATGTGAGTCCTCTTGTTGCAATTGAGTCTTGTTTGATATTGGTTCATTTGTGTATGGGATTGACCCTCAGTTTTGGCCAACTATGAGGTTCAGTTCGCAACACAATGTGCAAGCTGTTATTCAGGTGCTAATCACATGAAGCAGAATTTGCCTCATCAGGGTTGGGTGCCTGCTGTGATCTCCCTGTGGATATGCAGCTTGTGAAACTTACTGGATCCTCCTCTGATGTTATGTGAAGCTGGCCACTAGTTGTGTTGGTTCTGGGCCTCTTGGGAGGTAGTCTGGTGCAGGACTATGTCAGATGCTGCTTGTGACTGTCCCTGGGTAACTTGTTTGGAGCTATAAAGTAATCACAGTTTGTGGCTGTGTCGTGAGTGTGGGAAGGATCACACGGTACACCTAGGTCGGCTTTACTAGCACAGGTCCTGGAGGCAGATCAGGAAAAGTTCCGGGCATCTGGAGATCTGCCTCTGCCTGCAGGCTGCCTGTTAAGACTCAGTCACTGAAATTGTATCTGGTGGCACTGAAGTTCTGTATGAGATAGGTTCACAGTGAGTCACCAGGAAGGGGTGAGTGCTATTCAAGTCTTAATTTCTAAGTCTGTGGATCTGGTAGTAAATTCTGATTTGATGTCATGTTTTGAGTAAGGACAGTTACTCAAATGCTATAATATATTACCCCTAGGAGATTGAAAACTATTGTTTCACCTTTTGAAAAGCTTACAATTGTGTACATCTTTTACTTTCCCTCTCTTTTCCAAGATCCTTTCTCTAAATTGAAGGGAAGTCTAATCGATCAGTTCCCATTTTTGCTGAGTCAAGTGTGTTTCATGTTTTAGCACCCCCCACCCCCATTTCCCAGGGTACTCACCCAGGGCTCCATTTTACTCAAACTGTGGATTCTACCCTTCTTAACCTCATAATCCAGCTCCTGAAAGTTTACAGGATGCCAAGTAGGAATTACTCTGCCTTTTAAATATTAAAGATCCTGTCAGGGAAAAGATCATAGTATTCCTTTTTTGGAAGCCTCTATGACTTGCTTAAGCAATCCTAACTGTAATTTCTTAAGGTTGTTTTAAATGTGTATCAATTAAAACCAATTTTATTACACTTACATGCAGATACTACTTTTCTCAAGATTTTTTTCCCTTTAAAGTAGTGGCCTTACCTTGGTCAGGTGGTTCAGTTGATTGGAGCATTGTCCCATATATACCAGAAGGTTGCAGGTTTGCTTCCCAGTCAGGCTAGAGTATGGGTTCAATCCCTGGTTGGGGCCGGTATGGGAGGCAGCCGATTAATGTGTCTGTCTGTGTCCCCCCCCCCCCCCAAATCAATAAACCGTATTGTCAGGTGAGGATCTGTTTTTAAAAATCTATGAAAAATAAAGTAACAGACTTTTTTCCCCCTTGTACAATGTACGGAGAGCATAAAGGGTACTGGACCATATGAATACCTTTCGCTTCTGTTACTTTATTGGGTCAAACAGCTTCCATGAGACTCTCTCCTCTGCATATATACTATCTTCATTTGTGCACTTCCGTAACACTGGATTTAAGTATTAAAATTCTGAGTTGAAGTTTTTATGCATGGCCCTGTTCTACAAACCACTTGTTGTTTCTCTCAGCCTTAGACTTTACATTATATGTTTAATACTGCTTACTTAAAAAAAACTTGTATTCTTATCCTGGAACACAAATTCATCATGGGGTAGAGTGTAAAACATCATGTGCGTTTTTAAGATAAAACAGGAGATTTCAAAGGCTTTATGTTGTAGCACTTTATAGGTATGGCTCTAGAAGATCATTACTACCGTCATCATTACTCTGTTCCGGGAGAGAGTGTGCATAATCACTTTGCTTGTGTATTCCTTCAGTTTGAACTGCATGGAAAAATTAAAAAGCTCAGAAGAAATACCTCAAAAATGTTCGGGAAAATAGTATAAATTGTAGCTTTTATGATAGAGAATTAACTTTGCCTAGCTAATTGAAGTCATGTTATTCAGGTACAGATCTGCCAGCCTTTAGTTCATAAGCACATTCATCTAATTGGAATCTAGAGGCAAAGTTCTATTGCCTCTGCTTTCATAACATACTTTCTATAAAACTTCTTTTACTTAGTTTTGGAATCTGTTTAAAGGTGTCACTTTATTCTTTTTTACTAACAATATATGTATTTTAATTTTGGTCCTTTTTAAAACTTCAGTTGTTAGCTTTGCTAAGTGGTTTAGATAAATCTATTTCATGGCGTGCAGAATCTATACTCTCTTCAAAAAATTTCTGTCTCTGAAAATGATTTCCCTTTGAACATCTGATTCGGTTTTCTCTTGACTAAAGTGTTAGGCTAGTGTGCCTTGATGCTGAATGTTTTTTGATTTGTTTATTATAGTATGCCCTCTGAAAACACATAGATTAGAGCTAAAAACTGTCTAGTGAATGCCTGTTAGGCTGGTGAAACACATACCATTTCTTCAGAGGTAAGATCTTAATTGGGCGCTTGTCGATTTTTAAATTTTCATAACACTAAGATGGAATGAATTCCTGGGCCATAACCTCTTGAAAGAACCTCATTCCTAAACATACCTCATGTTTATAGAGTATTTATCATGCCTTTTAACAAATCTATAATGTGGTACTTTTACTTGGTAGATTTAAGTTACTTCATAAAACGTTTTACTCAAGAATGTATACAAGCAAATGTTGGAATCTAACCCACGCTTCTAAATGGATCACTCTGGGGTTCATTTAAGTAAATAAGATGGGCCTTTTTTCCTTCATTATTGCTGACATATTTATGAACATTTTTGTGGCAACCTCAGCTCTACTAATATTAAATATGATATTTTAGTGGTCAATATTACTAGTTCTCTTTTTTTATTCACCTGTGGAATAAAAATTTATGAGTTACATCTGAAAAGTACAAATTTCCACATAGGTCTGAGGTTTCCTTTAAGATTTGGAGTATTAATTTTTCTTTGTAACTGAATGTGCTGGGGTCCTCTGACCACCCCAGGGTTTGGTGAGTGTCTAAGAGGACTCACAGGACCCAGTATATAGTCATTATCATGATTATGATTTATAACTGTGAAAGGATGCAAAGCATAATTAAAGAGCAAGAGTATGTGGGGCAAAATCTAGAGGGAACTAGATGCAAGCTTGCGAGAATCTTCTCCCACTAGAGTTACACAGGACATACTTCATTCCTCTAGCCATCAGTTGTGACAAGACTTGTAAGATGATGTGTACCAGGGAAGCTTGTTAGAAATTTAGTACTAGAGGCTTTTATTGGATTTGGCTTATTATGTAAGCACCTCTGCCCAGCCTATACCAAAAGTCTGGGCTCTCAGTGGGCAAGCAGATGTTTGACATTAGTTACATTGGTACATTGAGCAACTGTCATAGTTACTTTGTGGGAACACTCTTGAAATTTAGGTTCTCACATGCCAGCCAAGGGCATGTTGTGCAAGCGAGCCTTTCTGAGCCTGGCAGTCTGAAGCCTGCTATGTTATCTGTTCTTCCTACTAAGGTTATTTTTTAATTTTATTTATTTATTTTTAGAGGATAAGGGAGAAAGATATAAAAACCCTTAATTATAATCCACTTCTCTCAGTCCTAGTTCACCTTTTTTATCCTTTTAGGGATTTTTTTGGTTGATTAAAATAGTTAAAGGAGTTCTTACTCATTTATACTCATAAAAATCTGGTTTTGATTGCTAAGTAATTTCTGGACCATTTAAGTTGTTCTTCCCTCTTCCAGTTTGTGTTCATTATAGTATATATAGCCTCCATATTATTGCCAGCTCAGATTAAAAAAAAACAAAACAAAGCAGTTGAATTCTGTTACCTTGATGCTGAAAAATAAACGTGGAATGAATTAAAATATAATTAGACTTGTGGTGAATGTTTTTGTATCATTAATGAATGTTCTTGTAAGCCTGGATTTTTATACTTTGGTTTTTCTTAAGACAGTAAAAACTATCATCCATGATGATCTCTCTGATGTATAGTTTACTCATAAAATGTATGAGTGAGTTACATTTCAGCGTTTTTTAGGTAGAGTTGGTCCTGTTACTAGAAAACATGATGATATTTGTATCTTGAAAGCAAGTACCTTCCATGAGACTTAACTTTTTGAAAATTTGATACTTAGTTGAAAAAATTGGTGAAGCTATTTAAGAAACTGAAAAATAATTGCAAAAACATACTGGATAATTGTGAATTTCAGATCTGTATCAGGTGGATTCTTGTGCCTTTTTTCTCTACATATGTTGTATTTCTGTCTTTCCCTAATAAAACTTTTATTTTTAAAAAATCCCGCAAGTTGCTAGAAATGTTATAGATGATGTTTTGCTCAGCTAATTGTACATAACATTGTTCAGTAGGTTATTAGTCATGTACTATATGTACTCATTAAGTCATATCTTCAGTAGGCTCATGAATACCTTATATGTTAATATGTATGAATATGTATTCCTCATGCTTATGTAAAATGATTCAGGGATTTATGTAAGATACATGATAAAACCAATTTAAATTAAACATTAAATAAAACTTAATAATTTACTTTTTATCTTTTTAAGGGACCAGTTACTCTCCACAAGAAAATTCACACAACCACAGTGGTCTTCATAGCTCAAATTCACATTCTTCTAATCCAAGCAATAATCCAAGCAAAACTTCAGATGCAGTAAGTATATAAACACAGGCAACTTTTAAAAATCTATTGCCCCCCCCCCCCAAAGACCCCTCACACCAAGTCTTGTTAAGTTTAATGTCTTTAAAATATTTTTAAATCTACGTTAACATTTTCTTCATGTTTTTGGAACTACTGAGCTAACCTTACTATAATTGAGGATAGTGTGAAGACAATACCATGGTATTATTTTGTCAGCATTCCTATACAGAGTAAAATTTTACCATTGAGATATTTGAGATATAAAGAGCCTCAGATTGTGAAACTTCTGTAAAGTGGTTTAACTTCAGCTGCTCTTCCCATAATATATAAACTTTTTGTATATTTATTGAGGGTCTACTATGTATTGTATATACTGTTAGACACTAGTTATTTAAAAGTCCCTGTCCTAATAAATTTCTTCAGTAAAAATTTAATAAGGTTTCTATTTGCTAAGCATACACTAGGTTGAAAATACACAGAACTAAGAAAATGTGGCTCATCTTAAAGGAACTTTTGGGCCTGTGGTGGAGACTGAAAATAAATAATTAAAATAGTGCATATTAAAGTTGATTTGGGAGCACTCAAGATGGGGATGGAATCCCAGCTTAAATGAGGGAGGGTACTAAAGTATATGTAGTGCTACTCAACAGATTGAATGTAATTTAGGTACCACAGATTGAATATAATTTAGCCAGTTTAGAGGCCTGGAATTTGTGTAACATGCAGAGGAACAGCGCCTATAGAGACATAGAAATGTGAAATAGCATTTGGAGAACTACAGGATTTTTGATAATATGGCAGAATAAGAACAGTTCACATTACAGAGATAAGTGTGGGTCAGATCACAAAGAGTTATATATCCTTCTAAGGAATATGAATTTTATATAAAGGCAGTGGAGACTTACTGATTTTGTTAGAAAAGTAACATATTTGCAGTTTAAAACAGCCCAGGCCGGGTAGTTCAGTTGGTTAGAGTAACATCTCCACATACCAAGGTGATGGGTTTGATCACCAGACAGGGCACATACAAAAATCAACTAATGAATGCATAAATAAGTGGAATAACAAATTGACATTTCTCTTTTCCTTTCTCTCTTTCTAAAATCAGTTTTTAAAAAGCATATCAGATAGCCATATGGAAAATACATTATAGGAAGGAATGAACAAGAAAAGAAGACTATAGAAGTAAAGATTGAATCCAACAGATTTTGCCTTGGATATTTGGGCAATCATCATACTTTAATTGACATTGAAAGACTCTTGGTTTATTATTTGTCTCTTGTTGAAATAGTGTGGTTTGTACATTTCCACAGAAAATTGAGACTGATAATTTCATAAAAATAAATGTAGAATAGGTTTAAATATGGTGTTCAATTAGGGTATAGTTGGGAAAACAAGTCATACTAGTTTTAACATAGGTAATTTAATAACAATTTCATATACAGTATTGCAGGTACTGTACAGTTTGTGCAGGTATTGAGAACCGAAAAAAACTGAAAAGGAAAATTGAGGGAACACACATGGTGATCACCCCCTAGGGCTGAGGAACAATAGGAGGAGTTTGGGGTTATCAGAACTGATGAGCTTAGAAGAGGAGGAGCCCTGCCAAGCTGGTGATGATGGTACCTTTCTCTAAGTGGTGTGAAGCTACTTCTGGTTTGGGGCATATAACAGAGCTGGAATCTGGAACCTGACTGCCTAGCTTCTCATTTCTCCTGCCTTTCAGTGTTCCTCTAATGCCCACTGTTGGCAGAATCTACCAGGAGGCCCACAGGCTAAATAGAATGTAATTTGCTTTATTCAAGCCCTAGCATCACAGCACAGAATTTAGAAGGGTAGTATTAAGACAGGGACAGTATTTTGATAAATCTTCACAGGTGCTATCATTGAACTGCTTGTGATAAGTCATTTTTGATGAGATATGCACAGGATTTTTTAAATGAATGTCTTTTTCGGGTGGAAAATGGCCTCATTAATTTACAAGATAATGCTAATCTCTAAAGTTCCATTTATCATTGATAACTCAGATTTGGTAGTTATTGTTCAGTACACAAACAGGCCATGTAGACATTGTTTTGGTTAGAAATCCTTATTCAGGGAAAAAAATCTGATTATTTTGATTTTTAAGAAATGGGTTAATGTAGTGAAATCAGAAAGAATAAACAATTGGCATCAGATAGGCTTGGAAGATCCAAATAATGAAGGGTGTCAGGGAATTTCATTATGAGTAGAAACTAAAAACTGTTACCAGAATGAATTTAATGTTACGTGTTTTCAGAATCAGGGTTCCTTCCCCCTTACTGTAGGGTTCAACAATAGGTATGTAATTACTGTCCATATAGTGGTCGTGTACGTTATAATACGTTATAATATACTCAGTGGTTATGACACAGGCATCTGTTACAGACTATAAACTTAATTTTACCTGAGAAGTGGACTTTTGAACATTTCTGAAGGTTATTTAAAGACTGATTTTCGTTGTCGTAAAAATCTCTTCTAATGGAATTTTTTGAGTAGCGAGTAAAACATAAAATTACCTTTTACCTAATATATTTGTAATGAAAATAAATGAACAGATGAACATTATTTTAACCTATGTAAAAGTAAGGAATGGGTTTTTAAAAAAATGTTTTTATCCTCTGCAGTTTTAAAGTTGTACATCTGTCTTTGAAATCAGTAACAATATTATTTAGATTACTACATAGACATTTGCTTGTATGGTGATTTATATTTTTAAGTTAACTATTGAAAGTTAAGTTGAAATTACCTTATTTTTTTAGTGTTAGATTAAGATATTCACATGTAGTTCCCTGTGAAGTCCTGTGATGAATATTTACTGTGGTGTGTTTAGCACAAAGCCTACCTAGCCCTTGGTGAATATTTAGGAAAAGCTTGTGGAATCCCTCCTGCTTCCTAATCTGAATCCTGATAGGATTTACAGATATCACATAGACTGTTTTAGATAAATGATGTATACTGGTAGCTCTTTTAAAAAGAGGCCTCTAGATTTCTTTATTTAGAAAAAATTATTTAATTCCCATATAAAGACATAATTGAATCCTTCCCTTCTAAGTATTTCACCAATTTCGATTTGTTGAGAAATCAAAATTATCTTCCAGATCTTCTGGTTACCAAATATCTGCATGTTTTGGAGCTTTTAAGGTTGGGGGCTCTCAAGATCTGTTCCCAGTAACAAATCTTGCTTTAAAGATATTCTCCTTAATTAAAAAAATAAAAATCTATTCCATGAATTCTTTGTTATAGTGAGTGCTATCTTCAATGAACTATTCTTTATTAAGAATTCATAAAGTAATTCCAGGATTAACTCTCTTGTCCATAGTTTAACTTGGAAAGTAGTAGTAGGACGTGTTTCAGAGAGAGGAGAAAGGGAGATTTTTTATCTTTTTTTTTTTTAAGAAGAGAAAGCAACCTTCAAGTACTAAAAGGCTATTTGAATTGAGGAGAGCAGATGAGTGACTCAGGAACTGTTCAGTGCTCGTTTTTTAGAGTAGCCTTTTTAAAACTTTCAGTCTCAAGACCTCTTGACATTTGTGAACATTGGGAGTTTTGTATAGGTGAATTCTATTATATTTACCATATTAAAAATTAACACTGATAAACTTGAAACATAATTCATATTGTCAATTATTATATCTGCTCTGCATTCAAATTTTTTTTATCTCAAATCTGTATAGCCTCTGTGAAAACATTGTTCTTACAATAGAATGAGAAAAACAGTCATTTTATTATGAGACAGTTTTTTGTTTTTTTTTTTAAGATTTTATTTATTTTTAGAGAGGAAGGGAAGGAGAGAAAGAGAAATATCAATGTATGGTTGCCTCTCGTGAGTCCCCTACTGGGAACTGGCCTGCAACCCAGGCATGTGCCCTGACTGGGAATCGAACTGCAATCGTTTGGTTTGCAGGCCCGCTTTCAGTCCACTGAGCTACACCAGCCAGGGCTATTATGAGATAGTTTTGATCTTGTGAAATGATCTGGGAATTTCTCAAGGGTTCCTGGACAACACTTTCAAAACTACTGCTTTAGGGCACATGGGGTCTGTCCAGAAAAAGTCCATCCGTTGTTAATATAAAATGATTTTGCATGATAGCAGTGTAACCTGACAGCCAAGGAGAGTGGACTAGAAAGTGCATGGGTGAACAGTGACAACTTAGCTATATTAGTCAGCGGGGGGCAGTAATCGTGGTTGAGTGAGCATGTGTACCATGTGGCCATCACATTCAAAGTGACAGAGCAAAAGAGAAGAATGAATTTGCATCACATTTTGCGTTAAGCTTGAACATTCCTCCGTGGAAACTATTTGGATAATTCAGAAGGCTTTGAGGGACAATGCAATGAGTGCAGTGCAAATGCTTCAAAGATGGTCGAGAATCTGTTCAAAGGGATCCATGTTCTAGAAGGCCTGGGACAAGCAGAACACCTGAGAATGTAGAACATGTTTGGGCTGCAATAAGCAAAGATTGGCAACTGACAATGCAAGAACTAGAAGTTGATATGGGGATTCCAAAAACTACTGTGTCCAAGATTTTGACGTAGGATCTTGGCATGAAACGTGTCATGGCAAAATTCATTCTGTGGCTTCTGCTACCAGAGCAGAAGGAACAATGTCCAGCAAGTTGCTAATGACTTGATTCAAACAGCTACCAGTGAACCAGAGTTTCTTCAGAAAGTTATAACTGGAATTGAATTTTGGGTCTTATGGCTAAAAGTATGATCAGACAACAAAGGCTTACTTGTTCTGATGAAAGTTGCCTGGTTCTCCATGCCCAAAGAAGGCACAGTAAAGTTGCAAGAGTTCAAGACTGTGTGTTAACTATGGTTTTGATTGGGAAGGTATTGTCCATTATGAGTACACCCCTCCAGACCAAACAATTAAAAAGAAGTACCACCTCAGTGTTCTTTGTCAGTTGAGAGGTGCAATATGATGAAAATGGCTGCAGCTCTAGACAGTTGGTGGTTGGCAGCTTCATCACAACAAGGTACCTGCTCATTCATCACATCTTGTGCAGCTTTCCATATGTGTGTGTGTGTGTGTGTGTGTGTGTGTGTGTGTGTGTATAACTTCAAATCACTCAAGTGATTTGGTGCCCTGTGACTCCTGGCTTTTCCCAAAACTAAAATCTTTGAAAGGGAAGAAGTTTCAGTCTATTGATGAGATTCAGGAACATACACCAGGGCAGCTTGTGGCGACCCCAACAAAGGATTTTGCAGTGTTTCGAACAGTGGAAAACAAGCTGTATGAGGCCCCAAAGGCGCCTACCTGAAGGGGACTGAGGCATCATTGTCCTGTGTACAGTGTTTCCTGTATCTTCATTAAATGTGTCTTTTTCATAGTACAGGGCTAGATACTTTCTGGATGGACCACATATGTTGGCAACTGCATCAAGCCTAATTTAGAAAACTTGTAGTGTTTAAATTACCAGTTTACTAGATTACTCTTATCTACTCTGTTGTCCACTTTTCTCTTGCCTCAAACATCATTCTGCTTCTTCAGACCAAACCAGTAATCCCATATAACCACTTGCCAAACAAACCAAAATCTTCCAAGTATATCCATAGAAGGGCTCAGTTTGCATAACAATTTAGGTATAGGAAGCAGTTGGTGATCGAGAACTTTTTGAATTTTGCCTTCTGTAGTTCTGCTGCTTGATGTGGCCGAATTTTGGAATCTGGGGGGATTGAGCATTAACTCTCTCCACTGATTTTAGAGGTTTGGAGGCATGGGACTCATTTCCGATAGCTTTATTATTTTGAGTATCAATGTATAGCAGAATCTGTAGTATTTCTTCAATTACCTGGAAATTATGGCATTTCCAAGATTGATATTGACTTAATAGAAGTAATGAAATTTGCAGACCTGAGTTTTGATCCTTTTTCTACCACTAGTTTGTTTGGGGACCTATGGACAACTCGTAAGTCCTTTCAGCTTGTTTCCTACTTGGTAAAATGAAAGCTGAGTAGACAGGGCATAAAAGTTCCTTTTCTAAAAAGCTTTAAAATTGTGTCACTCTACACTGTGGTGAACCCAGGAAAAGGATAGGCTACCAAAGTATAACATTATTTCATTTTAATCTCAAAGCTCTTCTGAAAGAAGTAGTTAAATTCATCTGAAGTATACTTGGGATTCTGCCAGATTTCCTGCAGCCAGTTTGGGCACTTAAAACTTTCACTTTTTGAAATTGGTTCCATGAACACTAGGCCTTTCAGATTTTTCTAATTTCATTCTAATTTTACAGTGCCTATAAAATAACTGCAAGAGACTGTATCTGGTATCTTGCAAGAGATAGACCAGTTTTAGTTATAGGAAAATGACTGATGCTACTGATTATATATGGAAACATAGTACATACTTGACCCATCTCATGGGTTTTGAAGGTGAAACAAATTCAGTCCTTAATTAGCTTTGTGTTTACATTTTAAGTCTTGTACTCCTCCCCCCCAACAATAAATATTGGCAGGTCATTCCTTGTTATACTATGTGATTACTCTTGTGCCTTACAAGTTTAGAACTGATGTTCTCTTACGCTATCAAATCAGTTAGTTGAGAGTGAGTTCTCTAACCTCCTCTCCCAATGTGACCAGATTTCAACAATTAAAATTGTGATAGTGGAGAATTTTGCAGTGCTTTTTCTAAAGTTCAGATATTTTGACATTAACATTTTTCTTCTTGTTGCCTAATAAACTAATATTTATTAGTCTACTTAATTTGGTATTTTCATGATGGTTTTCCATTTTTATCTTTGAAGGTTTCATAGCCTTAGGTTTCCTAAGATATATGTGTAGATAATTACATTAGATCAGGTTACCTTTACCTTGTAAGTTTTTCCTTTATGTATACTTTGAAAACCATTGACATTCTTCATATTTTATATCAAGTTGTTAAATAGTAGTATATTAACATTTTTTAACTTTTTACAATGTTTTTTAGCCTTATGATTCTGCAGATGACTGGTCTGAACATATTAGCTCTTCTGGGAAAAAATACTACTACAACTGTCGAACGGAAGTTTCACAGTGGGAAAAACCGAAAGAGTGGCTTGAAAGGTATTTGCCCTAATCTAATTGGACCTTATTTCTCATTTTTTATTCTATAGGTTAACATCTTAGCACATTAAACATAAATTATAAGTTTAGGTTTCTTATGGTGATACTTGCTCTCCTTTTCATTGCACTGATTGGCCCATACCTGTGTTTTCCATAATTTCTCTTTACCTTAAAGAAACCAGGACAGATGAGCAACTGTCCACAAGGGCCTTGCAGTTGGTATACTTAATTTAAAATTTTATATTAAACTATATTTATGCATCTTCCTTGTAATTTATAATAGAAATCTTTGTAATTCTTGAAGGATAAGATCCTTTATATAGATAGAATTAACTTTGCAGAGTTTTTTTTGTAGGATTAAGGGCATATAAATAATTAGTATAATATTGCCATAAGTGAGAAACATTAGTGTTCTGTTTGTTGCATCCCTTCTGCCACACCAGTTAAATGTTATGGCCATGGTCTTTTATTTTGCATATACCATTTTGTTGAGCTTTTTTCAAAAAGTATTATTTACATGTAGACTCATTGTACCTAATATAATTGTTATGGGTTTTTTTTATTTTTAGAGAGCAGAGACAGAAAGAAGCAAACAAGATGGCAGTTAATAGCTTCCCAAAAGATAGGGATTACAGAAGAGAGGTGATGCAAGCAACAGCCACTAGTGCGTTTGCAAGTGGAAGTAAGTATTTTTTTTGAAACAGTAATGATGTTTGATTCATTCCTGTAGTTCATATATGTATGCTACAAATATAAATGCATAACCATTTACGTATGTAAGATAAAATAAATAGAAACAGATAACGATTTTTTATCTTAGATTTGTTCCCTTTGTTTCAGGGAAACAAAACCTCCACCCTTTTGTTTCCTGAAAGGGGGAAGTATGCATGGTGAAATTATATGCACATTTATTCATTACCATCCTTAATGGCTCTAATGCACCTCAAATTGTGTACTATTAAACTTGGACGTTGCAATCCCTTCTGAAACTCCCTTGGTTTCAACCTAATACTTGAATCAAAGCTACATACAGATAGTGACATCAGAGTATTTATTGGTGTTTCATGTTATCAGTGAAAAAATTTTTATCCTTATATTTGGAAATTGATTTCAACATGATCATTCATAGATATGTATAACATTTCCATATTGTGGGTACACCTTACTGTTTTTTGGAGGTCAGACTTTTGTCCATTTGTTTTTAATTCGAGTTAAATTTGATTTGAATTTGAAGCTTTTTCTAAACATATTATGTTCCCAGTGGTTTCCCTTACCTAGAAAAAATTTAAATGCCACAGAGAGTTCATGGGCCCTTTATCAAATTGTGAAACTTCAAATTTTGAACTTTTGAGAAGAATTTTAAGGTATATTCTAGGAGTTCTTGGCTTAAACATTTGAATCTTTCTCCTGTAATTCAAAACAAAAGTAAGGGGGTCTCTGGTCTCAGCAGAGGATATTAATATTTTGATGGGAAAAATTATTTAAGATGAAACAGCATAATTCTGCAGGACTGAATGTTTAAGACATATCCCTTAGAACATTTAATTTTTTTTATATTAGTGAAGTTGTACTGAATTCTTAAAAAACAATTATTTTAAAATATTACAGTTAAATTAATAATACTGTATTTTGAGACAGAAGACTTGGGATCTAGTCCCATTTCACTTAATATTGTAAGTAACTGTGTCTTTTAGCAAAGCATTAAAAATGAGATAAAGGTTTTCCTCTATAGGTTAAAAAATATATAGCATCCAGCTTGTGGGCCTCCTGAACAAAATTGTTGTGGGAAGGTGTTGGTGAGTATTGGTGAGGGGCCAGTAGGTGTAAAAGAATAACTTTTTAAACAGATTCTCACCTGAGAATCTGTTTATTGATTTGAGGGCAAGAGAGCGAGAAAGAAACATAGATGTGAGAGAGTAACATTGATTGGTTGCCTCCCATGCACACCCCAACCAGGGGCAATGCTCCAACCAACTGACGCACCCTGCCAGGGTAGAATAACTTGGTAAGTTATTGGGCTTGGCCCCTCCACTTAGTGGCTGATGGTTTCCAGACAGGAAAAAGATGAAAGCCTAGTGTGTCTATTTTAGTCTTTCCAAAATAACCTATGTGGGTAGAGTAAATGAAGGTGGTAATTCGAGATATAAAAGAAATAATGATGGAAGTGAAAAGTATTTTTTCTCTTGAATAAACTATTTTTAAGAAAATCAAATCACTTGTATTAACCTCATGGCCCAGAGACATTTGGGGATGTAACTTTTTTTTCTACCTGCATATAAATATGTACATGTCTTTTTTGTCAAAAATGAATGTTTCCATGTCAGTTTATAATTGTGTTTGTTACATTGACTGCATAGTATTCTAATTTTGGATGCGCCCTCAATTATTAATAATTGTCTATCTGTGGATATTTACTGTATTTTTCAGACCATAAGATGCACCTAAGGTTTTAGAGGAGGAAAATAGGAAAAAAATTTTTGAAGCAAAATATGTGGTAAAATATTTAGTAACATAAATAGCATGATATTTCACCAATGTACATGTAAACAGAACTCAACAGCAGCATTAACAACAATTATTTCTCCCAAATTCGGGGGGTGGGAAGGGTGGTGAGTGTGTCTTAAAGTCTAAAAAAATATGGGTAGGTGGTTTTTAGTCTTTTTGTATTGTAAACAATGTGGTGAATCCTGTCTTGGCTCACTTACCTGATTAGATTACTTCATTAGTTAAGTTTCTAGACATGCGAATGATGAGTCAATGGGTTTGTGTTTGTGTTGAAATGTAGTCATGTATCACACTACTTGAGTTTTAAGTGATGATTGAGAAAGGACCTTGGCTGTATTGTTGCCTTTTTTTTTTTTGGTAACCAAGCTATATTTAGTGTGGTGTGGTTACTAAAGTCACTAAGCCATTTAAGTGTCTAACTTAACTTCGTCAGTTCAAAATAATGTTTACAGTTTTCCCATATGACCAGTACATCAATGCTCATGTAGGGTAAGGCTTAAAGCTTTGCAATTCCAACTGCCCATAAAAGAAGTATATGTATATGTGTATGTGTTGTGTGGAGAAAGATTTTAGAGAGGTTTGGGGATATTTTGCAATGTAGCAGATAATGTTATCCACAACTTGACACTGAATATTATATAGATAAAATTTTTAATTGGATGATTATTTTTGTCATCTTTAGTGTATATGCTTCATAGAGTGATGGCTTAGTGGTTAGACAAACTTTAACTTGGCGTTTCTCAACAGCAACACTGGTGACATTTGGAATCAAATAATTCTTTGTTGTGGGATATTTGTCCTGTTTGTGTTGTAGGATGTAGAGCACCATACTGGGCCTCTATGTATAGACTAGATGTCAGTAGCACACCTTACTTCTCCACAGTGGTGACAACCAAAAATGTCCCCAGACATTTGCTAAATGGCCTTGTTGGGGGTGTGCAGGTAGTCACTGCTTTAACTGTTTAGAGTTGTAATAGAAAGCTGTTGCAGTAATGCTGCTGTAGCTCTTCCCCTTCCCCCAAAGCTTAAAACTATTAGATGAAATATCATCTTTATTTTTCATCTGAATACATGTATTTCATGTATTTTGGCTGTTGTATTCATACAAAACTAAAAGGGAATTTTCTTGATTGAGGAAATAAAAGATCTAGGTAAGCAAGTGACAGGATTAGTGGGAATTGGGCATGGTATTATTTCTGTTGTGTCTGTTCCTAAAAGTTTCTGTTGTAGTAGTAGTATTTTCAGGAAGAAACTCTAGAATAAAACTTTCTAAGTTTTAAAAGTGCATGCATGTTGAAAGCTTACTGATAATATACAACAAATAAATGTGTTCCGCTGTAGAAGCTCAGTCTGTTCATTTTTCTGATAAGGTAATAGTGTACTTTATAACATGGAACTTCATTAAGTCACATGACCTTGTGTTTCGATCTGATTGAAATTTTTTGGTAGTATCTTCTGTTTTGGTGTAGCATATAGTTGTGCTTTGATGAGTTGAAAACTGGCTTGTAGTTTCAACTTCCTTTTTGTGCTGTCTTGGTCTCTAGACCTGGAGGAATGTGAATTGGAAATAACAAAACAGTATTCAACATTGAGGGCATCCACTGATAATACTATCCTTACATAGAATGTGCTTGAATTTTAAGGTACTTCTCTACTTGGAAACATAAAAACATACTGTTTTAATTCTTTAGTCTTGATTAGACTATTGTAATTTGAGATTTTTTGGATAAATATAAATTTTGTTACCATGATTGTTGAATTTTTCTTTTGGGAGGTCAAAGTAGTTGTTTCTGAATTTAAAAATTTTTTTGTGGCTTTAAATTGGAAGGGGATCTATCTGTCTTTAAAGTAACTGAAATAGGAAATAGATTTCTCCTTTTACTATGCTGTGGAGTAGGACTTCTGTTATCAGATAGCATTATCTATAACTTGATTTTATAACTCATTTTAGTATTTGTTAGCATTATTAAAATACCAGTTCATTTGCTTACTGAAAGCACAGTTCATTAGAAACTTGATCTTCCCAAAGTGAGGTCATTTAAGCCCTAGCACAAACTACTGTAGAGCCCACTGATTAGTTACTTTAGTATTCAAGAAAGATCAGGCTGGTAAAGCCAGTATTCTTTTGCAGGTGAATTATTGTGATAATTCAGCTAATTATTAGAATTTAAGATCTATATTTTAAAAGAATGGACCATTTTTAAAATTTTTAAAACATTAAAATTATTTGAGTAAAATGTTATAACTCCACATATTGATTTTTTTTAATGTTTTGTTTGAACAGTGGTGTGGTTCTAAAGAATCCCCAGAAAGTACTAGCCCACTTGAAATCTGAGTGTAGATATTTATAGTTGAGCTAAAATATCTTCCAGTATTTAGATATTTATATGCTATTAATAAAACTGCAGACACTAACTAGGCTTGCAGTTTTATTGAAAGTACTAGTATGTTGCTAAATTAGCTGATGTTCAAGACAGGATTCTAACGTAATCTTTTTTCTTCCCCCTTCTGTCATTCCAACATCTCTTTTTTCGAACTGTGAACTAAAGTGGAAGACAAGCATTCCAGTGATGCCAGTAGTTTGCTCCCACAGAATATTTTGTCTCAGACAAGCAGACACAATGACAGAGACTACAGACTGCCAAGAGCAGAGACTCACAGTAGTTCTACGCCAGTACAGCACCCCATCAAACCAGTGGTTCATCCAACTGCTACCCCAAGCACTGTTCCTTCTAGTCAATTTACGCTACAGTCTGATCACCAGCCAAAGAAATCATTTGATGCTAATGGAGCATCTACTTTATCAAAACTGCCTACACTTACATCTTCTGTCCCTGCACAGAAAACAGAAAGAAAAGGTATGCCATTATTACTAGATATACTGCACGTTGAACTATAGTTTCTGATTATATTACATTATTTCCATTAGCTTAAAATAAGACTCTTGATTATAAATTCTTTTTTGAAGTCTTTTAGAATGTTACTGCCTAGATACAGGTCTAGACTTGGCCGTATTTGGCTTTTTCTTTTAACTTAATCATGAAGCCTCATAACTGTGTTTTACCTTTGACACTTTGAAGCTCAGTACTTAATTTATAACACTTAGTAATGGTTTGAATAACTTATCAAAGCCAAATGACTGTCCCTTCATATTTGTATAATTTTTGTTTTTGTTATAATTGTCTTGATGGTTCAGTTTAGGAATTGTCTCAATTTTCTATTAATTAAAATTTAATGTGAACAGAGACATTTTAAAAACTTGTCATTTTTATATAATATTCAACTATTGGTTTCAGTTTGTGAATTAGAAAACTGGGTCATGGGCCACAAGATAAGGAGTCTTAATGTCTGAAGAATAGAAATTAAAGTTTGCAACCCAAACTGGGTTTCCTTAACCTGGTTGTAATAACCACACTGAAAAGACAGTACATAAACTATTTGGGGTAGATCCCATTAGCAGGCTAATCAGCATCATTAGCAAGTGTCAAGAACTTTTAAAAGCCTTAAAGGTTTAGGGGATGCCGAATGGACATAATGAGGTCTAGCCACACATGTATCTCAGGCCACATTTAGCTTTTCTCTCCCTGTCCTCCACCCCATGCCTAATGTTTTCCTCTTTTTGGCCTTCCCCAACTTGAGGGCCAAGGGTAGGTGTGCAAGTCATATTTACACTAATGCAGAATTAACATTGCAAAGGGAATTCTTGAGGGATGAAAACTGAATGCAGCACCACATTCTTCTCGGACCGTAAGACGCACCTAGGTTTTATAGGGAAATAGGAAAAAAAATTTTGAGGCAAAAGATGTAAAATATTTAATAACATAAATAACATAATATTTCACCAATGTAAATGTAAACAGAACTCAACAGCAGCATTTAACAACATTATTCCTCCCAAATTGGGGGTGGGGGGGCGTCTTAGAGTCGAAAAAATACAGTGATAGTTACTTTCTAAAGGATATTGTTTTTTCAGTTCTTAAAATTGTATCTCCTTTTACCTCTTACTCATTTTTACACTTTTTGAAATTCCTTCCCTGTCTTCTGAGTTACTGCTGCTGTTAATTTTCTAGTTATCTTCTTGCCCCTTAAATATCTGTAGCATTCAGTCCTTTGTAATGTGTTGTGTTCCTTTTTTTTTTTTAACTTGCTCAGCATGTTCTTTTTGCTGGGTAGTCATTCTTGTGATTTACCTTGTCTATGTAAGTGACTCCCAGATCTTTATTTCTGACTCACATATATTCCTTCCTTCTGTAAGCATTTTGTATTTGCTACATCTCCTCAGAATGTAGTGTGTACCAAATTCCTCCTTTTCCCTACAGTTTATTCCAAGGTTCTCTCAGTAAGTGACAACACTATTCCCTGCAACTATTATTTGTTATTCAAAATTCTTGCCCACTGCCCCCTGCTCTACCCATTGACAAATATTGGATTCATCTTCCTATATCCTACTTGTGTATGTTACTTATGCAGTGCTGTTATTGAAACTCACATAGTCTCCTGCACTAATCTGATTACTGCTCCGCTGCCTTTTACCCAGTCTGTCTATTTATGGTGGTATCATTATAAAATTTAGTTTGGGTATTACTTACTTGTTTTGCGTTTTCTAATGGCTTTCCATTATCCAAAGGGTAAAGTTTATACTTCATGGTAGGGTTAAAGCAAGTATTTGACAGTCTGGTTATAGTCTGGTTGCAGTCTATCTTATTAGCTTGACCTCCAACATTCCATTCTTAGATTTCCTATAATTTTCCTGTTGCAAATTTGTGTATTTCTTAGCATATATTATGTTCTTTCATATTTTGAGCCTTTGCTGAAAAGACATAGTTCTTCCATTCCCATTCTGTTAAACTCCAGGCCCTTTGTTTAAAAGCCAACTTTAATGTACTTGGGCTTTCCTCAGCATTAGTTAACCTCTCTGAATCTGTTTCTCAAATACATCCTTTGTACATTTATTTATTCATAACATTTTTCACATTATTGTTTTAGTTCCTTCAATTAGTACAGTATTTAGGGTTAGATGTTATGTTTTATTGCAGTTGTACTTTGTTCACTTCCTACCCTCCCAGTCTTCATGCTTCAAGCACCATTCCTGAAAAACTTAACAATTAAAACTTACTTATGTATCACATTTGGTGGTAAGTGTTCTATATACACTTTAATTTATTCCTTAAGACAACATCACGAGAGAGAAGGTATCTTCTTAGCTAGGAAGAGCCTGACCACTGCCACAGTGTAAACACACGATGTTAGAGATGGTGCCTTCAAAATCCATGTTCTTTTCATAACACCATGATGAAAGACTCACCCAAAAATCTGTATTAACTTTAGACTCCAGTAGTTTCTGACATCATAGGTGATTTGAGTGTAAATTCCACAAAATATTTACTAAAAACTTCACATAAAAATTTTACATATAATAATTGTATTAAGTGTCTAGGAAGAAACTCAGTTACCTTAAAATTGCCAGTTTATATAGGGAAAATTGTACAGTCAGTCAAAATACTTCTCCTTGCATGCGAAGTGCTCATTAATTTGAAACATAATTTTTTCTCAGTGGAAATATTAATGTTATTTAAATTAAGCTTTCTGTTGGCTCTTTCAATGTAGTGATTTCCTTGTTTGGATTTTCCTTAACAATTTAAATGATGAAGAGGTTGATGGTTCAAATAAACTGATCCTTTGGTCTTAATTGCTAATAGAGTGACTAAGTTATATCTAAGGATGTTAAGAATAGGCTGCTGTATTAAATAATACAACAGCAGGATCTTTTTTAACCACTGATTTATGTATAGTGCTTGACCAGTAATAGGCAATTGGTAAATATTTGCTGTAGATGGATAAATAACTGAGAGAATGGTAATGAGTGTTGAATATATATATTCTGTATATACCCAGAATATATACAATCCTGTAACTCAATAACAAAATGAAACATCTGAGTTCAAAACTGGCAAAAAGCTTGAATACACATCTCTAAAAAAATATACTCTGATGATCAATAAGCACATGAAAGGTCCTCAGCATCCTTAGTCATTGAAGAAAAGCAAATCAAGACTGCAGTGCAATACCACTTCAGATGTTATTAGGATGGCTATAGTAGAAACAGCCATAGAAAGTAACAAGTGTTTCTGAGGATATAGAGAAATTGGAACTCTTATGCATGCAAGTAGGACTGCAGAATGACAACAGATGCTGTGGAATACAGTTTGGCAGTTCATCAAAAAGTGAAACATAGAATTTTATTATATGATCCAATAATTCTGTGCCTTGGTATTTAACCAAAAGAATTAAAAGCCAGGGAATCCAACAGGTATTTGTACATTGTGTTCATAGCAGCAATAGTCACAATAACCAAAAAGTGGCAATGATCCAAGTGTCCATCCACTGATAAACAGATAGATAACCAAATTATAATACACACAGTATTACCCAGTTTTAAAAAGGAGTGAGATTCCAACTTCTGGCCAAGATGGAGGTGTAGGTAGATACACTTTGCCTTCTCACACCAAACGAAGGATAACAACAAATTAAAAAAAAAAAAAAAACCCACCAGAACTGGTAGAAAAATCCACTTGTATGGAAGTCCAACAACCAAAGAGTTAAAGGAGACAAACCAACCGAGACTCAAACCAACAGTTTGGAGTGGAAGGAAGAAATAAAGATTCAGCCAGAACAGAATGAGGAAACAAGAATTCAAAAAAATGAGGAGAGGCTTAGGAACCTCAGGGACAACTTCAAATGTTGCAACACCCAGATAATAGGGGTGCCAGAAGGAGAAGAAGAGCAAGAAATTGAAAACCTAATGAAGGAGAACTTCCCTAATCTGGCTAAGGAAATAGACTTCCAGGAAGTCCAGGAAGCTCAGAGTCCCAAAGAAGGTGGACCCAAGGAAGAACACACCAAGGTACATAATTACATTACCCAAGATTAATGTGAAGGAGAGAATCCTAGAGGCAAGTGATAAGGGGACCATCACCTACAAAGGAGTTACCATCAGACTTTCAGCTGATTTCTTAAAAGAGACCTTGCAGGCAAGAAGGGGCTGAAAAGAAGTATTCCAACTCATGAAAGCCAAGACCTACATCCAAGATTGCTCCATCCAGCAAAGCTTTTATTTAGAATGGAAGGGCAGATAAAATGCTTCCCAGATAAGGTCAAGTTCAAGGAGTTAATCATTACTGAGCCCTTATTATATGAAACGTTAAAGGGACTTATCTAAGAAGAAGATAAAAAAATATGAACAGTAAAATGTCAACAAAGTCACAACTATCAACAGTTGAACCCTCCTCAAAAAATGAAGCTAAGCAAACAACTAGAACAGGAACAGATTTACAAAACTAGAGATCACATGGAGCGTTGTCAGCAGGGGAATGGGGGAAAGGTACAGTGAATAAGAAGCATAAATGTTTGGTAAAAAAAAAAAAAATAGATGGGGAGGTTAAGAATATTATAGGAAATGGAGAAGCCAAAAAACTTGTATGTACAACCCATGGACATGAACTAAGGGGGGAGAACGTGGGTGGGAGGGGAGTACAAGGCAGACGGGAATTAAAGGGAGAAGAAAATGGGACAACTGTAGTAGCATAATCAGTAAAATACATTTTTAAAGTAAAATTCTGATGCATACAACATGGATGAAACTTGAAAACCTTACGCTAAGTAAAATAAGCCTGGCACAAAAGGACAAATGTGGTTTGATTTTACTTATATGAAGTACTTAGAATGGGCAAATTCAGAGAGAAAACAAACTAGTGGTTGCTAGTGGTTGGAGTGATGGGGAGCTCTTGTTTAATTGAGTAGAAAGTGTCTGAAATGACGAATGCACTTATTATTTGGACCATAAGACATACCTAGGTTTTAGAGGAAGAAAATAGGGGAAAAATTTCAAGCAAAAAATGTGGTAAAATATTTAATAACATAAGTAACATAATATTTCACCAGTGTAAATGTAAACCGAAGTCAACAGCAGCACTAACAACCATTATTCCTCCCAAATTTGGGGGGTGGGTCTTAGAGTCTAAAAAATACGATGATGCTACTAAATTGTAAACCTAGAAGTGTTTAAAATGATAAATTGTGTTATATATTATATCAGTATAAAAATTTCAGGGGAGCAATTGCCAATATATATTGGAAAGTAAGATTAAAATAAAAAAATTAAAATGAAATTTTTCACCCTGAAAATTAGTGGCGATTCAGTGTGAGAAACACAACTGCTATGTAAGTTGGCTGTTGCAAAGGTCACTTTAGTACAGCAACATCTGTTAAAAGTTTTAAAATATGTTCATCCTTTGTATTAGCAAAAAAGATTTTTCTCTTGAATGAAAAAATCAAGTTGTAAAAATATAGTATCTTTATAAGATATCAACACTATATTTATGTACATTTATAACATAGAAAATATTGTGGACAGATATGTCTAGAATAAAATACTCATGATTTATAAAATTAAAATGAAAGCCACAGATTATAACAAATGTTGAAACCTAGCCATCTTATGTTTTTTCCAGTAATAGACTTTGTTTTGTTTTATAACTTCCCCATATTGTACTCTTCTGTGTTAACATTGTGTAGAAAGTGCAGTAGAAAATACAGCCCGCCTTGTTGCACTAGTAGTTTGACTGTGGTTCACACGTCGTGTTGAGTATTGTTAAAACAGCTGTCAGAACATCATAGGAAATTAATAATCAGAGGTGTGATTGGTGCATTTTACTATTTTTGTGCAGTATCTTTTTAGATCTAGTTGTAAATCTCAAAGTTACTTGGCATAACTGAAAAATGTAGGTCAGAAATGAGTTTTGACTTTGGTTTGTTTATACTCTTGGGTATTTTGAAGGAGTGCCTATAATTTAAAACAAATGATACTACTTCAAACCTTAAAAAGTTAGATTATAGTGTCATTGTTTCTTTGGGAAGGTGTAGTCTTTGTTGGGTTACTTCCCCTACTGGTAAAAAATGAACAATATTTAGTTACAAGCATAAAGGGAGAGAGAAAGGTTTTATCAAAGCAAGTATACACAATTTAAATTAAAAGGCAAAGGATAGCATACTTGGCTCATACTGAAGAATTGATTAGAGATCTACAAGTCATAGAAATAATTAGGTGGCAAAGTGACTTAGTTCATTTAAATTTAAAATAGATTTGGGAAGAGATCATTATCCTTAAAGGTATCGTAGGCATACACACACAAATTGCTAGAGCTAAAACTAGGTGCAATCCTATTGCCAAAGACTGAAACATATATTTAAAGTAATCCAGGTTCCTTGAATGTTTGGCAGAGTTTATATTTAAGGAGTGACTAAAAGGCTAATACTCTGAAAAAGAAGAAGAGTCTGTTGACTCGTATGTCAATTTGTTTTTTGTCTTAAGGTAACTATTTCCAAATATCCAAATTTTTTTCTTTGTTTAGTTCGACACAAATCTGCATAAACATGTTATTAAATACTAGCTTTACCCTAAAAGATTAGATTCTAGATATAAAAGTTTTAGAAAAATAAAAATGTTAGTTAAAATTAAATGTGTAGAAAAACATTCATTGATTGTTTACTTGTTCTGAAAAGTTTTATTGTCTTTGTGTATAATAAAGTGATTGTGTACTTTATATTTTATAAGATTATTTAAGTCTAAATTAAAGTAGTCTCTTAAGACTATAGTGTTAACTCAGCTTTATGAAAGTAGCATAAAGTGACCTCTTCTCTGCTTGTTGGTTATTTATGGTAACCTTAGGCTTTTCTCCCCATTATCTTATGTTTTAGACACAGAGCACACATATATGTGCACCCAGCCCTATGTTTATTGCAGATTCAGAGCATCCAAGTACACGTTGATGTATATAATCAAATACATGTCAATGCTACCTGGAAACCAAACCCCATTTTCTGCCAGGGCTACGGAGATAGAACAAAATTCATCTTCTGAAGAACTTGATGTTCTAATAGGTGCTAGACTATGTAGTAGAAGATGCTGGGTGATACAATAGGTCTGTGCTAGAACACACTGAGTAGAAACAAGGGCACACAACCAATACCTTTCTTTTATATTTTAATGATAAAACTGAGGCTACCTTTCAGGGTAGCTTTTTAAATCTGTATTAATTATAAAACCCAGTAAGTTACTCTTGGTCATACTTACAGGTTGAGGCAGATAATATTTAAAATGTTTAACATGTAACATGCTTTGGAAGGGCATTTGTATGGGGTTCAATAGTGCTATTTTTAAAATAGTGTGAAATTGGCATGCTGAGGACCTGCTCAGAAAATTGGTGTAACTTTCCTGTCTTTGATTTTAACCCTTTCTACACTCAGTTCTCCAAGTTTGTGCTATGTTTTTTTGTTTTGGTTTAGTTTCCGTTTGTTTTTAAAGTTAACCTTGGAAGTTCTCTAATCTTTTTTATTGCCGTTTATTTTTCATAACCAGCAAGGAGTGCTAGAATCACCCATAGAACGTTTACAAGTTTAACATACACTTGGGCCTCACCAATTTCATTATATCTGAGGTGGAGCACTGGTATCATTTTCTTTTTTAATTTTGCAGGTGATCCTGAGAAGAACTGTGTTGATATTCAGAATAAAACTATTTAATTGAGACATTCTTGCCTTTAGGGATGTCACTTGCTTGCGGGCCCCATGAGTATTAAGTAATACCAACTGGTTTCATAAAACTGTAAAAGATATATATCCTCAGGGTAAATAAACATTAAAGTTAGAAGTTAAGGGTGTTTAGTTTTTGTTTATTCTTTTTTATGGTGTGATATACATTAGTTTTTTATTTTCTTTACTTGGATTGAGGACAGCACTGAAGAATTTCCAAGCCTGTGTTAATTTTTCAAATCTGTGGATAGATTTAGCAGCACCCAGACAAATTTGAAAACAACTCACACCTTCTTCAACTCCTGACATTAAAAGCAGAAGAAAACCACAGTAAAAGTAACAAATGAGTAAGGATCATTTCAGTGGAATGTGATTACTAATTCATGCAGGCAGTAAAGGAAGTTTGTGCAGGAAGTAAAAATACAGAACTTTTTTCTAAACATTAATCAAGATGCCCCTAAGCTGTATTTCCTAAACTGAATCTTAAAAGATATGATTTGGAGAAAACAACTACTATGGTCTATAATTGTCCCATAAACTGTAATAATTGACCGTTGGTTTTGAAAAGGAAAATTTTATTCAAATTTTTATCTTATACTTCTCTACAGGCATTGGCAAAAGTAGGTTTACAGTTTTTCCTATGGAAAATAATACAATAATTAATTAATAATACAAGAATAAACTGTTTTACATTCCTATATCTGTAAATCTTCTTTTGCTAACCCCTGTATAAATCTAAAACAGCAAAATTAAAATCATACGCAGTCTGCTAGACGTATAGACCTTAAAATGTTTGCCTTAAAAAATTTTAAAATGTCTTAGGCCTTCTGACTTGATCATAATTGATCAGTACATCCTGAGGTCTGCATTTTAAAAGTATTACCCTCTAGTTCTTTTGACAATTACAGCGGTGCCATAAAAAGATTGATAGAGCAGTCCATATTCAGTAAGCTCGACAGCAATACCTAGCTTTTCTGGGGGCATGGGGATTAATGAATTCAGTGAAAATTGGAAATGAACATTTACAGTTACTAGGTAATATTACTAGTGTAATATTCAAATGCAGTGTGTCTGAAATGTACATCATAATAGCAGTCTTAAATCAGTTAAACATATGAGCTTAAAATCTTCAAGAAATTTATATGTATGGGAGATGAAAGATGTTTTAGCAGGTTTTTTCGTAGTTAAAGAATGATTTTGTTGCTTGAGTATGTAAGCATTTTATGCAACCAGGGCAGAGGCTGTGGATGAATCCTTTTCCAAGTGGGGGAGGACTCGTTTTTGGTCTTGTAATATCAAGTCAACCAGTGAGTATGGATCTCGGTCAGAATCAG
Source organism: Sturnira hondurensis (assembly GCF_014824575.4). NCBI lineage: Eukaryota > Metazoa > Chordata > Mammalia > Chiroptera > Phyllostomidae > Sturnira > Sturnira hondurensis. The sequence goes on from NW_028079667.1 coordinate 6,031,481, forward strand.
ACATAATTTGGTATCCTTATCCTTTCTCTTCCTCTCAAGATGCTTTCAGACAGCAACAGCGTTCTTAATTAAATGGGTAGAGATCCTCAGGAAGATCAGGTGCCAAGTCCTTTTGACTTAAGAATTCTCAAGATTGCATTGTCAAAACATACTCGTGTGACACCACGTGACTCAGGATCACACCAATTTGTGAGGGAGTCATTCCCACTTGGCCATAGATGTGTTCCTTCACGTGTCAGACATCAGCTTCAACCAGGTGTGGGACCTTGTGGTGGTAGGCGGAGGCCACTGGGACAGGACAGGCCCCCTCCTGGGAGCATGCATGCCACCAGTGGTGGCAGCAGGCAGGCAGTGAAAGTACAAATTGTGGTATTTTGTCTCTAGACCAACATGTAAGAGAATATGTATGAACATTCTGAGTAGTCCAGTCTTAATGTTATCTATAATAAGCTCTCTGTTTTTAAAGCTCATTTTCTCCAATGATGGTCACTGTGTTAGTAAAATTCCATGGTACAAAAATACCAGTTTGTGATTTATTTTCCTGCTAGTAGACTTCTGCTTGTTTCTAGTTTTGTGCTAAAATAAAACAACTATAATAATCTGAAAAAAATTGTTGAATCTCCTGGTTTAATTTACTTCAGAGTTTATTTAAGAAGAGTTACTGGGTCATGAAGTGTGTGCAGCTCAGTTTTTCTAGATAGTGCCTATTTATTACTTTCCAATTTTGTCAGTCTGGTGAATGTAAAAGGACACCCTGTTGCTTTTCATTTGCATTTTCCTGATTATCAGTGAAGTTGAGGGTCTTGTAGTTTTTTAAGCCATTCAGGTTTCTGCTCTGAAATGTCTTTTGTTTATTTTTCTATTTTGTAGTTTGTCTTTTATGATTTATAGGAATTCCTTAAAATATTTTGGTTACCAGTGTGTTTGATGTAATTGTTTGCCTCTTCTAAATGTCTGCATCCTAATGACAAAAAAGATCTTACTATATTTTCCTCTACTGGTTCTAAAGACTTACATATATATACAAAGTTTAAATTTTACCTTAATTTGATTGTGTTTTGAATGTAATTTTTTCCTATATGGCAAGGTACTCCACTTGTTGTGTTTTTTATCATGTCCTTAGCCCATTCTGGGGTTGCTCACCATGACACCTATACTGATTTGTAGTAAGGACATTATTATATTTAGGTAAGCTGTTATTGTGGTCATAAATATTTTCACCTTGTTATTTTAACAGGTGTACAACATTAAGTGCTGAAGAATTATGTTGTTCCTTTATCCTAATGAAAGCTTACTTGAATATGTAGTTAATACACAAGTGTGTTTGAAACAGCATTACTAATAAATAGTATGGTACTTTTAGAATTAGGCATATGAGTTTTGGTTGAATCACTGCTTTACTAGGTTTTGTGACTTCAAGCTGTGTAATCTTTCAGCTTTCTCACCAGCGAAATTGAGACATAAAAATGCCTACCTCATTATTCTAATCAGTCATATTCACGGAGCCTCTTGTAAAGATGTGCTAACTTGTAAAGATTAAATGACATTACTTGAGTTGAGTGCCTGAAACAGTGAAAGTTATTTGTTTGATTTTGGTTTCAATTTCCTCAGTTCAAGTAATTTTTTAGCTTTATTATCTCCTGTTTATTTAGAATCTGCATCAGGAGAGAAATCTGTATCACATTCTTGCACAACTCCTTCCACGTCTTCTTCCTCTGGACTGAATCCCACGTCTGCACCTCCAACATCTGCTTCAGCGATCCCTGTTTCTCCCGTTCCGCAGTCACCAATACCTCCATTACTTCAGGATCCAAATCTTCTTAGACAGTTGCTTCCTGCTTTGCAAGCTACACTGCAACTTAATAATTCTAATGTGGACATATCCAAAATAAATGAAGGTAAATTTTTATACTAATAATTTTTAAAAACCTACTTGCATTGTGTAAAATTAGGTTATTTGTAAAATCTTCATTTTAGGAGTGGTCTTTGTTTTATTTTGAAGTTCACATTTGCACTTCATTTTCTGGAATTTATATCTGCTGTAGTTGAATGCCTTTGGTATTGTACTTGAGTTTGCAGTTGGATTTTCTATGTATTTTTCAAGACTGGCCACCTACCTAGTAGCTGTTTTTTCTATTTAATGTGCATGGTAATTTTTTTTAAGTAAAAAACAAAATAAAGAGCATTTGCTAAAATTGATACAAAAACACTTGATTTCTTTGTTGTTGTTTTTTAACTTCCTGTACATTAATGATTTGGATTGTAAATACACTAATTATTTAAAAAGTAGGAATTCAGGTAATTCCTTTTTATGAAAAAATTTGAGAAAGGAAGTAATGGATAACATTTTGCTCTTTTTCCTAGTTAATTGCATTACTAATTCCAACTTTGTTTTTTAGTGGGCTAAAGTTTTTAGGCAGTGATCTCAAAGAAGTCTGAATAAAAGTACATGCAGCTTTAATTTGTAAACCATCAGATTCAAACATTAAGCCCTAAAAACATTGCAAGATATTTTTCTTTACAGTGTTACATAATACATTTAACAGTAGTGTTAAGTGGTTAAGTTTTCCTTTTATCTTAAAACTGTAACTATGATACTAGTTGATCATTAGTCTTGTGTTCTCATTGCCTTCAACTTTTCTGTTGTTTTTTTTGTTGTTGTTGTTGTTGTTGTTTGGGGTTTTTGTGGAGTTTTTTTTTCTTTCTTTTCCCCTAAGGTGACCATGCCATTCTCTCTTTTTGTTTAATTCTCTGGTTTTAAAAGATAGTTGGTGTGGGGTGTTGACATAGGGTTTGAGTGGTCAGCTTGTCTGGGGAGGAGAGAAACAGTCTCATTCAATAGCTACTGTTTATCCAGTTAATTCTAAGTAGTGTACTGAGTAGTTTACATATAAATGGATGGGTTTGTGGAATAATCAGAAGTTTCAGTGAATACTCTAAAATTCTACTGTTCTTTAAAAGTCTTATAGAGTTGTTTTCTTAAATGGAACACCCGAATTTTAGTGTAAAGAAAACTCTACTCTTTTCCTTTATTAAAATCCATTAAATTTCTTGTCCTCTGCCTCATTTAGATCATTTCACATCTCTAAACCCATTATACTATCCCAGTTTTCTAGACTTATTTTGAGAGTTCTAGTTCGAAACACTCCAGTTTTAGGGGGATTCTTTTGAATTTTCAAGTTGTTACTAATGCCACATATGTCTGTGTTTTATTTGAATTTAAAATAATATGTGTTTTTAGTTCTTACAGCAGCTGTGACACAAGCTTCATTGCAATCTATAATTCATAAGTTTCTTACTGCTGGACCATCAGCTTTCAACATAACCTCTTTGATTTCTCAAGCTGCTCAGCTCTCTACACAAGGTATTCATATTCTTAGATATCTTTAGCGTTGTATGTTGATTTCAGGGGTTATTGGCAATTTTTTTTAGTCTTTGAGCTGATTTGCCACAGTAATGGCTTTATTTTGTGCTTGATTTTTTTTTTTTTACCCCTACTCATACAGTAGTATTTTTACTTGCTTTTTCTTTTTAGGTGAAGCAAGCTTTGACATCTTATAATATGCCATCAAATCTGTAATATAGTAAATTTTTCATGCTGAATATAAGTTGTTGATGAGATACTTTGCTCCAGAGCTCAAAGTAAATTATGATATGTCCTCAATCTTTGTGAACCATTGAGTATATTTTAAGAATTGACTCATGGCTCAGATTCATGTTAGATGGTTTTTGACTAGAGGATATGGATACAGAAATGCTCAAGTTCTGCCTTGAAATAGCTATCCCTCTTCCCTGTGAAAGTATTCAGTGGAAAGAGATAATGTACAGGAATAAGAGAAAAGTGAAAGCCCCAATTTAGGAAGCTGGCAAATTGAGCAGGAATAACTGGTGTAATGTTGAAGTGTAATAGTGAAAGTCTTTGACAACTCTCTAGTCAGCCTCATGAGGCAGGAGACTAAGGGGGAAACTGGGTATGAATGTAGAAGAAATACGGGTGGTGAGGATACCTTCCATATGAGAATAGGTTCAGGCTTCCCTTCCTGCTCTAGCCTAGAGAGAGGCCACACGGGGTGTGTGCATATCTGTAACACAGCTTTTTCAGTCAACATGGCCCTAGTGAGTATCCCACATTCTCACTTTTCAGATAAGTATTTCCTTGAGGGGAGGGGATGTGCATGGGGAGATGCAAAAAGATCTCCTCTACATATATTACAGAAGTTTTTTATTTATTTGTAATTAACTTCTACATTTTTTTTGCAGCCCAGCCATCTAATCAGTCTCCAATGTCTTTAACATCTGATGCATCATCCCCAAGATCCTATGTGTCTCCGAGAATAAGCACACCTCAGACTAACACAGTCCCTATCAAACCTTTGATTAGTACTCCTCCTGTTTCATCACAACCAAAGGTATGTTGTCTTTGAGGGAAATTCAGAAAATAAACCACTTGCTTTAAAAAAAAGTTTAATGTTTTAAAGTCTGTATTATAGAAAAAGCCTTGTGAGAATAAAGTGTTGAAGTGAAGGGGACATGTAAGTGTGAATAGGTGCAGGTTAGAATCTCTCAAATTAATTGTAGGATAGAGGAGGGACTTGTATCTGTGCTACTTTTATGCACTGATTCTTCTCTTTGTTGCTATGAGGATATCTTGCACTGTCTTGCTCATCCCACCCTGGACTTGAATTATTTCCCTGTCCCGTATGTCCATGATATATAAGCTACCTGCCTATTTCATCACTTAACAGCCATCTCGGTTACCAGAGAGAAAGTACAATGACATAACTTTGTTACAGTATATTGTTATAATTGTTCTATTTTATTATTAGTTGTTAATCTCTTACCATACCTAATTTATAAGTTAAACTTTTTAATAGATATTATGTATTAGGAAAAAAGAGTGTATACAGAAACTAACTCTTCGCTTAGCACCATTGATTGGTTCCTATGACTTGAAGCAAAACAACATATAATGAAACCACTTATATTGTAGGCTAATTGAGATGAAAAATGAGAGTTAATTTTATAATGAAACAATGTTGAACAAAATGACATGGAGAGCAAGATAAAGAAGGGCACACTAATTGAGTCTTAATATTTGTAGAATTTTCAAACTTGAGAAGATATGAGAAAACATGTTTTCCATGTTTTTCCCCATACTTTTCATTCTAGTCATGAGTCAGTTTCTTTGCTAACAGTTTTGTATGTATTGTATTTAACTTTCACATCACAAGAGTCAACTGTTTGCCTGAATTAACAGTTAAGAAAATTAAGCCTTTAGTTAAATCTAGTTTTTGTGGTAGAATCAGAATTTGAGACCCAGGTCTTTCTGAATACAGAACTTTCTGAGTACTAAGCAAAATGTTTCATGGATGGCTATTCATGACTATTTAGAGCAGTTAGAAAATTGCCAAGCCCTTAATTATATGAAATATTAAAGGAAGTTCTCTAAGAAAAAGAAGATAAAAAACATGAACAGTGAAAGGACAGCAAACTCAGTTATTAACAGCCACACCTAAAACAAAAGCAAACTAAGCGGACAGCTAGATCAGGAGCAGAGCCACAGAAATGGAGATGAGTGTACAGCAAGTGATGACTAAAATTGAAATAAGTGGTAGTATTAGTTTTATAGTCAGTTATCAAAATTAGGATTTCAAATCCCTTTTTTTACATCCAGAAAACTTTTTGATGTAATACCCTCTGCCCTGCACCCCCCCATTCCCCCCGCTTTAGTTCATGTCCATGTGTCATAAGTTCTTCAGCTTCTACATTTCCCACACTACTCTTGCCCTCCCCCTGTCTATTTTCTCCCCATCGTCTGTGCTACTTATTCTCTATACCTTCTCCCCCACTCCCCCACTCCCCTCCTCCCACTCCCCTGTTGCTGTCAGTTTTTGCATCCAAAAACTTTTTCAAGTTTTTTAAAAAATAGTGGGCATTCTATCCACTGAACAAAAATAAGTGAACATTATAAAAGAACAAGTTCTTTTATATTTGGAAGTAACAGGGCCATTCAGATTTGTTTGGGAGAATATTAATCATTAAAAAAATAAACTGCCAGAGGATGTGACTTATATTTTAAAAACTGCTTGTTTCTTTGTGACATCCGAATATGAATAATATATGTGTCTCCACTTGCAACAGTGGACCTCTCAGTGTGTCCATTTAGGATAACATCTTTTTGATGAACACTAAAGTTGAATTTTGTATGGGCTGTAGCTTATTCTCTGATAGACCAATCTATAATTTGTCTCCATTTGTGTTTGAAATTTAAGCCAACTGTATGTATATGATGTAATATTTGTTATTGATGTAGAAGTAGTAGTATAGTCATGAGATGCTGGAAATGAGGGGAGTCAGTAATGGGAGGTTACCAGGAAAAACCGCAGTAAAAGGGTAAGATTATGTAGATTTAACTTACTGTCTTTTGCACTGATAAGTTTCTGTAGCTATGGTCATCCTCTTTTTCTGGTACAGTGAAGGTGACAGCCTTGCAAATGCAAGTATGTGTTTTACAAATCATAACTCTGTTCTTGTTTAATTAGTTTGTTTTTTAGATTCAGTTGTTGATAAATTTATATTTTTTGCCATTCTTCATAGTTTTACCTTCTTTTTCTTAAGTAAGCCTGTTTAACATTTTGTATAATAGTGGTTTGGTGATGATGAACTCCTTTAGTGTATTCTTGTCTGGGAAGCTCTTCAATTCTAAATGATAGCTTTGCTGGGTAGAGCAGTCTTGGCTGTAGGTCCCTACTTTTCATAACTTTGAGAATTTTTGCCAGTCCTTTCTAGCCTGCAAAGTTTCTTTTGAGAAATTGACTAACAGCCTTATTGGAGCTCCTCTGTAGGTAACTCCCTTCTTTTTCTCTTGATGCTTTTAAGATTCTCTCTTTATCTTTAAAGCTTTGACATTTTAATATGATTGTCCTGGCATGGGCCTCTTTGCATCCATCTTGTTTGGGAGACTCTGTGCTTCCTGGAATTGCATGTATAATTCCTTCACCAAATTAGAAGAGTATTCTTTCATTAATTTTTCAAATAGACTTCCAATTTCTCGCTCTTTCTCTCCTTCTGGCACACCTGTGATGCGTCGTATGTTGGACCTCTTGAGGTTGTCCCAGAGGCTCCTTTACACTATCCTCATTTTTTTTTATATGGATTCTTTTTTCTTCTTGGTGTTTTGGTTGGTTGTTTTTTGCTTCCTTATGTTCCAAATCATTGATTTGATTCTCAGCTTCATCCATTCCACTGCTGTTTCCCTTTGTAAATAGTTCTTCATTTCAGTTAGTGTATCCTCCATTTCTGACTATATCTTGTTGTGTAGTTGAGGTCCTCACTAAGTTCCTTGAGCATCCTTATTACCAGTGTTTTGAATGCTGCATCTGATAGATTCCTTATCTCCATTTCATTTAGGCCTTTTTCTGGAGTTTTGATCTGTTCTTTCATTGGGCCATGTTTCTTTGTCTTCTCATTTTGGCAGTCTCCCTGTATTTGTTTGTGTGGCACTGCTTTGACTTTGATCTTGGTCACGTGGCCTAATGGGGTAGGTGTCCTGTAAGGTCCAGTGGCACAACCTCCCTTCTCCCCTATACTAGGTATTTGACGTGTGCCCTTCATGTGGGCTGAGTACACCGTCCTCTTGTAGTTGATGCTTGATTGCTGTTGGCAGATTAGTGGGAGGGGTTTACTCAGGTCTGTCAGTTGCAAGCATTGGCTATGACCACTGACCACTGACCGCCACGCGCCGCGCCCCCCGCCCCCAAGGATCAGCTGTGCAGGAGCATGGTGGTGATACCCTGACCTGGTCTGTAGCAGTCCACTGAGTGTGCTGGCCCCTTGGTTTCCCAGGTGGTGCAGGCCAAGGTGAACCCCAACCTGTATTTTGCCTGGGGCCACCCTGCCAGAATTATAAAGCAATCTGAGATGGCTGCTCATGTGCTGGGCTTGGAGATTCCCAAATAAAGCCATGCTGTAAATCTAGGATGGTTGCTGCTAAGGCCAGGCATGGGGTTCACTGAGGCCAGCTGTTGCTTGTTTGAGAGGATTAAGGAATTTGTGAAGCATGAGCCAAGACCAAACATTCATATGGAAAAGCAGTTTGGGTGGGCCTGTAAGTTGTGTGGGGCAGAGTCTGAGGATCTCCAAGGCGGGTCAAACAGGGTTAGCCAGTTTAATGGAGTCTCAGATATTGCACCAGTTTGTGGGCTCTGTGGGGGGAGTGTTTAGAATAAGGACAATGGCCTCTACTCACCTTCATGCCAGACATGTCAGTCTCCCCCCTGCGTGCCATTGATACCCCTCAAGCTGCCACCTGGTGCCAGAGTCCAGAGGGAGTGAGTCTGAGTAGGTGAGCCCATGTGTATGTTCCTCAAGAGGAGCTGCTTGGGGCTCCAGCAGTTTCTTCCACTGACTCTCTATCCCTGCTGGTTTTTGCAGCCAGAAGTTGTGCAGACTTAGGTTCCTGGCACTTGACCTCTGTAGTGGGGGTCCTGGTGTGGGGCTGGGACTCCTTGCAAGGTGTCCCTCCCCAATTTTTCACCACCACATACGGGTGAAGGACCAGCTCATTCTGTGTCTGCCCTCCTCCTCTCTATCTGGATGCATGTGGTTTCTTTAATTCTGCAGTTGTCAAACTTCCATTTACCTCGATTTCTGACAGTTCTCAGTGATGGTGGTTCTGTATTTTAGTTGTAATTTTGATGTGGTTGTGCAAAGAGATGAGCCATGTCTGCCTGCACAGCCATCTCAACTGAAAGTTATAAACTGTAACTTCTGCTTGGTTTTTAGACCTTCTCCCGTGTCTTCTGTTTCTTAAAATTAGTCTAAAATAAGGCTCATGCCAAATAGGCATATTTTGGAGTGACAGGTTCTTTTCCACTACAGCTCCTAAGCTACAAAACCAGTACAGCATGTTGTAATACGAAATATTGTAGGCAGTTGTAACAATGATAAATATTTATGTAAGGCATTATTCTATGACTTTAAGATGGCCAGTGCGTCAGCCAGGGCCTAAGATGGCAGTACAAATTAGGAATTGTTCGGCTCTATTATAATCTTGTGGGACCTCTGTAGTACCTTCTTTGACCAGAGGGTTATGTGACACATCACTGTAAAGCAGAAGAGGTAGTATATAGTGTGTTGGGAAGGAAAGTGGGCTTAATTCAGAACTCATTTCTTACATTGATGTGCTAAGAAAGTAATTTTATATCCTGTGCCATTTTATAAAGAAATCCAAGTTTCAAACCTTGACCCTCTTCTAACTACATGACCTGTGGATATTCATTCTAACTTTCTTGAATCTCTAGAGTTTATGGTATTTAAGATCTTTAACTAGATGAGGGGGGAGGTATGTGAATTTTAGCACCTAAATGACAATGCTTTTATACAATTAAGTAATTAGTGCCCCTTCCCGTTTCGGTGGTTTCAGTTATCTGTGGTCAACTGCTATTCAAAAATATTAAATGGAAAATTCCAGGAATAAAAAAATTCATAAATTAAATTGTATGCCGTTCTGTGTGCCATGAAGTCTCTCACTATGTTGCTTCACCTGCCCTGAATTTGAATCATTTCTTTGTCTAGTATATCCGTGCTGTATGAGCTGTACCCATTCAGTCACTTAGTAGCCATCTTATATCAGAGAGAGAGCACGCTGACCTTTTATTACAGTATATTGTTATAATAGTTCCATTTTATTTTAGTTGTTGTTCATCTCTTACCATGCCTAACTTATAAATTAAACATTATTATAGATATTCATGTATAGGAAAAAATAATACAGTAACCCCTTGCTTAATTAACACTGTCAATTGGTTATGTGACTTCAGTGTATAATGAAACCACTTGTACTGTAAGTTAAGTGATATGAACAAGAGTTAAGTTTCTACTAATTTTATAATGAAACGATCAAAATGACGTTGAGAACCTGCTATATATAGGATTTGGTACTATTATACAGTTTCAAGCCTCCATTGGGATGGGGGTGTATATTAATCTTATTATGAAACAATTTAGAACGACTCTTTGTCATCTTAAAAACTCACTGAAGAATAAAAATAGTTGGGAAATCTTATTGTTAGAAATTTTGCTTTCACCTGCTTTCTGTACCATTTGTCAAAGTGATAGAAGCCTTTCTCACCAGCTTTTGACATTTCAGGTGACTACTCCAGTAGTTAAACAAGGACCAGTTTCACAATCAGCCTCACAGCAGCAGCCTGTAACTGCTGACAAACCACAAGGTCATGAACCTGTCTCTCCTCGAAGTCTTCAGCGCTCAAAGTAAGTTGATGTTATGTGTTGAGACATCATTTTTCCTTAATGTGGCATAATGCATTGTTTGAATATTATAAATATGTATGAATAATAACATTTGATCTCAGAAGAATCCATGGATATCCTTAGTTTTATGTATTAAAAAATTTACAGAGGCAAATCTGCAACAAGTAGATTGTTGTCTCTAGTAGTGAAGCCATGGTTATTTTGAGGGAAGTGGCTTCTTCTTTAGAATTGTACTTAGTAAAATTTGATGGGACTAAGAGTATGTAATACTTGTACAAAGAGGGCACATGGTTTATAGTACTTTATTTGTAGGAGACGAGACATCATTTTTAACCTCCTCGTAGCAGTCTAAAACTTCGGCCAGTGTCGCCATTTGGTATGTGTCAGGCTTTCCTGTTAGCTTCAGCTCTACCCTGTAAGAATTGCTTGTCATATAGAGCTCTGTTGTGTTGTCACTTTTCTTTGTTAATGAACAAATACAACATTAAATATTTTCATTTTATTGATTTTCCTATTTTTATTTCTTGCTATGAGGTGGCAAAATAATTCAACTGTTGTTTTTATTGTTGTTTTCTAAACAAGCGTTTCAGAACTTACACATCCAAATGAGAGTTGTTCCTTTCAAAATAATCACCTTGGAAAGCTGTCTACTTCAGCAATGTTGCCATTGCTCAGAACATTTTTGGGAAATTCTTCTTTTAAATTGTCTTTAGAGGCTGCAGTATTATTTTAAATATCCTCAGTGATGAAAACTCTTCATCCTTTGGGAGATTTAGTTTTTGGAAATAACTGAATTCATTCAGAGCCAAGTCTGGTGAAGCAGGTAGGAAATCAACTTGGGTGATTAAATTTTTGGTTTTCACCACCATGTCCCCAATCCCTAGCCTAAACCATGTAGTTTTAAAAGAAGATAACCAGTCTCAGAGTGTTACTTATTTGGTCTTATTTTGCCACTAAATTCATTCATCGCTATCCAATAAAATGCCTGTATTTTGCTTCTCATTATTTTACCCTCTGATTCAGCACTTTGTTCTGATATTAAATGAGCAATATATATTTCCCCTCCTTATCTACATGTATGTAAAATACAATTCAGATGTGCTTTATATCTACTACAACTGTTAAAATATGACCATTTCTTAGTGACATTCTTGGTAGTTTGTAGTATATGAAGTCATCAGGTTCTGCTGTCAAATTTGGAAAGTACTGTTACTTTTAAATTTGATTCTGACATTAGTGTTAAAAAGACGTTTCCCCCCATAAGTGTGTTGAGGAATACATGATATAAATAAATATACTTTGAATTTTAAATTCTGTTAATGTTAAAATAACATTTTTCTTAGGCATTTGGATATCTTTAATAGACGGTATTGACAGACAATATCTAGAATACCTAGAAACTACCTGTAGATACACTACACATTCAATTGTGTTTTCTCTTCCAGTAGCCAGAGAAGTCCATCACCTGGTCCAAATCATACTTCTGGTAGTAACGCATCAAATGCAACAGTTGTACCACAGAATTCATCTACCCGAACTACATGTTCATTAACACCTACATTAGCAGCACACTTCAATGAAAATCTCATAAAACACGTTCAAGGATGGCCTGCAGATCACGCAGAGAAGCAGGTATGTTACACGATTCACAGCAGATGTTTTACCTTTGGATGACTAAAAATATATAACTTCAGTTCTGCTTTTAGAAAATCTAACCTGGTCCCCTAAATTTATATATTTAAAACAACTGTCTGATTAGGTTGTCTAGTTATTTTGTAAAATATTTTTTTATGTATTTACCTGATAGAGTATTTATGAGGTTACTTTTGGGATTTCACATAAAATATTTTTAATATAATCATTATAGCTACCATTATCAAATACTCAGCATTTAGCTCTGTGGTAAGTGCTTCATTTTCTCCAACTTAAAACTGCTAACCAGTGCTGATGAGTTTTTCTGTTTTATCAGTGAGGTCCATCCTTAAAACCAAACAGATTATACCAAGGCCCCCTCGTTAATATTGCCATGTGGTTCAAAGCCAGTGTACTTCTTTCCACTCAGCCAGCCATTCTGATAGTTCTAGAACCTGTTAGTGCAATCTTACGACTCTACTACTAGATTAAGCTACTAGAAGTCAAACATTTCGGTGTTGGGATTAGCGGCCTTAGGACATTGCAATTATTGCTATTGGCTTCTCCCTTTTATCTCATAACTGACAATCTGAAATCCCCCATAAAGTCACAGAGCCATGTTATGTATCTCATGATCAGGAATTCAGCGAGGCCCTTTTTTTTTTTTTTATCAGTGTCATAACCTGAACTTTGCTTTGCTGACCCAGCATCTTTTATTAATGATAAACCGTCAGTTGTTCTGTGCTAGTGCTGTACTGTTCTGAGATGAGCAATACTGTTTTCTCAAGAAGCCTGAGGTATAAATCCTACAATGAACACCTTTCACTATATGAGAGGGGTTTTGTTTGTTTGTTTGCTTAAGGTTTTATTTATTTTTAGACAGCGGGGAAGCGAGGGAGAAAGAAAGGGAGAGAAATAACAACATGTGGTTGCCTCTTGCATACCCCCAACCTGGGACGTGGCCTGCAATCCAGGCATGTGCCCTAGACTGGAAATTGAACCAGCAACCCTTTGATTTGCAGGCTGGCACTCTACCACTGAACCATACCAGCTAGGGCTGGTGTTGTTTTTTAAAGAAAATTATTTTTTCCCTTAGACACTCACTCGCATTTTTGTGGATTTAAAGAAAAATAATTATTCTGTAATCTCAGTATACAGTTCTAAAAAATTGAATGTTTTGTTTTTTATATGTAAATGTGTCTTATGTTGTATGTAACTTTTTTAAATTATAGGCATCAAGATTGCGAGAAGAAGCCCATAACATGGGGAGTGTTCACATGTCAGAAATTTGTACTGAATTAAAAAATTTAAGATCTCTAGTCCGGGTATGTGAAATTCAAGCAACTTTGAGAGAGCAAAGGTAAGTTTTGCACTGAAATAATTTTTGTTTCTTAGCATTATATATCTTAAATCAGAACAAGAGATAACTCTTAAATTTCAAAAATGAAATTTAATGTTTCTTTGGTATATTGTATCATGTTCTGTAATACTGTAACTTGCATTTTTATAATTTAATACTGGTGAATGATAATGGCACCTAGATTTTTATTTTTCGTAACCCATGATAAATGTTTCGTTAGACTTTGTTTCTTGCATTTTAACTAAGGTGTAGTAATATATTATTTAAAAAATAAAATTAGCAGCTAATTATAAAGGGTCACTCTTGAATCGAGGGGCCTGTTCAATTGAGGTGACTTATCCATTGCCAAGGGTACTTATTTTAGTTCAGATTTCAGGTCACAATTTACATCATGCTTGTATCACCAATAGATCCTTGAAAATTACAGGAAAAGTTTAGTTCAGCCAGTTCAGTGATGTGTATCATTGTTTTCTTTATTATTTTCACGTAGATTCTTACTGTCCCATTTTTCTTAATCTAGTATCTAGTCAAGTTGGGCATCAGCATCTGGTAAATAATGTAGATGCACTTTAAGTGGTTTCACATCCTGTCCATTTAAGGTAGTGTTAATTTTGTCATGAAACCACAAGTAGTAAAATACCAAAGTTGGGATTTATGGTAAACTTGGAAAAATTGAGTTTTTGTATGTCTCAATTACTAAAATACCTGGAGGTATTTTTTTGACTATCAGCTGGGGTTGGGTTTTTTTTTTTTTGTTTGTTTTTGTTTTTTGCTCTAGGATTGCTCTCAGTGGAGTTTTAACATACATAACTTCATTTTGGCTGCCCAGATGATTTAGCTTTTAGGAAATTATACTGTTTGTTTTGTTTAAATATATATGTCTGTGGAACTTTGACTTGGCTTCCTTTTATGAATCTACGTTTATAGTGTGAAAACTGTTCTTCAGAAGAGTCTCTTGTACCTGTGTAATGAAATCCAGGCATAACCAGACTTACTGTATTATAGTTTGGAAAACATGCAATACATGTTTATGTCATGTTTAATATCTGTCTTTGTGCGTGTGTATGATGATGCAGTGAACATTGCATTTTAAATCATCTTTATATTTAAATCAGTTGAGAAAATGCTAGAGAACATTTAACTTTTGTCATCCTGATGTAATATACGAGTACATCATCTCTGATTATCTTAACTGTAATCAGTTTTTAATTTGTTTGTCTTAACTAATAATTACTCGTTTTATTTAAGGTATTTTTGTTAAAAGTTTTTTTCCTCTAATATTTATATGACCACACATTTCTAATGTTTTCTTATTTTTTTCAGGATACTCTTTTTGAGACAACAAATTAAGGAACTCGAAAAGCTAAAAAATCAGAATTCCTTCATGGTGTGAAAATGTGAATAATTGCACATGGTTTTGAGTACAGGAACTGTAAATCTATTGCCCAAGCTTAACATTTTTGAGCTGCATTTAAGTAGACTTTGGACCGTTGAGTTGGGCAGAGGAAATGACAAGGGGATGGGGGTCTGTGAGATTAATTCAGGGGAAAGAGACAAGATTGATTTGTAAAACCCTTGAAATGTAGATTTAATGTAGATGTATTCTTCACATTGTAAATATGTTTTGTAGAGTGAAGCCATGGGAAGCCATGTGTAACAGAGCTTAGACATCCAAAACTAATCAATGCTGAGGTGGCTAAATACCTAGCCTTTTACATGTAAACCTGTCTGCAAAATTAGCTTTTTTAAGGAAAAAAAATGTGGGAGGGGGGTTTAATTTATCATTCGGAAATCTTGCATTTTCAAAAATTCAGTGCAAGCGCCGGCGATCTGTGTCTAAGGAGATACAATTTTGAACCATATGGGCAGTGTACAAAATATCGTGAAACAACTATTTCCACACTTGCACCTGATCAAGAGCAGTGCTTCTCCGTTTGTTTTGCAGAGAAATGTTTTTTCATTTCCCATGTGTTCCATTTTCCTCTGAAATACTTGATCTGATTTTATCCATTTTTTTAAAGCTCCTCTTTTTTTCTCCTTTCTTAAGGCACTGTTGCTATGGCACTTTTCTATAACCTTTTCATTCCTGTGTACAGTAGCTTAAAATTGCAGTGATTGAGCATAACCCACTTGTGTGTATAAATTATTGAAATCCATTTGCACCCTGTAAGAATGGACCTAAAAGTACTGCTGGGCGTGTGCTAAAAGTACATTGATTGCGCAAATGTAAGGAAATGGCCCAATGAACATGGTTGTGGGAGGGTAAAGAGGAAACAAAGCTAGTCAGATGTGAATTGTATCTGTTGTAATAAACATGTTAAAACAAATAAATTGTTATTTTTCTTTTCCTTTGGTCAAAATGCATATTAGAATTGGAACTGCCTGGGGATTCTTTACCAGAACTGTTCTTGTTGAATATTTATACTTAATTGAAGTAAGTCCTTAAGGGAGGTTTTGTTTAAAGCACATTAACAGGAAATGTGTGTATAAGATATTTAATGAAATATGAAATTCAACAAGAATGATGAAGTCACTTCCCAAGTGGTTGTCATTTGTTAAACCCTGGTTTACCTGTCTTGCTATTATGACATTTCATTTTGAAGGATGTTTGTGTTGTAGCTAACTGTTCAAGTCTGGTGCTGACTGCTGTTCTTAGCCATCACAAAACGCTAAATTTGTGTAATGGGAGCTTCCTGCTGTTAGCTGGAAATGGTGGAGAAGCTCAGCTTTGTATATTGTTTTCCTAAAGTATATTAAAATAAAAAAAGAAACTATTGCTACTATAAAATTACCTTGGTTTTTTTTTCTTTGCTAAAATATTAGTCATCTGGCCTTAGCATGACACTGCCAGTATATCAAATCACAAGGGTTTCTTTATGCAGAAAAACCTTAATTTCAAAATCTTCTCTAATTTAGAGCCATTTTTTTCTGTGGAGGCAGATGTATTCAAGTGCTTTCAGAGAACTGCCAGCACCAAGGGCTTATTTTGTGATGTTAGACGTTAATGTTACTACATTCTGGGATACTGAAGTTTTGAAATTACTCTTGTGCTTTAAGCATATTTAAAGTATAGAATATAACGATCAGACTCTTCAGTAAATTTTAGAAAGTAAACTGTAAGTGATAGTATGGATGATTTTCCTAAAATACAAAAGTACTCCAGTATAAAAATAATTTCAGTATAAAAGACTGATTTTTTTTATTGTACTTTAAGCATACTTCTAAAATGTAAGAAGAAACAAATGTCATAAGTTACATCGTCATGAAATGTTTATACCTGAGATTGTTAACACTTGCTGGACTTGATTAGTGCATGTAAATGAAACTCTGAAGAGCTATGTTAAGCTAGAACCCTTACTGATGCAGGCCTGTGTATTTCCCAGAAAGACGTAAGCAGTTTGTGATGTGGTAGGCAAAGGTTTCCTGATCAGCTGGTAACTTAACTTGTAATTTAAGGTAAATTTGAATTTGACTTGCTAATAGTTTATTACGGATTTATGTCACCTTATTTTTGCTTTAAAAAGTTTTCATCCCTAAATGAATTGCTCACATATTTATACAAGATGCCTAATTTGAAATTTCCTGATGAATTTTTAAACACAGAAAATTAAAATTTTTGTAGACTATTTTTACAGTACTTGAATTACTTATTCTATAGTAAATTATTTTAAATATTGCACTTTAATACAAACATGGTGTCCAGCCACTAACCTTCTTGAGGTAACCAGGGGACTATTTATTAAAATAGGCATAATATCAGAGAATATTCCTTATTTAGTTGGCCTATTGCCATGGCTTTGAATATATATCTCATTTTGGTGTCACCTTGGTTCAAATAATTTGAAATACAACTATGAATAGCCCCTAGGAAACCTTAGGGGTTTTTAAAAGGGACATATTCAAACTATATTGTAATAAAATATATTTGTGAAGGTGGGCCTGTTAGAAAAAGTCTTTACCCTGAAGAACCAGCTTTCCTACTATTTTTTGGGGGGTGTAACTAGTTTAACTTTTAATTTTAAAACTTGGTCTGTATCTTCAGATTTTTAGCACTGAAAATTCCATGCTTCAGTCCTTTTTAAAGACATCATGCTTTTAATAGCGCAAATGAATGGTTTTACCTTCTAATTTTATATATCTGTTTCTCACACTTGTAAAATCTTCGAAAGGAGGTGCTTAAAACTTTGCAAAGAATGAATTGTTACCCCAATTCAAAAATAATCTATTATGTTTAAACAGCCTTAGCTTTAAGGGATTATTTCCCCGGGGCAGGGGCAGGGGCAGGGCGTGAAGTAAGGTCACTGCAAATCAGAACCATTGTAGTTCTGAATTGGATTTCAATCAGGACTTAACGCTACTGTATTTAGATATGGGTTTGAATATATGGATTTCTTTTCAATACCTGTAAATATGGCTATATTCTTGTATTTGTACTGAAGTGTACAAAATGACACTAAAAAGTAATAAATATGTTTTGACTATATTGTGCAGTTATTTCAGAACAGTCTGTTTGGAAAGTTTTAGAATGCGTAATTTGCATTTAACAAAACCAATACCAGATTACTGCTAGCATTTTAACAGCAGTTGTCATGTGTCAGTTGCAATATAATTTCTTAATTGCAGTATTTTAATAAAAAGTTTTGGCTTAAAAGTTGGGATTCTTTAGATCCTGTTCTAATTTATTGTACCATTTCCCCCCCAGTGTCTGAACTTGGGGGGGGCGTGCCTTAAAGAGCAGCCAGCCAGGTGTTCTCATCTAGGCCCTTGGCTTTCAGAACCCTGCTTTCAGGTCGGTTTCACTCACGCTATCCTTAGGCTTGATCTCTTCTTTGAGCTCTCAGCAACAGTTTGGATGCTTGATTTCACATTGTAATTTCTGTAGAAACAGTTCTTGATTTGTGCTTCAGACTTGGTTCTCAGTAATTGTCACCATGATTCCTTCAGTTTCCTTTATTTTTTTTCCTCTTAACACCCTCGTTTTCTATTCAAACCATCAAGATCAATAGGCTCTGCCTTCAAAATGTATTTGGATCTGTAGCTTCTCACTACCTTTGTGTTTACCACGCCAGTCCAATTCACAGTCCTCTTTGAACCAGGCTGCTGCCACGACCTCTCTTACCTTTCTTTGTCTTTGCTTCTACTGTTAATTCACCATTGCCACACATACACAGTCTGTTCTCTATAGCCACCAGAGGGAAATACAAACCATACATTCTTTTCACAGTCCAGTAATTTCATGCTCAAAGCAAAATTCAAAGGACTACTGTGGTTTATGTGTTTAGGCCCCTAAGTACTCCGTCAGTCTCATCTACTAGTTTCTCCCTTGCTGCTTGCGTGCACACCCCCCTTTGGATATTTGGATTTTCTCTGCTGTTGCCTGGCTGCCCATTCAGTCTCTTCTCAAAGGTCACCTCAGAGGCCTTTTCCTAATCTCCCACCTAAAAGGACACTGGCAATCTTTCTGGTTTTCTTCAAAACAGCAGTGTGGTACTTAGCACTCTATAAATAGTTGCTAAGTGAATTATGAATACTAAAGAGCCACAGACAATTTAAGAAAATTTACTAAAAAATTTATTCAGATTTTCGGTTTGTCTGCTAACCTTAGGAGATAGGAACAGCAACTAGTTTTTTATCCTTTCAAGAAATTGTTGTCATTTACCAGTCATTAGTTGTCAAAAACCTAACTGTAAGTCCATTTTGTTAGCATTCTGTTAACATTATGAGATGAGGTCTCTCTAAATAAGATAATCAGCTGAACCATTAATAATTAGAGCTTCCTGTGAACACATTTTAGGAGTAAATAAGCCAGTGAGAAGCAAGATGTCACTTCCGATGTGGTATGCTTGTGGAACTGGCCCTGCTTCTGAAGGGCACAGTTGAGTGAGTCACGGGGGTTGGGGACTACATCCTGGTTTCCCAAGGTAGAATGCTTTGGCAGTCCTGTGTCTTTGGTTCAGATGATGCCTTGTTGTCCAAACAGGCACTTCTGACTGATTTTTAGGATGGAGCTATAGGCAGGAAGCTCTTAAATCATACTAAGAGGTGTCACTAATAGGACATTTTGTACTGCACCTATCCACCATATGGAACCTGGCTGGGATTGAGAATGCTCTGCTCTAGTAAAAATGAAAGGTCGACAGCACTTGATGTCAGTATACTTCATAAACACATATTTAAAAAGGTTTTAAGGTGCCTGTTAATGGCCCAGTTTGATCAGTCTATATGGATATGTTGGGATCACAGTAAATTTTCTCATCTCATTAATTTCGGGGTTACTACCTTGGACAAGAAAGACAATGTAAGGACAGTTTCGGTCTCTTGTGTACTGTGTATCCTTACCACCTAGAAAAATCACATGGTACTCAAATATTTTTGCATAAAATTAGTATACATTTTAAATATTTGCTTTATAAGATTGCTCGACTTTGTATTTAATATCTAAGCTTAACATTTTCCAAAAAACTTTTTTTAATTTAATTTTTTAATCTCCACCTGAGGAAATTTTTTGCATTACTTTTAGAGAAAGAGAAACCTTGATGTGAGAGCAACATCGATCGGTTCCCTTTCATACATGCTGGGACTGGGCCTCGTGTGCACCTGGACGTGGGATGGACCCTGCATCCCACCCGTGTGTCCTCACCAGAAATCAAACTCAAAGCCCTTTGGTTACAGGGCAGTGTTCTAACCAACTGAGCCACACAAGCCAGAACAACATCTTCCAAAACATTTTAATTTTAAAATCCAAATGATTAAAGAACTTGAGCATTGGCTCTGAAATTTCAAGTCAACAGGCTCTTGTTTAAATTTGACTTCTTTCATTTTGATGATTGACATTTTAGTGTCTCTGAGGCTAAAACTGTTAAAGTGATAAACAGGAAATACCAATTTTAGTAAGTTTAACTAGAGCTTTACTAATTAAAACTCTAATTTTTTAAATGCCAATGCAGTCTCAGACTCACTCTATACTTGTTTCACAAGCACAAGAGTTCAGAGATGTGTAAAATACGGAGGATGGGTTGCAGAATGAAGTAGCTGATGAAATACCCCCGTGTTTAACAAGAGTATTTAAAGGGTTAAAGTATTTCTCCACAAACATTACCATGAAGCACAAGGCTATTCTATAATCTTTGAAACGTGGTGGCCAGAGGGAGAAAGGTAGAAAGTTCTGGCGTAGATTAGCACATCTAATCACCCCTGAATTACTCAGGGTCCAGTCAGAAAATGGAAGTCACCCTAGGTATTTGAAAAGGAGGTAATCTCACACTGGTGGGAGGTAAAACTGTGACAGGCCCAACGGAAAGGACAGGAGAGTTGGGATTGTGGACGGGGGTGGGGGGTGGGGGGGCAGCTCTTCTCCAGGGCAGTAGGTCCACAGAAAGGACAGCCACTGGCCCCTGTGCTTTGTGAATCAGCAGGCAAAACCCAGGGCCTTCCCCCTTCTAGTTCTGTCTCTGCCTACAATGGCAGAGCTTAGCTAGAAGCAAAAGAAATAAGAGTTTGTGTCATTCTCTGCAATGCTGAGAAAGGAAGAAGGAGAAGAATGAACCTGAGAGCTAACAAGTATCCAGCATAACCTGCCCTCACTGGAAGAACAGGCAAGAGAGAAAGTGCCAATTTGGGTGATACTTCCTAACAGATAATGGAGCAATGTCTATGAAGTCCTAAGAACCGTCTAAGAAAAGATACTATAATTTAAATATACTTAGTAAGTTGTTATAAAAGACAACAGAAGACTCATTAGGCTTCAAAGAATAACTCAGAAAATCTAACCAAGAGATAAGGTAGTGAAAGTACTGCTGGCATTAGGGAAGCGGTTTACACATGCAACTGCAGAATGATGGGGAGTGTGGCTCGTGGATGTAGGGAAATGTGGCAATGTTTAGTAAACGGGGGTGGTGAGAGGACGGGGCGGGGAATAGAGGTGCATTTGAGTAGCATTTTTCAAAATAATTTTTTAATCCTCACCTGAGGATATTTTTTGCATTATTTTGAGAGGGAGAGGGAGAGAGAAACCTTGATGCAAGAGAGCGACATTGGTTATCTCTCCTACATGCCAGGACTTTATTTTTTCATTTCAATTTTTCATCTTGGGAGATCCGATGTTCACTGATCAATAGAAAGGTACTAGGCAAATCAGTATCTTGCTTTAGTGAAGCTTACATTTAAGTGAAGGCAAAAACAAAATTTGAAAAAGTAAATGCGCGAAATCTTTTGAATTCAATACACAATAAATACAGAAATGCTGTGGAAAGAAGGAAATCTTTATGAAAGCATGGGTGGACCTGGAGAACGCTATGCTAAATGAAATAAGCCAGTCAGAGGAAGACAGGTACCATATGATTTCACTCACACGTGCAATCTTATGAGCAAAATGAACTAACAAGCCAAATAGTGACAGCTCATAGGCCAACAGCTGGTGGGGGTTGAAGGGATTGGGCAAAAATAAGAAAACTTGGGCACCAACAACTGGTGATTTCCAGGGGAAGGAGAGAGAGAAGGGATAAATCGCGATGGAAGGAGACTTGATTTGGGGTGAAAAACACACAATACAAAAAAAAATGTGTAGAGGAATAAACAGTGAAAAAGCCCATTTGATATACCTGATCGTCAAGTAAACTTGCCTTGAACACAACGTATTACATTTTCTATGGTTACTTTTCCCACATTTGTATGTTTGTATAATGACATGTGCATATAAGTATATGCACACACCTTCTTTTTTCACACAACCAATAGCATATAATGTATAATATTGTACAGCTTGACTTTTTTACTTAGCAATATGTCTTGGAAATCATTGTGTAAAAAGCTTTTACATATTTTTTAACTAGTTACATAGAATTTTAGTGCATTGATGCACCATAAAAAGTCTCTTTTAACCCAAATGTAAACATAATGTGATCTCAAGCTTTTTAATTGTTGCCAGTAGTAAAGGAGAGAAAATGGTTAAAAAAAATCAATAATGAAGAGACCTTACAAAGGTGTAGTAAAGGTGAGGGATTTTAGATCATGTAGTTATGACAAGCCTGCCTGAGGATATGAGCTTAGCTGAGACCTGAGAAATGAGACAAGACAGTTATATGAAGTTCAGTATTATATCATAGTGAGTGACAAAACCCTAGAAGCAGTACTACAAACTTCAGACTATCACCTTTGTTATTTTCAATACTGTGGGAGATGCTAGCCAATGCAATTAGACAAAACTGTAAATAGGCTAAATTACGATTATTTTCACTGATCTATGTTTGAAAGGTAAAAATAAAAGTATTAAAAGTATTCAGTAAGAGGGCTAATTATAACTTTAATATGCAAACATCAGTAACTTTGCTACCTAGAAAATAGAAGTAAAGGTTTAATATGGCAATTAAATCAAGATGTATAGATTAGTCTCTTCAATAAACGGTGTTGGGGAATCTGAATATTCATGTGCAAAGTAATGAGATTGAGCCCCTGTTTTACACTGGTCACAAAAGTTGACTTGAACTGAATTAAAAACTCCAATGTAACACCTGAGAATTGTAAAACTCCTAGAAAAAAGCACAGGGGAAATCTTGCCATAGTAGGTCTTGGCAATGATTTTTTGGGGTGTGATACCAAAACCACAAACAACAAAAACAAAAATAGGTGAAACTACATCAAACTGAAAACTGCACAGCAAAAGAAATAACAAAATAAAAGGCAGTCAGTGGACTGAGAAAATATTTGCAAGTCATATCTGCCAAGAAGTTAATATCCAAAATACATGAGCAATGCAACAACTCAGCAAGAAAAGAAATCTGATTAAAAAATGGGCAGAGGGCCCTGGCTGGTGTGGCTTAGTGGATTGAGCACTGGCCTGCAATCCGAAGGGTTGCTGGTTCAGTTTCCCATCAGGGCAGGTGCCCGGCTTCAGGCCTGTGAAGGGTGGCTGATCGCTGTTTCTCACCCTCTCTTTCTCCCTCCTTTCCCCTCTCTCTAAAAATAAATACAGTCTTTAAAAAAAATGGGAAGAGGGCCTGAATAGACACTTTCCCAAAGAAAACATAAATGACCAACAAGTACATGAAAAGGTGCTCAACATTTCTAATCATCCAGGAAATGCAAATTCAAACCACCATAAGATTATCGCCTCACACTTCTTGGAATAGATATTATCAAAAAGGTAAGAGGTAAGTGTTGGCAAGGATGTGGAGAAAACGGAACCCTGGTGCACTGTTGGTGGGAATGGAAATTGGTACAACCACTGGAGAAAACAGTATGGAGTTTTCTCAAAAAATTAAAAATAAAACTATAATTCAGAAATCTCACTTTGGGTACATGTCTGAAGGAATTTAAATCATTATCTTAAAGATATATCTGCATCCTGTGTTCATTGCAGCATTACTCACAATAGCCAAAATATAGGCAGAACTTAACTGTCAATAGATCAGTGGATAAAAAAAGATGTGGAATACATAAAACAGTATTATTCAGCCATAAAAAAGGAAATTCTGCCATTTGTGACAAGGATGAACCTAGAAGGCCTGCTAAGTGAAATAAATTAGTGAAAGACGAACACTGTATGATTTCATTTACATGTGCAAGCTGCAAAAGCTGAACTTGGCCTGACTGGTGTGGCTGAGTTGGTTGGGCGTTGTCCCGCAAAGCAAAAGGTTTGCCAGTTTGATTCCTGGTCAGGGCACGTGCCTGGGCTGCGGGTTTGGGGTGTATGAGAGGCAACCTATCAATGTTTCTCTTTCTCCCTTTCTCTCTCTCTAAAAGTGAAAAAATAAAATCCTTAAAAATTTTTCGTTAAGAAAAAGCCATGGAAAAACCCTCAGGCCCCAATCTCCTGTGTACTGGAGGAAGATGTGACTAAAAGGAGAGGCAGTAGCAGACAAACTGGCAGACCCTTCTCAGGAGGAAGTGAAGAGGCTGTGCCCTACACAATGTGACTTCCACTCTCCCTCTCAGAGAAACCTCACTGCAGGCCTGGGTAGAAAGGATGCAGAGGCTTGCCTGCAGAATGCCCTTCCCCGGACTTTGTGTGGCTTGCTGGTGTTTCCAATTTTGTGAAGGGATCGCAAAATTTTTAAACATTTAGTTTAGCTACATATACATCCTCAAGAATTTTTTAGGCGATCGGAGTGATTAACTTGAGAAACAACGGAGCTCCTTTTCCTTAGCAAGAAGGCGGAGTACGACTTGACCACTCACGCAGCACGCTTCTTGGATGGGCATCTAGTCTTCCCGTCACTTGAGTTGTTCTCTGGAAAGGGATGTATGATGAAAAAGAATTATTACAAGGAAAATTGGGTCTTCTTGGTGATACTGACATGGTAGACTTTGCCATGGGTGTATACAAAAACCTTTGTTCTGATGCTTTTCCTCATCAGAGAGCAAAAAGAACAGTTGCACAACTGAAACAGCTTTAGGCAGAGACAGAACTAATTGTGAACACATTGAAGATCCAGAGACTACGAGGTGAACGCAGCCAACCTGGGACAGTCAGGTGCTGTTTGACCACCTGGTGGACAAGCATGGTTTTAGGCCGGCGTATTCAGATAGGCTCTACAGGACTGCAGACTTCCAGTATGGATGTGGGAATTACTCGGGAGCAGCAGAGCATCTTGACTTCTTTAGAGTGTTGGTCCTGGGAACAGGCAGAAATGCTCTGAGTTCCCTGTGGCGGGAAACTGATCTCTGCAAGTTAATGCAGAAGTGGGATGCAGCTGTGAGAGGCCTGACGCAGTTGAACGAGACCCTGGCTGATTCTGTGCGTGCCCCGCTCTCATCTCTTCAGCGGCAAACAGGTTCACTCACCCATCTCTGTTTTCTTCGACCGCCCCAAAGGGCATGATGACATAAATGATCTTTTCCTTTACCACCCACAGTATCTTAATGCAGTTTGGACGGGGTGTCCACGTATTCTTCACTCTGTGACTACAGCAGTCACAACTAACAAAGTGCCAGCAGGTGCTAAATAAGGTCTAGTCAGAGTCACTCAACAGGAGTCTCACACATGCAAAGACCCAACTACAGAGTCTGTTCAATGCTTACATGTTAACCTTGACTTTGATGGAGCTCAGCAAAAGCTGAGGGAATCTGAATCTGTGCTTTTAAATGACTTCTTCCTGGTGGTTTGTCCTGGGGGTTTCATTGAAAATGCCCATCTCTTCCTATTTGAGACTTTTTGTCGCATCACCCAGTGTATCAGCATTACTGTGTTGGCAGAAGAACTGAATGGGACTCCAGAAGAGCTGAAAGGCAGATTGTAAATTTGATTAGGAATGCAAGACTGGATGCCAAAAATGGTTCTAAATTAGGTCCTGTGGTTACGGGTAACAGTGCAGTCTCACCCTGTCAGCAAGGGATTGAAAAGACCACGAGCCTTTCAGATGCTGGCCATGAGTACTGAGGAGAAGCTGAATGAGAATAGTAGGTCAGATGTTCCTAACTGGGCAACTCAAGATTCTGGCTTCTACTGAGGAACTGTAAAAAAGATGAAAAAACTACAAAGGAAAGATGAAATGATAAAACCATTATACAAAGGGTGACATGTATTTGAGAAACAACATATTGAGCAAAAATTGTGGGAAATTTGAGTAAAATTGGCTGTTTCATTAAAAGAAATGAAAAGAGGGAGAGAAGATGGCAGCCAAGTAGGTGGAAACTGAGTCCTCATGCTCTTGCCCCACCTTAGATACTTGGCTGACCTTCTGACAAACAAACCAATCATTCAACGGACACTTACCTGATATGAAATTTGGAAGCCAAGGAGTGTAGAAGCCAAGTGGACTTCATAGGTTGAAGGGAAATACCCTGTGCTTGGCACTTGTAGCCACAGACAACCTAGTCAGAAATCACAGCTTTGTGGCTCCCTCCCCTCCCAGGGCAGAGAACCCCCAGACCCAGGCTTGGACTGACTTGGATACACAAAGTTGGGGAGATCCAGGCTACACACACACACACAGCAAACATCACACCCATAGATGCAATGGCAAATGCCAACTTGGAGAGTGCCAGAGAGAGGGAGTCTGTCTGTACCTGAGTCAGGCAGAGGAGGCAGTCTGTGGCCAGACATTATTGTGAGAGACTTTTTGCTTTTGGGGGAGGTGGTGTGTGAGAAAATCAGGACGGTGACTCAGTGCTGCAGTGGGAATGGCCAGAGAGACTTTTTAAAAAGGGGAGCAGAGGTGTGCTGGTCAGGGACCCCATGTGCAGCAGCCCTGCCAGCACAGGGAAAGGACTGAGGGCATGGTTTGCTCCCACTGAGTGCAGGTGGGCAGAGAGATCAGAAATGTGCACAGAGGGGATTTCTTGGCCCTAGCCCGGCACAGCTGGCAGGCCAAAGGCTGCACAGGGTGGAGAGAGTCCAGGACTGTGTATGCAGTGAGGGCAGTGTCTGGGAACTGGATGGGTGGGAGTGGAGCACCTGAGATTATTTATAGTCAGACAGAGCCACCTCCCCCAGTGAAGATGGAACCCTCCAGGAAGGGAAGGATGCACCCAACCCCCACATCCTGCAGGATGGGAGCACCACCTATGGGGAAGCTCTGAAAAACAGGCAGGACAGGCTCAAGAACCACCA
Organism: Sturnira hondurensis; assembly: GCF_014824575.4. Classification (NCBI taxonomy): domain Eukaryota; kingdom Metazoa; phylum Chordata; class Mammalia; order Chiroptera; family Phyllostomidae; genus Sturnira; species Sturnira hondurensis. The sequence goes on from NW_028079667.1 coordinate 6,058,294, forward strand.
CCCCCTGCAGGGTGCATATCCACAAGAGAAAGAAAAATATGTAAAGGGCTCATTTTGAACTTCTCAGGGAAATAAAATACATTGGTTCCAAGGGCCCTATTCCACTGAAGCCAGCAAAGCAGAGAGTCAGAAATTGGTGCAGCAAGAGGGAACCAGGACCCTGCCCAGCCTCAGCTTGCACACAGAGCTGTCATCAGCACCAAGCAGGAAAGAGCTGACTCTTACACAGATTTGCTTCTCCCTTGAAATGGACAGTGAATTCTTCAGAAACTATACATTATTAGAAATAAGATGGCTGGTGCAGGGGCAGGAAGAACACAACCACAATTTTCCCAGAAGACTGAACAGTGCCTCCCAGGAGAAACTCAGGGGTCCCACCACCCTGATAGCAACTGAAGCCCCCTCTAGAGGCAGGTGAAGGTGATACATGTGTGCTTCCAGAAGTTGATGACCCACCCTGGGGCCCTGAGCTGATAAAAAGCCAGAGTCGAATTCAGAAAGAGATGTAAGAAGGCAAACATCAAACTCTGCTGAAACAAATTTCACCTTGCTCTTCTTCAGAATGAGTGTTTTTCTTTCTTCCACGTAGCCCTTCAATATTTTTCTTTTGCTTCAATTATATTTCAACTAATTCAGTATTCTTTGTCTTTTATTTTTTATTTTTTATATTATTTTTAGCTTTATTTCAAATCTCACATTGTACCTCCCTTGTCTTACTCCTTTTTGCCTTCTTCCAGCCCTTTCTTATTTTCATTGTTTTTTTAAAATTAAATTCTTGTTCAAGTACAGTTTTCTGTCTTATATTCCCAGCCCTGCCCCCCTCATTGTAAATTTTATTTCTCCTCACACTATGCCTTATTCCTATTCCTACTCTTACTATTTCTCCTCTCTCTATCCTCTCAAAATCATTCTTTCTTCATTTAGCCAGCTCACATTCTTTTTTCCCCTTCTTATAATATTTTTATTTTCTTTCCACCTTTATAAATGGTGGCTTGATTTGTGTGGATATTATAATTATTGCTGGTCTTCTTCAACTGCGTTCCTATTTGTTCACTGTTTCCTTAAATTTCAAATCTCATACGGTACTCTCCCCTTGTATTACCCCATTTTGCCTCTCTGCTGTCCTTGCTTATTTGAGTTTGGATTTTTTTTCCTCTTAGCCTGGATTCTATTCCTTAATTTTATTATTTTTCTTCCCTCTATCCTTTTAAAATCATTTTTCTTTACTGTAGACATTTCGTATTCTCTTTTCTCTTTTGTATAACATTCTTATTTTCTTTACATCTTTATTAATATTTGCTCAATTGCTGTTGATATTGCTGATGTGGGTAATTTTGCAGGCATGGGTTCGTTTTCTGGGTAGTATTGCTTTGTTCACCAGCACCTGTACATTAGCACACAAGATGTGGCAGGGGTTGTGACTCTCAGCCAGCTGGAGGGGAGAACCTACTGATGAATGAGCTATCAATAATCAAAGCTTACATACAAGAGAGACCATATAAACTGAATAAAGGGCAACCCTAGAGCATCCAGATCAGGAGATCAAACAGATTGTACCACTCAGTCCCACAGAACTACTACCACAGAAGTCCACTCCATGAAGATAAGCAGGCAAAGCAGAACAACTTGTGATGCAGAAATAAACAAAAGGAGTCACTTAAAATAACACCCAATTGAAAGAAAAAGAGAAATGCCCAGAAAAAAAGTTCGATGAAATTGAGGCAAACAATCTATCAGAGAATTCAAAATACCAGCTATAAGGATGCTCAAGGAACTCAGTAAGAACTATAAGGAACTTAGTGGGAACTACAACCGCATGAAAAATGACACAGAGACTATGAACAAGAACCAAGAAGAAATGAAGAATACAATATTTGAAATGAAAAATAAACTAGAAGGAATTAAAAGCAGGCCAGATGAAGCAGAGGATGGAATCAGTGAGCTGGAAGACAAGATAGAAATACCCAGTCAGAGCAACAAAATGAAAAAAAAAACAATAAAGAGTTTGAGGAAGCTTTGGGACAACATGAAATATAACAACATTCTCATAATAGGAATATCAGAAGGAGAAGAAATGGAGTAAGGTATAGAAAACCTGTTTGAAAAAACAATGACAGAAAATTTTCCTAACTTGGTGAGGGACAAAGTCACACAAGTTCAGAAAGCACAGAAATCCCAATAAATATGAACCCAGAGAATACTACTCCAAGACACATAATAATTAAAATGACAAACTTTAAAGACAAAGAGAGGATCTTAAAGGAAGCAAGGGAAAAATAGCTAGTAACATACAAGAGAACTTCGATAAGACTATAAGCTGATTTCTAGTAACATACCAGAGAATTTCGATAAGACTGTAAGCTGATTTCTCACCAGAAACATGACAAGCCAGAAGAGATTGGCATGAAATATTCCAGGTAATGAAAAACAACGTTCTACAACCAAGACTACTCTATCCAATAAGGCTCTCATTTAAAATAGAAGGTGAAGTAAAGAGCTTCCCAAATCAAAGGAGGCTAAAAGAGTTTGTTCTGAGGTGGGTCTCTTGTAGGCAGCATATATGCAGGTCATGTTTTCTCATCAATTCAGCTACCCTCTGTCTTTTGATTGGAACATTTAATCTATTTATGTTTAAGGTTATTATTGATAGGTACATATTCATTGCCATTTTTCTGTACCTGTGTTTCTCTCTCTCTTCTGTAGTCATTACTACAGAAGATGCTAAAGGCACTGCTATAAAAAGGAGAAGAGAGAGAGGGAGAGAGAAACACAGGTACAGAAAAATGGCAATGAATATGTACCTATCAATAATAACCTTAAACATAAATAGATTAAATGTTCCAATCAAAAGACAGAGGGTAGCTGAATTGATGAGAAAACATGACCTGCATATATGCTGCCTACAAGAGACCCACCTCAGAACAAAAGACCTACATAGGTTGAAGTGAAGGAATGGAAAAAAAAGTATTCTAAGGAAATGAACACAAAAAGAAAGCTGGGGTAGCAATATGGATACCAGACAAAATAGACTTCAAGACACAAGCCATAAAAAGGGACAAAGAAGGTGACTACATAATACTTAAGGGAGTAACAACAAGACAATGTAACCCTTATAAACATATATGAACCCAATCAATATAGGAGCAGCTAAATATTTAAACAAAATCTTGGAGGTCTTTAAGAAAGATATTGACAACAACACAATCATCATAGGGAATTCTAACACCCATTGTCAACAATGGATAGATCCTCCAAATATAAAATCAACAAGGATATTGTGGCTCTGAACAATACTATAGATCAAATGGACTTAATTTATATGTAGAGAACCTTTCAACCCAAAGGTCTATTTTTGCACATGGAGACCTTGCGGTCTATAATACACCACATAGACAAAATGAAGGACAAAAATCACATGATCATATCAATAGATGTTGAAAAAGCATTTGATAAAATCCAGTACCCGTTTATGATAAAAACACTCAGCAAAGTGGGAATAGAGAAAGCATACCTCAACATAATAAAAGCCATATATGAGAAACCTACAGCCAACATTATATTCAATGGGCAAAACCTAGAAGCTTTCCCCTTAAGATCAGGAACAGGATAAGGGTATCTCCTTTCACCACTCTTATTCAACATAGTATTGGAAGTTATAGGCATAGCAATTAGACAAGAAAAAGAAATAAAAGTCATCCAAATCGGAAAGGAGAAAGTAAAACTGTCATTATTCACAGACATGAAGTATCTGGCAAAGGACCTGAATAGACTTATCCAAACAGGACATACAGAGGGCCCATAGACATATGAAAAGGTGCTCAACGTCACTAGCCATCAGAGTGATGCAAATTAAAACCACAATGAGATATCACCTCATACCTCTCAGAATGGCTGTCATTAATAAATCAAGAAACAACAAGCGCTGGCAAGGATACAGAGAAAAGGGAACCATAATGCACTGGTGGTGGGAATGCAGACTGGTGCAGCCACCATGGAAAATAACATGGAATTTCCTCAAAAAAACTAAAAATAGAACTGCCTTTTGCCCTGGCTGGTGTAGCTCAGTGGATTGAGGATGGGCCTGTGAACTAGAGGATCGAGGTTCGATTCCCAGTCAGGGCACATGCCTGGGTTGCAGGCCAGTCCCAGCAGGGGACCCATGAGAGGCAACCATATATTGATAGTCTCTCCTTCCCTTCCCCTCTAGAGATAAATAAATAAAATATTTTAAAAATAAAAATAAACATAGAACTGCCTTTTGACCCAGTGATTCCACTGCTGGGATTATACACTAAGAATCCCAAGACACCAATTCAAAAAACCTATGCACCCAAATGTTCATAGCACCACTATTTACAATAGCCAAGTGCTGGAAATGACCTATGTGCCCATCAGTAAACGAGTGGATAAAAAAACTGGTATATTTACACAATGAAATATTATGGAGCAGAAAAAAAGAAGGAACTCCTACCTTTTGCAATAGCATGGATGAAACTGGAGAATATTATGCTAAGTGAAATGAGCCAGTCGATGAAAGACAAATACCATATTATCTCACCGATAGGAGAAATCTAATGAACAAAATAAACTAATGAATAAAATAGAACCACGGTGTGGAGACAGGGAACAGACGGAAAGTGACCAATGGTGGGACAGATAATGGTGGAAAGAAGGGGAAGGGACTAGACAAAGAATGCGTATGAATGGCCGACAGACATGGCCAAGAGTATGGGAATCAACTGTGGGGGTGATGGAGGAAGGGGGTATGGGGGGAGGAGAGTAAAATGGAAAAATTGGGAAAACTGTGAGAGAATAACAATACCAATGATTAAAAAATGAAAAAATGCAGATCTGTTAATTCAAGAAAAGAAGAGAAACATTGGTAATCTTCTGTTGATACGGTTTCATTGGTTTGGTCAGGCTTTTTAAAAATTCTTTTTCCACATACATTCATCCCCTTTTCTACAAACCCCTTTCCCCTGAAGGCAAAGGTATCAACTTAAATGTTGTGGGCTTCTCTTGAGTCTCTTAACCTACAGTTATTTTCCATTTTGTTTTTTATTCCTTTGCTAAAATCTGGCTTTCTCTGCTTTATAGCGTAAAAATAGAAAAGTATTAGCAGTTACTGAGGACTGAAAGTGTGGGTTGGGTCAACAGTGGACTTCTTTTCAGGGTGAGGCAGGTGGACAGCACTATGTGTTCAGAGGCTTCTCCATAAAAATAGAAAAGTGTCAGCTGCCACTGAGGACTGAAAACAAGAACCTGTGACAAAAAAGTGTGTCTGGTATTTAGAGGAGGGAATGGAGCCGCTCTTGTGTAACAACCCGGCAAGAGAGAGGCTGCACAAGAAACAAGCCAACTCGACCCCCAGGGCCAGCTCCAGGCCACTGCGGAGGCCAGCGCGGACGCCGTGGCAGCCTCTCCTCACCACGGCCCCTTGCTGCCTGCTTTCTCCTTCAGGTGATCACTCATGTCGATCGCAGTACGAAGACTTCTGTTTAACACTGCGTATAATTCACTGTATTTTGGTTGGAGCCACTGAGCTAACCAAGCAGGGGACAATTACTTATCTCCAAGGAGGTCTAACTGTACCCTTATAACCTTGAGGTAGATGACTGGAATCCAGTCCTGTATCAGTCAAATTTTCCATAAGAAACACATAGCCCCTAGTCCACATTTCTGAGTTTGGTATTTGATGTTTGGACTAGGTCTAAACTCTTTGCTCACACATCCCAGTGATGTTTGTGACTTTTTATTTTGAAAAATGTCAAACGTACCAAAGGTTGAAAGACCTGTACAATGAACACTGGTGTGCTTATCTAGATTTAGTACTTAACAGTTGTCATATTCCCATCACCCTCCCTTTCTTTGTTCCAAACCATTTGCAAGCCAGTTGCTGACATTGTAAAGTGTGTATCTCTACATACTTTAGTGTGACCCTCCTCAGAATAAGGTTATTGTCCTACAAAACCACAACACATCACAAAGAAGGTACAATTTGATGGAATTGGGGGCTAAGGAAAATGAGATAAACATTTCTATGGAGGGCAGAGCAGGGCCGATTTGGCTTTCCATTCTATAAGTGGGCTTCTAGAATCATTTTTTAAAAATATTTTATTTATTTATCTTCTTAGAGGAGAAGGGAAGGAGAGAGGAAAGAAACATCAATGTATGGTTGCTTCTCATGCATCCCCTGCAGGGAATTGGCCCCTCCCGGAAACTGGCCTGCAACCCAAGCATGTGCCCTGACTGGGAATCGAACCTCGATTGTCTGGTTCGCAGGCCCGCGCTCAATCCACTGAGCTACACCAGCAAGGGCTAGAATCATTTTTTAAAAGTGTGCGTAAAGCCNGAGAAGGGAAGGAGAGAGGAAAGAAACATCAATGTATGGTTGCTTCTCATGCATCCCCTGCAGGGAATTGGCCCCTCCCCGAAACTGGCCTGCAACCCAAGCATGTGCCCTGACTGGGAATCGAACCTCGATTGTCTGGTTCGCAGGCCCGCGCTCAATCCACTGAGCTACACCAGCAAGGGCTAGAATCATTTTTTAAAAGTGTGCGTAAAGCCTTACAATGAGCATATTCTTTTGCAGTCAGAAAGACAAAACTGGAAAAGTGCAGCTGCATCAGGACCAGTAGATTCAGCAGCACGTGACCTCTGGGCTATTCATGGGTCTGGGACATCCCTCTGCTGACACCAAGTGGCAGTTTTGGGCTACATTCAGCCTGATCATTCAAATTGGACAGAAGCTCCCGGAGAAACCCTAGAGACGGGGCACAGAGAATGGTTACATTTTCAGAAGAACAGAATTGTGAGCAGCCCCCAAAGAGATATGAAGGGGGAAATGACTCACTTTAACGAAGACACTTCCTTTGGGGGGCTAGGTAACTACACTGGCTGAGGAGTCTGAGCTACTGGATTCAAACTCAGGGTGTGTCCCTTCCGAGCTGCCTTGCCATGGACCATGCACTTTCTCCGAGAGGCTTAGTTTTGTTTTATCACATGTAGAACTGCTGGGAGAGATAAAGGCGAGGAGGTAGGAAGCCTTTGGTGTGGTGCCTGACATGATGCAAGCGTGTGAGCCACACTGGCTATAGTTATGCTTATTCATTTGTCTCCAGGAGTGAGGCACTGTTGGCTTTATCCTTTTGAAAACTTTTTCTACCTAGACTCTACTTGGCCTGTTTTCCAGAGCTCCCTGCGTGTTGGGTGAGCAGCAGATTCCTTTGCACGGTTCGGTGGGTGAACAGCGCTGTGTGTTCAAAGGCTTCTGCATCAACCTGGGCCTCAAAGAGCCTGCCCAGTAGTGCAAGTGACTTGATGAACAAAGTCCTGATTTTTTGTTCAGCAAATAGTGGCTCAAAACCACACTGGAATGAACTGTGGCTGGAGATATTCCAGGCTGACAGCGTCGGTACCGACCTGCTTAGTTCTGATCTTTGGTGGTGTCAGCAGAGGGAGCAAGTGGTAGAATCAATGTGGAGGGCCAAGGTCAGGTGGAGCAGCTAGCTTTGATTAGACCCACTCACCTTTAGCCCAGAGGGCAGAGTCCCAGAGGAAACCATGGCTACCCTCCCTGTCCTTGGTTGGGAAGATGAAGTGATTTCCAGGTTCTTTCTGATTGGTGGGTCTCCCATCCATGGTCCTCATAATGGAACCAGGTATAGACCTCAGGAGCCCTGAGGTATCCTTTCCATGGAAGCTCCTTCCCTGGGTGGTGTGAAGGCTGAGATTCTTAGTTGCTCTTGTTTATATGACCATAGAGTGTTTTCCACAGGAGAAGGCCAAGCTCTGAGCAGAAGGAGCCTGAGATTAAAATCTAGTGCCAGGGAAAACAATCAGTGAGAACTACATAGGCAGGTTAGTTCTGGCAACGAAGGCCGAAATCCAAGAATTATCTAAAAACTCATTTTCAGAAATCCTCACTTTGGGATCCTAAGAACTGAGAAAGGTTAGGGAGTGGCAGTGAATCAATCAATTCACAAACAGCCCTTATTCTCAGCAGTAAAATTTCTTTTTTTTCTCTGCTCTGACTTTTCTCCTCTTCTTTTTCCCCCTCAAATTATTCCATTTGTCAAGTCGTAATTATACCTTATAATATTGCCAAAATGGTTCTGTGGAATCTTAACTCAAAACACTGACAATTTCTTTTAATATGGTTGTTCAAGGAGAAACCAACCTCTATTTAGCACTGAATGGGATGGTAAATAGGTCAAAGCTTCCGCTGGTGAAACGGTCAGCGGTGGTGCCTTGAGCCCAGAATCTCAGTGCAGCTGGTATGACTCTGGGCATCCGTTCAACCTTCGCTGGGTTTCCTCGACTGTAAAGTCAGAGACGGTTGCGATCATTTCCATGATTTAATGCAGAGTGGCTGACATAACTCTTAGTACACAGGGGAACTGTTTGATGAATTTGGTAAGTCGAGACTGGCAACCCCTGTGGGGCGATGGGGCTGACTTACCCTGTTAGTCTCTCAGCTTTGATCTCTACTGAAGAGTCAGATTTGCATGCCACGTGGGGTGGGGAGTGAGTGCTGCCCCAGAGCTGCCGTGGGAACGTCGGTGATGCGGCTCGGGGAGAGGAGGGGATCTTTGTTTAATTCACCCGCTTCGAGGTTTTCTGTTTGCTTTTCAAAGCTGGTTGAAATAGTCTGTAGATTTACAGAAACGATGCACACATTTAGAACTTAGAGATGAGGGGCAATCAATCAGTTGCCATGTGGTGGTTCTTTTCAGCGAACACATTTCCAATTAAAAATGTTAAAAACTGATGGAACTGGAAAGCATTATGCTGAGTGAAATAAGCCAGGTGTTGAAGGACAAATACCATATGATCTCACCTCTAACAGGAAGCTAAACAACAAAGCAAACAAGCAAGCAAAATATAACCAAAGACACTGAAATAGAGAACAGGCTGACAGTGACCGGAGCGGAGAGGGGAGGGAATTTCAGGGGAAATAAGGGAGGGATTTAGAGGAACCTATATAAAGGATACATGGACAACAACTGAGAAGGGTGGAAATGGGAGGGGGGGGGAGGATGGGGGGTGGGACGGGAAAAAAAAAAAAAAAAAGTTAAAAACTGATAAATGAATCAGGGTCACCCAGGTCACCTCCTTGGGAGGAGCCCTGGCCTGCTGGCCGGTGACACAGACACTCGCAGGCAAGGGTGTTCTAGGGAGAGCATTGGTCACCACTCTCCGCAGCATACCGGTACCCTCCCCCACCACCTTCTCTAGGCCTCACAAATAGAGCTTATTCATTATTGTCCAAAGACTTAAGAAGATTCTGGGACCAGGACTCACAGCCCTGTTACTGTGGTCACTGCAAGACATTGAGACACGGTCTTTAAAATACTGAGTCTAAATTTTCTTTAGGATGACCTCGTTTCCTGTACCGACAGCAAACAGCCTCTGGGTCCTGCTTTCCTCTTACCACCAGAGGGCGACAGAGACGTGCCACAGGCCCCGCTCCCTCTAGAAGGTGGCACTTACAACCAGAAAGTGGAGAAAGTGCTGTATGGCAAAGACGAATGCACCTTATTCCCTAGAAAATTCAAGTGACTATAGATGTGAAAGTTTCAGTGTTGGCTTAAGAAAAATGGGTTACCCTGGCGAGGATTTTTTTAACCTAACTATTCTGTAGAGAATGAACACATTTTCAAAGGTGTGATAAAGTAGGTTCTGATGATTTGGTCTCGTATGGATCTGAAAGGTGAAAAATCTCAGTTGTCAGCTGTCTTCATGTGCACCATCTGCCCTTTGCAGCCCTAGGTCTACTTCCTGCTGTAACCCAGGATCTGGGTCATAAGATTGTGACTGGCCCATGCTGGGCTGTTTTGGTGAATGAGAGAAATGCACTCCCTTCAAGTAGTCAAGGCCAACTTCAGCGTGCACAGCCTATCCTGACAGTGGGAGCTGAACTTCAGGCTTCCCTCTTCCCTTCAGTTGGACACCCTTGCTCTTGAACAGATCAGGACACTCTGAGTTGACTCTGAGGTCCTCACTCCTTAGATGTGTCCAGTGCCCAACATTTTTCCTAACATTTCTTTTTCTGAGTCACTGGAAAATGACATTTTGGAAAGTCATTCTGGAAAATGACAGTGTTGTCATCTACAGTAAGTAATAAGTAGAAGCTGTGGCTGTAATTATAACCTCTGAGCATTGAAAATGACTTTAAAGAGTCACCTGCTCCAAAATTAGTTCATGTGTCCATCATTGGACTTCCTCTGGTGCTTGGGTACCAAGCCTCCCCAGACAGCATTAATGCTACAGAATTCTTCCTTATTTTAAGCCTGCTTGACAGCTTTTAGCTGGCACCCCTGGTCCTTGTTGTGCCCTCTGCAATCACACAAGCAAATCTCCTTTTTTTTTTGAATCATTAAAAATCCTTCCTTCACATCTGTTGTTGAAGGTGTCATTAAGTGCCTTTACTAACTTAATCACTGTATTTCACCACTTTTTTCAGATGCTACCCTGCATTGAGCTCACCATTCCAGAATGGTCTGATCATTGCAGTTTGCAGAACAGTCGTCGTTTTCTGCGGGACTTTTGGACATATCTTGGCATCAAGCTGCCCTGCCAAATACTTGTTATTAGTCATGTCTGTTTTTGAAGGACTGAGCTCCTGAAAGATAAGATAGGGTCATATAGCTGCTTTGTAAAGGTTTTCTTAAAGTACTTCTTGAAAAGGAGCAATTCTATTTTATTTGGCTTAATGGAGAAGGTAATGCTACTTGCTGTTTTGAACTATTTTATTTTTGAGGCTGTCTTGTAGGGGTCTTCAAACTCCAGGCTGCAGACTCATACCCTCCGAGCCTGTTAGGTGTTATATGCAAATTGCGAGTGAAAGGAGTCCACAGAAACTGAGAGCAACTTGATGGTATATTTATTGGCCAAGTTTTAACCTGCGCAGGGGCGAACTTCCCAAATGAGACCGCAGTCCCGCGGCTACGCAGAGCCGCCAAAATGGAAGTCGCGCCTGNAAGGTAATGCTACTTGCTGTTTTGAACTATTTTATTTTTGAGGCTGTCTTGCAGGGGTCTTCAAACTCCAGGCTGCAGACTCATACCCTCCGAGCCTGTTAGGAACTGGGCTGCACAGCAGAAGGTGAGCTTGAATGTAATGCACTTGAATCCCCTGAAACCATCCCCCATCCTTGGTTCATGAAAAAATTGTCTTCCACAGAACTGGCCCCCGATGCCAAAAAGATTGGGGACCGCTGCAATCTGGAAGTGCTCTTAGGGATCATTCTACTACTCAAAACTTATAGATGACAAAACAGGTCTATAGAGGTTTTTAAAAGTTTTAAAATATTTATTTATTTATTTTGAGATAGAAAAACACCAATTTCTTGTTCCGCTTATTTATGCATTCACTCTTTGATTCTGGTATGTGCTGCAACTGGGGATTCAACCCCAAACCCTGGGGTGGTGTATGGGGACAACTGAGCTACCTGGCCAGGGCTGGTCTGAGAGGTTTACCCGTGGTTGGCTAAAGGCATACACTGTTACCCCAAGTTAATGCCTGGCCCCCTGGAGGGGAGTAAGGAGGAAATCACCTCGCTGCCTCCTCTTTGTTCAATGGATGCTGCTGGAGGAACTGGGTGCAGGGCAGTCTGTCCGCCAGCTGCCCCAGCCACAAAAGATTCACACTTCTTTCCTGTGTTTTCCAGGTTTTCTACAACCATGCATCACTTTTCTAACCAGAAATTTTCAGAGTGGGGCAAAATTAAGTTTGTAGTTGTGAGTATACCAAACAGAGTTATCCTTCTATTATTAGTTATTAATTATTGTATTACTTTTCATCCAAACAATTGTAAAACTGCTTTTGCCCCACCCTGCATTGTCGATGGCTGTTGTCACGTGACAGTGGCCGGGCGGATTAGTTACTGCAGAGAAGGTACTGGCCCTAGGTCTTAACTGTTTACTACCTTTAGTAAAATACTAGTTTGAGAAAGTCTGACAGCCTTCGGTTGTGTGGGAAACCTGACAGAATGAACCAAAGAGCTCCTAGAACTAATAAACGAGTTTAGCAAGGTTAGAGGGTACAGAATATACACAAAATATAGACAGCATATATATTAGATTTTTAAAAACACACCTCACTCACAGCCCCAAATTTCCTTGGCTTTGTTTCTACACCTGTAGGGTGCCAGGCAGGAGAGCCGCTATTCCTTCACCCCTGACCTCTTAAAATTAAAATTCAGAGTTCCCATTTTGGTCAGAAGTCCACCGACAATAAAGCCCTTTGGTGGGGGTGGGGGGCGCAAAAAAGGTGAAGGGGATTGATCGAGAGGTACAAATTTCTAGTTATAAAGTAAATAAGTCACTGGGATGTAATGTACAACAGGGAATATAGTCTATAATATTGTAATAACTGCAGTGACAGATGGTTACTAGACTTACAGAGACCATTTTGCAAGGTACATAGGTGTCGAGTTACTGTGCTGGACTGTACACCAGAAGGTAATGTGATGTACGTGAAATATACTTTAGTCAAAACAAAGCAAAACCATAAAGCCCTTTGCTGTCCTGTGCACCACCTTTGTTCACTCCCTGCTCCCATGTGGATTATTTTTAAGACCTAAATTCAGTTCCGAGTTTAGAGGAAAAAAGAAAAACAGTTACAGGGAGGAAGACTGAGCAGCACAGCAGGAACACGGACCCAGCCACGCAGAGACGGGGACAGCGTCGCCTCCACACCCACGGCCGCGGGCCTGGGGGAATCTGTTCAGACCAGAAGGGCTTGCTCCCCGGTTTCACCTTCTGACGCGGCCGTGACGCTCAACGAGTCACGAGTGCGGGCGGCGGCGGGGCAGGCGGGGAACAGCTGGGACCTGCGGGCCGGTGGGCCGCCGGCGGGAGAACGCCCGAACTTCGGGGCGGCGGGCGCGGCGGGGCGGGTGCGGGGAGCGCGGCGCGCGCGGGTTGGCGCGTGGAGGAGCCCAGCGCGGGCGCGGGTGCCTCTAGGTCGGGGCTGCTGACGTATAACAGAGCGGAGCTCCTTGGCGCCTCGGCACCATTACCTTCAATTATAATAATTGGTACCTCTCTGCAGCGTTTGCTTTCCCCGGAGGGATCCCGCGCCGTCTCAATCTTTCTCTGCCGCGCTCCTTCTGTCTGGCTTCCTCGCCATCCGTCCGCCGCTCCAGACTCGGTGGCCTCTCCATCGATCCGTTCTTTTCTCCCCTTCTTCCTCCTTTCTTAGCACAGGCACTAACATCCCATTGATTGGTCCAAAATGGCAATGCTGCTGCCAGTTTTTCTATTTTCATTGGCAACTTAGAAGCACCTCCATTAATATTTATTTTATACTAAAACGGCTCTCTCCAAATACGTGTTTGCTTCCATTCCAATAAACCAGGAGCCAGTCAAAATGTGTGGAGCCTGGAGTGAACTTTCCTGAAACCTCCCGATCTGTCAAGGTGGAAACTCTGTCCTTGGCCACCTGCGTCTCCCTGCGTCTCTGTCTCCTGTCTTTGGCTGGAGTCATGCTGTGTGATGGAAACAAAACGATGTTAGACCTGAAGGGCTTTGATTGTACTTCCACACATTATGTCTTACAATAATAATAATATTATTAATAGTAATAAATCATTGACTCTTTTCTCTGTATGTATGAGGGGCCCAAACTCACCTATTTGCAGAAAAACTGTCCTGGTCGTCCGAAGATGGCTTCAAGAATTAGTAAAAAAGGCGTGTCAGCACCTCTTCCCCACCCCACCCTCTACTTCTAAAACCTTTGTTAACTCGAGGCAGTCACTGAAAACAAGAATGGCGGGACTGTAAGCGTTTTGAGGGCAGGATCCTTCTGAGTAATCTTATTGATCACCCACAAAAAGGAGTATGGCTCCTAAGTACGACGGGTTCATCCAAGGTCAATCAGGATTGTACTGGGAAACGCTTCCCCCTGACAGTGAATTAGCAACATCAGACTTCTTTGAAAAGTGCTATGGAGTTGAAGATGGGTCACCTGAAGTCCAGTTACAGGGTAGGAGATACGGCTTGGGTTTCCAGAAGACTGGAGGCATGAATGATGGCTTCTTGTGAGCAGCTACATTTCTTGCATAATGATAAGTTAGCTGACCAATTTGTCTCGGCTGGTTTTCGGACTGTCACCAGTCAGGGCGGTTAGCCTTTATTGACAAGATTCACGCTGAGTTTAGAGATACATCACCCTGCTGAGGCGGGATTGGCCGTGATTATTTGTGCTTCAAATCTTCTGCTTCCAGGGAGGTGAAAATCCTGAACCCACTTGGGGAGCCCTGAAACTACCATGGATGTGATTTAAAAATGCATTAGAATGAACTTTTTGTTTCTGGGAGTCCCCCTGGGAGTTCCCCAGGCCCCTGCCACTGGAACCCTCATTTATGGAAGAGGAAGCTGAGGTACGTAGGGCAGTTGGTTTGCCTGTGATACCCACTGAATAATGGAGCATGGATATAAATTCAGGTGTTCAGTGTCCTCATTTAGTGTTGTTTCTCCATCTATAAAGTTATATTGTTTCCATTCAAAGTTCACTCATCCACATTAATGCATCAAAAACTAAAATTCATCCAGGACTGCGCTGGGAAGGATATTAATGGGAGGAAAAAGAATGGCCCTGGCTGGTGTAGCTCAGTGGATTGAGTATGGGCCTGCGAACCAGAAGATCATGGTTCGATTCCCCATCAGGGCACATGCCTGGGTTGCAGGCCAATTCCCAGCAGGGGCCAATTCCCAGCAGGGGCCAGTTCCCAGCAGGGGATGCACCAAAAGCAACCATACATTGATATTTTTCTCCTTCTCTCCTTCCCTTCCCTTCTAAAGATAAATAAATAAAAATAATAAAAAAAGAAATACCTTTAAAAAAAGAATGATAGAGATGTTTTCTTGTCTTCAAGGGTTTATGATTTCCTTGAGTAGCCAGAAAGAAAAGGATTTGGATGGGGTGCAAAAATAGTCACCCTACATTTCTGATTCTCTGGCTGGCCTAATAATCAAACCAGCATGAGACAAGTTCACAGGGGGAAAATGCCTTAAATTTAGTGTAAATATACGTGAAGGGGCACCATACGAATATGAGACCTGAGGACCAATTGGTCAGTTAAGGCTGACATGCTGTTCTGGCCAAAGGGGAGGGAGCCAGAGGTCTGGGATTTCAAAGGGAAAGCAGGTAATTTACAGGTAGATGAGAAAAAGCAAACAGGTCGTGGTAACAAATTCTTGCTGGCCCACCCAGAAACAATGGGACACAGAGGGAAGTTTTAACACATAGGCTTTGCTAGCTGTCTCCCTGCCGGCCACATTTAGTTTAAATTATAATGATAAGGTGACCGATGCTTCCTTCCTTGAGACAGGTTTTTCTTTTTTTTTTTTTAGGTTTTTCTATCTGAATTCCTTGAGGTAGATAAAGGGGGAGGGTCAAAGGTTTCTTTCCGAATCTTTTGTTTCTCAACAGCCCCCTTAAAATCAGTATCCCCAAAGGCATATTCTGGTGTGGTGAAGCTGGTCCCTCTCACCCTATAAACCGTGCTGCTGCTCTAGAGACGGTGTTTTATACTTCTGTGACTCTATGAGGAACAGCTGACAGGTACGAGGTGCAGTGGACCCAGTGGGACTCTAGGAAAGTGAACAACCACTTTGGCTTTTCGGTTGTAAAATTTATGAATTTTGCTCCTGTGTGACATAGGAGCTGGCAGGTCCCGGAGGGACACGCAAGCACCTTGGCCTCCTATATCCAAACTATGTGTTTGGAAAAAGCCAGATGATTATTTGCCTCAAATTTCCATCTTTCTTAGGAAACTGATCTAAAGCTCTTTTAGTTGTTATTGTCAACTAAAGAGACAGTATATTCAAGATTGTTGTCTATTAAACGTAACCCAGGAGTTCAAAGTGGTCCTGTGTCTTGGGCTCTGGAAAAGTTCTGAGTCTTTAGTGTGAGTGGATGGGCCCTCTCCATTCGGACACATTGTTTACCCTTGGTGATGGCAAACACCCAAGTGATTCACTCACTTACACTGAGTTAATAATTTAAGGAATGATCTTAATTATACTCATTAATACTTAATTTTTTAAAAAAAGTTATTGATTTTAGAGAGAGAGGGAGGGAGGGAGAGAGAGAGATAAGTGGTTTGTTGTTCCACTTATCCTTGCATTCATTGCTTGATTCTTGGATGTACCCTGACCAGAGATTGAACCCACAACCTTGGCGTGTCAAGGTGATGCTCTAACCAACTGAGCTACCCAGCCAGGGCCCCTAATTCCTGTTTTAAAAATAAATGAGTTAAATAACTGTATGAGTGTATCATCTATGTAATAGGTCACATATACATACACACACAAATATGATATGCCTTATATGTTTTATATGCTGGCCTGCCTATACCTCTTTCCACCTGATCTTCCTGGCCCACAAACTTGATGACAAGCAGCAGCCGTGTTTTAGGTCATCCAGGACCCGCTCTGGCTGAAGGGACCATAGACGGCATCTGGATATGGGCGGTCCATGAGCTGAGCAGAACCCATGTAACCTGCACGTCAGCCTCCCCTGAGGAACTGGGGCACTGAAGGGCTGAGGTAGTTTGCAATAGTGGCAGTAGGAAAAACAGTCTCTTGAGCACTGCCTCGATGTGTAACTGGATAGAAGCAAGCAGAGGTCATGAGAGAGCAGAAACTAGAAACGAGGGGAAAATGCCAGCTCACTGGTGAAGAGGTGAAAAGCAAAGACATCTCTGAGAAAAGAGACCCAAGTCTAGTTTCTGGTTCCAGGGAGGCTGGCTTCCTAGGAAGATAAATAAAGCTTATAAATTACCAATTAGTTGTATCTTTACATTATATTTGTACAAGAAACACCTCCTAAGTTATTTCATCTTAAGTAGGTCTCTTCCTTTTAATTAAACAAGTCTGACTAAAGAATGTACTATAAATGTGCACATTTTAAATAACATCTCTGAAACGATAGGTTAAAAATACAGGTGACAGTACACTATGAATGGGACAGTGGGGGGTTATTTATGTTTAAACAGATTCACAGCCAACTAGGAGCTTGTTAGATATGGGGGAAGATTATTGAATATGGGAAAATATGCACTGTAAATTCTTCCCTTAATATCAAGTGTAAGACCAAGAATTCTGTTAATTGATGATCTCACTTATGCAACCCTGCAGCTCTCTCCATAACCTCTGCTCATAAAATAAATTTCATGGAAGTGCATTAAATATTACAAGATATGCTCATTTGGTTGGCATTTCATTTTGTGGATTGAGCCCATGCATCAAATTTAATGTGTATTTGGATACTTTGTAAATGGTAAAACAAATACTGTATAGGTAGTATTTCCTCTTTTTTTTAATCCTCACCCAAGTATAGGTTTATTGATTTTAGAGAGAGAGAAATGGAGAGAGAGGGAAGCACTGATGTGAGAGAGAAACATTGATAGGTTGCCTCCTGTTGGTGCCCTGACAGGAGATTTAACCTGCAACCTGGTTATGTCCCCTGACTAGGGATCAAACCTGCACCCTTTTTGGTGTACCTGCTGATGCTCCAACTAACTGAGCCACCTGGCCAGGGCAATAGCTAATTATTTCATTGCAAATTATTATGAAATAATAACAACAGTAGTGACAAAAACAGGATGGTAAATACAAGTCCTTTCAAAGTTCTGCAGAAGACCTCTTGTTCTGCTGATGAGATTGCAGTTTCTAAGATCAGATATGTGAAGAGAAGCCAGCGGTGGTGCTGTGAGGTGTTTTGGTGCTGACAAGTCTTGCCACCAGGGATGTAGAGCTGGTGATGCCCGGTCTGATGGAGCTGGTTTGGGTGCAGAGTAGGGGATGGTAGTCCAGGTGGTGGGAGGAGAAGATGGTAGTGAATCTGTATAAATGGCACTAAGCGGGGACCAAAGGCTGAATTTCGGGAGGATGAGCGAGTGCTGTGCCTTCATGGGCTTCTTCTTTATGAAGTAAGGTTTGTAAAAGCTTCATAAAGGACAAACCAATGAAATAGCTTATACCTTATAGTGGTTGGAATAAAAATTGGGATGAGTGGGTTCCGGAAAGCAGAGCACTCAAATACTTGGACACTAATTTGCAGAAACAGCTAGAACCTCCAAAAGCCAATCAGGAGCAAGGTGCAGAGGGAAGAAGATAAGAGGAGCTGCCCACAAAAGAAGAAAAATGTTGAAATCAAAACAAAAAAGAACAAACAGAAAACACCTGGAAATGGAGATGGTGGTGATACCAGTGAGACACTTCAGCTGCCTCGTGGAAAAGGGAGTGGATGCTACTGTTGAAAATGAGGGAACGTTCATGAACGAAGTTGAAGTTCAAGTCAAGATTCCTGAAGAACTAAAAGCATGGCTTGTTGATGACTGGGACTTAATTATGCAGCAGAAACACCTCTTTTATCTTCCTGCCAAGGAGAATGTGGATTCCATTCTGGAGGATTATGCAAATTGCAAGAAATCTCCAGGAAACACAGATAATAAGGAGTATGCTTGTTAGCGAGGTTGTGGAAGGGATAAAGGAATACTTCAAGGTAATGTTGGGCACTCAGCTACTCCACAAATTTGAGAGACTGCAGTATGCCGAAATCCTCACAGGTCACCCTGATGCATCCGTCTCTCAGGGGTATAGAGTGCTATCCCTACTGAAGTTATTTGTACAGATTGGAGCAATGTTGGCCCATACACCTTGATGAGAAGAACCTTGCTTACTGAATAATCATCATGATATCCTAACATACCAGGCAAAGAATTCTGCAACTTCGTTTTGTGCCAGTGATTATGAAGTGGCTCCTCCTGAGTACCGCTGGAAGGCTGTGTGAGGTGCCCACTTACACGTGGGCTTGGATGCCTGCAAACACATTTCTGTTCTTAGTCCTTCTCTTGTACACCTGATGTACCTCGTAAGTGGTATTGTATAACAGAATTGGTGCTTATTTTCTGTTTTATTTTAAACAGAGAAAATAAGAAGTGTTATAACTCCTTTCTTCCTTTCTTTTTTTCAATTTGAAGTTGCTACCAGTGCATTGATGGGTGATGGAGAGACATACATATAGAGTGTTTTTTTTTTAGATTTTATTTATTTATGGTTAGAGATAAAGGGAAGGGAAGGAGAGAAGGAGAGAAACATCAATGTATGGTTGTCTCTCGTGAGTTCCCTGCTGGGAACTGGCCCGCAACCCAAGCATGTGCCCTGACTGGGAATTGAACTGCAATCCTGTGGTTCGCAGGCCCACGCTCAACCCACTGAGCTACACCAGCCAGGGTTCATATAGAGTGTTCTATAGCCCAGTTGAAGACAAAGCTGCTTTTGGATGGTGCAAGTTCTATTCCTTTAACACCATGCACTTGTATAGTGTGTTAATGCTGTTCCACAAAATGCTCTGATTCCTAGCGCCAAAGGTTCAATTCAGTGTATATGGCTAAACACACTCATCTATTGGTGCTCTTTTTAAAAAACTGGTACTTAAAGGGCCCATCCTTTGTACATCATCCATATTGTTCTTTAGTCATTTTATCTTTATTCAAATTGTTGAAGTGTGGTGGCTTGTTTCATGGTATTTGTGCCTTGTGTGTGTTTTAATGTGATGGACACAATGCCTTGTGTGACTACTGTTTTCTAGAAACGTTAATATTTTAGAAATTGGTTTTCAGATCTTCAGTTAAGTTTTTCTTCCTTTCTTTTTTTTTTCTTAAGGAGAATGGCTTTATGCAAAGTCATTGTGGGGCCACCAAAGTAGGAAGAGTGAACAGAGTCCGAACACTGAAAAACAGGCAGATTTTGGGTGGTGGGAAAGGATGCAGGTTGTGGCCAATTTCAAGGAAGACTTTAAATGTTTGGTTGTCTAATGAAAAGATTAAAGCTTCTGAATTTCTATGGTTTGTTTGTATATGAACATTCAAAAAGAACATCCTAAAAAATACAAAGGAAGTACCGTCAGCTAACAAAACAATTTAAGAATACTGTTTATTGTATTACCAGCAGTGTGGGTCAAGAGTGTTCCTCTAGGTAGGAATTTGTTTAAGGTAATTTCCCTGCTTTACAAGCTCGATTTGCCATTTTAATTAAGAGAACAAAGGGATTTAACTGGTTGTCTGGCACCAGGTGGGTAAAACTAGCAGGCTAGTGAATAATTTCTAAAAGCCCCACTGCTTTAGTGGGAGGTCACACGGACATGACTGAGCAGAACAAGGGCTAAGTCTGATGGTCACAGATCATACAGACCACGTTCCAGGTATAAATACTGCCCATTGTTAAGTGCATGAGGTGGTGTTCTTAACCGAGGACGTTTCTTACTGTATTCTAAACTTAGTTGCCTTCAAACTCCTTAAGAAAACCTCAACCCAACAGACAGTCTATGGTTTATTTGTCAGACCCCCACTGCATTTTTGCTAGTATGTGGGAAGAAGGGCAGGTGGGGATGTGAGCTTCAGTCTTCTCCCTGTCTAGGGCCTATCGTACTACCTGCGGACTAGTCAGCCCTTCACCTCTTTTCATTTTGGAGGAGGAAGAAGCCCAATTTCACTAGACAACTAGATAGACAGCCATTCCTTTGGCTGTGCTGATCTCTCACCCTTGACCTTATTCCAATGAAAGTCAATTTTAGATCTAAACTCTAGTTCTCAGAACTTCTACTGAGAACGAATGACTTTGTAAAAAATGCTGCTACTGGGAATTCAAAGTGTTACCTAAACCCCATGGATTGTTAGTTGGTAAAAGAGTTGTATAACAGGCAAACATGTTAGATTCTATCGCTAGACTGCAACGGTTGTTCGTATGCCAGCCAGGAACTTGAACACAACTGCTTCTCTCTGAACAAAATACACTAAGAATTATTTTTCATCTGCATTGTGAAGAAAGAGAGAGGCATTGCTAAAAATGGGGGTAACATATAACTTTGGGAAACAATGACATTATTTGGGTAAGCAGAGATTGCTATTTATAGCTTTGTTAATGAAGGGGGTTGGAACATAAAACCCTTGTCTTTTTTTTCTTTTGCTAAGAAAAATGGTATTTAAAAAATATTTTGTTGTTTAGGACTACCACAAAAATATAGCATAGTGACATGTTTTGATAACACAGACTGTATATATCCATAGATAAATCATATCTAGAACACTCTAAAATTAATAAAATTATTATAACATTTAATTATTTCAGTTTGTTAGGTCTAGAATCAGCTTTTTGTTCTCAGGTTGTATTTTCAGAATTTCTTTCATAAGAGTAAAGACAGTTTTGGATTTTGGTCATCAATTTCTTTTCTTGATTTAAATTTCCAAAAGACACTAACTACATTTTGCTATTTTTCCCTCTACTTATCAACCTACATGTAGAAAAATAAAAGCTGAATTTTGTACAGAACCCAAGTAAAAGTCTGTAGAGAAGCCATTTTTCTTGAGTCTCAAATTATTCTCAAATTTGACTCTCTTGAGTCTCAAATTATGCCTATTCTCTCAGCTATTCATATGGCTTTTTAACTGATGTATTATCTCTAAACCATTTTTGATTTTCCACACTCTCCTTCATTCAGTTGAAAAGTCCGTGTCTCCTCCAGAGCATTGAACAGCAGACATTTCTCTAAAAACTAATTTCTAGCCATTTTAAAAGTCTGCCCATTAAAGTAAGAATAAAAACAAAAGAGTGAAATCATTGTCTGAAGAATGAATCACACATTCTTAATCTGAACTGTGTATGGAACAAAAAAAAGGTATACACCCTGGAAGGTTAAAAGTGAATGTAATTTAAATACAAGGATCATAGTGTAGACCCTTCAAGTTGAAAGTAGAACAACCTTAAGTGAAAAAAACTTTTAAGGAACCCAAGTACAGGATGTGAAGACAAGTGACAGGAAGCCCATTTGGATTTACATCTTTTCCACTCTGCACATCTTTGTCATGTTTTTTCCTCTTCGCAGACAGGTGAACTCTGAAATTTTGTCTCCCATGGAGTGATCTCTGGAGATTGGCTTCTCAGGTCAAAGATGGGGAAGAGAAACCTAATTGGCCCAACTGAGGTCATGTGACTGACTAGGTATATCAATGGGCCAGTACCCTACGTCTGCAGCTGATGCCCCACTCCAGAGAAAGGAGCTGAAAAGGCACTCAAGAACTATTTACTGCAAAACAGCTTCATCAACACATCTTCCTAGATCCTTTCCATTAAACAAGCATTTATCTGCATCACAGGTAATTATAGTTATTTTCTGGTGCATCTCTGCCCATTACTTGCTTCATATTTTATGCTCCAGAAATAAAGAATTGCTTGTAGTTTCACCTCCCTATCCTCTAGTTAGCATCCCATATGCCCTCATGAAATCAATGCATTTCATGCCTAAATTCCTGGGGTACTCTTTGCTTGTACTGGTCCCCTTTCAATTCTCTTTCTTCTTTAGGACTCATGCCCAATGTTACTGCTTCTCGACTTCTTTACCTTCCTGAGGTAGTTATTTTCTTTTTTCTTTATGCATCATAACACTGTGCAGGCAAATCTCTACCATCAAGCTCCATTGCTTGTGATTTCCTACTTAGGTTTTGACATCTTTATAACCGGAGACATGGTGAGCCTGGCCTACAGCGGGTGCTCCGAAATAGCTGACTGAATGTACTCTCAAAGTTTCCACTTGGTTAATGATTTGACTCTCTGGAGTTAAGAGTGAGCCATTATATGAAAAGCATTGTCTACATGAACCCCCTAGAACTGTTAACTTTTCAAAGAATTAGATGTCAGGAAGTCCTGAGCAAACTCCTCTCCAAGGAGTGGCAGTGAGTCCATCACTTGAGAGAGCCTGCAGTTTACCTGGAGCCCTCACCGGTTTCATTTCCTCTTTAAACTTCTGCTGGGCCACTGTCCCCTCCTTTGGAAGGCAATAGTGAAGTAGATCACTAGATGGTCAGAGCATCAGTTTATGAAATTATTTTTTTTCTGAATATAAATATTGTTTTCAAAGGCAATTTTATTAACCACGTCCTTCAGTTCTGTGGACTTTCAGTAATTTTAATTTACAAGGTTGGTCTTGATTTTCAGTCCTTGAGACATATTTTTCCTAGTCTTTTAAAAAAAACATTATTTCTTTTATTTTTTAGAGAGGGGAAGGGAAGGAGAAAGAGACGGAGAGAAACATCAGTGTGTGGTTGCGTCTCACATTGCCCCCAAAGGGGACCTGGTCCACAACCCAGGCATGTGCCCTGACTAGGAATCGAACCACAACCCTTTGGTTCACAGCCCACGCTCAATCCACTGAGCTACACCAGCCAGGGCTATTTTTCCTACTCTTAAAATCCATCCCTGCACTCTAGTCCTGAAGGGTATGACTACGTGTCCCACCATTGCATCAAATGCACGCTTCTGCACCGTCCCCCACCCCCTTGACATTTTATCAGGTAGGGCATGGTGGTTAATCCAAGAAGGAAATTTTGCAAATGGTTGACTTTTGTTAGTCTCAGGTTTTGGTAGTACAGAGTAAAAGAGCATTTCCTCAGAAAACAGTTTTAAGTTGTATTTCCCCTCCACATAAATTTAAAACGGCAAAACCTCCAGGACCGCTTTTGGTACTTTGGGGCAGGCAGCCCTGCAAGTCCTAATAAATGAATTAGCATCTCAGGAAGGAGATCACTGAGGGACTGATATTGATCAAGGTCAGCCGGTGTGTTTGCCTGCGATTGTTTGGGGGGTGGTTAATTGCGTGTCAGTCTCGGCCTGTGTCGTCTCGCTGGCGCCGGGTGCTTTTTGGATTTGCTAATTTTCGTTAAGTGTCTCTAGCCCGACTACTCGTCCCCTGTCTACCCAGGAGAACTTAGCGGCTCCTACAGATCAACAGTCTGTCTGTCTGGGCTTTATTGATCACAGGGCAGGCGGCTGGAGGCGGAAGCGCCAGGGGGCGGGGGGTGGTTGATGGTGGGAGGCTGGAAGCAGACCTCAGAGCCCCGCCACCCTTGTTCCTGTTTTCCTACTGGACCCCCCTTCGTCGCCACACGCGAGCCAGCGGTGGCTCGGCAGGAGCGTCTCCGGCGACAGCGCACGCCGAGGACCACCACTACTAGTCCCCGGGGCTTCCAAAGCGCGCAGTGTGGAGGGGGAAGGCTTCCAAAGGCGGCCGCGCGGGACAGCTTATTTCCGTAGGAACAAAAAAGGAGCTGCGGGCAGGGCAATGCTGGCTCAAGGCTGAGTTACGAGCTTTAGAGACAGACCCGGCGGCGGGCTCGACGCACGCCTCGAGAGGTCAGTGACACTTAGGCCTACGCTAGGGGGAGCGCTGGAGACAGCAGCCGTGGGAGCCCAAGGCCAGACGCCGGCGCCGCTAGGAGCCGCCGGCGGGTCCCTCCCTGCCCGCGTCTGTGCCCGCCCTTTGGGTGCGGGATGATTGACCTGAGCCCGGCGGCCAATCGGACGGCGCTGCTGCGAGCTCGGGGGCGGGGCGGCGCCGGGCTGGCTCCCCAGGCGGAGCGGTATTTATGGCGGGGAGGCTGGACGGAGGAGGCGGGCGCAGGCGGGAGCTCGCAGCTGGTGGTTTCTGCTCGCGCGTCTTCACAGAGTGCCCGGCCGAGGGCGAGTGAAGCCGAAGGTCCATTCCAGCCTGCGGCACTGAGCGGAACGAAGGAGCTGGTGCCCGCACAGTCGGCCGTCGAAGAAAGTCCTCTCTTCTTCGGCGTGCCCTCCAGTCGCGCTCCATGCTCCGGACGCTTCCTGGCCCGTCGCCCCGTTGCTGACGGCGCCCGCTTCTCTGGGCAGCATCCATGCACTGTGCGCTCTGGGAGTCGTAGGCTGCAGCTGCCCGCGGCTCCGGAACCGGCGGTGGCTCCGCGGCCGTGGGGGCGTCAATGGATCGCCATTCCAGCTACATCTTCATCTGGCTACAGCTCGAACTCTGTGCCATGGCGGTGCTGCTCACCAAAGGTGGGTGCCCGTTGGACGGCGGGGGCGCGGCCCCTGGGGAGGGGCACGTGGGGTCCCGGGGCGGCCGCCGCGGCGAGCTTTTGAAGCCGGCTGCCTGGGCTTTGTTAGCGCCAGGCGAGGCTTCCTCCCGCGTTGGAGCCCGCAGGTCGCGACAAGTTGCTTGTTATTAGAAGTCGCGGCAGTGGCTTCGCGGCCGACCCTTCGGGTGTTTTGGGTCTGGCGGACCTCAGAGCAAGTGGTTGTCAAAATGTTTGTGTAAGTTTTCCTGTAGTGAAGTTATGAATGTTTGCGCCCGGGGAGCGGGGCGGTAGTGTGAGCTCGGACGCCGCCTCCCTCTCTCCGGGCGGAGAAGCCCTGGAGGAACCGCAGACCCTTGCCCCCCCGGTTGCCCCGTGTGTCCGTACTCCGAGTCTCGGGTCTCTGTTGCGTGTCACTCTGTTTCAGTAAGTTTCTGTATTTGATTGTTTTTATATTTGATTGTCTCTGCATTTGAATATATCTATGTATTCGAGTGTGTCTCTGCCCGTCAGTGTGTCTCTGTTGTGTGTATTTGCATACGTCTCTATTTCAATGTGTGTCTACATTTGAATGTGCCTGTGTGTCTTTGTGTCTCTCAGTGTCTTCGTGAGCCAGCGAGCGTGTGCCTCCCTGAGTGTAGGTGTCCCGGTGTGTATGCAGTGTGCACGAGTACACGTTCTGTTCCGAGTGACGCTGGACTCTGTCAGTGGTCCATTTCCATTCACCTCCTATTTTACAAATACTACTACTACTACTACTGAAAAACAGTAACAACAAAAACCAGTAGTCAGTTTCTTCCCCCACGCCCCATCGGCAGGCTTTCACCTTTGAGTTTGAAATAAGCCAAACTCCATTTAGATTTCAAGGTTCCCCCCACCTACCCTGCCATGAACAGCAGATAATTTTTTTTAATACCAAGTGTTGTTTAGCTTTTGTACCCCCCACTTTTCTCTAATTGCCATGTAGCAGGCATGAGGTTAAAGGATAAGCTAGCCCAGCAAGGATGATGTGCTACAGTATTTATTTATTTTGGAAGTAAGGGTGTAATTAACCCTAAATAACAGCCCTTGCAGCCTTCAGAGGGGAGTCTCCTGGCCCTATCAAAGGCGGGCAGAACTGGGAGGGACTGAGGCTGACATGAAGTCACAGATACCGAAACTATGTGCCTGATAATGATATAATTAGGGGATCAGAGATTTGACTGCTGCTGACTTCAAAAGCTTTAAAAGAAGCCAGCAGTCTCTCCTGTAGCCATCTTGACTAAAGCAGACATTTTTGTTTAATCACTACATACAGTAACAAGAAAGGGGGGAAAACAGAAGAGCATTGTTCACTGTTTCAAAATACCAGTCCCCTTTCTGGCCTTTTGCATGCCACAGGAAGAAACTTTATGAAACGACAGAAATATAGTTTTAATACAGTAATACAAAAGTTAATTCAACTTGCTCAAATGTAGCTCCAGTTTTTTTAAAGTTGTTAGAACTTTTCTAGTTACCTGTCATTGTTATTAGACTTTTTCAGGTCATTGAAAATATACCATAGTATGTTAAAATAGGCTCCCCTAAACATTTAGGCAGCATTTCACTTGTATTTAGTTTTTTTCTGCATGAGATCTGAGGTGAATACGATCAAAATGGACTTTTAATCTGTTTTACTTCTACCTGAAGTCTGTATATGGAATTTGTTGGACAGGGACATATAGTTATCACTACATAAGACCAGTGAGCTTTATGCAAAAAAAAAAAATCGAGTAAGCTTGAAAAGAAGAGAAACGAACTTCTACTAAGCAAACTTCTAACTTGAAGGTCTTAACTGGAGAAGGGTCTTGGGCTCAGACCCAGGATAGGGAATGCAGATTGAAAATAGAATCAAGACCTCCAGCTTTGGACAGTTAAAGTAGGCCTGCCAAAGATCTGTGTATAGTTGGCTGGTCTTTTTAGAACTGAAGCATTAGCAGCCTCTGATGAAAACCGAGCATGCCATACGGTGGCCTGGAATTTGGACAGATAATTAAATGAGACACCTTACTCAGGCATCACTAGAGCAGAAGGAAGAAAGGTAGGGGTGGGAAGAGGTGTTCAATTTCAGCGCAGAGGTTTCTGTAACTAGACAGAACTTCAGATTGGGAAGCTGGAGAGAGGTGTGTGCACTAGTTCCATTTACAGTAGCATTAGCTGTGGCATGTTACAATGACCGAGTCCAGCGGGCTGGAAATCCTATTAGTGATGACTCTGAGCCCCAGATGATTTCAACTAGGAATTGATGTTAAAAGCCTCAGATCTTGCATTGCAGCAGAATGTTAGCAGTGACTTGCAACTTGCAAAATAAGTTTTATAAAGGAAACTTTAATCACTTCCTGTAGAAAAATTTGAGGTTTCCTTAAGGATTTTTCATTCAACCAGCAGAGGATTTTCAGATTCAGTGTTTCCCCTTTTAGATCCCATGTCGAATTACATGTAAAACTGGGGAGTAAGGGGAGGAGAAGTTAGCCTTGCAGTTTCACACTCTCCCCTCCGCCCCTAGTTTTATGACTTTCCATTTGGGCTGAAAGAAATTGACTTTGGCAAGCAAACCACTAATTGTAAACTGCCTAGTTCCTGTTTTACAATATACTAAAAGCTCCTCTGCATGAAAAGATCTTTATAGGCAAAGTTTGCCTTTTCTAGAGAGGTTGCAAATAACTGCCCAGGTTCATAGTTTTAAAACCTCCTGACTGGAGCAATTTCTAGATTGTTGTGTTTCTAGTTAATAACTTTATAAGGTGTTAGCTAAAGCTCTTAAATCTTGGCACAGCCCTTCGAGGTAGTAAACAATTCAGTAGTTCCGATCAAATATTTATACTTACAAAATCAGAAAGCCTAGTATTTTCATGTTCTATGGTTATGTATGATTAAAATGAATAAATAATGTAATTTACCTTTTGGTAGGAGAAATTATTGTGATTATTATTTTCTTTCAAAAACAAAAGTATTTTTGTTAATGATACAATAATACTTTTGTATTATTGTATACTTAACTGATCAAACACCTAAATCAAACTTTGATTCTCCACTACTGGGATTAATATATTTCTAAAATTGTATTCGACGAGATTGAAATCGAAGCACAGGCTTACACAAAGGGCTTTTCCAGTCTGCATGACCTGCTGTTGTAAGCACTAAGCTGAGTGTTCTAAAAGTTAGTGCCTTTGAGGTTGGGACTTAGCAGTCTCTTAAGCAGATGCCTTATCTTGCTTTTGAAGCAATTTGATGCATTTTTCTCATTGTTTGCAGGTGAAATCAGATGCTACTGTGATGCTGCCCACTGCGTGGCAACTGGCTATATGTGTAAGTCTGAGCTGAGTGCCTGCTTCTCTAGGCTTCTTGATCCTCAGAACACAAACTCCCCACTCACTCATGGCTGCCTGGACTCTCTCGCAAGCGCAGCAGACATCTGCCAAGCCAAACAGGCACAAAACCACTCTGGCACGGCCATGCCCACATTGGAATGCTGTCATGAAGATATGTGCAATTACAGAGGGCTGCATGACGTTCTCTCTTCTCCCAAGGGGGAGGCCTCAGGTAGGTAGAAGCCTTTCTAACCAAAATGCTTACCTGATCTCTATAGGTTTGTGACAGCCACCACTTTGTATGTCTGCCTTTGATTTTGTTGTTAATGTAATTAGTTGCGTGGCTGGATGCAAAGATGCATCCCCATGGAGTAGTTTTTATGTTTGCCTGAGCATCAGATGTCTGTCTACATAATAGGTTTTGCCTGACTTTTCAACAGCTTGAAGACATTAAAAGACCATTGTTACTCTAGAATGACAGCCTGTAAACAAATGTTTTTGTAATCTTTTTTGCCTTGTTTTTGCAACATTTACCTCCTAAATATTGTTGACTTATTGGTAAGCTCTTAAATAGGGTGCCTGGTTTAAAAGTGATCGATGAGCATAAGTATCGATAGGTGGAGTTAACAGTTTTGCTTGTGCTCCTTTAGGACAAGGAAACCGGTATCAGCATGATGGTAGCAGAAACCTCATCACCAAAGTGCAGGAGCTGACTTCTTCCAAAGAGTTGTGGTTCCGGGCAGCCGTGATTGCTGTTCCCATCGCTGGAGGGCTGATTTTAGTGTTGCTCATTATGTTGGCCTTGAGGATGCTTCGAAGTGAAAACAAGAGACTTCGGGATCAGCGGCAACAGATGCTCTCCCGTTTGCACTATAGCTTTCACGGACACCATTCCAAAAAGGGGCAGGTTGCAAAGTTGGACTTGGAATGCATGGTGCCAGTGAGTGGGCATGAGAACTGCTGTCTGACCTGTGATAAAATGAGACAAGCAGACCTCAGCAACGACAAGATCCTCTCACTTGTTCACTGGGGCATGTACAGTGGGCATGGGAAGCTGGAATTCGTATGACCGTGTCTTATCTGAACTGAGCTTCTTGGACGCTTGAAGGCCTTTGAGTTCCGCTGGACAGGAGCACTTTATCTGAAGAAAAACGAACTCATGTAATCATCTTTAGAGACAAAGTGACCTCTGCAAACAGAATCTTGGGTGTTTCTTCTGAAGGATTATTTGCACAGACTTGCATACAGTCAAATGTATTTTTTGCTTTGAAATTATAAAAAGCAAAGAGAAGACTATGTACACACTGTTACTAGGGTGATTTGCATCTGGGGGAGCTGGAATGAGTACCTAAATAAACTGAAGTGTGCTCTATGTAAGCTCCTACATCTTGATTTATTGTAAAGATTTAAATATATATATATTTTTTGTCTGAAATCGAGCAGTGTCTTGTCATAAATTAAAAACTAAGTGGAATTGTAAGAAACCACATGTTAATTATGCGAATGAAGATCTGTTGCTCAGAGTGGGGTCTAACTATAGGATTTGGCTTGACTTTCCCCTTCCCCTTCCTCACTCTCCTCCCTCCTTCCTTTATTTTTAAACAAGACCAAGATCTTGTTTATTCTTACATGCATATGTGTAATTTTCTTACAGCATGGAGAATTTCTAAATGGACCGCCCATCATTTAGTGTGTCTTCACCATGTTTTTTGTTTGGATCATTCTGGCTTTTAACTTTCATCTAAGAGATCTTAAACATTTATACTAGGTCAGATATGCTCGGTCTGTTTCGGAAGCTGCCTCAGCAGATACACTTATTTATCAACTTGATCCAGTTGCTCTGGATATTTTTAAATGTGTCTACCTCCAACCAGGAAGAAAAAACCCTAAATGAATTGTTTTTTTGTAGTTAAAGTTAGTCACTGCTGACTTACACTGTTTATTCTGCCTCGAACCAAATTAAATATTTTGGATTCCAAATTAGCCAAACTTCATTGTACCGTGCTCCCAGTTTTCAAACTGCTTTCAACCCAGTGTTATATTAACATTTTATTTTCTGCTTTTCAATTTTTAGAAAGGTTTTCCATAGTGAACACTATATATCAATTGAGATTTAAATAACACAGTACTTCTAGTTTTGCTCCCCCAAATGATCCTTTTATTAACATAACCAAATAAAACATTGAGTGTAGCCACTAACTTAATACACCAGCATTTTGTTCCTGTAGGGCTTTGTCTGGCGACACTGCCCAGCTCGAATTAGACCCATTCCACGTTTGTGTACTTTTCTCCCCACTTGTTATCTTAAATGAGAATAATTTGCCAGGTAGGATTATTTTCCTTGATTCTTTTGTGTATTTGAAACCTTTGCTTAAAAATTAACCTGTAGCCTGCCTATTGAGTATGGGGTTTTCTTTTATGAGTGTTAACAGATTTTTTAAAAAGTATTTTCTGGAATATTTTATGATGAGGATAATATGGGTCCCTGAAGACAGATGCAGTAGCCAAGTTCATGGAAGAATCTGAATTGAAAGGACTAATCTAAAAATGAGAACCTAGATTATTTAATAATAGGCCACAGCCCCAAATTAGGTTATGGAATAAATATGCATTTTAATAAATGACAGATTTGTTTTGTGCTTATTGAGAATGACAGTTTGTACATTCATAATTTATAAAAGGCATTTTTTTAAAAAAGATCTTATTTTTAGAGGAAGGGAGGGAGAAAAAGAGAGAAACATCCATGTGTGGTTGCCTCCTGTATGCCTCCCACTGAGGACTGGGCCCCTGAACCAGACATGAGCCCTGACTGGGAATCAAACCAGCAATTCTCTGGTTCACAGTCCAGTGCTCAATCCACTGGGCCACTGAGTCAGGGCAGGTGTCAAGTTTTATGGGCCAATTTTTGAAGGAGCCAAAGAATTGTTGGACCCAACTATCCAAACCTGTCTAGAGAATTGATCAAAATTGCCATTGGTGAAGTTTGCACCTTCATCTTCTGCTCTCTAGATCAAATTATAGTTTTTCCACTTAGATTGAAAGACATTTTCTTCTGCTTGCCCAGCCACAATATTATTCTCTATTCATCCTATTTTTTCCCAAGTACCAGTTAACTAAGAACTCGGCAATTCATTAGGAAATACAGCAATGAAGGATTTAAATTCATGTGTTTTTAAACGTGAAAGTCAGTAAAAGAAAAGCCTGGGTCCAGGCTAGAGCCAGAATCACAGAACTTGAGTGGAAGGTGAATGCACAGTATCTTCACTCGGTTCTATGTTCTCGTTCTTTCTACTGTAAATTAACGAGGCTGTCTACACCCCCTGTTTGGTGGGGTGGCAGCACTGTGCAGCTGCTCTGCCAGAATGGGGGTTCTGGGGCTCAAGTTCTGGGGCCACTTAACAGACTGGCCCTGTCTCTCTTGCTCATAACAATCCCCTTTTAAATCCTCATTCATTTAGCATTTGCACATACACTAAAGTCGGATGTAGGCATACATAACCTGGCTTTTCAGTGAAAATACTGCAGGTTTCTCAACTTTGATTTTCACTAAGAACTAAATATAGACTCTACTTCTGCTTTCCCATGAGAGGGTAGAAGTCTCCAACAGTGGAGATAAAGGGCCCTTCATGAAATCGCTACCTACCTGATTCAGTGATGTAAGAATGGTAATGACTGGCTTATTTGTTTTTCCCTCACAGAGATGTTTACTGTTACTTTTAGGTGTCAGTACAAGGCCAGGCTAACCAGGAACAGCCCTTGTTTAATATTGACATAAAACTCCCCCCCAAAGTAATTTTCCTTTCCAAGCGGAAATTTGCCCAAACCAGAGACAAATGGGACCGAATTTGCCATGTTTCTGTATCTATACCCCTTAAACCCTACCTCATTTTTAAAAAAGTGATCTGTACATGGTTATGTCTTTTATGTTACTTCCCCCCTTGTTTTGAAAAGCTCAGAGGCTTCCTAGAAATTGACTAATGCATCCAAATTTCTGCTGAGCTGATTTTATTAAAAACACTGCACCATAGGGGGTTTGACCTTCTAAAATACCAAACATGTCTGCTTTAGAAAATCACAAAACTCTCCCCTGAAGAGCTTGTAAATCTGGTTTCAATATGGGCTGATTATAGGCTACAAGCTTGAAAGCAGTGGCATCTAGTATCATGAGTCTGAAACGAGTCTTCTGGGGGCCAGGACAGCTTTTTTCCCTTATAACCTCTAATTGGACCTCTTCTGTCTCAGTTGAAGTAACTTCAAACCTCCAAAAGTTACCTGGTATGATGAGGCTGAACTCATACTGGGTAGGACTCAAGCTCACTTTGCAATCTCATAGCCTGTGTTCGAAGCCTGCCTTTGCCCCTAATAGCTTTATGAACTTGGACTAAGTTTTGTTACTTGGGAAATGGGTCGATGGTAAAATACTTAATGAGATTATTATGAGAAGATAGTGGCACAACATCTCTCAAAATTTGAGAACGTACCTACTTGTACGGTGGATATTTTTACTTGACTTTTTCGTATTTCAGATCTTTGCATATCGGAGATTTGAGGGCCCTTTAGTCCTGCAGGCTGGATTTAGTATTTTTAGTATTTGCAGGACTGCTGCTAATTTACTGCTTTTAACCTCTTATATCTCATTATGTTGGTTTGTAATTATTTCCTTTTGGAATAATCTAGATGGCTACTGATAAGAATATTTTAATTTCATGCACATATTTTTTTTTCGGTATTTGCGGAATGAAGTTCTCTGAGTTTCAGCTGTTCTGGATGATTAATCCATTGAGAAAACCAAGAGTCAGGTTAGGTGACAGATAATGTTTCAGAATTGCTTGAGTGGTTTATGTCTGATTGATGAGTTCTGGACAAGTGCAACCATCAATTTCAATTTGCTGCACAGGCACAGGTGCTCCCAAGGGAGTACAAATAGTTACACAACTGGTTCATAGACTTTGTGAATTGGGTGGGGCCAGGGACTAGAGAGTGAAAAATTCATTTAGTTTCCCTGGATGAAGTTAATTTAGTTAGTTACTCTGGTCACAGTTGTAAAGGGAAAAATATAACTGCTTCAGACACCAACTCACTCCCTACCCCTTTGCCCAATTCTTTCTGCCAGTGTTGCTCTCATTCTCCTGACCTAAAAAGGCAGACTGGTGCCCTGGCTGGTGTAGCTCAGTGAATTGAGCACAGGCCTGTGAAGCAAAGGGTCACCAGTTCGATTCCCAGTCAGGGAACATGCCTGGGTTGCAGGCCAGGTCCCCAGTAGGGGACACATGAGAGGCAGCCACACATTGATGTTTCTCTCCCTCTCTTTCTCCTTCCTTTCCCCTCTCTCTAAAAATAAATAAATAAATATATATTTAAAAAAGGCAGACAGACTGGCCATCTGATAATTTGAGAGCCAATGAGATAATGAAATTAAATGCTATTTCAAATTTCTACAGCTCTTTTTCTGGGGTAGTGTTAGACTTTAGATATGTCCTTGGTAACTTGCTAACACTGCACCACTCTGCAGCCTAATGGTGTAATTCACTTGTCCACATTACAGAAATTTGGGAGGGAAGTAGGAAGGTGACACATTGAGTTGAACCAGATACGGGTTTATTCCTGCAGCGAGGCAGCAATTTTCCAATGGATCTGCTTTGGGGAGTTTGGAAGTGTTTATTACTAGGGGAGGCCACCCAACCATCTTCTGCAAACTTCCTCCATTCTATGAATATGGAAAGCATCACCAGAAAGGCATTGACAAGCCATCTAGGGAGATGCTTGAGGTGAGCAGTTAGATAATACCTCAAGGCATTTGTCATTCCACAAGACTTAAGAGATTCATTCATCTGGTGGCCAGTGGCCATTTGCCTCTCAGAGGCATTCTCAGATTGTGTTTAGGACACAGTCTTGTAGGATCTCAAAGAATCTGGAAAGATGAGTTGCTAATTATTTATTGTGTGCCACATGTATACAGATATGCCATGGTAGCCCAATAGTTTTTGTAATTCTGGAATAATTTTGCATTTAACAATTGTCAAGGCAGTGTGTAAGCAGAAGATGGAATTTGTAAGCAGTCAGCAATTTGTTTGTAGACATGGGAAGACCACGTTAGTTGTGACGAATTAATAAAGTCAGAGGCTGTTGTGTAAATTTACTCTGAGAGATCTCACATTACAAACCTAATGGAACGAAAATTGTTTTAGCAGTGAAAACCAAGAGAAATACAGAAAGCTCTTTATCCTTGGTCTCTTCCCCTTGGAATTTCCCCAGGGAACTGATGAGGACAGTGGAAAAACACCACACTTCTAAAAGCAGTTTCTTACTTTTTAAGTGTTGGAAGTCCACCTTGCAGAATCTTTTCCTGAATTTAGTAGATGTGATTTTCATACTATAGACTTCACTGTTGACTTGTTAAATGGGGTATTTCTCCTCTGGATTTAGGGGTTAAACTGTGAACCCCCCGTGGAGAGGGGGAAGGCAGGGGAGGAGGTGCAGAGCTGGGATCAGTAACCTTTGAACAGTTCCCTAATCCAAGCAGAGGACCAGACTGGGGCCTCTTGTCATCAGACGCCTACATTCAGATGGTCAGTAAAGACACGCATGCTTCTCTCTCATTTCTTTGTCTACCCTAAACTATTGTTTCCCAGGCTTATATACCTATATCTGTATGGGTGGCCTAAAGGAAAACAAAGTGCGAGTAAGGGAGTTGCCAAGGAACTATTCAAATGGGCCTGAAAATTAATGAAGCACTGCTCAGGTCAACCTGCTCAGCCCCCCTTTTAAATTTGGGGTGGTCTCCAAGCTCATCTGAGGATCCTCACTGAGAAGTTTATCACCATTCCCCGGTAAGCTAAGAGTTGTACTTTAATGTAAGTATTGCAAAATATTCAAAGCTTTCGTCGAACATGGTTTCTCGAAGGAGGAAAGAACAAGTCACTAAGAGTTCCCTTGGCCTAAAAGGTGAATTACCTGGCCTCAGCAGGTTGACTTAGTATGTCAACTCCGATGCCTTGTCCCATCTACGCTGGGGCAACTTTGGCAAATTCTCTTTTCTTCTCCTGCATGAACCTCTGATCAGGGGCTGTAATTAAAGCAACATATAATGTGCTGCATCTTTTATTCAGATATAAGACACCAAAAGTTATAAATTATCATTCTCCCCACTGACCACTTAGCATCTTCATTAAAAGATTACTTTTTACTTCAAAACTCAAAGGACTGTTATGCATGCATTCACAATTTATAATTTAGACTTTTATGTATGTTTCTTTTATTATATTACTATAAAGTGTTAAGAAAATTACTTATCCATAGATAAAATGACAAAAGGTAAATTAAAAAATATATGGGGGAGTGGTAATTGTCCATGCCTCTCCAATTTTTATATTGTTTTTAGTTCTCCATAGTCCTTGTATTTATTTTAAAATAAATGTAGCCCTGGCTGGTGTGGCTCAGTGGATTGAGCACCAGCCTGTGAACCAAAGGGTCACTGGTTTGATTTCCAGTCAGGGCACATGCCTGGGTTGCAGGTCAGGTCCCCAGTAGAAGGTGCATGAGAAGGCAACCACACATTGATGTTTCTCTCACTCTCTTTCTCCCTCCCTCACCTTCTGTCTAGAAATAAATAAATAAAATTTAAAAAATAAAAATAAATGTACACTTATTTCTATTTCCTATGAGCCCTGGCTCAAAGATACGTCAAAGTGCTTCCAGTAGTGCTTGTTAAAAATATGAATGAAGTGTGGAAAAGAGAAACCTCATTTTTCACTGTGCAGGACGATGCCCAACCAACTGAGCTCCATCACTCAGGGCAAGAAACTCCATTTTAAAAAAAAGCAGCACTGTTGTCGGATTTTTCAAAGGCAAATTTCTTTGCTGGAAGGAGGAAAACTTACTTTCTCTCTAAAACCTGGAGGAGCAGTGATCCTGCTTGGTTGGAAGCTCAGTGTCCTCTGGGATTCTTCTCATCTGGCCACGGATCTCACAGGCCCACGAAGCTCGAAGCTCGGAGCTGGCGCTGCTTTAGAAAAGGCTGTCGAAGGCAGACTTGTGTGTCCATCCGGGATCTCTAAACGCCAAGGGTCATTTCCCTGGCCTGACGCTTGATTGTGAAGCAGGTTAAGAAGTAAATCTTTCAAGGGGCTGAACTGTGACAAACACTGTAGTCCGACAATAAAACCGACCTCCTCAACCAGCTTGTTTAGCAGTGGGAGGTTGTTTGCTGGCATTAGTATGCAAATTGCGGTGAGTAGCTAACAGGTTGCTTTGAAATGCTCAATTTGTTTATCCCGACCTTTTCTTCATGGGCAGAAGATTTATGGAGCTCCTTTTCATGGTTCTCAGCAATGAATGCGGTCCAGCAGGGTCTCCGGCGTGCCATTAACTCCAGTTGGGATGCAGGAGCGGAAGTGCTCTGCTGGAGCGCCGAGGGACCCAGACAGAGGGGGCCTGCTGGGGGGCCGCTGGCTCCCGGTGTGCTGGGGCTCTTCTAGGCTGTCCTGCCTGGGGTTGAGCCTCCGAAAAAGCAAACAAATAAAAGGGAGGAAAAAAAACCCTCCTGTCTTCAAATATCTATCACAGGAAAAAGAAATAAATCAGCCATTTTCTTTGGTTTCATCTTTCTACCTCTTCTGGGTAAATGGCCTTTCCTCCTAGGCCCAAAGGAAGACCTACCATTGAGGCTCTCACTGGGCTGAGTCTTCGTATGAATCTGGTTTGGTCAAAGGCATCTGATCAAAGTACTCATCCTGACGTTTGTTTTTGTCCTTTATGGTGGCTCTGTCTTCGGAGGGACCTGGGTTCAGTGTGGACTTGGTTTGTTACTAGAGGTGTGACTTTGGGGTAATCAACCCCTTCATTGCCTCAGTGACCTAATGTGGGTAACAACATTTATTATCAGTGCTTTGCCTTGTTGGGAGGATTAAATGAGATAATGCAAATAAAGCTTTAGCTCAATTCCTTGCAAAGTTGTAAAAGGTAGTCATTGCCAATAGGTATGGTTCCCTTACAGTCACTCCCTCCCAAAGCATAGAACAGAAACACCTTGTATACTTTACCGACCAGGGGAGGGCCAGACTGGATGGATTCAAAGATCCAGTGACGTTCATTCCTTTTTATTTGTGAGTATATTTAATCTGCCCAATTTACCCTTCTGTGATTATACTTTGCTCAGGACAGGAGGGCCGTACTTAATTTTAGTGTAAAAATATTAAAAGTACCATATCACTTGCAGAAAAATGTTCCTCACTAGGAACAGTGACTGTGTTTGACACCAGTGCAAAACAGTTGGTTGATGCTAACACTCCAAAATCAGGAAGGGCATGCTGTCTGCTCCCTGTTACGACAAATACCCATTTTGCACATCCTGTTAATGAATACTCACCTGTCCAGTGTGTTAGTTTGCTCTGCTGACTGAGTTGGCAGAGGGCCAAGCCACAGTTCGCTGCACTTGGTGCTGCCCACTGTCCTGTGCTCGAGGGTCCGGGAGAAGGGCTGGCGAAGGCCACCCCTGCAGGAAGGCAAGAGGCATATTAAAATTTTGTTCCAGACCACTCCTGTAAGCCGTAAACTGTGGGAGGACTGTTCTCATGAGAATCTGGGCTTCTAAGAAATCTGTTGGACTGAAACCACAACACGGCTTTGATAACAGGAACAGTAATCACCATTTGACGAATTGTAGTAAACCACCATTTCGTCATATATTGTTTCTTGCTAAGAGCGTTGTGACATACATGACTTACATGTTTAATGTTCCTGTAAGTCAGCCTGATGTGCATGTTACTTAAGAAACTGACAAATCAATGAGACTTCTCCAAGCCCAGAGTTTTTCTGGGTCCCGCATCTTCACGGCACCCTTAAGTAGCCACCAGCCACTTCCGGGAGGGAGGCACGTGCTGAGTGAGACAGGTATTTCCAAGTACATTTCTCACTAGCTGACGAGCTCTTGAACCTTCCTATCCAGTCTGAGTTTTGCTGCTTACCCTGTTTGTTTCGATGCCTGTGGACATGAGTTTTATTGCTGAGGATGGCATTATCCTCCTCTTTTCCCTTAGATTTGAGATTTCTTGCCTGTCTATGACTCTATACTGCTCAGGCCATCTCTCCGGGCTCTGCCTCGGGCTGGTTCTGCCTCCCTGTGCTCTGACTTAATGTAATTTCTCTCTTTCAGTCATGTATTTGGGTTTTCCTCTTTGGCCCAACATATTTATTGTACAGTGACTTGACTGGACAGAGAACTTTGACTTTGGCTTCTGTTGGGAAGCTCTCTTGTGTCACCCTTGGAGCCGTGATGGGAAGCTGGCAGACCAACTGTGGACTGGGCCTAAGGCATCTGGGCTGAGGGCACTGGGCACTTGCTTGGGTAGATAAAAACTTGGCTGCACACTCAAGAGTCACATTTTAACTTGCCCCACTGAACTCTCAAGACACTTATAACCCTGCATTTCCTTATCCAATGTGTTTCTCATCCAATAATAATTTAGGATTGGAACCTATGAACTTAGAAGGTCTGAGGCAAGTTCAAGTGCTCCTGGCCAAGCTGGTGGTTGGAGGAAGAGGCCACCACCCTTGGGACAGAGAACAGTTTCTCTGGTGTCCTGTGGCCCCTGTGCTGTGACTCATTGTCACTCTAGAAAGCTGTGCCCATTCCTCCAAGACCCTCATCTGACCATTTTTAGTAAAATCTGATACAGTTGCCCCATTCTTCCTGTAGGCAGAATAATCTGTGACCATCTATGCTATGGTTTTCTGATGAAAATGAGCAGGTGACATTTCTAGTCTGCTCTAGTCTATTAACGTGACTGGGAGTAAAGGGAGAGCCACCAGGGATGTCTCTCTAAGAAATCAAGGTAGGGTTCATGGTAGAACTGGGAGGAAGTGTGGACACATGAGCTATATGTGCTGCTTGGGGTGAGAGAGAGCTCATCAGAGCCACCCCAAGAGCACACACGCCCACTTGGCCAAATGGTACTCTGAGTTGATGGGCCCTGGAAGGATGGCCTAGGTCCCGGCTGAATGACTGACATGTTGCAGGTATTCTGGCCACATTGGTGGCCCATGGCAGGTGCTGGGCAGGCTGGCATCCACATGCTAACTGGGCTGGGGACTCAGCGTAGGCTACCCCTCGCTGGTCACCCCTAGGGGGAATGTACACCCCCAGAGGGCCCACTGGGCCTCTGTTGGAGCAGCCTTGTTCCCCTGTGCCAGTGGGACCCACAGAACACTGATCTCAGGCTGGTTAAAGACAACACTGCAGCTCTGGCGGGGCTTGGAAAGGAGGCGCAGGTCTTCCCACGTGTTCTGGTTAATTCCTGGTGCGGCCTGCAGCACCATGCCCCGCACAGTGAGGATGATCAATACGAGCTATCACAGCTATCGCCATTCCTCTGCTAACATGGTTGCTGGTCACTACTGCGCAGCTATGATGAAGTCAGTTTTCAGTGTTTGAAAAATAAGCAATTTGTTCAAAGATTTTGTACTGACTAGTGAGATTTAGTAAAGTATGCCATCTCCCAGCTTCATCTTCTTTTCATTTGTAAAATGAGAGTCACAAAAACACTGCT
The DNA here is from genome assembly GCF_014824575.4 of Sturnira hondurensis. Lineage (NCBI taxonomy): Eukaryota > Metazoa > Chordata > Mammalia > Chiroptera > Phyllostomidae > Sturnira > Sturnira hondurensis. The sequence goes on from NW_028079667.1 coordinate 6,098,061, forward strand.
TCCTTCCTACTTCAAATGTGTGCTATGGGAATTGAGCAGGGCTGGTGAGGCCCTGGGTCTCGGTGAGGAGGCACTATCAAATAGGAATTGGTGGTAGCATACCATTTGAAATGAAGATAACCTTTTTTCATGTGTTTTTTACATGTTCGTTTCTTCTACAATTTTATTTCTATTGCTCTTTCAATATAGGCTTTGATTCCTTTCTCCTTCCTCTAATAGTTATAATTAAACCATAAATTTTGCTTGAAGGAGACAGAAAGATGGCATATACAAAAGTTACGTGCCTAAGGCCATCTTTCCTTCTTTGCAGTGACAAAAGCACTACCCATTTGGAACATTGTTTGTAATTGAATTTACATTTATAATAAACCTCAGGCTTAGATTATGGGCTAGGGTGGGGAGAAAGAGAAGAGAGAACAGTCCCAACAGTATAATTAACAGAAGTGGGAGCAGCATTGTCGTGTACAGTTTGAAGCAAACATGCCAACTTTTCTTAGAGTCTTGAATAAAAATGAAACAAAACAAAGCAGAGAGTTCAACTAAAAAAAAAGAGAAAGAAAAACCAAACCTTAGAGACAATTTTGCTTAAAAATAACTTTAACCTTTGTACTTTTCCTGCACTTAAATATTATATAGCAATTAAGTTGTCTTTTGTTTTTGAAAAATTTCTGCAATTAACTGTTAAGATTTAGCAGACTGTGTCTTGGTTAGGAACAACAAGAAGGGATATTTATGTTTCTTGTCGGCCTACACCTAGATGTTTAATACCGAGACGGTGTTTAAGTACTGCGGATTCGGGTGCTCTCATACCTGCCTCGAAACTCGGAAAACCGGCTGACTGGCCCACGGCAATGCTGGGAGCAGGGTTTTTGCCCGGGGCGCTGTGACTGGGACTTAGTCTCCGCAATGCATGTTGAAAATTGGTGAGAAAAATAAAATCAAGTTCACAAAGTTTTATTTCTTTCCTTTTTTGAGTTTATTTGAGCCAAACTGATGACATATGCTAGGGGAACAAGATCTCAAATTCTTCCCACAAAGTTTTATTTCTGAATGGAAGCCTTACAATGGTACTTTGTCTGACTTACAGGCTCTAGGGCTTTAGGAAGGCAAAACCACGCTAAACCCAAACCCTGTGGTTTCTGACAAGTCTCACCCCGTCCATCCCGGTGAAACCAGGAAAGAATTCTTTGCCTAGCTTGTTTTGGGGGTCTTGGGGCTGAGAAGAGATTTCTTCCCTTCTTTCTAAGTTTAATTCCTCAGGGAAAAAGAGCCCATTTTTTTTTATAGGTTGCTCTTGCAGGAAGGGATTTTTTATTCTCCTCGCCAATGACTTTTTTTGGTGATAAGGTGAAGACAGTGTTAACTTTCCTCTTCTTGGCTCTTGGGAGAAAGGGAATTATAATGCGATTTCATCCTCTCTGTAATTTTTAGCTGCCTCATACCTTTGTATAAACCACCCTCTAACCAAAAGGAGCAGAAATCAGTTAATTCTGATGACCCTTTGTGGTTTATATTAGTGAATCTTCCTGAAAGATTTTTTTGGGGTCAGTAATTTTTCTCTTGGAAACACAGAAATACCTGTAGAAAAAAAATGTGTCTTGAATTCATGCTTTTAATAGCCTCAATTTTTAATTCTTATCTAAGAAGAGAGAAATCCTGGTGCAATTTCAATGAATAGCTTTTGGATATATTTTAGAAGGTCATAAAACGTCAAACTTCATGTAAATTGTATTTCTAAAGTCTCAGGAGCACTCAGAAAATTTCATTATATTCTAGACAGTGTCTCTTCCAGCAAAGGGGACCCAATTTTCTTCACACCCATGCTTTGACAGCTTCATTCCTTTTATTCATGATAGTATCCTAAAAGAATTTTCTCTTAGAAAATAGTCAAGAAACCAACATGCTGGGAATTTTCTAGTGATTGAATTCATGGAAGAAAAGCATTATATTTCCAGAATAATATTTAGAGACATTCAACCTCTCACTGACAACGAATATTTGGTGTTTCAGAACTAAAGACAGCAGCATAATGGGAATTGTTGGGCACTGATAAAATGTTGGAATCAGAAAATTAAGACACCAGGTTACGTGAAAAGCTCCAGCTGAGTCTAGCATGCAAAGGGTCACCAGCATGACTAGCATATAAAAAGTCAATGTTTAACTTTTCCAGGTTTTGCTTAAATGAAATGTGTCAGAGAGGAAGAGAGAGGAAAAATTCTTTGTTGGTTGTATCAGTGCACTAAAATGTGCTCTGGATAAGGAAAAGAGGGAGATTTTAACCATTTTCAAGAGGTCTTCCTATGCTACTCATATCTGATTTGTCTTGATTTTCTGTATTTTAGTTTGCATGAGAGAGAGAGGAGGAGGAGGAGATGAAATAAAACAAATCAACAGAAGGAATGAGGGGAGAGAAAGAAAAGAAAGGAATATTAGAAGATTAGGAGGAAATAAAATTCTTTCTTGGATGTGGAAGAAAGAAACAAATGAGACATTAACATTTAATAAAACAAGCCCTAGGGTCACACATGGGCTTCCAAGCAGCAGTTAATTCTGGTATCTAGAGCCTTGACACTTCAGACCACGATGTAAAGAAATGCAGGGTTGCCAGTGAGGGCTTTCTTTCCTCCAGAAGTTTGTGCTGCTTTGCAGCAAAGCTAGGCCCTGGCCTCTCTTAGACTACGTATTTTTTGTCGTTTTTCATAGTTCCCTTCATTTTCCTTTGTCCTGCTGCTAAAACTCTAGGACAGGTGATTTGGAGAGTGTTCCACTGTTGGGGCTGGTCCACACACAGTTTTGCACTGGTTCATGATGAGATTAGCAAAAAAAAAAAAAATTGAGAGTAAGCATTTAGAAACTTTTATAGAAATGTGATAGAGAAATTGTATGTCTAGTGAATCTAATTAAAAATGGAACATCATTTGCATATCTTTGGTTTTAATTTAATTTTGGCTAGTTATTTATTTTTATTGTATTTTATAAGGTATCCGTCTGTGATAGATTGGGAAAGATGGGTCTTCTATCACAAAGAGTTTGAGAAGCACCAGTTTGGAAAAGCGGGAGAATGTTCTGAGGAAGAAGGTCTCACCCTCTCCCAAACGGGAATGGAGTTCATGCAGTGGAGGAGGGCCAAATATTTCTTACCCTGAAGAAGGTGGTGAGAAACAGTGACCCCTACTTAGTGGCATTATTCAGAGCAATGGCTCTCAAAAATATTTGTCTTAGGACTCTCCATCCATTAAAAGAATTCAGTTTCCAATTGTTTATTGCAAATGCATAGAAACACCATTGGTTTATTAACTATTTTTTTTTGTTCTGTAACCATGTTTATTGCACATACTTGGTCTAGTAATGTTTTTGTTGGTTGGTTGGTTGGTTTTAGATTCTTTGTGATTTTCTACATAGATGGTCACATTACCCGAGAGCAGAGGTGGTTTAATTCATCTATGTTTATTTTGCTTATTTATTTGTAATCCATTGCCTTCTTTCTTTTTCTTGCCTAATTTTCCTGCAGCCTCAATTACAACATTAGATGGGAGTGGTAAAAGCAGACATCCTTGTCTTATTCCCAATCTTAGAGGGAAAGAATTAAATTTTTCACCATTAAGTATGGACAGTAGTTGTAGTTTGTGAAGAAAGCACTTTATGAGATTGAAGAATATCCCTCCATGTCCTGATATGCAGACTTTTTATCCTGAATGGATGTTGAATTCTGTAACAGTCTTTCTCTAAATCTGTAGAGATGAGCATTTTAGAAAACTTATTTTATTTACTTTTTAAAGAGAGGGAACGTAGGAAGAAAGAGAGGGACAGAAACAGCATATGAAAGAGAAACATTGATTGGCTGCCTCTAGCACCTGCCTGAACTGGGACCCACCAGAAACCTAATCATGCAGCGCAACCATCTCACCTGCGGGGCAACCAAGGGAGCCCCACCGGCCATGTGTTATTTGCTTTTCAGTCTGTTGATATAGTAAACTACATTGACATTTGAATTCTGAATGTCTTACAGGCTCAGGATAAACCCCACTTATTCAAATGTACTTTTATTTTAATATGTTACTGAATTAAATTTGCGAGTATTTGGTTGAAGATTTTAAGTTTATGTTCATAATGTATGTTGGACTGTGGCGATCTTTCCTTCTAAAATATTTTTTTAACATTAAGTACAACCTTATTTTCAGATCACATTTAGATTAGAGCATTCATGGCACATTGCCTCTTAGTTCCGGAATATGCAATTTAGAGATGTTTTCAGAAATTATCATGAAACTGATGAGAAAGTTAATATAATTTCAGAAGGTAAATAACTATAAACCTGGACAGAAGTTTTCTAGCCTCTTACTGTCTAGAAACAACTTCACAAATCATTTGGAAAGTCATCCTAGAGGTAAACATAATACACCACATTTCCTATCCATCCTTGAAGTCAATCTTTCTCAAGAAATGATCAAACGGCACCTGTTTTTGAAGTTGGCAGTAAGGCTTGACCGTGATGTTCAGCTCTGGTTCTGGATCAGTTTTCTGGCTTGGACTGGTCAGGAGTCACTTCCATCAGCACCTCCATCAGTGAATTTGAGTATGCATTAACATGATCTCCTCTTTCCGTTCTGCAGCCTTTTCTGGTAGAGGCATGTTTTGAATATCCATCTCAAGTGGATTTCGATAGCTTTTGTTTTTAAGAGTTAGCACACCATTTTAGTACTCGAAGGGCAGATGTAACCTAATGAGGCAGCCAGGGCCACATTGGGGGAATACTGTTGGAAACCAATGGGAATCCCACAGGACTACAGAATAAAATGTAAGAGCTGTGTTTGATTGAACCTTCCATGCCAACTAGGAAGGAAGCTTCCAAAATCACGTTATTTGTAACCTGGAGAAGACTAGAGCCCTGAGGGACCATGAGGGGGCCCAGGCGAGTTGTACCGAGTCACAGTGCACCTCTTGGGCTGCAGCCACGACAATGCTGTGGCTGAGCGGCAAGGACCCCTGCACCACCTGGGTGCCCCAATCCACAAAAGTCATAAAAGAAAGTTTGTCCATTGTCTTAGTGCCATCAAGGGTCCCTCTTATGCAGCTTTGCACATCACCAGCCATGCTCCCTGGCATAGCCTCCATCTTCCTGCAACCGCTACTTGGTCCTTCTAATGTTTTTGTCTGGTTTGGGGATCTAGGCAATGCCAGGAAGTTCAGAATGAGTTGGGAAGTGTTGCTTCCTCTTCTACGGAAGAGTTGGGGTAGAATTGGTATTATATCTTGCTTAAAAATGTTCTGTAACATTTTCCAGTGAAATAATTTGGGCTTGGAGTTTTCTTTATGGGCAGGCTTAAAACTACAAATTCAATAGATATAGATATAGTTTAAATAGATATAGATATGTTTAAATTCAATAGATAGATATGTTCAATAGATATAGATATGTTTAAATAGATATAGAACTATTCATATTACCTATTTCTTCATTAGTGAACTTTAGCAGTTTATAAATAGCTTTCAAGGAAGTTTTCCATTTCCTCCAAGTTGTTGAATTTATGGGTACACAGGTATTTATAACATTGCCTCTTATCCCTTCGATTTTTATAGGATTTATAGTCAAGTTCCCTCCTTCCTTCTTCACATTAGAGTTTGTGTCTTCCCTCCTTTTTTCCTTTCATTTGGTCTAATTAGAAATTTATCAATTTTATTGATTAAAAAATGTCTTTGGCTTCTTTTATTTTATTATTTTTAATTTTATTAAATCTTCTATCTTTCCTATTTTCTTCCTTCTGCTTGTGTTGGTTTTAATTTGTTCTTTTTCTAGCTTCTTAAGGTAGAAGTTTAAATACTTGATTTAAGACCTTTCTCCTTTTCTAATGTAAGCATTTAATGGTATAATTTCTCTCTAGGCACAGCTTTATCTGCATCCCATAAATTTATATATATTGTTTTCATTTTCACTTAACTGAAAACATTTACAAATTTCCTTGTGATTTTTTACTGATTCATGGGTCATCTATAGAAGTATGCTTTTTTAATTTCCAAACATTTGATGATTTTTACTAATATTTTCCTTTCACCCAGTATCTTAAATTTAAGTTCACTGTGGTCTGAGAACATACGTCACATAACTTCAACTTTGAAATACGGTTAAACTTTGCTCGATGGCCCAGAGTGTGTTCTATTTTGATGAATGTTGGATGATGGACTCAGGAAATGTGCATTAGACCAGAGGTGGAAGTTCTGATCCAAGATGGTGGGATAGGAGACTCCTGAACTCACCTCTTCCCATGGACACACTGATTCTACACCTAGGCATGGAGCAATTTCCTCTGAAAGAAATCTAGAAATTAGTTAAGCAACTCCTACACATCAGTTGAGTGAGAAAATACCCACATTGAAATAAGTCTAGACACACCCTCAACTACTGGGAACCAGTAAGAACAAGGCAGGCAGTTTGGACAATCATCGAGGTTTGAGAGACAGTCAAGAACTCAGGCAAGGATCAATGGTGAGGCTCATCTCCTACATCAGATCACTTTGTCAAGACAGGGAGAGGAGGCTGTTTTATCTCATGCACAGAACACATAGCAAGTCAAAGAAAGTGAAAAAGAAAAAATAAAAGAATATGTTATAAACAAAAGGATAAGATAAAACTCCAAAAACAGACTTAATGAAATGGAGACAAATGGTTTACCTGAAAAAGCGTTCAAAATAATGTTCGTAAAAATGCTCATGGAGGGGAGGAGAACAATGCAGGACTAAAGTGATAATTTCAAAAAAGAGATAGAAAATATAAGAAAGTACCAGTCAAATTACAGAGCTGAAGACTACTATAACTTAGCTAAAAAAAAAATCAACACAGGGGTTTAATAGTTGGCCAGACCAAGCAGAAAAAGGATCAGTGGACTTCAAGACAGGGCAGTACAATTCATCCAGTCAGAGGGGCAAAAAGAAGAGACAGAGATGCAAGGATGGTTCAACATTTGAAACTCAATAAATGTGATATACCACACTAGTAAAATTAAGGATAAAAATATATGCTTGTCTCAGTAGGTGCAGAAAAAAGTATTTTACAGAATTCAATATCCAATTCTGATAAAAACTCTCAACACACTTGGTATAGAAGGACCGTATTTCAACAAACCAAAGGCCATATATGACAAGCCCCAGCTAACATCATGCTCAATAGTCAAAGGCTGAAAGTATTTCCTCTAAGATCAGGAACAAGACAAGAATGCCTACTCTTGCCACTTTTAGTCAACATAATACTAAAAGCTCTAGCCAGAACAATTAGGCAAGAAAAATAAAAGGCATTCACATTGAAAAGGAAGAAGTAAAACTGTCTCTATTTGCAGATGACATAATATACATAGAAAGCCCTAAAGACTCCACAAAAAAACTGTAGGAACTAACAAATGAACTTAGTAAAGCGACAGGATAGTACATCAATATACAAAAAATAGCTGCATTTCTATGCAACACTAGAAACAAGCTGTCAGATAAAGAAAACAATCCCATTCACAATACCATCAAAAAGAACCCTGGCTGGTGTGGCTCAGTTGGTTGGACAGTCATTTCGTAAACTGAAAGTCTGTGGATTTGATTCCCAGCCAGGGCACACGACTAGGTTGTGGGTTTGGTCCCTGGTTAGGGTGTGTATGGGAGGCCACCCATCAATGTTTCTCACATCGATGTTTCTCTCCCTCTTTTTCTCCCTTTCTTTCCCACCTCTCTCCTTTTTTAAAATTTTATTTATTTATTTATTTTTATTTAATTCTTGTTCAAGTATAGTTTTCTGTCTTATATTCCCAGCCCTGCCCCATCTCTCTCTTTTAAAAAAATCAATATCCATGTCCTAGGGTTAGGATAACAAATTTTTTTTTTAAAAGAAGAAAATACCTGATATAAATTTAACCACAAAAGTCAAAGATCTGTACATTGAAAACTATAAGATATTTATGAAAGAAATTGAAGAGTATGTACCAGTTCCTAATTTGGAGACCATTGCTTTGAACAAGAAGCAACAGACACTGAAGCCTTTTGTCCCCAGGGCTTGGTGAGCCTTGTTCCTGATGTGGGCAGTGAAGAACAAGATCAAGGCGTAGCAAGCACAATGGTCTACTAGGAGGTGGAGCCCAGAAGTCAGGTGTGGTACCAATGGCAGATACAGGAAAACACATGGAAATAGCATGTCCTGGGGATGAAGGAGACCCTAGGGGCCCACACCTAGTAGTGTGGGAAATGTCACTGGGTATGAACCTTGGTCTCAGGTAAGAGACCTCGAAACATCATTTCAAGGACTTTTATTCTGTGACGGAATTCTGTATGAGAGTAATCAGAATTCCAAGTTTCACAAGTAATAGCACCAAATTCATTGTGCCTCATTAAGGTCCTTCAAGATAAGGGTATTACTGGCAGGTTTGCTTCGCTCCTTTCTGGTCCTGGAGTAGAGCACTAGGTACTGGATTCATGGGGAGACTAGACTAGTCCTTGGCTACTTCTGTTCCCAACTCAAACAAAAACAGTTTATTTTTACCCAGTTTTCAAGGGTGATTATCAGAGTCCTATAGTTTATGAGTATCAGGAGTGTATTAGCTATTGTCTGCTGAGTAACAAATTATACCCAGACTGAGCAGCTTAAAAGAATAAACATGGATGATCTCATGTTTTCTACAGGTCAGGAATAAAGAGCGCAGCTTAACCGGGCTCAGTCTCTTACAGGTCTGCAGTCCAGGTGTCGGCACGGGCGGCCGTCAGCTCAAGGCTCAAGTTGGAGAGGATCTGCTTCCAGCTCACTTGTGTGGCTGTTGGTCGAAGACAGCAGGTCCTTGCCACGTGGGCCTCTTCATCAGGTAGCTAACAAGAATCAATTGGCTTCCCTTGGAGAGAACGAGAGCGAGAACAAGATAGTATGCTCATAACAGCTGACTGTGGGTTATCTTCCTCCTCTTTATAAAGCTTAGGATGGAAAAAAGTCATCGTGGGAATACATTATCCATCACTGGAGCTGATAGGGTGAAGGTAATTTAGGGAGGGGAGAGAGAACAAAGCCAGATGCCTAACACAAATAATAAAAAGCTTTCCCTTGCTATCATCTGTACATGGTAAATGAAAAAGGGTCTAGGGGAAGTAAGCCCTGACATTTCCCACTAAAGTAGCAGTAATAACAATAACAACTGAACATTTATAGAATGCATTTCATGCCCGAGATTCCACTGGGCTTTAAACCAGGAGGGTCTGATTCACACCTACTACCAACAGAATGAATTACTTTCCAGCTTCAGGCCTGCTGCGAGGGACTACTCACAAGAGCTTACGTCTATGAGATTGCGGAGCTAAGTATGGCCGGAAGTAAATTAGTCCAATCCTTTTTCTGGTAGGCCCAGAAAAGTCAAATGACCGGCCCAAAGTTACCCAGCTACTTAGCGGAATTGCTAGGAATAGAACTCAATTATGTTTCCTTTGAATCTTAGCTTTCACTTTCTAACTATGTATTTTTGGAAAAGTCACCTAACCTCTTTGAATATCAGTTCATTATCTATAAAATATGGATAATAATAGCACCTATATTATATAGCACCTATATTAAACATGTGTTGTAAGGATTAACACATGCTTAGAAAAATTCCTGACACAGTAAATATTAAATACATGCCAATACTTACAAGCTATTATTTTTAAAGGTAACATTTATTTTTAAAAAGGCTGACATGACCTGTTCTCATTTGTCACATGTATGAAACAATCATTTGGGAGGCAAATGGCAGATAGCTGCTGGTGGCCTGAGTCCCTTTTTGCCCCAAATCCTGATTAACAGGGGTGTTAGATTACGGCTAGCTTGACGCAGTCCTGGCTCCATGGGCCTCCTCAGTCCCAGGACAGTTTTAGAGACTTGGACAAAGCGCCTGGATCGGCTCCTGGCTGTGTCTTCAGTGCAGGTTCTGTGTGGCTGCCAGGTAGAGTCTGGGAGGAAGGTGAAGTACAGTCACTCTGGTTTGGTTTGGGGCTGCCTGACCTAATTAGAGGCAAATTGCTGGAAAGTACTAGAAAGCACTAGAAAGTACTAGAAAGCACAGTTAGGGGCTGTCTGTTTTGTAATTTCAGAAGCTCTGCCTCTCTTTCTCCTTTTTTTCTCCTACCCTATTAGTTAATGTCTGATCTTTAGAAACTATTTCTTTTTATAAGCCATAAGACCCCTATTAATAAAAATTCTAAGGCAAGCGCTAACATTTTGGTCTATTACCAGTTATACTTTAGTGTGAATAGGTTCTATTTGTTCTTGAAAGGAAGTTTTGTTGGGAAGTAAGGCTAGAGGAAGGAGTTACAGAGGGATGGGAGAAAAAACCCTCAGAATTCATGGTCAGGTGTATTGGAAGGTGATGGCTGCTTTACAGTTTAGCCTAAGATAGGAGCTGCTGGAGACCAAAATACTCTTCACTCAAATGACAGTCACCGGTTGCCATTTTGCTTTCCCTAACAACACTACGTAAACCAGTGGCTTATGCCTTGTGGGCTTGGGTATTCTCTATAAATGCTATTTTCTCAAACCATATCTCCATTTGAATAACTGAGCTTCCTCTCTCCACCCTCTGCTCCAGGTAATTTGTCAAATGAAATGATTTGCGGAAAGGGTCCTGTGGCATATAAAACACTGTAAACATGTTTTGATAATGCTATGATGATAATTGATATTTTTCACATTGGGCGTGTCACTTGCTGGGTAACTGAGGTACCTACTCAAGGGATGAGGAAAAAAATAGCCATGTGTTTCAGGGTTCAGAGCAGGGAGGTTGAAGTGGAGGGATAAAAGTTTCTTTTAGCCATGTTGATTTTGGAAGGAGCTCTTAAAAATTCGGATTTTGTCACCAAAGAATCAGTGGGGGAATGGAGAGGATGCCTTCTTCAAGTAGCTGCACAAGAGCAGGGATGCGAAGCTCACCAAGGTGGGTGGAGACTGCACAGTGAAACAGGTGAACTCTGAAGGAGCAGGTGACCTCGTGTGTCAGGAAAGCCTGGGCTTGCTCCTTGGACAAGTTGCTTATCCTCTTTGAGGCTCATATCAGCTGTTCCAGAAGGTTAAGTGAGAAAACGCATGCAGGGTGCTTCATACAATCCTTGCACAGAGTACCTAGCCGACAAGTGGCTGTTGCCGTTACTACCGAAGCAGAGTTCACGGGTCTTTTCAAAATACCCGAGATTTCAGCTATCACAAGTAAACACTGTCAGCCAACATGCTTCTTTTTTAAAAAATATATTTTATTGATTATGCCATTACAGGTGTTCTAATTCCCCCCTTCATTCCCCTTCACCCTGCACACCCCCTCCTCCACCGTTCCCCCCTTTAGTTTATGTCCATGTGTCTCAAGTTCTTTAGATTCTACATTTCTCATATTATTCTTGCCCTCCCCCCTGTCTATTTTCTACCTACCATCTATGCTACTTATTCTCTGTACCTTCTCCCCCCTTCTCCTCCTCCCACTCCCCTGTTGCTAACCCTCCATGTGTTCTTCATTTCTATGGTTCCGCTCCCGATCTAGCTGTCCTCTTGGTTTGCTTTTGTTTTAGGTGTGGTTGTTAATAACTGAATTTGCTGTCCTTTCACTGTTTATATTTTTTATCTTCTTTTTCTTAGATAAGTCCCTTTAACATTTCGTATAATAAGGGCTTGATGATGATGAACTCCTTGAATTTGATCTTATCTGAGAAGCACTTTATCTGCCCTTCCATTCTAAATGAAAGCTTTGCTGGATAGAGCAATCTTGGTTGTAGGTCTTTGGATTTCATGACTTGGAATACTTCTTTCCAGCCCCTTCTTGCCTGTAAGGTCTCTTTTGAGAAATCTGCTGACAGTCTGATGGGAACTCCTTTGTAGGTGACTGTCCCCTTATCTCTTGCTGCTTCTAGGATTCTCTTCTTCATTTTAATCTTGGATGTTGTAATTATGATGTGCCTTGGTGGTTCCTTCTTGGGTCCAACTTCTTTGGGACTCTCTGAGCTTCCTGGACTTCCTGGAAGTCTATTTCCTTTGCCAGACTGGGGAAGTTCTCATTTATTGTTTGTTCAAATAAGTTTTCCCCTTGCTCTTTCGCTTCCCCTTCTGGTACCCCTATAATTTGGATGTTGGAACATTTAAAGATGTCCTGGAGGTTCCTAAGCCTCTCCTCATTTTTTTGAATTTTTGTTTCTTCATATTTTTCTGTTTGGTCATTTTTTTCTTCCTTCTGGTCCACTGCCTTCATTTGAGTCCCAGTTTCCTTTCCATCACTATTGGTTTCCTGTGCATTTCCCTTAATTTCAATTAGTTTAGTCTTCATTTTTTCCTCTAATTTGTGACTAAAATTGACCAGTTCCGTGAGCATCCTGATCACCAGTGTTTTGAACTGTGCATCTGATAGGTTCACTATTTCTTGGTCACTTAGAGTTATTGGCTCTGGGGCTTTGAGTTCTTCTTGAGCCATATTTTGGTCTGTTTGTGCCTGTTACGTATGAGGAGTGGAGCCTTAGGTGTTCACCAGGGTGGGGCAACTCAGTCGCAGGGTTGTGATGCTGTACGTGGAGGCGGGGTCAGAGAGGGGCAATAGCGGTTCCTCTGCTGCTTCCCGCTGCTGGGGTCTGGGAGGTCTGTCTCACTGCTCGCTCCTTCGCTGGTTTATCTGCGCACGAATGTGTGACCACGGTCAGCCTGCTGCCTTATGCCCTCAGTGGGTCTGCCTGTTGCTACCGCACACCTGGAATCTGCCCACCGCTACCTGCGTGCCTGGGTCGGGAGATCTTTCCTGCCTGACCTGCTCCGCTGCTGGCTCCACCCCTCTTACCGGTCAAGTTGAAAGGTTAGTCATTGTCGGACTTCCATATAGTTCAATTTTCTGTGTTTTGGCTGTGGTTTTGTTACTGAAACTTTGTTGACTTTAAACTTGGTTGTGAGAGGAGGCACAGTGTTTCCACCTACGCCTCCTTCTTGGCGAAGGTACCCAACATGCTTCTTTAGGCTTTTGTGAAGAAATCTCAGCTTCTGAATTAGTCTCCTTTTTTTTTTTCACTTAAGTGTGGATGCCCTGACTGGTAGAAATTTTGGTGAGTGAATAATTTTGGGTCCCTTTGTCACAGGAAAGTTCTGACGATGGTTTTAAATCCTGTTCTGCATGAACCCACAGTGAGAGCGATGTGCTCCCATGATAAAAGCCAAGAAACATGCTGCCTTCCATTCAAGGAGACTGGCATTAACTTCCTTCCCCAGCTCGGTTACTCGGGACATTAATCAGCCCATAAAAATGGGATTGAGTCAATTCTCAATTTGGTTTTGTAGTTCAAATTTAAAATGTAACTGCTCTTTGTGTTTTAACATCAGGTGATCACATTTGAGAGGCAATGAAAGAGCAGGGATATTTTCCCACAAATTTTTCATGTCGATCTGTGTGACTACAGATGGGCTCCTCCCTGAAGATGTGACAAAAATGATTCAGTCTGGGGAATGACCCAGGAGGAGCCATGTCAGCTGAGGGTATATAATGTCAACTTCATAGAAGCTATATAGTGAGAGACTGGAGCACCCCAAACGTAGAGCCATCCATTCTATCATTTATTGCCTTATGAGTATACTATAATATGATTAGCCCATCAGTTTGAAACTTTGCTCTTCCTCTGAGTCCCCAAAGGCAAACAGATGGATTTTTAAATCCTTCCTTGTAAAGTCTTACTGGATTGCAAAGCTTTTGCTGAAATGTGGAGCCTGAACTTTTCCAGAGTTTTAAAGCACCCTCCTTGTCTTAGGAGGATCTCCCCTGACTCTGCCCTAAAGGTTTGCTTTTTCTCTTCTTCAATTTTCCTTCCCTAGGATACCATGGTGGAAGGGACCTCAGAGGTCATTCAGGCCAGAGTGTCTACCTCTCCCAACTAAAGAGAAAAATTAAGCCCTGGCTGGGTAGCTCAGCTGGTTGGAGCTTTGTCCTGATGCCTCACAGCTGCAGATTTGATCCCTGGTTGGGGCTGCATTCAAAAGGCAACCAATGAATGCATGAACGAGTGGAGGAGCATATAGATGTCTCCTTTCTCTCTCTCAAAATTAATAAATTTAAGAAAAAATTTAATAAAAAGGCTGTAGTGAGTTTTCCCAAGAGACCGTATTTATTTCACTTAAAGGGCCAATTCTTCCTCTGTGATTTTGTTCTTTTTCCCTTTTGGTGTAAAATATCTTCTTATATTAGATGATTTTTTTCAAAGTATGTTTTTGAAATAAAGCGTTTTATCAAAGCTTTTCTTTTAAAAATTTGCTGTAAAATCTTAGAGTCTGGGAACCAGTGGTTTAGTGTAGCCCTTCCATTTTGCAATTAAGAGTCTAAGGGCAAGGCCATGGCATGTCTCCAAGGTTGCTGAGTGAGTTGGTGGCAGAGCCGGCCACCTTCTGCCTTCTAGTCTGGTGGCTTTGTTTTCTTTTGGAAGCTGACAGAGAAGGCCTTTCTAAGTGGACAAGGGAAACCATGGCTATAGCTCTTGGCAATGAGAAAGGTCGTTAGAGCACTCCAAAGGGTCTGTCTCAGTAACGTGATTCTCATAGTGGTCACGTCGAAACAGAGAGAACCTCACATGCAGATGAGGCCACAGCTATGGTTTATGTTCGAGGGTCTGGAATGTGCAGGCAGGCAAATGTTTCCCTGTCGGCCGTGATGCCCACAGCCCGACCTCAGCCACTTCTGTCTTTGAATTAGGCTCTGCCTTCTCTGGTTGCCTATTTTTTCTCCTTCTAAGAGCAAGTTTTCTTAGAATGTGTACCCAGAAATCCATGTTGGTCATTAACAATTTCAGAATGAATACTTTTTTCTCTTCCATTGGAAGTCAGCTAAGAGCTGAAATTCTAATGGGAAGGGGGTGAGGAGAGATAATTTTCAATTCAGGGGAGTTCAGAATGGGAAATAAAACGTGGATCTAGATGGGATGGTCAGAGCAGGGAGGAGGGGCTGGAGTGGACAGAGATGGTGTAAAGGCTCTGGTACTGGTGAGCGAAGGTGTCCAGAGGGGAAACGGTTCTCCAGAGTGGTGGATGCATGGGCAAAGTGGGCGAAGTTGGCTATCTTGTCTGGAGTTGTTTATCTGGGAGGAAGGAATGAACTGAGGATGTGAACTCTCGAGAGCTGTGCTTGAGCCAGAGGCTTTCAGAATGCTTGATTCTATCCCCACAGAGACCCCTGCGTCCATCAGCTTAGACCAGGCTCAGGACACAACTCTGCTGCTATTGCAAGTGTTCTGTTTCTTGAAAGACATCCCGAAGGCAATCTCAAAGCCTTCGATGAGTAAATCGTTGTGGAAGAAGCCAAGGCCCAGACATGGAACCCTGAGTCGAGTGTCTGATTTTTTCCTTGGGAATGGAAATAGAAGTGAGAGAGAAGGCAACACCATGTTGTGGCAAGGCTTTGTGAACGCTTGGTGATTGCACGAAGACACTGGTGAGTAAAGCTTCCCCGTGAGAAATGAGAGGGCTGCCCTGCCAACTCAAAACAATTATCCAGAAGTAGATCTTTCTGGGAGTCTAAAACGGGATTTTTAAGGCTACCTATCAGGTGATGCGTACTAGGTCCCTGTAAGGATCATAGGATAGGATTTTAGTTGGTGTCAAAAGTGAAGCTCTTCGAACCCTACAGTGTCCAGGTGCCTATAAAGAACTCCAAGTTGAGGAGTTTCATTAGGTAGAAATTCAAGGCCATAGATATTTCTCGATAGATGAAACTTTTTCTTATTACAAGAGAATTTATTATGTGAACATTTGAACAAAATTAGACATTATAGATAAATAAAAAAGAAGCTAGAAGAACACTGTAATCTCAAAACTCAGAAAACCTACTATTCAGAAAAGAGCACCATTAACACCTTGATATTTGTCCTTCCACATCTTCCTTTATGCTTACACACACACACACACACACACACACACACACACAGACACACATGCACACATATGCCCTTGAGAAAAAAGCAGCAGGGGCACACACTATATAAGCTGGTGGGAAAGCTGTTTTTAGTGATCAGTGTATTATAGATATCTTTTTATGTACCATGTCCTAGACCTGGAAGAAGAAACTGCCACAACTTTGAATTTACGGAACTGGTAATTGTATAGATTGAACACTTGTGTTCCCCCAATTTTATATTTTGAAATCCTAACCCTCAAGGTGGTGGCATTAGGAGGTGAGACCTTTGGGAGGTGATTAGGTCACGAGAGCAAAGCCCTCATAGACGCAATCAGCGCCCTCATAGAAGAGGCCTGCGCAAGCTCCCGTTCCCCTTGGCACCATGGGAGGGGACAGACAAAAGACAACAAGCCGGGAATGGACTCTCGTCAGACACTGAAACTGTTGACACCGTGATCTTGGAGCTACAGCCTCTAGACCTGCAAGAAATGAATATTTGCTATTTATAAACTACGCAGTCTATTGGGGTTTATTATAGCAAACAGAATTGACTAAGATGGCAATGTAGTGAACAAATGTATTTCACAGAAGCTAAATCTCCAATCTCAAGGTAGTTTAAAGTTAGTTGATGGTGCTGACCTGAGCAGAATGCAATATTGCTGTTCATCTCTACAGCCTCTCTCAGAAGGGCCTGCATTTGAAGGGTAAGGCCCTTGGTCATGGAAGACCTAAGCTGGAGTCCCCGCTCCACCAGTTTCCAGCTCTGTGACCTTGGCGTTGGTTCCTACCATCACAGTAGTTGCCATTTGTTACCACTTATTACTGACATGTGCTGGGCACCTGGCTGGATTCTTTTTTCCTTTAATCCCACTTCTTACGGTAGCCACACATTTAGAAATAAGGAAACAGAGCACACTGGCCACGATTGCCTGGGTAGCAAGTGGCAAGTCTATCTGAGGCCCGTCTGGGGCTGAAGTGCGTGGGCCCACCACCAAGTCGTGCTGCCTTGGGTGGGCTACCACTTTCTTATTTGAACAATGACAACAATAAGGAAAACAGCTGACTTGCAGAGCTGTAGTCAGTATCACAGGAAATAATGCGTATGAAAACATCTTGTCAATCAGCCAGCAGCTTATCAACAGCAATAGCTGTCACTAAGAAAGAGGAAACAGGGACAGATATTGAGAGCTGTGACTCTCCTAGAAAACGCATCCAGCACAAGTGGAGCGTGGCAGGCTAGGGCCCCGCTAAGGCAGCCAGCTGACGGGTACATTTTGTTTGGCTTGTACTATACTTAACACTTCTCAGTTGGCACTTAAAATTAGAAGATTTCATGTACATATTTGAATTTCCAGCATTTCTCTTAAGCGTGTAAGATCTGCTGTTGCTGGGTCCATCTTATTCAGTGCTCTGCTCCCTGGAGCTGAGCAGCAGTCTTCCCTTCTCAGAGGGGCATGTGAGTCAGGTCTGTCCACACCCATCAGAGCTGGCTTCACCCAGGTATCTGTGAGTGTGATCTCGTTCTGGAGAATGAGGTGTGTGCATGCACCCTTACTCAGGGTGAAGGGGGGAAGGCGCTTTTAAGGTGCTGTGAGGGGCCCTGGCCATCTCTCACAAAGTATTGTGAGGTTAAAGCTTGAACAGAACTGAAATTCTGCTGAGTGGTTCACAGCCCAAGACAAGATGATCCCATCTCAGATCAAACATGAAAGCATCTTAGGTCTGAGCAGAATTTCTAACAGGGCTCTAGCTTCCTGAAGAATAATTTGGTTCCCACTTAAATTCCCAAGATATAAGGAAAGGACCCTGAGGACAGGTGTTGATATTGCTCTGCAAGCATGAGTTAAAAGCCTTGCTGTGACTTCCCAGGGCTCAGGCTGCTGAGTGCCACAAAGAAGCCCCTCCCTCCTCGTTTCCTCTCTCTGCCCGTTTGTACTGCACTACACAGCCCGTCTTTATTCTGGGTCGATGGGAGCAGGGTCTGCATGTGCGCGCAGCAGAACAGAGAAGCATGCTGCCTCCACGAGAGATGACCTGCAGAGTCTCCACAGCACAGGGAGAGGTCGAGGGCCAGCGGCGATCCCAAGGGGTACAGTGCCACCCTTTGTGTGGCTGAGTGGACCCTGAAGTGAAAGTTCAGACAGACCCTGAGTGGCTTTCAGTTAGCACCTTCTTAGAAGAGTAGAAAGGAACAAATTCTGATCTCATTTGATGTCTGTGATTTTTAAATTTTATTTTATTTTTAAATCCTCATCATTGAGAGAGAGAGAGAGAGAAAGAGAGAGAGAGAGAAACATGGATCAACTGCCTCCCATTTGTGCCCCAACCGGGAATTGGACTGGCAACATTTTTAGTGTACAGAACAGTGCTCCAACCAACTGGGACACATGGCCAGGGCTGATGTCTGCAGCTTGCACAGCATCGTTCCCTCAAGATACCACTGCTCTTATCATGCAGCCTGAGAGACCAGTCACCTCCCACGAGTTTATTCTAGATAGAAGGCTATTTTTTGTTTTAGAGGAATGCTGCTTAGAAAGATCATCAGAAGGTCATCAGACCTCTTGTTTATTTACTGGTTTTGAAGATGAAGTTTACTGCTAATAAATGTGGAACTCTAAAAGAGAGAAGGACTCCCAGTCTAGTCTTCACCAGAAGGACTCAAGTTTACAAAGCGGGTTGAAGAAAAAGGGTAGTTTCTCCTTTAAGTGAAAGGAAGCCTGTGGGAGCAAATTTAATCCCTTATGGTTCCCAAAGTTTTTAAAATTTTTATAGAGCTGAAAGCCTTCAGTAAAGATCTACATAATGTTCTTATCTGCAGTTTTCTTTGGAGACTGTTCAGCAGTAGATAGAAATGTCCAAACAGGCATCCAGCCTGTCTTAGGGAGCGATATATGGGGGACTGTTGCCAGAGGCTAACACACACTGCTGCCCTGGCTCCCCTTCCACTCTCCAAGTGAAAACTATTTTTTATTCACACACTTGACCTTCAAAATGCCAAGTTCAAGGATGCCTATTTGAATTGTATTTATCTTGAACAAAGTACACCCAAATTCTCTTTGATCATTCTTTATCTTTCCATTGAAGTTGGGGACTTCAGCACGGAGCACCCGAAATGGGGAATCCCCAGGCCGCTGCCGTCCCTAGTCTGCACTCCGTGGCCTGGAGGGTGTACTTTGGGAAGCCCACTTATCTGAGCAGGGTGCATCTAATTGAAGCATTTCGCCTTCGGTATGGGCTTGTCCTTAACAGCATCCAAATGGTTGTTCTTTCTAGTTTTATTAAAGGAGCCGGATCCTTCTCATAAGTTTTCCATTAATGGGATTATAAATTGATATAATTTTAAGTCCAAGAATGCAGAACTGGTATGTGGTAAACACAAACATGTGTTTGGTGTTAGATGTAAACTGGTGTAGCCAAAGTGGGCAAGTGTTGTAAACTTCAAACATAAAACAGATGTCAGGTAATTAGAGGCATGAAAGTGACGACAACAGCAGTGAACTGTAGCAATGAAACGAATTGTTAGTTTAGGCAGGCATCGCTGTGGCCCTGGTGGATTTATCACGTTTCTAGCTGCTGTGTGAACTTGATGTTACCCTTTTCTAGGAGAACACAGAATTACTCTTCTTTTATTCCAAGGCAGGAAGGACAGCTTGGAAACACGCGCACCACGGGACTTCTTTTTGGAGTCTGAAAAAATGAAGTGGCATTGCTTGTTTCAAAGTGGAGTAACTCGTTGCTGAGCAATTTTTAGATTGTATTTCAACGGATCTCTCATCTTAGGAGAAAGCACCTAGCCCACTTTGGGAGAAATTCAGGGGGACTGTAGTTACAGTCTGTATAGCGGGCTTCCTCCTAGCAACGCTGGGGTCTACTTACTCTATGTGGGGGTGACGACAGCATATTTTGAAGAATACTTTTAACTTTGGAGCAAGCTTCAAAGCCGAGTGAAACTAAAGTGAAAGAAACCCTTGCTGTAATTTTCTGATGCACAGAAATAAAAATTTTAAGCAAAAAATCTTGGATTTGGGGGGAAACAGCTGTGGGGTTTTCCTCCTGTGCTGAGAAGAACAACACCCTTGATCAGCTTTGTGTGATGAGGAGTCGCGATGGTGCTGTTTGGCTGTCAGAGGATCACTCTAACAAGTCACTTTTGATTCAGAGGGATCCAAACCAAACCAACTCTGAGGTCATCAGTGTGTACCGAAGTCAGGTTTCACAAATCATGCATCAGTGCAGCTGACACAGAGCTGATTGATGGAAAGTGTGCCCTTTGTCTGTGTCCAGCTCTTGAAAGTAGTGGGGGAAGGTGGCTCTTTTTGGTGATGAAGGTGAAGAGAGCCTACAAGTGCTATGGAGGAAGCGGATGTGGAGAACACCAACTTGTGACTGGCTGGACAGAGGCCCAAACCAAGAGAAGCGTGGAGTTAAAACCACCTTTTATTTCAAAGTGCAGCCCTTCCGGGGATGATGAAAACACTGTTAAGGACATGGGTCCTCTTTCCTTTTATGACATCTGGATTTAGAGGTTAGGCAGCTGTCACATCCAACCAGGACACTTCAACCCTCTACCTGCAGGCATGGCATTATCAATCCCCATTCATTTATGAATGTTCACCGTCCCTTCCACCGTTGCCAGTTTCTGGCTTTGAAACAATTGAGGGAGTGCTCTCAGGAACACTTCCTCCATTTTCTTCAGACACTCATGTCTGTCTAGGCGAAGGGGCACTGGACATGATGTTAAGTGGCCTGCCACTACCAGTTTAAGGAAAGGGACGCACCCTGGCCCTCAGCTTCTACCTTCGTATAATAGGGATAATGATGCTTGTCTGCCCTACCCCCTGAGTCCCTCGACGGAATGATAAATATGAATGTTTTGTCAGTCTTATTCTGACCGGGTGTTTATTCTCCCTGCCTTGGTTTGGAACGTTCTTCTCTCCCGCTTCATCAGGCCAGCTCCCATACAGCCTGCAAGACCCTGTTAAAATGTCCCTTCCTCTGCCAAGCTCTTGGCTCCTCAGTGCAGAGGGACATACTCTCTGGGCCTTCGAAGACATTCTGCTTCTGTCACTGTCAACCAACCGCGTGGTATTGCCACTGTCTGTTTACACGTTCACCACGACCACCACTGGGCTCCGAGCGCCTTGAGCAGAGTGCCAGTGTCTCAGTGACTTTGCGTCCCCATCTTCCAGCAGCATAGCTGGCTGTAGTGGGTGCACAAGAGAAGTATGTGCGGAGGACACTGGATGGTTACCTCTGATCTCCACGTGGAGGGTTCTCGGCCACAGAGCCCCAGTGGTAACACCCAGCTTTCTGTTTTGCCTACTGTGGTGGAGGGTGGCCGAGGAGAAAAGCCTTCTCTGGTCACAGTCAGATCCAGGCTGCTGGGGGGTAAATCTCTTTCAAGGCTTCCTTGGAACTGAAAGGAGAGAAACCCCTTTATGCTGTCATGTTTATGCTGCCCACCAAGAGACTCAGCTTTCGCTCCCTGGTACTTAGGAAATGTATGTGAAAGGGTTTGTAGACTGCAAAGCACCAGACACACTGCAAGGCCTCATTCCGTGTGTGCTTACCCCCAGTTCATTAGTAAGTTTTTGAAGGTCTAGAATCATGACCTTAACCTTCTTTGTACCCCCTTCAATGCAGAAGACATTGAAGGCCTGAAAGGGAAACCTTTTGCCAATGTGGAAGACGTGAAACAAAAAACAGCAGAAACACTAAAAGGCATCAAAATTGATGAGCTCAAAAACTGTTTTGAGCAGTGGGAGAAAAAGTCTTGACAGGTGTGTTGCATCAAATGAAGAGTGCTTTGAAGGTGACTGAAGTTTAAACAGGGAAGAAAAGTACACAATTTTTTATAAATAACATTTGTTTTTTGGGGTCTCCCTTCATATTTCCCTCTCCACATTAGTCTAAAAATTAATCATAATGTAAATTAAAAATATTTTTTGAGAACTTCTGCCATTGGTTCCAAGTGCCAAAAATGTTGGGAAGTAATCTTTATTTTTTATTCCTGTTATATTTCCTTGGGTGAAAAGAAAATAGTGAACAGTGCCTTCCATTGTTACTCAATATTCACTTACTGTTTGGTTTCAAACTCAGTCGGAGCACCCTACCTCTGACACTTCTACCACATGTAAAGTGCAAGCTGTGGGACCGTGCAAAATACAGATGTGATGTCGTTACGAAGGAGTTTAAGGTATGATTTTGGAGATGAGGCACAATAAAATAACTTGTGATAAAATCTATGTATGATTTATAGACCTAGCTATAAGGTAAGAGATGCTCTGGCATTTCAGAAAAGGAAGTCTCTGAGGAAAAGTAATCCTTCGGTTCTGCTAACAATAGGGGTGTTTGTATGAGGCTTCTTACCTAGAGATGTTCCATACGGCACATGTGTTAATATGTGGAAGATAAGGAAGAGGTGGGCAAGAGGAAGGAGAGAGAGTGGTATTTTGGTTTGATAATAGGCTGCTGAGTCAAATTTCCTGAGTTTCAATCCCACTTCTAAGTGAACGTTGGCACATTTCTAAATCTCTTTAAATCTGTTTTCTTTTCTATGACATGTAAATAAGAATAGGATCTTCATAATATTGTTGTAAGTACTAAATAAGATAAATGTAAAGTGCTGGATACAGCACTTTACATAGTACACTCAGTGGCTTTTAAGTGTACTATCTAATATTCACTACAGTGCTTACGTGTGGGGCAGCGTCTAGTCTTTCCCATACACGCTCCCATTCCGTCCTCCCCACAATCCTTGAGGAGGTTACACATGCTCTGTGTGTTTCCAGATGAGCTATCATAGGTGACTGCTTTGCAGAGTTGCCTGTGTGAGTAGGTGCTCAATAAATTATTCATTTGTTCATTAACTGAATTATGCAAATTAAATGTTACATATCCAAAGTACTTAGCTCAAAGCGAGTGCTGCATAAATGCTTGCCTTTCTGGTGCATTCTCCCTTCCCAGGGTGCCGTACCCCCTGGGGAAGTGGGGCAGAGAACCCGGGGAGCCATTTGGTGGAGAGAAGACTGGGCGTCTGGGGCAAGAGCCGCCATTGCTGTCTAATGACAGTTTTCCCGAGTCAGGGTGCAGATGCTGGGAAGAAGAGGCACATCCCTTGTAATTAACTGTTTGGCTGCTGAGCTGGGGGTGGCTTTGAAAGACACCCAGGTGACAGTGGGGTGCCTGTGGTCCCAGACTGTAAAATTACACTGACTCAAGAGTTAAATGGCCTTTCACATCTACTCATTTTCTCTTAAATTACATGTGATTAGGAATATAATTACCATTCCTTACTCTTCCCCCCAAAACACTATTTTTCTTTGCGAGGGCAGTGCTTCGATAGAAGAGCACACCGAGTTTGAGCTCAGGGGTGTGGGAGGCAGAGGACCTGAGGGAGGGGAGACGCCAGGCGGCAGCAGGGCGGGGGGGCAGGGGGGCGGGGAGCCCACCCTTTGCCCCGCTGGCCAGCTTGGAAGTTGAAAAACAAAGATCCAGGGGCAGGAGTGGTAATTAGAAAACGTATGCAAAATGCTTTCATTATTGAAATCATACCTGCCCAGGGTTCCTGGGAGAGCCTGAGATAACATGTGTGCTTACATTAGAATTATAAAGCTCAGCTGTTGATCTTTTTATTTTTGGAATGTCTATCCCTCTAATTACTTTACAGTCCAAATGATTAAAAAAAGGAGCAGAGAGCAACAGATGAGCCCAAATTGCTGTGTTTAAAGGAAGCAGGGCTGTCTGCGTGGGGCTCTCCCTGTAATGAGAGCCACTGCTGGGGGCTGTTTAGACAAACTCCTAGGACAGCCTCAGCGCTTCGGAACCATCTAGGCTTCCCAATGAAGGGCAAGTTCGGCTTGGGGCAGCGTCTGTCGGAGGGCGGGAGGAAGCTCGTGGCTGTGTTTTGAATTAATGGGTTCAGCTTCATTTTGAGTACAAGGCTATTTTAGAAAAACCTTCCCAGGCCGGCTGTCCCTGATGTGGCCAGTGCAGCCTCGGAGCAGACAGTCTGGAAATAGCAATGTCTCAGAGTCCCAAAGGCACACGCGGGGGTGGCACATGCCGGGGGCCTCCGCTTCAGGGAGCACGACCCTGCACCAGCCCTTGGTCCCCCACGCCCCGCAGCCCTTTGTGATTCGCAGCTTCACCACCACCCAAAGTGGTTAGAGGGGTCCCATCCACACTATCTGAAAGGGGGTGACCCCAGCAGCGAAATCTCTCTGAAATGTGTTAAATGGAATAATGCAAAGCCTGCCCCGTCCTACTTTACGGCCAAGTGCCCCACATCCGGCGGTATGTCTCTCCAAGGGCCTCTTAAGCGTTGCAGACTCTAGTGCCAGGTGCAAATATGACTTGGTAGAAGTGGCTTCACACCCCGTGGGTGATGGCATCCGGGTGCCACAGAAGACTCCTCTAGGCTACAGCCACGTGGGGGTCAACTTTCATTTCCGAGGAGGAGCCTTTGGAAGGTGGCTACAGGCATGCCCACCGAGGGAGGGCTTAATGTAGAATTTGTGTTATTAAAGATAACTTAGTCTCTTAGTGACTCGAAGAGAAGTTAAACCAAAGGCATTTTGCTTTTGCATTGTTTTCTTAATTTAAAAAAAATATCTTTCTTTTCCTTTGGCCCAGGCCAAATGACCTTTGAACATCTGGTCAAAATACTGTTTTTTTTTCAGAGTATTGAGACTACTTTTCTTAGGTAAGTTGAAAGAGACCCCCACTTCTTGATGACTAAAAGGATAGATGGATCCCTTATTTGCAAACTGTTTAAAGTTTCTAACTTGTTCTGGAGAAGGAAGAACAGATTAAGTCAATACAATCTGGCTACTACATTGATTTTACAAGTTGATGAACTTGGACACATTTCTACAATTACAGGTTTCCCTTTGATGCTTGAAGAATTAATTTTTTCCCATGTAAAGCACCTCCATATGCTATTTATTTATTTATTTATTTAGGGGATGTTTTGACCTAGCAAGCTAAAATCCATATGAGTGATATGCTCTCTACACAGGTATAATGGACTACGAAATGATCCATGTTCTGGACTTTGATGAGGCGAGACATAAATTCTTTCATTTTCTCCATGTGAAGTAATGCTTTGGGGAGTTATATGGTATCATATTTTACAAAGGGCAGTCATATTGAATGTTTTAGCCTCTTACCTTCCCCTTTTACCTTGAAAAGTTAGTGTTTAATTCTAACTTATGGACGGGCAAGAGACGGGCAAGATCATCTGGGTGCTGGGTTGACATTTGCTTGTGCTGATGGAAATGAGGTCTGAAACTGCTGATGGTGGCTGGTTTGGGGTTCGTTTCTACCAGGGTGGGTTGCCAACCCTGACATGAGCCAGCACCTTAGGTCAGCAGCTCTTCACATAGGAGGTGTTCTCACCAGATTGCTAATCTGGCAACCACAGACACAATGGCAGGCTGCAGGTTCTAGCCAAGAAAGAAGTTTGCAGCACTGTATGTCAGCTCATTAAACATTTTGCATAGGAAGAAGTTAAACTTAAAAGATGGTAATATTATCTCCTGTGACTAGGTAGAAGTTAATTGATGAATTTTGGTAGAATACCATCGAGTAGTAAATTTGAAGTTGAACTTGATCTACATATTTAATTTTAAGACTGAGGATAAACTTTTTCTCTTCTTTCCCCAAACCAAATTAACAACAACAATAACAGTTTTTAAAATATTTTATTTATTTTTAGAGAGAGGGGATGGGAAGGAGAAAGAGTGGGAGAGAAACATCAATGTGTGGTTACCTCTCATGTGTCCCCTACTGGGGACCTGGCCTGCAACCCAGGCATGTGCCCTGACTGGGAATCGAACCAGCGACTCTCACAGGCCCGTGCTCAATCCACTGAGCTACACCAGCCAGGGCAACAACAGTAAGTGTTTTTTAATGATAGAAAGAAGGAAACAGATTAAGACATTATGTTGGGAGGTTTGGACTTTGGACATTTGAGAATCCTATGAAATGGGCCAAAAGACACTCCTACCATCTGATTTACTTCAGACTTGGCCCGAGGTGGAGAAGCGTGTTCCTTCTGTGTTATCATAGATTTTGAATTAAAAAAATTCTCGATTACCAAACTATTTCTCACTTTCTGGGAACAGCTTTTATCCTCATTTGCACATTTTGGAAGGAGGGAACTAACCCCTTTCCAGTTCCCTCCTACTCACACTTCCACACAGCAAGTTCCACTTAAATGTGGCTACCGGGGGCCTTCCCTCAGGAGTTTAGAGACTTTTTTCATAATGGAACAGAATACATTTGGTAAAATGATCTCAGGTAAATCATTCATTAAAAGCAGTTCAGAAGAAATGCCTGTAAACTGTAACTGTTTGCAGGATTTTAGCACTCAAGTAAAGAAAATGCCAGCAGAGAGGACTAGGAGTGGAGTGGTAGTCAGATTCTGCAGTCCAAAACGGCATCAGTGAAGAACCCTTACAGGGGCTAACTCTGTAGGAAGTGATTTTTCTTGTGCCATATACTATAGTTGGAGAACAACTTCAGTTTTGTTTTTTTCCCCCAGGGTGGCACATTAATATGAAGATATTTAGAAACCTTCACTACAGAGCATGATTTCAGAAATGATGAAACAATAAACAAGAATCTGGTATTAATAATCTGTGGGTTTTAAATTTGATGCCATTAAAAGATTTAAGGGTTGGTAATTTCATGTGTCCTACAAAGTAAAACTTGCCTCAGGACATACAGATAAATGACTCATGTGGGGCTTGAACATCTGCCGTTAAACACACAGGTTGAGGCCCCGGTGCTCGTTGGGTCCGCTGCGATAATGCCACCTCATTAATTCGAACCTCACAAAGCCAGAGTTGGGGATGAATCAGGTTGAAAGACAGAGGTTTTTTTTACATTTGTGTATTTGACAGACTTTGCTTAAAAAAGACAAAAGACCTAAGAGTTGTCCATAGTTGAGGCAAAGGTGATCAAAGAGAACACGCGAGACCAGAGGAGCCCCAAACACAGATAAACCATTGAGAGGCTAAATATAACTGATGTCACCCTAAACTCAGACCAGGTTTCCTACAGGCCTCAACAGAGCAATAGTTTATTAACCAAAATATGCTCCAGGAAGAATACGAGAGCAGTCTTTCTTGTAAAACATCTCTCCAGAGGGTCTGAATTAACAAAGGGTTTTCTTTACCCATTCATCTTTTATAAAGAACACAGTTGACATAAAATTATACGAAGAGCTATTTTAATAAAGGTGATCAAGGAAAGTGGTTCCATTGTGTTGGCTCAGGAGTGGAGGTTTTCTTTCCTCACACAGACCAGCCACTTTTGCCAGAGACATTTTGGGCGTCAGCTCTGCAGCTTGTCATTAGTGGGGTTTGCAAGCCCTTCTCACCACCAGCACTTGCCTTTGCAAGTGCCTCTCTGAGGAGGAGGAGGATGATGAATGTGGCTGGGACATTCTGCATCTTGTACTTTGATAAATTTACCCATCCGTTAGCCAGGGTGTTCTCTGATCCAACCAGAGGGAGGAGGGACACCCTAGGACACACTGCCTGGTGGCCAGACAGGCTGAGCTTCCCCTGGCCTCCTCCCCAGAAGTAATTTGTCATGGTGTCTGTTCTTACACAACATGTGAGTGCCTTTGTGAGAAGCTGCTGCAAGCATTCACACAGGTCTGCGCGCTTTCTGCTTGAGGTGGGTACACACCAGAGCCGCCGAGTGTCCTGGGGAATACGAGAGTGTTTGGAATAGCAGAGAGAAACCAAGAACTCAGTTTTTAGCCACATTCCTGAAAATCACAACAAATTTCTCTGCCCTCTTTCTGCAAAAAAGGGACTCTAATATGCTTCTCATTTGACAAGGGTCAATGTTGCTCTTTTACTTTGCAATGGCAATATTTTATAAGTTAGAATCCTGTCATGTCATGTTTTATGTGGCTCTTTCCACTGAATTAATTGCACAAAGTCTTGTTCTGCTAGGGAAACAAATACTTCTGCAAAACACTTATCTTCTCTAATAGTCTAATCCTGTGCCAACATAACAATAACACCTGCCAAACAGCAAACCCTTGATAATCTAGGATTAAATAACATTACTATTATTTTTTGTAGGCCAGCAGGATTGTCCAAAGGATCAATGATAACGAAGATTTATGCAGTGGGGTAGACTGCAGAAGATAACACTAGAATAACACTCTGTCTTTATATCAAGCGGAGGGGACACTACACAATTTAAACAAGAGAAAGTTCAGAGTGGAAAATAATACCTTGTGTTTTGTAACATGCATTGCGGCGTATGAGGTGTTTTCATATATGTTTGTCTTTCCCATTTGTGAAGACTCCTGGTTGGGAGTTATTAACTCCCTCTAATGGAGGAGAAAACTGGGTTCAGAAATATTAATGACTCAGCTAGTAGGTAGGAGAACTGGACTGAAAACCTAGGTATTTAAATTCTGACTTCACTATTTTTTATTACATCTCCACTAATAGGGAATATGTTAGAATGAGTCAGTGTTACTTTATGAGTTTCTGCATAAGATTTTTCAAAATAAAACTTGTATCATGGAATGAAACATTGAACTAGCTCACAGGGTTGATCCTCTGAGACCTTTTCCTTTAGAGATCTCCAGGAAGTTATCTCAAAAAAGAGCATCTGAGATGTGTATACATTTAAAAAAAAGAAAAAAGAAAGAAAGAAAGAAAGAAAGGAAGGAAGGAAGGAAGGAAGGAAGGAAGGAAGGAAGGAAGGAAAAGTCAAGGTCAGGTAAGTAAAAACAAAGCAGAACCAGACTGAGGGAGAAGTGGCCTTTGTGAAAGAACCCCCTTCCATCCACCTGGGCCTCCAGTTGGAGAGTCCTGTGGGGCTGCCCTATTCAGCAAGGAGGGCCTGAAGCATGCAAGGGTGTGGGGACCTCCAAGAATGTGGGTTTTGAGTCAAAATAGAAATTTTCCTTACATTGACTCACAGGGGATTAGAAAGTAGTGGATGGATTAGAAGAAAATGCTTCAGTTAAAGATTTAATCCTATTAGGCAACAGTAAGTCATTTTTCTTAAAGGCTCTCTTGCCAAAAAGTAGGAAGAAAAAGAAAAGGTGCATCTACAGTTTGTGAGATAATTGTTTCTGAAGAGCTGCTTGCCTAAGGCCTCTTGAATGCTACATTTTCTTACATTTTGCAGGGCTTTCTCTTCCAAAGAAAACAATGAATTTTATGTTGGGTGTGAGCTGGGACATTAGTATAAGGCTTCCCGGCCTGGCCCCCCCAGCCTGTTGTCTGCATCAGGAAGCGCGCTGACAGGAGCAGCAGCACGTGAGGAACTCCGGCTTCCATTCCCGTCGTCAAGTCCAATTACGTAGGGGAGTGAAAAGGAAAATGAAACCAAATGGTTAACGTGATTTTTACTTTGTAGACTTGAAAGCCAAGCTCCTCCAACCCCTTCTTGCTTCCCAAGACTCTTCAAGGGTGAAGACTTTGTTTAAGATGTTTTGTTCTGTCATCTTTGTTGTATTTAAAATGTCCCTTAGTGAATACAGATTGGTACAGACACTAGGGAAAACAGCATGGAGGTCCCTCAAAAAAATTAAAAAAAGAAACTGCCTTATGACCCGATACTTCTATTGTACTTCTGAGTGTATATCCCATGAAATCTAAAACATTAATTTGAAAGAATATATGCACCTCTATATGTTCATGGCCACATTATTTGCAATAGCCAAGATATGAAAGCAACCCATGTTCCGTCAGTAGATGAATGGATAAAAAAGCTGCAGTACATGTATACAATAGAATATTGGCCATAAAAATGAATGAAATGAATGAAATGTTACTATTTGTAGAAGTATGGATAGACCTTGAAGGCATTATGCTTAGTGAAATAAGTCAGACAGAGTAAAACAAGTTCCATATGATTTTACTTACATGTGGAATCTAAAGAGCAAAATTAAAAAATGAACAAAATAGAAACAGACTCGTAGATGCAGAAAACAGACTGATGGTTGATGATGGGGAAAGGGGTTGGAGGGCTGGGTGGAAAAGGTGAAGGAAATAAGTACAAATTGATAGTCACGTAATAGTACTGAGATGTAAAATGCAGCATAAGGAATTAAGAAGTAGTCTATAAAAATTGTAATAACTATGTATGGTGTCAAGTGGGTACTTGAAATATTGGGGGTACCACTTTGTAAAGTACACGATTGTCTAACCATTATGTTGTACACCCAAAACTAATGCAAAATAATCGAATGCAAACTGTAATTGAAAATTATATTAATAAAATAAAATATCCCTTACTGGAAGAGTGGTGGTGGGGTGAGATAAATTTATTGACATGAAGGAGGCAGAGGAACATTTGTTATTTGCATGATTGTTGATACCAACCCCCCCCAAATTTATGTAAAAATTTTCATTATGTGGCTAGAACCCTCATATTGCTGCTAGGGCCATCTATAGTAGGAGGTCTAAAGTAAAGTGCTGGCTGGTGTGGCTCAGTTGGTTGGAGCATCATTCTATGAACCCAAGGGCTGTGGGTTTGATTCCCAGTTGGGACACATACGAAAATGCAGCCTATCAATATTTCTCTTTCACATTGATGTTTCTCTCTCTTTCTCCTCTCTTTCTAAGAGGCAATGAAAAAAATGTCCTCAAGTGAGGATTAAAAAAAAAGTCTATGGTAAAATTTCAGGGAAGAACCCAACAAACTTCAAATCCAGGGAAATACTGGAGGCCAGTGGTTGACTGTCCTGTTATCTACTGAACTCAATGTCAAACCCTAAAGCTTCACAAAGTCTTAAATACTATGCCTCTTTCCAAGATCTTCAGAATCTAGTTGCAGAGTCAAGACTTAAATTATTCTGTATCAACTAACCATACCATATTTCAGATTGGAATATTTAAAGACAGTTCAAAGCTAATAACCAAATGTACCATGTCAAAAGACGTTGGTCCCTTTGTCATATTGTTTTATTATACATTAGACAATAGATTGTGAGAGGTTTTCTCTTAGAACTGCTACCATGGGAAATATATTATGATTATTATTGACTTGGTGTGGTTAATTTTCTATGTCAGTTTGACTGGGCTAAGGGATGCCCAAATAGTAGGTAAATCTATCTCTGGAAGTCTCTCTAATGGTGTTTGCAGAAGAGATGAGTATTTGAATCAGTAGTTCAAGTAAAGTTCTCCTCTCCAGTGTAGGTGTGCATTATCCAACCCATTAAGGGCCAGAATAGAATGAAAAGGCAGAGGATGGATAAATTTCCTTTCTTGGCTTGAGATGAGACATTCATTTTCTCTTGGCTCTAGACACCAGTGCTCCTCAGGCTTTGAATGGAATTACACCACCTGCTTTCCTGGCACTCCAGGTGGCACACGGCAGGTTACAGGACTTTCCAGTCTCTATAATCTCAAGAGCCAATTCCTCATAGTAAATCTCTTTCTATATATCACTATATTCCCTATTGGTTCTGTTTCTCTGAAGAACTGTGACTAATCTACTTAGTGAACAAAAGGCATATGTGTGTAGTGAGATGTGTATGTGGTGGGGGGCACACACTCCAGGGTGGTGCTAGGTGTTTAGGGGTTAAAGAAAGAAGTAATTAACAATTAAGTTTTGACTAAGTTTTAGCTGCTGGACACTAACAAGATATATTAAGGATATTCACAGTTTGAGGCAAAAATAATATTTCCCCTTCATTGTAAATCTCCACACAACTCTAGATCTTCATCTGACCAAATTAGTAAAAAAACAGTGTTTCCTTTATCATGTATTCAACAAATGTTTTTGCATGCTTGTCGAATCAGGCATGTTGGGACTCCCAACCCAATACGTCCAAGGATTCCCCAGAGATGTTCACTCACACTGGACCACCATCCTGGTCACATTTGGAGAGCAAACATTTACATATGTACCATGAGGCTGGTAGACACCATAGCCATGTGTATAAGTGACCTTTTTCAGAGGCTGGACATTAGAAATTGGCCGCTGATATAGCACCATTGCTGCTGCTGTTGCTTTGGGCACTATGTGCCCACATCTGGAAATCTCCACATCACTCAGATGCTGGGATCCAAGGACTCTTCCCATAAAGTGAGTAGGATATGGATACCTTTGAGAAATCTTTGGTTAAATGGAGGGATAAATAGAAAGAAAGTCCAGAGGCAGCTTACATGGGTGTACAAAGTGTCCAGATACTTATCACAGTGGTACTCTTACTTCAGCACCACGGTTCCATCTGTCCAATCAACCATTTGCTCATGTATCTGCCTAATCTGTCTATCCCCTTTTTCATATTTGCTAAGCATCTTCAATGTGCCAGGAATGGTTCTAGGCATTGGGGACACAATGAACAAGACACCTGGTGTCTGACCCTAGGAAATTACATAATGGAAGGAGGTAGAGAACAAATTAGCAAATGCAGTATGTGGTAGGCCAAACTCCTGTAGAGGAAAGCAGGTAGGGAAGAGTACACTGGTTGAGACTGGCTCAGAGTATGTATGTGTGGAGTGGTGAAGTTGCTACTGGATTGGCCAAACAGTTCGTTTAGTTTTTTCCATTAAAAAAGACACATTTTTCATTTTCACCAATAACTGTATTGATTTGGATATTTTGAATATGTTGGCTAGCTTCTGCTATTGGCTTGCAGTGGGTAGAGGCCAAAGTGCTGCTAAACATCTTCTAAAGCATAAGATAGCCCCAAAGCAAAGAATTATTTGGCTAAAATGTCAGTAATACCCACAATTTACTTCATTTTTTCTTGTAAGTTTTTAAGCTATGTAATTTCCTCTGAGCACCGCTTTGGATGTGTTTATGGATCTCATAGGGCTTCATAAAAGCTCTTTAGATTCACTCAGAAGGCCTCTTCTCTAGGCACAAGGCTGTCACAGGTTGGCTGAGTGAGGACAGTGCTGAAGACCCAGGGACCTAGCGTGAATCCTCATCATTGTTCCTGGCCTTCATATGAGAGAGGCTTACTTTTGCATTTGCTCTTCCCCTACCCTCATGCAGAATTCTCAGAGACCTTAGCATCCTTTACTTTTGTGTAATCAGGTGTTGGTTCGTGCTTTGAAGCCCATCAGATGTATTTTAATGATCTTTGAAGTGTAAAGAGATCTCTTTCCCTTTAAGAAGTCTCCCTATTTCTAGGGGCAAACGGGCAGACGGGCAGAAGAATTGTGTCTGATTCCACTTAAAAGCATTCATTTTAAATCCAAATGGACTGTAGGTGTTGCTTGTGGGGGAACTTTGCCCACAGAGCCCCCGAGTTCATAGCAGATGAGAATAAGTCTACCAAGACAGGATGTGCTTGGGGAGAGATCTGCTGAACTCTCAAAGGAGAAGTGCCAGAAGCCTGTTCCTCAATGGGCTTTTATTGGGTTCAATTTGTACAGGAATACAGGTAAAGCTGATTGATCATTGTTGGGCAGTATGGATCAAACAATGATAACATACTAAGAACTATGAGGGCTTATTCTGAGTCAGTGTCAGTTGGCTAAAAGGCTATAAAACTTTGGAAAACAAACTCATTTCATGCTTGGACACTTAGCAGAAAATTGAGGGCATTCTTAGCAAAGCAATGTTCTTATGGATTTTACGCATTTTTTCTTAGGCTTGATCACCCTGGGGAACCTCCTGTTCCTGCCCAGGCCTGCACTGCCCTCGGCGTTATTTCAGGCTTAAGTCAGGCAGGGGAAGTAAGATAGCCAAGAGATTAGGAGACTTCTCATAGACAGAATGAGGACTCAGGCTATGTCAAAGCTAAAAGGCAAGGGTCCATCACCCACTTTTTCTATAGCCCCCCAAGTATTTCCCCAAGGGCCCCTTTGTGACATACCTGTCTCAGATCATCCTTCCATTGAGGAAACTTATCCATCATTGGCTAACCAGTCTGGGGCCAAGCAGAGTGAACTAATATAGGGTAGAGGTGGTGCTCCTGCCAGGGAGATAAGCTTTGTCTCCTTAGTGGCTTATAGTCCCAAGGACTCTTACTCAGTTTTAGCCATGGGGGGGTTACAGCTTCTGAAACCAGGTAGGGTGGTTCCCAATAGTTGCTGTTAAGAATCCTCCTCTGCTCAGAGTCAGTGCCCATGTATCTTCTTGTGCCTCCATTATTTCATTTAAGCTTCATGACATTTTAGGAAGGAGGTGATTTTTATCCCCACTTTCAGGTACAGACCCAGTTGCTTAGGTATGCAAAATATGCTACATGGATTTGCACACTAAATGGCAGAGATGAGATTCAAAATCAGGTCTGCCTTTGAATTTAGACGGCCCACTCTTCCTATGTTGCCTCCCTCAAAGTTTCAATATTCACACTTAAATTAGACAGGGTGGGGAAAAAGTAGAGTTTACAGTTGTTTGTGTGGAAAATAATATGATAATTCCTAACACAAGAATAAACTCTGTGTTTTACATACTCACAACTGTAAACCTACTTTTTCCCACCCTGTGTAGTTGTGTCAGGAAGTAATTAATCTTCATAAACTATTTTCCAGGATGATTAAAACTTAGTCGTTTAAGCACCAACAATTTGAAAATCACTGTAGCTATAAATATTTCTAGAATGTGTTATATATTTTTCTACCTTCAACAGAGTACATTGAACAGATTTGAAATTAGCTTGATGATTCACAGGATCTTTATGAACATCACTTATTATGTAATGCCATAATATAGGGATTTTAAGTATCTTGCCCCAGGCTAGACAGCTGTTAAGTGGGGAAGCCATTCAAATGCTGGCAGTCTGGCTTTATAGCCCATGTGCTTAGCAACTATGCTATGGTGCCTCATCAAGGGCTCCGAAAAGTCAGAGAGTGCTGTGGGCTGGACATGACTTGTCCCAGTTGTGTTGACTATTCTGGTAAAGAGAAAGGAAGCAGGACCTGAAGTCTTCAAGCAATCATAGCAATGGCGGAGATGAAGGCCCATTTTGCTGACATTTCAACCAAAGAAATACCAGGTCATCGCTGAAGTCCAGAGAGAATTAGGTCAGAAGTACAAGTGTGCTTCATTAAAAAAAAAAACAAAAACAAAATGTAAACCAAGGAATTTATGAATAGAACCCTGATATAAAAGTCATATGTTAGAGTGTCTTTTGGGGACTGATAAATATCACCCCTGTCTCCTGCTCAAATTCTGGACAAAAAAACACTAGGAAATCCAGAGTAGTAGATGGAGCCATGATATTTTTGTGTTATTGGTGAAGGCTAAGTTAGAAGCCATAGCTCACTGTGAGAATGAAATGGACCTGTGAAGGAATTCTACAACTGAACATGTTTACATGTTCTACAGCATTCATGGTGGTGTGAACCAGCTTAAGACTGAGAGTGTGAGGGAACAGAGAATTCTTGATGCCTGCAGTCAAGTCCACTCCCAAGAGAGAAAAGGGTAGAGCTGAGCTAAGAATGCTCAGTATATTCTTCTGAGAAGTTTCTTCATCTTCTCTTGGACAGAGTAAGAGGTAGGGAAAGGTGAGAAATCACATTAAAGGAAGTTCTTTCACATGGAAGAAAACATCAGCGGTTCCTCTAATATTATAATGAGGAAATTTTAATGGTACATCCTGCAACTTCTACCAGGGGTGTCCAAACTTTTGGTGTCTCTGGGCCACACTGGAGAAAGAAGAATTGTCTTGGGTCACATATTTAACACACAATCATTAATGAAAACTGATGAACAAAAAAAGGTTTTAAGTGAAGTTACGGTTTTGTGTTGGGCAGCACTTCATAGCCATCCTGGGCCACATGTGGGCTGTGGGCTGCGGGCTGCGGGTTGGACACCCCTGTAAGCCATTCCATGTTGATGTAGCATTGGCAATACTCATCTACCCTATCCTGACAGTAGTGATCAGAAAATGCTGGTGTGAGAGACAGTAATAAAACTGGGATTTCAAAGATCAGTTGGATTTCAGTAAGTAGAGAGCACAAGAATGATTACTCCAGGCAGGAGAAAATATTTGAGCCAGGAATATTCATTTCCTATTTAGAAGACAAATATGTTGACTAGTTTGGAGAAGTGTGGGAAGGTAAGTTCGTCCAAACCATGCATGCTGAAGTAGTTGCAGGTTTGCAGAAGTTTCATGGCTGAGCTTTCTATCTGAAAAGAAAACAAGCCCACAGATGTATAAAAGTTCTACACCTTGATGCCAGTTGTTTGCTGTTACATCTATTTCCTACCCTCCCCTTGCTCTGCTCTGTACTGTAGGGAACTGAACTTTCCAGGATTGCTAGGCTGACCTCTGGTTGGGGTTGGCCAATAGGAGGCATTGGCATCAGATTGGAGGGTAAAAAGTTGGAAAAGCTGGAATATTTTTTGTTTTCTCTCTCTGTTCCACGTGACATCTCCAGCAGTAACTAACACTTCTAGGCTCCTGCTCCTAACAGATGTCCCAGCTGTGGTTCCAGCTTCTCCTGGTGGCCCCAGATTTGAGGCTAGTCACACTGCCTCCTTTATGATAATCTCTTGATGGCCCCACTGTCTTCCACACCTCCAGACAGTCCATCATTAGTGTAACCACTTCTCTCTATATTGAATTCCTTATATTGAAATATATAGACTAGTTTTTAATTTTCTTGGCTGGACCTTAACTATTCCACCACTCATGCTCCCACTCAAATAGAATAAGATTTATGACATTATGACAGAGTTTTCACGAGGGACCCCAGGCTTAGGAGGAGTGTCAAGATTTGCTCCTGGGGATTTGACTTTGATGGTGAACACACAATACAATATGCAGATAACACGTTACAGGATTTCTGTTATATATAGAATAACACGGAGCCCTGGCTGTGTGGTTGAGCACTGACCTGTGAACTGGAGGGTTGCCAGTTTAATTCCCAGTCTGGGCACACGCCTGGGTTGTGGGCCAGTCCCTGACTGGGGGCGTGTGAGAGGCAACTGATTTCTCTCACACACTGATGTTTCTCTCCCTCTTTTCCTCCCTCCCTTCCCCTCTCTCTCTCTCAAAAAAAAAAATAAAACGAATAAAATCTTTAAAAAAGAATTGTACACTGGAAACCTATATAATTCTATTAACCAATGTCACCCCAATAAAATTAATAAAATAAATAAATAACATTAAGCAAAATATTTCTTTATCAATGAAAGTTTAAAATTCTAAAAAAAAAGATTTGTTCCTTAGTACAATAACTTTGGTAACATGTGGAGAAGGATGATAGATGCTGAGACTAGAGGAGGGAGGCCTTGTTTGGAGCAATAACAATAGTCTAGGAGAGAGATGTTGAGGCTCAGGTAGATGTAGCACAGACGTGTGTGTGTGTGTGTGTGTGTGTGTGTGTGTGGTGGGAGGGAGTGCTGAATGGACACGAGAGATGCTAAAGAGCATATAGAGGCAGGACCAAGTCCCTGACTGGATGTGGGACTCTTAGGAAGATAGAGGAGACGGAAATGATCCCTCAGTTTCTCCCAGGTGACTGAGAGAGAAATGGCTTAAGTCATCAGTGTAGGAGATGTGTGAAGCCATGGTGTAGGTGAGGCTCCCTGGAGGTGTAGATAGAAAAGGGCTAGAGGTTGAACACAAAGAGCATCAGCAGAGAAGTGAAGGCAGAGAACCGTGTTGGAACAGCCAAAGAACTCAGAGGAGAACTGGGAAAGAGTGACAGAAGCCCAGAGAGAGCAGGTTTCTAAAAGGGACCATTCATTGCTGTCAGACACTGCACAGTTACCAGGGAAGACCAGTTAACCCAATTGACAATTAGGAGGATGAGTGCAGATTTAGGTAAATGGCAAGTGTGGGGACTGAGATTTGATAAGTTTATGCCTGGTGGCCCAACACACGTGTACATACATATGCACACATGCACGCCCACACTCACGAGAAATTGCTTTTTGGTTTTACTTTTAGGCAGGAAAGGCAGTAGCTATTCTATTGGGTTGGCCAAAAGTTTGTTTAGTTTTTTCATAAGATAGCTCTAGTAGCTCTTGGTTGTCTTTACCTTCATTCAAAACAATTTTGTTAGATTGTATTGTGAGACCTGTCATATCAGTGTGCATTAAAAAAAACACCAAAATTGGTGAATTTTTATGTAGTCATTTTAATATTGAAGATGAAAGAAATATGCAATATTTTTGGCATATTGTGTTTTATTATTTCAAGAAAGGTGACAATGTAACTGGAATGCAAAAAAAAACTGATTCGTGCAGTCTGTAGAGAAGGTGCTGTGACTGATCAAAGGTGTCAAAAGTGGTTTGTGAAGTTTTGTTCTGGAGAGTTCTTGCTGGATGATATTCTATGGTTGGGTAGACCAGTTGAAGTTGATAGCAATCAAATTGAGACATTAACTGAGAATGATCAATGTTATACCATGGGGAAGACAGCCAACATACTCAAAATATCCAACTCAATAAGGTTATTGGTGAAAATAAAAAATGTGTCTTTTATTTTATGGAAAAAATCTAACAGGCTTTTTGGCCAATTCAATGTATCTGACTGGTATCAAGGAAAAAAGTGAGCCAATCTTTCTTTTTGTTTTCTACTCTCTGGTGTACTTTCCTACCCAATACACACATGAGACACATGTCCCACATCAAAAGACCAGGAGAGCCTCCAGTGCTTAGCCCCCTGGTCCCAGTCTGCAGAAAATCCCTGAGTCCCAGTTGGTGGGGCCAAAGCTGTGTGGTTGCAAAACGCACTTTCCCTTTTCTTCTGTAGGGTGCTGTGGCTACTTCTGTGGGTGATGTCCCTGGCTCTGAGAGTTCTGAGAGTTATTTTGACTTTAATTTTCAGTCCACTCTAGCACCACTACTGGACATCAGGCCACCCAGATGACAGAACTTCCTGGGGCCACCTGAGAACATGCTGCTGCCCTCCAGACAGACAGCAACACCGAGAGATTGACTGTGGTTTCAGCACCATTTTACAGCCATGACTGTAGGCTCACTTTCTCCTGTATGAGGTGTGGTGTGGCGGGTGTCACTAAGTATGAGAAAGGCTAGTTAAGGGACTAAAAATGAGTAAAGTCTCCTGGCTTTGAGTCATTGCAAATATCTGAAAGGATATTGTTTTGAGCCCTCTTCCCTCCCTTTGGTGCACCGAACAGAGTTGAGCCCATTTGCTTAGGGAAAGGGGGTGTCACTCTGGGGTCATGAACTGGATCACAGGTAGAGGTGGTTGTATCTCCAGAAAGCTCCACACATAGTTCTGGAGAGTGACATGCCAGCTGATTAATCAGAATCCTTCTGCTATAATAAACCAGAACCACGAGGAGAACAGCCGCCGGTGAGTTCTGGGAGGTCTTCAGACAAATCCATTGATCTTGAGGGTGGTCTTGGGTGTCAGAAGTGAGGGGGTTCTGGGGTTTGCTCCCTCACCTAACAGGCCTGTACAACGTTTCATAGACTTTGGCTTTTGCTCCATATGAGTTAGGGTTCCTTGTAGGCTTTTGAGCAGAGGAGTGACATGCTTCAACTTCTGTTTTAATGAGATTACATAAGATACAGTGTTGAAAATAGGCTGAAGAAGGAGATAAAGGTAGAGGTGATGAGAATGTTTTTAGCTGGCTATTAAAATACAGTTCAGGGAAATGATGGTGGTGGTTTGGACTAGAGTGGCAAGATTTATATCTGAGTCTATTTGCAAAGTAGAACTAATGGGAGTCACTGATGGAATGAGTGTGTGAGAGCAAGAGGAGCAGAGGATGACTCCGGGTTTTGGATCTAAGCAATTAAAAGAGAGAAGGCAACCGTCACACAGCAGGAGGCAGACAGGAAGGGAATGGGACGAATGTAATAATATCGATTACAGGTTTTTATAAAGTTCCCACTTGATGCTATTGTTCAAAGATAATTTAATCCACAGACACTGCCTTTACCCTCAGGAGAGTGGGGGGAATATATACACACATGAGTACATACATATAGGCAACATATATATATATATGTTGTATATATATATACATATATATATATATATATATATATACATATGTGCATGTCATGAAAATGTTTCCTCTAGTTTAAAAGTCAGAGTTGTGATTCCATCCTAGTAGGAACTATGCCATACATACAGGTGACAAAAGATGGATGTGGAGTCTTAGAAAAGTGGTCCAAAAGGGACCAGGACCTAGTTTTTCCAGTGCCTGTCTGGTCTCAGATGTGAATGGAGCTCCTCCATCACGCCTCCTCAGTGTGATGGATGACTCCAGATGTAGAGAGGGATGACCT
Organism: Sturnira hondurensis; assembly: GCF_014824575.4. NCBI lineage: Eukaryota > Metazoa > Chordata > Mammalia > Chiroptera > Phyllostomidae > Sturnira > Sturnira hondurensis. The sequence goes on from NW_028079667.1 coordinate 6,138,107, forward strand.
GAGGCCGCAGGCACAAAAAAGCAGGAGAAATTAAATCCTACTTTGGTTGGGGATAGAGGTACAAGGTAAATAGGAAAACACCCCCAAAGCAAAAGCCACTTTCCCAAATCATATAAAAGTATCACTACAAATGTGTGTTACATGATAACATCTAAATCCCTTTGTTACAACTGTCCCATTAGAGCAAAATAAAAGTTGGATGTTTTCTCTGTAGGGGATTTAATCAGAAGTCTAGCTGGTACTCCACATCCACTCAGGGTGTAGCTGTCGACAGGAGGTAGAATAATGGGGTGATCAGTGGGATCCAAAGGAGCACCATGAGTTAGGGAAGGTCTGAAGTCGGAATGAGGACATATGTAGTGTGACAACAGGGTAGCTTGGATTCAGCGAAGAGACATAGTTGGAGAAAGGCAGGGAAGGAGGGAGAAGATGGGAAGCCTTGAATGTAACTCTCAGGGGACTCTCAAATGCTAATAAAAGTAGAAATGGGAAGGGAAAGGCTGAGGATGTAAAATGATAACAGGGGCATTGCACATCATTGTGTAGGCAAATGTACTGAAGTTGGTGTTTAAGAAAAGTTAATTCATTTTAATTTCCACAGTTGAAAATATGCAAAAGTTGTGAAACCAATTTGCTTATCATCTCGTTAGGAATAAGCCTGTATTTATTGAGTGCACATGGCTTCTCTCAGTAATGGCAAGAAAGTGAGTGCACTGTGCACTCTTCAAGGTCATGAAGTGAAGAAAGTGAAATTACAAGATAAACCAGGGCCAATACACTGCATAACGACATAGAAGAGACAGCTACCCAGAAGAGAAAAGGCAGCATGACGAGGAGGCATCCCATCAGGGGAACAAGGCAGCTGCTCTTGAGTAAGGAAAAAGGAGAGGCGTAGGTTCTGCTCTTTTCTCCTCCTCTATCCTTCTTTCCTCTGCTTTTGCTCTCATCCCCTGCCCTCCCTTAACCTTTCTCTACCTTCCTCTTCCTTCTCATGGCCCCTCTTCCTTTTTTCTCCCCTCTCTGCCTTCTTTACTCCTTCACTTTCTTCCTTTCATAAAATGAGGGCTACTATTTTACAGGATCTTGAGAAGAAAAATATTTTTTTGATCATGACTCTCCCCTTCCTCTCTCTATTTTAGAACATGACAAAATGAAAACTCAGAAATACAGGAGACTGCAAGTAGGGTGGTGTCTTCACCTGGGTTTTCCAGAAAGCAAATATGGAGACATACTCAAGGCTCAGGTGAACATGTTTTACTGAGGAGTATGATCCAGGAACAGAAGTGAAAGACAGGGATGTGAAGCAGGAAAATAGAAGAGTAAATTACAAAGATGTGTTGCCAAAACTGGGTGCAGATTCTGTGCCTGATCCCATGTGTCTTAGGACCATCTGCCTACAGGAAGAAAGCAGGGACATATTTATTCATCAGTTCCATTCCTCCCACATCAAAGGTTTGCCCAACAGGACATTAAAAGTTGTCTCTCCAAATCCTAGTTTGCACATGTGCAAATGTCAGGTTGGTTCCCCCACATGTCACCCACCATGCCCGGGCTGGCAGTGGGGATCTTAGTCTGGTGCTGTTAGGCTGCACCTGCTGGTCAGATCCTGTACAGGACTAGTACCAACAGCAGTGGTCACAAAAAAGAGGATGGGGAGCAGTGCCCAAGAGGCACCTTGACCAATGCAAGGTGTATTATATAAGTAACGACTCCAGGAAGCCTCTTTTCTTGGAAATACTACTATGTTATTTGTGGAAATCTAGTCTGTGGGTTCCCTCCAAGTCTGTTGGTAACATCTGTGGTCTACTACAAAGCAATACCTGCGACAGACACAGATGGCTTTTGTTTATCACGGGCCATTCATTGCAATAGACTTTGTCCAACGAGATGGGGGTCTTTGTATTTTTCTTCTGTCAGAGGGCCAGAGTGTGGCTGAGGTTTGGCTTTAGCTAAGGAAAACCAGTTATTCAATCACTTCGAGGGCTGACAGAGAATTACAGTGAACTAAAAGACTAAGTGAAGCATGAACTGGCATACTTTGGGAAAGACCGATTCCTATATGTCTCTTTTAGACTCTTGTGGGAAAACGTGGCTCTCAGTAACAAATCCTTCTGTGGAATCACTTCAGAGAAATAGATCTAGAGAAACAAGAAGTATACAAACCTTTCTCAATATTTTTCAACCATTTGACCTGCAACCGAATCGCACAGTTCAAACACAGCTAAAATGAAAATAAACATTTGAGGACGGAGGGGGAGATGTCAGACAAGAATGAGTTAGTGCCTTATAGCTCATATTTGGAAACCATCTGATATTGTTACTTCTTTCTTCACTTACATTCAGCACTCTTGAGACAAGGGCAGAAGTGGATGCCTGTTCCTAAGCAACTTGGAGGGTCTTCCCCAGAGCCTGCAGTGAAATTTTCTGTATGTCTACAAAGGCTAGCCTCACCCTTTGCAGTGGGACAGTTAGTGAGCTGTTTTCATGATGACTTTTAGGCTCTGTATTTCTATACCCAGAAGGCTGACATCTTATAAGTGTACATGGTTTTTGTTCAAATAAATACACAGTTGACACATACTTGGCTAGAAGTTATAATGATAAATTTAACCCTACTGTCTGAACTGTCATTTTTATTTGGGTTAAGTTTGCTAAATGTCTATTGGAATTTTGTACTGTAAGAACCTGCAGCTTAGTTCTAAAATCAGCCATGTTTGTTAACATATGTATAGGTAAATCCACTTGTTTATAGAGGCTCACATATTACAAAAAAATTAAGGAGATGTCCTTCATTATAATTGTTTACCCCCAAGTCTGATAACAACATTCCATTATTTCAATTTCTACTTTCCTGGCTAGAAAACATGGAATGACTCAGAATGCTTCATATCTTTGGAAGACTCTTATTTTGCCTTCAAATAAAGCTGTATGTTTGGGATAATAACATGAAGTGATGGGAATGGTAGGAATTTAAGGAATTACTCTTCAAAAAAATTCTATAGACACATTGCAGGAGAGCTAAAAGTTTCACATTGTCATGAAGAGGCTTCAGGAGAGATGTCATTGTTTCATTTTGTTTATAACTTTAATAAGCTATTATTTTAAAATTGTATGATATTTATGCATGTGAAAAACTTTTTCAGAGCTGTGGAATCTAATAAAAAAATTACGGCAACCAAGGGATTGTTTAATGAAGAAAAAGGCAGGTGGCTTTTGGTAAGAAAGTATTGTATTGTTTTCACTCATCTGCCTAACAGTCTATTTCCCAGCATGGTGACAGCTATGCTGACAGTGGCTATTGCTCCTGGTATGGCTTGGTTGTGCCAGAGACCTAATGCAGACCTTGTTCATAAAGTCTTATGATTGTGTGTTTGGACCTGTCTGGTAGTTCTCTGATGTACTGTCATAGAAGCTGACTTTTGCTTTACCAAACTTAGGTTGGAATGATTTTCCAGGCAGCAGCATAATTTGTTGAAAAATTCAACTCTGGCTATAGGAAACAATGCAAATGAACTTCACAAACAAGGTTAGTAAAACAAAAGGGTTTAAAACACATGTGCTACCTGTAACCATCTGAAGTAAGGGATAGTAAATGGGGAAAGCATCAGACGGACTGAAAAGCCTGGATAACAGGAGACTGAAGAGGAAGTTTCTTGAGAGAATAAGGGTTTGGAAGGGATGTCATATATAACTGAGAAAGCTAGAGTGAAATGTATGTATAGGGCTGGATGCATTCTCAGAACTGACCTGAGGGGACCCTTTGCTTGCACCTTGGTAGATCTGTGTGCTACGTGCAAGCAGGAAGTGAGGCTAAGGCAAAGTTGTAGATAGCCTGTCTTGGTGCTGAAGCAATTCCCCACCCACCTCAGAGCCAAGATGGAACGACCAGAGAAATAGGCTTTGCCTTTTGAGGTGTAAATATTTAAGGAAATCTTTGTAATGTCACTGGTTGTCCAATGAGTTAATTGGAATAGAGACTTTAGTGACGACACATGACATGGAATACAGGCTTTACAAAAATAGTTTGGAAAAGTCACCAAACAAATGGATGATCACAGCCCTCAGCAATCAATAATAGCAAATCCAGGGGAGAAAGAGGATCTAATTTTTGTTATATTCTACTATTCAAAATGTCTAGTTTTCAAAAAAAATGACAAGGTATACAAAGATACTGGAGCATGTGGCTTATTCATAGAAAAAAAATTGACAAAAAATTTTGCTAAGGAAGTCCAAATATTGGACTTACTAGAAAAGGACTCTAACTAAACTATTTTTAATAGATAAAAGAAATAAAGAAAATCAGGAGACAATATATGAACAGATTAAGACCATCAATAAAGGATGGAAATTATAAAATAGAACAAAATAGAAATTCTGGAGCTGAAAAGTAAAATAGCTGAAATGAAAAATTCACCAGATGGATTCAATAGGATGTTGGAATGGGCAGAAAAATAATGAGAGAATTTGAAGATAAGACAATTGAAATTATCTAGTCAAAAGAGAAGAAAAAAGAATAAAGAAAATTAAAGAGGTTGGCCAACATCTGGGACACCATCGAGTGTACCAACATACACATTATGATTGTCCCAATAGGAGAAGAGAGACAGAAAGAGACAATGTTATTTGAAGAAATAATGGCCCCAAACTTCACACATTTAATGAAAGAAATGAACCTACATGTCCAAGAAGCTTAATGACCTCCAAATAGAATAAGCTTAAAGAGGTTCATATCAAGATTGTGATAACCACACTGTTAACTCCACAGTAAAATAAAGAATCTTGAAAGCAAGAGAGAAACAATTCATGTAAAGGGGATTCTCTGTAATATTAACACCAAACTTCTCATCAGAAATCACAAAGCCAGAAGGCAGTGGGATGACATATGTAAATATCTGAAAGAAAAAGCATGTCAACCAAGAATTCTATTATGCCACAAAACTGTTCTTGAAAATGAAAACAAAATCAAGATATCCCTAGATAAAAGTTGAGAGATTTCATTGCTACCAGAGCTGGCCTATAAGAAGTGTGACTTGAAGACATTTACATAAACTAATAACTATGGTTATTACTATTTTAAAGGCAAATCAATAAAGCAACACTTATAAATTGATGTCAATGAACACACAATGTATAAACATGTAGTTTATGACAATAAGAACATAAGAAAGAAGAACTGAGCTGTATAAGAGAAGAATTTGGGTATGCTATTAAAGATAAGGTGGTACAAATTCAACCTAGATTGTTATAAATTTAGGATGTCAAATGTAGTAGCAACTAAGAAAATAACTAAAATATATTGTATAGAAAAGGAAATGAGGAGGGGATCAAAAAGGTGCACTAAAAATTTGGTCAAATGCAAAAGAAGGCAATATTGGAGAAATTATAAAACAAAAAATATATAAGACACACAGAAAACAAAAGTATAGTAGGCCTTCCCTATTAGTAATCACCTTAAATATAAATGTATTAAACTCACCAATTAAAAGACTAGCAGAATGAATAAGAAAGTGTAATCCAAGTTTATGTTGTCTACAAGAGACTCACTTTATTTATTTAAAGGATGTTTTGAACTTTTTTTTATTACATTGTCCAGTCAACATTATTTTATATTAGTTTCAGATGTACAGCATAGTGGTTGGACAATCACATACTTTACTAATTGTTTCCCCTGATATTTGCAGTATTAATGTGGAACTATACATAGTCACTACAATATTATTGACTATATTTTCTGTGCTGTACTTGATATCTATGACTATTTTGTAACTACCAAACTGTACTTCTCAATCCCTTCACCTTTTTCACTCAGTCCCCAACCCTCCTCCCCTCTGGCAACCATCACTATTTATTTATTTATAAATATATATTATATTGATTATGCTATTACTGTTTTCCCATTTTTTCTCCCCTTTATTCCCCTCTGCCCTGAATTCTCCCTCCCACCATCACTCCACCCCCTCTCAATTCATGTTCATGGGTCATACAAGTAAGTTCTTTGGCTTCTCCATTTCCTATGGTATTCTTAAACTCCCCCTGCCTATTTTTTACCTACCGTTTATGCTTCTTATTCCCTGTGTATTTTCCCCCATTCTTTCCCCAGTACCTCCCCACTGATGACCCTCTACATGATCTCCATTTCTGTGATTCTGTTCCTGTTCTAGTTGTTTGCTTCGCTTTTTTTTAAGTTCAGTTGTTGATATGGTGAGTTTGTTGTCATTTTATTGTTCATATTTTTTATCTTCTTTTTCTTAGATAAGTCCCTTTAACATTTCATATAATAAGGTCTTGGTGATGATGAACTTTTTTAACTTGATGTTATCTGGGAAGCACTTTTTCTGCCCTTCCATTCTAAATGAAAGCTTTGCTGGATAAAGTCATCTTGGATGTAGGTCCTTGCCTTTCATGACTTTAAATACTTCTTTCCAGTCCCTTCTTACCTGCAAGGTTTCCTTTGAGAAATCAGCTGAAAGTCCTAGGGGAACTCCTTTGTAGGTAACTGTGTGCTTTTCTCTTGCTGATTTTAAGATTCTCTCTTTATCTTTAATCTTGGGTAATATAATTATGATGTACCCTGGTGGCTGCTTCCTTGGGTTCAACTTCTTTGGGACTCTCTTTGAGCATCCTGGACTTCCTGGAAAACTGTTTCCTTTGCCAGACTAGGGAAGTTCTCCTTCCTTATTTGTTCAAATAAGTTGTCAATTTCTTGCTCTTTCTCTTTTCCTTCTGGCACCCCTATGATTTGGATGTTGGAATGTTTAAAGCTGTCCCAGAGGTTCCTAATCCTCTCCTCATTTTTTAAAAATTCTTGTTTCTTCATTCTGTTCTGGTTGAATGTTTATTTCTTCCTTTTTTTCCAAATCATTTATTCGAGTCCCAGTTTCCTTCCCTTCACTGTTGGTTCCCTGTATATTTTTCTTTATTTCACTGTGCATAGCCTTCACTTCTTCCTCTATTTTGTGACCATACTCAAGTATATCTTGAGTATCCTGATTACCAGTGTTTTTGAATTTCTGTATCTGATAGGTTGACTATCTCTTCATTGCTTAGTTGTATTTTTGGAGCTTTGATCTGTTTTTTCATTGGGGCCATATTTTTTCTCTTGACATACCTGTTACATTGTAAGGGGAGGAATGTTAGGTATTTGCTAGGGCAGGGCAACCTAGGTCACTGAAGTGTGGTGATTTTTGTGAAGGAGGGGTCCAAGAGGGAACAATGCCACCTGTTCAGCTCTTGGCCAGCTTTCAGTCACTTCCCTTGCTACTCCAAGGCAAATTAGGCCCTTCTGGTGCTGATTCCTGGGTAGGCAGGTTTTTCTACATTCTAGGACCCTATGGGTCTCTCCCAGAAACTCTCCTGTGATGCTGGGAGTTTTTCCCACCTCTGCAACACCCCCAGATTTTTACAGCCAGAGGTTTTGAGGCTGTATTTTCCCATGCTGGAATCCTGGGTTGTGTGGTCTGTCTCACTCCCCAGTTGTTCCTCCCACTTTATCTGCACACAAATGTGGAACCACCTGGTCTACCAACTGCTGCTTTGTTTGCCTGGCCCTACAGCCTCACCTTGCTGCATGTCCTGTCCACCCTGGCTGCCTGTCTCTGCCCTTTCTACCAGTTGCCTGGTATAAATAAACTGGATGAATGTTTCTTCTTTAATTCTTTGGTTTTTGGACTTCCATGCAGATTGGTTTTCTGGCAGTTCTGATTATTTTTTGTTTTTACATTTGTTGTCCTTCTTTTGGTTGTGTGAGGAGGAAAGTGTACTACCTATACCTCCATCTTGGCCAGAAATGAGACTCTTTAGATTTAAAATTACAGATTGATTGAAAGTAGAAGGCTAGAAATAAGAAATTCCATGTAAATATTAACCAAAAAAGAGCAGGGGGAGCTATACCGATATCAAACAAAAATACTAATATTTAACTAAAAATCTGTTTTAAGAGATAAATAGGCTATTATGTATTGCTACAAGTTTCAATTCAGCAATTGTAAACATATAAGCACAAAACAACAAAACTCCCAAATACATGAAGCAAACTTTGACAAAATCAATGGGAGAATAGATAGTTTTACAACAACAATTGGGAACATCAATGCTTCACTTTTAAGTTAGTGAATAGAATATCTAGTCAGAAAATCAGTAAGTAAATAGAAGATTTCAACAACACTATACTCACCTAGACCTACCAATGTATACAGAACACTGTATCCAACAACAGCAAAACACATGTTCTTCTGAAAGAAGAAGATTGGATATTCTCCAGGTTTTAAAAGATAAGTTTAAAAAGATTGAAATCTTAACAGATAAATTTAAAAAGATTGAAATCTTATAAAGTACCTTTAGTGACCACAGTGGAATAAAGCCAGGAATCTATAACAGAAGAAAAATATTAAAATGCACAAATCTGTGGAAATTAACAACCCTCTTTTAAGAAACCCATGAGTCAAATAAATCACAAGGGAAATAAAAAGTACTTTGAAATCAATGAAAAGAAAAATACAACATACGAAAAATTTTGAGATGCTGCAAAAGCAGAGAAGAAGGAAATTTATAACTGTAAACATCTACATTAAGAAAGAAGAAAGTCTCCTGGCTGCTATAGCTCAGTGGATTGAGCGTGGGCCTTCGAGACAAAGGATTGTGGTTGGATTCCCAGTCAGGGCACAAGCCTGGGTTGCAGGCCAGTTCCCAGCGGGGGGCACATGAGAAACAACCACACATTGATAAAAAAAAAAAAAGAAAGAAAGAAAGAAGAAAATCTGCTCTGACTGGTGTGGGCTCAGTTGATTGGGCATTGTTCTTCAAAGTGAAAAGTTGCTAGTTCAATTCCTGGTCAGGGCACATGCCTAGGTTGCAGGTTTGGTCCCCAGTTGGGGTGCATACAAGAGGCAACTGATTAATATTTCTCTCTCCCATCAATGTTTCTCTCCCTCGCTTTCTCCCTCCATTCTCCTCTCTCTAAAACAAACAAACAAAGAAACAAACAAACAAACCATCTTTTTTTAAAAAAGGGAGAAGAAAATCTCAAACCAGTAACCTAACTATACCCCAGAGAGCTAGAAGAACAAACTAAACACAAGATAAATAAAATTGACAGACCTTTGGCAAGTCTAAGTAAAAAACAAGTGCTTGTCTAATCACTGGGTTATATACCTAAAAGTAATATAATAATGTATATCAACTGTAACTGAAAAATAAAAATGATTTTGAAAAGGATAAAAAGAAAAAAGCCAGAAGATGCAGATGACTAAAATAAGAAATGAAAGAGGCACATTATTATTAACCTTACAGAAATAAAAAATATAAGAGAATACTATAAACAACTGTATGCCAACAGATCAGTTAACCTAGATAAAATAGACAAATATCTAGAAACACAAAATATACCAAAACTGATTAAAGAAGAGAAAACTCAAAATTTATAAGAGTGAATTAGTAAACATAAACCCATAAGCCTCCCAACAAAGAAAATTCTAGGATCAGATGGCTTCACTGGTAAATTCTACCAAACGTTTAAGAGAGTTAATGCCATTTTTTCAAATTCTTCCAAAAATTTGGAAAGAAGAGTATACCTCATCACTCATTATATGTAGCCAGCGTTGTGCTGATACCAAATCCAGGCAAAAGCATCTCAAGAAAACTATAAACTAATATCCCTCGTGAATGAATATAGATGTAAAAATGCACAACATACTAGCAAACCAAATTTAGCAGTATTAAAAAGGATTATTTATCATGACCAAGTTGGATTTACCTAGAAATGCACATTTATTTAACACAGAAAAATTAGTCAGTGTAATATGCATTAGTAGAATGAAGAAAGAAAACCACACTTGATCATTTTAATTGATTCAAAAACATTTCACAAAATTCAACATCCTTCCAAGATAAAAACACTCAGAAACCTAGGTATAGGAGGAAACTTTTTTTAACATGACAAAGAGCATTTATGAAAAATCCATAGTTAACATCATATTCATAGCGAAAGACTGAAAGCTTTCCCTCTAAAATCGGAAACCAAAGAAGGGTGCCTGTTTTCACCTCTCTAGTGTGAAATTGCACTGGAAGTTCTGACCCAAGAAATTAGGCAAGAAAAAAAAGGCACCTACATCAGAAAGGAAGAAGTGAAACTATATTTATAGATGGCAATGTAGAAAATCCCAAAGAATCCATGAAAAAACTTCTAGAGCTAATAAATATTTATATTTCACAAACACATCTCTTTTCTGGCATATGATTTGAAAATATTTTCTCACATTCTGTGGGGTATCTGTTCACTTTCTTCATAAAATCCTTTAATGCATAAAATTTTTAATTTTGTTCAAGTCCAATTTACCTATTTTTTCTTTTGTTACTTGTGCTTTTGATGTCAAATCTTAGAATCTATTATCAAATTAAAGTCAGGATGATTTTCCTTTATGTTTCTGCTAAGAGTTTTACAGTTTTGAATCTTATATATAGATCATTTTGAGTTAATTTTTATGTATGGTATAAGATAGAAGTCCAAGTTAATTCTTTTGCATGCGGATATTCAGTTGTCTCAGCACCAGTTGGAGACTGAAGAGATTGCTCTTTCCACATTAAGTAGTCTTGGCACCCTTGTTGAAAATCAGTGGGCCATGTATGCATGGGGTTGTTTCTGGACTCATGATTCTATTTCATTGGTCTGTATGTCTGTCTTTATGCTGGTACCATACTGTTTTAAGTACTATAGGTTTGTAGCAAAATTTGAAACAGGAAAAGTGTGAGTCCTCCAAATTTCTTTTTCTTTCAAGATTGTTTTAGCTATTCGGGTCCTCTTAAAATTCCATATAAATTTTAGAATTGGCTTTTCCATTTTTTAAAAGAAAAGGCAATTCTAATTTTGATACAGATTACATTGAATTATTAGATTGCTTTGGATAGTATTTCCATCTTAACAATATTAAGTCTTCCAACCATGAATATAGGAGGCCTTTCCACTTATTTAAGATGAAAATACTATTTTTGAGCTATGTTTTATACTTTCTCAGTGTTTGAATCTTTCTCCTCTTTGGATTCCTAAGCATTTTATTCTTTTGAATATTACTGTAATATAATTGCTTTCTCTTTTTAAAAAACATTTTCATTGCCAGTGTATAAAAACACAACTCATTTTTGTGTTGATCTTGTACCATGTGACGTTGATAAATTTACAGGATAGGGCAAAAGTAGGTTTACAGTTGTTTATGTGGAAAATAATACATTAATTGGTAAATAGCAACATAAGAATAAACTGCATTTTGCACCCTCATGACTGTAAACTTACTTTTGCTCCCCCTCCAATATTGTACAACTACCACCTCTGTTGGTTCCACAACCTTTCCATCATCCCAGAATCCGTACCCATAGGAGTCACTCTCCAATCATCTCTCCCTTTGATCCGTGGCCACCCCATTCTGCTTTCTGTTTCTGTGGTCTTACTATTCTAGATAATTTAAATAAATGGAAACATAAGATATACAACCTTTTATGTCTGGCTTCTTTCACTTGGGATAATGCTTTTGAGGTTCAGCCACTCAGTGCTAATATGTATTAGCACTTCATTCCTTTTTGTGACTGAATTATATTTCATTGTATTCATATACCACAGTTTGTCTATTCATTCATTGACAAGCATGTGGGTTTCTTCATCTTTGGCTATTGTGAATAATGCTGCTATGAACATGATTGTACAAGAATTTTTTTTGAGTCCTTGTTTTTAACTACTTTGAATACATACCGATGGGTGAAATTGCTGGCCACACAACAATTCTACTAAGCTTTTTGGGCAATCACCAATGGTTTTTTCATAGTAGCTGAACCATTTTACATTGCCACCAGCAATATATGAGAAATTCAACTTTGTCAGATCCTCACAAATACTTGTTATTTTTCATTTTTTAAATTATTGAGATCCTAGTGGGTATGAGGCGGTATCTCATGGGTTTGATGTGCATTTCCCTAATAATTAATGACGTGAAAGAGCTTCATAGGCATGTTGATCATTTGTATATCTTTACTGGAAAAATGTCTATTCAAGTCCTCTGCTCATTTTTTAAATAAATTGCCTGTCTTTTTTCATGTTGAGTTGTAAAGCGTTCTTTCTAAAGGGTGGAACAAAAGTAAGTTCCCAGTTGTGAGTATGCAAAACACAGAGTCTATTCTTGTATTATTATTTATTGATTATTGTATTATTTTCATTTGAACAACTGTAAACCTAATTTTCCCCCATCCTGTATTGTGAATGCAGTTAATACCACTGAATTGTTCATTTGAAAATGGTTAATTTTATGCTATTTATATTTTATCTCAATAAAAACATATCCTGTATATTAGTACACTTATTTAAAGTTCAAAAATGTATTTTTAAAAAATATTTTATTTATTTATCTTTAGAGGGGAAGGGAAGGAGAGAGGGAGAGAAATATCAATGTATGGTTGCCTCTGGTGTGTCCCCTGCCGGGAACTGGCCTGCAACCCAGGCATGTGCCCTGACTGGGAATCGAACCGCGATCCTCTGATTCGCAGGCCCGTGCTCAATCCACTGAGCTACACCAGCCAGGCGAAAAATGTATTTTTTGAAGTCAGATGTTATGGTAGTGGTTTTGAGAAGATGGAGAGAGTAGTTGTTGGGAAGAGATATGAGGAGAAGTGCAGACGTGCTCAAATCAGTTAACTCCTCCTGTTATCTTGTACTTGCCCATTAGGTCTTGGCTGTTAGACGACCTGAAGCCTGCTTGAGCCTGAACTTGAAACTGCTCAAAGCTAGGTGTGATGTAGTGCCTTCCCAGATGATGTCACACTGCGATAAAGGTAATATTTTATTTAGGAGGGATTAATCAATCATATTCTGTCAACAATTCAAAAGTGCTTTGAGAAGCCTATGTCATTGGGAAGGAACTTCTTTCTAGCCCTTTATCTTCTACTCACACACACAGTCAGAGAGACTAATAGTGTACCTTCAAAGGTAGGTGGCTCTCCCTTACTTTGTAAGCTTATGAATTCATCCTCTGTATTGACTCTGTTACGATCTTTGGTTATTCTTTTAAACTGGCAATGTTCTATTTCTTAATCTGAATGGTGCTCTGATAAGGGGGGAACCAAAAAAACCCCAGAATTTATTTATAAAAAATTGTGTATTTGTTCTTACATGTTTAAACTTCAGTCACCTTCAAAGTACTCTCCATTTGATGCAATATACCTATTGAGACATTTTTTCTACTGTTTAAAACTGTTTTTGAACATGTCAATTTTGATGCCTTTTAGTGCTTCTGCTGTTTTTTGCTTCGTCTCTTCCACATCAGCAAAACATTTCCCTTTGAGGACTTTTTTCATTTGGAAAAACAAAAAAAGTTGCTTGGGGCAACACTGAGTAAATAGGGAGGGTGGGACACAAGGGACATGCTGGTTTTGGTAAAAACTGCTGACCACCCCAGTGTGGTGTGGGCAGTCACCTTTGTAAGTCAGCCATCATGAAATGGGCAAACGTGTTGACAAAGTCTTCAGAAAAAATTGACTGAAGCCAAACACAGCCTCTTACAACAATACCAGCTGGTACACTGATACAGATGGGTTCCTATAACATTCACCAAGTGTGGGAAACCTGTACTACAAGGGGCCTTCCCTCCAGAAGATTATTTCATTTTTAGGGTACTCCCCCCTCGTATAGGTATGTTCATTTTGTGACACATCACAGCTTTCCAAGCTTAGACTTGTGCACTTTTCTGTGTATGTGTAAGCTTTCAGCATATAGTTTTATTTGAAAAAGCAGAAATAGTAAAACACAAACTTCAGATCTTCTGAAAACCTGGGCAACCAGACTCCTAATTTATTAATTTATTAGCTATTTCTTTATGCCTCAAGTTTCGAGGTGGTTTCTTGCAAATCTTTAAGAAAAGACAACACAATGACCCATAGTCTCTGGTTCATGTGACTTTTTTCCTTGCCCACCTTATTGATTTTTCTTCTATTTGGTTAACATGCACTGTATTAGTTTATAGCAAAGTTGATTAATTAATTCAGTCATTCAACTAATTTTATTTATCATGCACTTTTGTCCTAGGCCTTTATGTGGGACCAGAGATTCAAAGAATGTTAAGAATCATATAGTATGGTGATTGTATTAGCATTGATCCTTATTTGGAGTGAGGAAGAAAATTATCTAAGACACTTCTTGCTGTGAAATATTTTACTTTATGATAGGCAAATTATATTTCCCTTCTGTTTGTCAATCTTAAGAGTTATATCTTTGATTTAGACAGTAAAAACAAGGGCATTGTTTACTTCTTTTTTAGATTTTTAAAATTTATATATCTTTAGAGGGGAAGGGAAGGAGAGAGTGAGAGAGATATCAATGTATGGTTGCCTCTTGTTCGTTGCCTGCTGGGAACTGGCCTGCAACCCAGGCATGTGCCCTGACTGGGAATCGAACCTTGATCTTCTGGGTCATGGGTCTGGGCTCAATCCACTGAGCCACACCATTCAGGGCAGAAGTTTACTTTTCAACATAGTCTATGGTGAGAGGAAGGAGGAAAGAGAAAGAGTAGAAATTAGAAGATAAATTGTTACTTCTAGCTTTCATCTTTTAGAATACTTGATGAAGGTTATTACTTTGCTTGAGAAGATGAGGTAAGCCATAGTAATTTTTAAACAGGTAAAGAGCAGAAAGAAGTGTGGCAGGGACAAGTTCTGAGTGGTAGGGTGACAGGACAGCAACAAGGGCTGCCATTGAGTGATGGACGTGGCAAATATGATTTAAGAACTTAGTCCAGCCCTGGCTGGTGTGGTTCAGTAGAATGAGTGCTGGCCTGCAAATCAAAGGGTCGCTGGTTTGATTCCCAGTCTAGGGCACATGCCTAGGTTGCCGGCCAAGTCCCCAATAGGGGCGCATGTGAGAGGCAACCACACATTGATGTTTCTCTCCCTCTCTTTCTCCCTCCCTTCTCTTCTCTTTAAAAGTAAATAAATAAAAATCTTAAAAATAAAGAAGAACTTAGTCCAGACTGAGCCACTTATAGCTCTGAGTGAACTCAGCTCAGGAACCATTAAAAAGTTTAAAGTTTCTTGGGACAGAATTCAAAAAAGAGAGAGAGCAGGCACTAGGAGAAAAAAAAGTAAGAAAGGAAGAGAAAATAGATAGAACACAGAATTCACCTCTCTGTGCTACAGGCTTTTCTTATTTGAAGGAACATGGAGCAGAAAGGAAGTTACTGACAACACGGTACATGATGAGGGCTCCGAGAGAGTCGGTTCCAGGCTCTGACAATGGCACAAGGGGATCATTTCAATGATTATTACAAATTGATGTTTTGTTTTTAATGACTGGAGTCTATTGAAGAATTGGAGTTTTCCATTTGGGTGGGATCACTTGAATTATAGATTAATATGATGGATTGATTTATTTTTAGTTCGTACCACAAGGAGACAAGTGCATTGATGACTACCGGCCAAACACACCCAGGAACACACCTGAAGTTGAATGAATTGGGTTTGTTGACTCACCGCCATGCGGGAGAAATGGGGAACTGCAGGGTGTCTGTGGGAGGGTGTTACAAAGAACATTATAGGGTTTGGACTGTGTTAAGTGATTTGGGAAAGGATTCCAAAAGATAGGAGGAATGAAGCTATGCAAGGGCCATGACTGGTAAAGAACAACATGGAATTATATGGCTGGAAAAAGCCCATGCTTTGTGCTCAGACATCTTATGGAATGGTCTTACCTCTGTTTTTATACTTTATGGTCATAGAGAGGCCTTATCTGATGTTTATGTTTTATGAAATCGCTTCTGTTCACCACCAAGACCTAAGTGTGAATACCAGGGCAGCACTGAGAAACACCAGATCCTGGGCAACACCACCAGGCCCGCTTCTAGATGTCAAGGACTGCTTTTCTGTTTCTCAATGAGCAGAATATAATTATAAATCAAGCCTTTTAAATCAGGTGATATACTAGTTAAGAGTAGATTTTGTCACATTAAACAAACATCCCCGAATAACAGTGGCTTAAACAATAAAGATGTCTTTCTCACTTTCATATATAAAATAGTTCTGGAAGTAGGTGTGGCATAGCTGGAAAGGTAGCATCGTGATTACGAGGGATCTGGGTTTCTGCTATCGTGGTGCTCTTTCTTAGCCTTTATCACTTGGGTTTATGGTCCAGGGTGGCTACTTGAGCTCCAGCCATCACACTAAACTTCTATTCAGCAGAAAAAGGAAGGAAAGAAGACTGTCCATTAGTTCTCTTTAAGGAAACTTCCTGGATGTACCATTCTACACATGTACTCACGTTTCATTTGCTAGCACTTGATTATAGAGCAAAGAGGTTTGTGAAGTGTGATCATTTAGTTAAGCAGCTGTGTGTTCACTAGGATTATTGGAGTTCTTTAATTAAAAGAAAAGTAATGATTGGCTACTGGGGGGCTACAAATATCTGGAGTTGGGATAATACATCTGCCATAATGGGTTGTATAAAGGCTTTTGTTGTATGCAAATATCCCTCTCTTTGGTGAAACACTGAGCAGCTAATTATGTTTAAAGGATGCCTCCTTTTTGCTCTTTCTTTTGTAATAATGTCAAGAGTTCAAGTTTCCAAAGTGAACTCTCTTTTCGGCCGTTAGAAGCTTTGCAGCTTGATTGAAAAGAATGCCGTGATTCAGCTGGCCGAGTTGCTAGGCTGCCTAATAATTTCCCTCTAGCAGCAGGGAAGAAATAGTGGTCTTGTTGGAAATATTTAACTTAAAATGGATAAAAATTATTCTTGCAAATTTATTTTTAAGAATAACTAAATTCCTTTGCTCAGAAGAGCTGTAAAATGACTTTGTGTTCAGTTTTTTTTTAAAGGGAGGTAATAAATAAGGTGAGTGAAATTGTAAACAAAAAGTTCAAGTTGGCACTATAACTACATGCCGACATCTGGGCTGGAAATGTGAGAAAATTGTAAAGAATTTGAAAAGGTTCAAAGGCTCAGGTTATTAAAGTTTTAATAATCTTCTTTTCTGCAGGGCTAACCCCCTGCTATTCTTTCAATGTAGTAGAAAAACAAAATATGGATAAAATTGTAGTTAATTAGAGCTGAATCTTCCTTGGAAAACCAATAGAAGTCACTTGGGATTTTTATAGAAGCTGAGCTTTGGGAGCTGTGAGTCTGAAAAGGGGCAACCTCATGTAAGCAATCTGGAGGACTTCTGTTAGATTTTAATGAAATAGGATGCATTTTTCTTATACAAAGTACCCTATCAGTTCATTCATATATTTGATTGGAAAATACTATTTTGCAAGAACTATCTATAAAAATAATCTCATTTAGTACTTTAGCTTTTTTCCCATTGGTCAGAATAAAACAAAATATCGCTGATAGCAATATGTTGATGCACAAATGACATATCTTCCATCGATCACCAAGTTTTCTTGTTTTTAAATGTATTTTATTGATCGTGCTATTACAGTTGTCTCTTTTTTCTCTCCTTTATTCCTTCCTGCTCTGTACACTCCCAAATTTTCTTAATTAAAGAAAAATATCCCATTATACTTGAAATATAGTAAAAATTGTAAAAGTAATTTCTCTTATGGAGAAAATACAGTTTATTTTTACCAGAAATTTGTTTTAATATCAGTGTTGCTATTTTCCTGTTTGAAATTAGTTTTCTCTTAAAGGCATCTTAAAAGTCTATAGTACATCAATATATAATGCAGCATGATCTTAGTATGTGCTGCTTAGGATTATATTTAGCGTCTGAAGCATTTAGCATCGGTGTGTACACATATACCCATGAAAATATGAAGTCACATGTATATATTTGAAATATGCAGACACAAGGAATACTTTAAATTGTGTTGCATCAAGGATGGTGAAAGAATTTTACTCATTAGGATCCAGCCGTGAGCACTGAAATATGATTTGCAGGAGATGAAGTTTGGAGTTGTTTTAATAGGCTAAGTGATTCCAAATGCAAGTTCAGATCGCAGACTCCCAGGCTCTTTGTGAGACTAATTGACTTTGCTGTAGAGTTTTGGCAAAGCTCTTATTATTTTTACTACATTTTCCTTTTTAATAATGTAAAATTGAACTAACTTCTAAAATTCAAGTTCCGCTTTATGAGTTTGTTAGCCCTTCCTTCACCAAATTAATGACTGACTGGGCAAGACAGCCAAGAATGCTTACCGCTCTGGGCATTTGTTAATTGGTTGTTCGTTGGCCTATATATGAGGGAAAATTATTGCTACTATAAAGCAAAGAGTGTAAAGGAAAAGTAGTGATATAAATATGGAGCTGGAATAGGCAGGGAAATCTAGTGATGTAAAAGTTCTGCTTTTCTGCTAGATGGCTCCCCTAGGATGACTGCAAATACACTGAAAATAAAATGCAGCAGACCAGATTTTAACGTAGAAATTAATGTTTTGGTAACTCTTGGAAAAGAAGAGTCATTGTTTTGGTTTGTTTGTAAAGCTTTAATAGTAAACTTATTCTGCTTTATAAAGAAAAGGTGAGCTCACAGAACAAATAATAAATAGGAAAATTTCCCTTTGAAACTTGCTACAAAAGTCATTTGCCTCTCTGCACTGGGAGAGCGATTAGAAAGAAATGAAGATTCCAAGACTCTGGAATTTTTGACCCTTCAACGATGTGAGGTGTGCATTCATCCCACTTCTCTAGGCCTGACAGTCCTTGGAAATTTTCTTTGGAATATCTTGGGGGAAAAGCCTCAGGCTTTAAGACATTCTTTTCTTGTCCCCTTCCATCTCCATGCATGGTTCTCTCTCCATTCTCCTTAGAAATGCCAGTCAGACACTGTTGCAACTCCTGTTTTAGGCTAGAGGTCCAGGGGTCTGGCTCATGTTGCAAAGGTTTCCAACAGCATCAGGTAGTTCACTTTCAGCTGGGCTCCGTTCAGAAGGCTAACACGGTCCGGAAAGGCTGCATGACTCATTACCAATTCCTAATTCCCTGGGCCATCCGGTCCCCTGGCAGAAAGGCTTCTCATGAATTTGCATTGCAAATTGAAAACATGCTGTCAACAGCAACAAGTCCAAAAGATGTTTACCTTTAATTTTTCCAAGGCAAGCATTGTGGATGTTTTTGTACAGGAGCAGCCGTTTAGATGCTCTCCTGTTTCTGGGGTGGGTGGTGGTGTGACAAAGGGGTTGTCACAATCTTTTGATAGAGAGAAAAATTAGGTGGCTACTCATTGGGATTCTTACCCATGCTGTGCTCCCGACTTTTCAGTGAATCCTGCAATAAAACTCTGCATGGGCCCTCCGATGGCACGTGTCAAGGCTGTTCCTAAGGTTCTAGGGACTTAGGAGGTCTCCTGGTGAAGGCCTTCTTTTGCAGATAAGTAAACTGATGTGCAGATTGGTTATGTCACTCCTCCAAAGACACTCAGGTAGTTAGCATGATGGTTGAATCTAGAAGTTAGGGTTCCCGGATGCTCCATGCTTTCCCAGAGTTTATGGTCCTGGGATGAAGAGTTGTTAATGATTGAAGTGTAGAAAACAAAAATTTAGATGGAAACTAATTGGTAAGTTTTCATTAAAATGGAGAACATTGGGACACAAACTTCAAAGGAAAAATATTTGATCTTTGAACCCTGTTTGAGTCTTGTTTGCCAGGGGATGCCCATCTACTTCCAAAAAATACTATTAGAAGTAGTTCATCGGTGCAGCTAGGGTGAAAGTTTCTTTTCATCTTGCCGTGATGCCGACTGCTCCCTGTGGGGCCGGTCCATTTGGGGCTGAGCAGAGGCCAGGCTATAGAAGTGTGGGTAACAGAGGCTGGCTGAGCCCAAACCATTAGGGTATCAGAGAGCCTTTCTTTAAAGGCTTGTTTTAAATGGTGAGTTTCCCCTTCACCCATAAATGAGTTGCATGTATAAACTAAGTTTGGTCACCAAGTCACAAGTCCTCCTCTGAGATCAGGCAAACATTCAAGCAAGTGGGGAAAAGGAACTTAACCCATTGTGAACTTTGAGAGAAGAAACACCAATTTTCCTATAGCAGCCAAGGGGAAGGGAACCTGGTTTGGGCCAGAGCAGGAAGTGGGAGTCCCAGTCAAGATAGGCTGATCTCACTGGGGGCTTTCCATAGTCCATAAGCCAGAGGAGTTTTACTAAATAGTTCTTTCAGCCTAGTACACATGGGAGGAAACTCAGTACTCTGAGAGAGTCCTGTGAAGTCTGTGAGAAATAAGCACCACACAAAATGTTCCCAACATAAGGAAATGAGAAAGTGCAGAAGCACACGCCTGACTGGAGGCAACTGACTCTCAGAGATAAAGAAATGAGAGAGTAGAGACACAACTGCAGAGAAAAAAAATTGAGGCACATAAATGATAGGGGACTCAAGACCTGGAAAAGTTTAGCTTAAGGTAAAAAGTTATAAGTCTAGCAAGTATGTCTATGTTAAAGCTTTTGTTTCAGAAACTACAGATAAGGCCCATCCTGGCTCCTGGGAAAACAATCTTCTGATTAATAGAAGATTACTGCCTGGGGACAACTGGAGGCAGTAATCTTTGTGTTCCAGGGAGAAACAGATGACCACCGTCCCCTGGGAACAGCTAACTGTCCAGGACAGGAATGTTGCAGCTTCTGAATCTCAAAGTCCTCACTGCATCTTATTTATTCCCTGCCCCACTGCCACCACTTATAAAAGGTCTGGCCTGGAAAGAAAAGACAAGATGGTCTGTTAGGGTGTGAACCCGCCATCTTCTCAGATTTCCGGCCATCTGAATAAAGCATCCACAAAGATTCAATCGCTGTCATTGCTTATTGAGTTTGGTTGTGACAGGCAGCCTGAACGCTAGTGTCTTTTCCAGTTACAAAAAGCGGCTGGGCTGGAACTGGGAGGAGTCCTAGTTCCATCAGAGTGGAGTGCTCTGGTCATGCTGTCTGGCTACCTCTGCCTTCCTGAAGAGCTTCATCTGACCATGACCTTACAGAAGACGACACGTGGACAGCTGCTTCACAATTCACTGTGACTCTAGCAAGTCATTTAAAACTTTTTGGACCTTGCTTTTTTCCTGTTTATGGAAAGTCTATGCAATAAAATTCTTCTCCTCATCAGACAAGTGTCTTTTAAAAGGATTTCCCACAGCAGATAATTGTGAGGCAGTGAGGGAATATGTTGGTTTTGGAATCAAACAAATTTGGGACCATCACATGGAAGACATTATACATGTTTCTTTTTTTTTGCATTAAAAAATTCAAGATTTTTGCTTAAAAATCAAAATGGGTAGCAAAAGAACAGAAAGAGAGACCTCACTCAGGACTAACTTAGGTCTTATTCTTCTTGTAGGGAAGTGACCCCAAATACTTTTATTGGAGGTGATACAATTGCATGAGCAAAAAATGTTGAGTTCTAGGTGATGTTCATTCCCAAGCAAGTCTGCATGTCATAAAATTGGAGCTGAGCAACTTGATGAAATGTGGCTCTTGGGAAAGAGGAGTTGCCTAGTTCCACCGTCAAGAGGACGTGTGCCATGTAGAATAAACACCAAAGGAAAGTGTGTCACCTCAGAAAACTGAGTTTAAGTTTCACTTCTCCTTTACTCAAGGAGCTTTAACCCATCAGTACTATGTAGCTCAGGACTAAACAGGACTGGAAAACTTGGAAAATTTTTCTTTTTGGAAACTGATGGATTTGAAAGTCAAGGTGTAGGCATTTGGTTGGCGTTCACCTCTGGGTTTTCAGAATTTTATTTCTTAGCTTTCATCAGCAAGTTGTACCTTGAGTCAGGGTCATGGGCCCTGGGATCGTTTTCTTTGGGGTTTAGTTGGACCAGTGTCAAAAGATGTCAGGAGTGAGTGTTTGATTCTGAGATGAAGTCATTTAGACTGGTGATCTTAAAAGAATCAATAGGAAAGAGGAAGTGGGAGGGAGAGTCAGGTTAAGGGTGCCTTGAACAAGAGAATGAGAATAGAGTCCAATAAACACCAAGGGATAGCGTAGGTTGTAAGGGTCCAAGACAACTCCTGCTTTGTCCAGGTCTTGCTACTCTTATAGGCATGCCTTTGCATAAACCAGGAGTCTGATACTCATTAATTCTCTGAAGGTACCTATTGGTGAACCTTTAAGACCCACACTCAGTAGTTAATTTCCTACCGACCTAAGTTATGAAAGCTAATTATTATGAAGTTGATGGAATTGAGATTTAAGACACCCTTTGGAGTCTGTAACTTCCTTATTTCTATTTTTAAGACTAGTTACACTGGTAGTTACTATCAAGAATGTCCTCTGGAAGTTTCTGTATGAAAGCTGGAAAGCTGTGTTCCAAGTAGTTCTTCCTTTTAACTGGGCTCAGAGATAGTGACTCATGGGGACTTAATTGAGCATTTATATCTATTCTCTTCTAAAAAGCTTTCAAAATGCTAGCAACGTGACATAAAAGGGGCCACCTTGAGGACTGTCCCAGTTTTCTGAGGACACAGGAATTGGTGATCTGTGGAGGTGAAAACTGGGGTGCTGAAAACAAACGAGACTCGAGGCTTGTTCCTTATGTCCCTGGCTGGGTCTGTCACAGATATGCTGGCCTGCTTTCTTTTGGGGACAAAGAACAGCACTGTTTAATCCTCCTGTTCGAGCCAAACTCCAAAGGGGGTAATTACATTCTGTCTCCTGAAATTCCCTTTACAATTGCATCTGGGTGACGTGCATTCAATGGCCCAGGGTATTCCTGTACGCTGAGAAACAGCTGCCATATTTCGTCCCCAGCAAGGTGTCTCACTCATGGCTAGTGTTAGCAGTGCACAGTTTGACTTTGTCCCCAGCTTATAAATAAGAATGGGGTCTCTTACTGTAAAATTCATTGAGTAGGGGATCCAAACACCAGCTCACTGGAACATTATGTATCTGTGGCTGACCCCTGGGCACACCTGGTTTAATTGTGCTTGAAGAGTACAGTCATGTGGATAATCATATTTTTAAGAAAAGGACTAATTTAGAGCAATTTTGACTGGTTAATAAAGTACAAGGTAAAGATTTTGGGTTCAGGGGAAAAACACAATCCAGAAGCAGAGTTTTGACCCCACTAAAATCATTAACTCAGTTTAGTTTCCTGACAAGTAATTATTCTTTGCTATATAACACTGATATTAATGTCATTGTAAGTGGGCTAAAACATTCTTAGGAAAAGATTATATGTTTGTTTAAATTCCTAGAACAGATCTTCATAATATAAGAAAAATTAACCAAGCTCGTTAGAATGAAATACATGCAAAATGGTATGTTACTTCTCTTAATTTTTGGAGAAATGGCAACTAAGATGATAATCCTCTTCTTCATGGAAACTAGGAAAACCTGGGCAAGATGTTGGTTTTAATAATGATATTTCAAGCCGTTCCTTTCATTGTCGTAGAGAATGGTACTGAATGAAGAGGGGTGTGTTTAAACTTCACCAAGAGTTTTCATCAGGAGAGTGGAACCAAAGAAAGGAGAGGAATCATTAACCACAGAAGTGACTGAAGTGGTTTAATAATTATGTTATTTCAAGGGAGAAAAAAGGATTTGCCCAAAGTAAAAGGGGAAGAGAAGGATTGATAAATAGAACTGATTTCCAACCTAGGTAGGCAGCTCATGAGACTACTAGTGGGAAAGGTCTATTAACTAATTGATCTGCTAGACTCGATGGAGAACTCCAGCTGGAGATCAAAGACAATTCTTTGCTACAAAGGCAAGTGGCAACCTTGGACCAGATGTTTTTCTTCCAGCTCTGTCATGCTTGATAACTGGAGAGTACGGCTGAATCTGGCTACAGGCCTTGTTCATCCAACCACTGATCTGAAAAGCAAGGAGGGTGTGTGCACACATACACACGTGTCCATACACAGGTTTGAAAAAGGGATGAGCAGCTTCAAAGTCAAAGGGCTCAGAATTTAAAGTTAGTTTGGGAGCTAAGAAATTATTTTTCTATTTATCTGCAAAGTGTCAACTGCCAACTGTTAAAAAGGTTTCTATACCTTAATTGTCCTGTCATTGCTATTTATAATATGCACACAAATGCAATATAATACATATTTATTACAATGAAATCAATGATATTTTGAATAATGGATAAAATTATAAAGATTCAAATACTGTTAGCTTATGTGTTTTCTTCTATGTTTAAAGTAAAAGTGAGATTTAAAGTAAAGTAAAAGTGAGAAAAAATTCCAAACGTAATTCTTTAAAGTCATTACCCTAGAATTGTTTGTTTACATATGTTACCACTTTTATTCTTTCCAATTTTAACCATGTATTCTGGATGTTTTTTTTCACATATGGATAGAATGTTATTTGTGATAAGGCAAAATATTTGGTTTAGAAGTTTCTTTGGAATGTATGTAGATTTATCAATATTTTTTTCTACGTACTTTAAAAGATTTCTGCATTATTAGACATTTTGAAAAATGAGATGTCTATAATTACGTTCATGTGGTTGGTTTGGTCTGGTCTATGACCTGTGGTCTGGTATATTTATATCCGTAACAAGTTCCCACGTGCCCCTGATACTGCTGGTGGGGGAACTTCCCTTTAAGTAGCAAGGATATAGACAAACCTGGATTTGCATTTCGACTTTAACTATTGCAGGTCTCTACAAGCTTGGGCAAGTTTCTTCATTTTTATTTCTCTGAGTTTGTTCATCTGTGACATTAGGGGTAGTACGGTTCCTGTCTTCCTGGACTGCTGTGGAGATTCTATGAGATGATGAATTTGGCATGGTACGAGCACATGGTAATGAGTAATTGAGCAGGGATGTTTGCTCTAACTGTGATAAAAGCATGCTTTGCTGGGAGATGATCAGGTTTGAGACATGATAATAGAATGTCAGCTGCTAGGGAACTGGAATTTGAATCACTTTCCCAAGTCTTCTAGATTTCATTCTTTGTGCAACAGTTTGGACCAGCAGAAAAATAATTGACTGCCTTTGAATCATATTTCTTGGAATGAAGTTCAAATTGAAAGGGATCACAAAGGAAAAGTTATAGAAGCACTTTTGTGTTTTATTGCTCTCTTGTTTGAAGTAATTTCAAAGTTTAAAAAGAAATGTTAAATTTCCCACATATGATATCTGGGATTGTTTCTCTTTCAAGGCCCAGACCTATCATCAACTCAGTTCAACAAGTTTTCACTATGCACTATCATTCCTTCCCACAGAAGGTATGCACTAATTGATGGGAAGTAGGCAGTGGTGAGCAGGGACACACGTATTCAAGAGTTAGAAAATGGACACTATTGTCCCCAAGGAATTTGTAATCTAATTTTGAATAAGGTGGAACCTCACGAAATAGTTACATGGAGTGCCAGACAGGGTCCAGCGAGAAACGAAGATGAGAGGTGCAGGGAATATGCACTGTCAGATGATCCCGGCAATAATCTGGCAGCGCCATTCTTCGTCAAGGGCTGGGCGGCCACTTGAGCATCCGGTGATATTTTATGGGAAACCCCCCAAGCAGTGGGGGAAATAGCTTTAAAGGGATTCAGTTGAGCAAATGAACACAAAATGGGCTAAGTTTAACTAGGGGTGGGGATGATTAGTCACTGTTGAAAATGATGCCTGGAAGTAGCTCTCCAAAGAGCAAATTCCATTTTTCAAGCATGCGTGTTGTGACACATTTTTTTTTTTAAATTTTGCAGGTGACACTGAAAATGCTAAAGTAGTCTAAAGTTCAATATATGTGACCAGTAGGGGGGTCTGGTTCCAAACAATGACAACAACAAACAACAAACCTCCCAGCATCCCACTTACTTTGAAAACTGTCAACAGATTCAATCTATTCTACGCAGGACGGAAAATCCTGCTGACCTTCCAGTCATCAGAGGGATAAGCTGGAACAGGACAGGAATTTTCTTCATCTTTTCCTCTCAAGTCAGGAAGGCTAAGACAGACCTTGTTTGTAGCCAGCGAGCGAGATATATGCAGAAGATTGGCTGCAGGTCTTGGACCCTGGAGAGGGCAATTACTCATCGCTTGGGCTGCAGTTAGAGACAATTTTTTTCTGAGGGTTTGAGAGGAGGACCAGTGAGAAGAGCATTCTGATCAGGCCATCCACCTCCTGTGCCTGGATCAGGTTATGACTCTCAGTGCTGTTCTGGTAGCATGGGGTGGGGAGCATTCGCCTGTCTGAAAGCTGGGTTCTGGGGTGAAGTCCAAGTTTGTTCAAGTTTAGTTTACCACCTAAAGGGTGGGGGTTGTCTTTCTGACGCAGCAGGAGCCCCGCCACACCTAATCTCTGCCTGTAACAGAACCACAATTATGTCAGATGATAATACTGAAGTGACTAATGATTGTGACCTCATTAAAAGAGGCAGGAGACAACCTCCTGCTGCCGATAGGCATAGTAGTCACCACCGCTGGTTCTGTCACTCACTTATCTCATCCTGGTTTTTAGAGTGCTAGAAGAGGAGATTTATGGGAAGTTTCTGTGAGTTCTCCTTCTCCCTGGGAGCTAATCTGGCTCACAGCCCTCCCTTCCAAGCACCCACTCCCGGTTAATTGCCTTAGCAGTCAGACAGGATTAGTGCGGACCTTTATTTCTTGGACCCGTCTTTCTTCATAAAAGAAAATACTGCATGGCTTTGGTGCACTTTGTTCTTCCTGTATTGTGTAAATTACTTTGATTTTAGACATGTTCGTAGGTTGGGGGACTGGGATGATTTAGACTAAAAACCACAGAAGCACTTCTGTGTCAACTCCTCAACTGTGTGTGACGTTCATGTGCAGAGACTGCTGGCAAGTCCCACGATGTCTAGCTAGGTCTGGGAGGTCCCTCCCTGACTCTGGGACTGGCTGACGTCCCTGCTGCCCCAGCCACAGCTCTCCTGGTCATCAACTTCGGTTGCTCCTAATTATTCTCACTGACATCACTGCCAACAGAATGGCTAACAAGGGGTGTCTGTATATTCTTGTGTTCACCCACCTTGTCCGTGTGTCATTTAGGTTAAGTCCTCAGAGACAGAACTAATAGTCCCCTAGTAAAATTTTAATGGTGGGCATGCTGGAGAAAATAAATCCACGCTTTTCTCTATAAATGCAGCCTGGTATTGTGTGAATATCGCTTTGGGAATTGAAAATATTTTATATGCATACATATATATTTTTTAAATACATATTTTATATATTATCTATTTATGTGTAAAAATATGTTTACATATGATTGTGTGTATGTATGTATTTGCATATATACATACAATTTTCACCAATTTTGTGGAAGATTTAGAATAAAAACTACATAATATTTATGTTTATGTATAAATATATCAAAGCATAACTTTATATGTAATATTTACATATGTATATGTAAATATATTAAATACTCTTATTTATATAAATATGTATGTACATGTGTGTGTATATATATATACACACACATATATATATGATACAATTTGTTATTAAGTAACTATATGCCCTTCAACAAGTTACTTGGCCTCCCTCCCGAAGCCCTACTTTCCTGATCATGAAGCAGAGGTGGACTGATTTTTCTTAGATGCCTCTATCTACGTTATACTGTCTTTATAGATCCCAGAAGTGTTTTTAAAAAGAAATGCACAACTTAAAATTTCTATTTGTTTTGCAGTTCACTCTAATATCTTAGTCAGCAAGAGCCAAGATTTATAAAACCAGTCCTTTTTCATTTTGAATTTATGGGGACTATTTTCTTCCTTTAGTGAAATCCTTCAGGAATATTTGTGAGAAGAGGGAGCTGGGCTAGTGTAGGGCTGGTGATGTCTTTGGCAGGGAGGGCTGACTGAGGGATTTTGATGAACTTTGAGGGGCTTCAACCTGGAAAGGGGGGCTGCCACAAAGCGTACACTGCCATGACCCTTTCTGCAAGAAGGAAGAGGCCTGGCTACAGGTATTGCCATGGACTTGTGTCCAATGCTTGATGCTTCTTTAGTTCAAGGATGGGGTTTCTGTAGAGGGCAGTGACAGGCTGAATGAAGATTCAAGGTGACTTTTCTTGGGCATGTTACCAAATATGTCCCCAAACTGCTTTGTTTGATTGATGGTAAAACAAGACGAAACAAAATGTAGCCACTCTTCTCCTGAGCTTTCATGTGAATTGGATCAGGCAAGTCACGGCCAAAGAAAAGCAATAAATGGCATTAAATTGCCATTTTAGGAGCCTAATGCCATCAAAATGACAGGATAGGACTTTTCTACCCTCTTCCCCCTTGAAGAACCCTGATTTTGACAATCAGCCACAAAGGAGAATGCTTCTGTGGGAATCGGAAAGTCCAGTTGAGAAGTTCCTGTACACCATTGGAGCAAAATAAAACCTGAGCTTGGATGCAGTGAAGAAGGTATGGCGGAACAGTTTCACTTCACTGGGTCACTCACTCCTCACCAAGGCAGCACAGCCTGGTGCCGAGGCAGGCCTGGTCACCCTCAACTTCTCCCATAGAGGAAAGTGCATGTGTGAGTAAGTACCTGGCTTCTCCAGCTGTGTGGGACACCACCCACTTCTTTCTCTCCTCATGCAGAACTCCAAGTGTTCTGCACAACTGGGAGACAAAGAGATGCTCTCATAGGACACCAAAGGGATGGGGTTCTACTAAGCGCTCTGTGGACGCCATCAGGGAACTCACCCACAAGGCACTGGGAACGCCTTGCCTGTGGATCTCCCTAACTGGCCCACAGGCACCCCCGATACTGTACTCATCTCGCCCTCCTGTCTCTACACCCTCATTTGTGGCTGGTGCTCTGAGCATGGGGAGCACAAGACTTTAAAGAAGTCTGGTAAGCAGGACAGGATGAAAGCATGCAAACTTGTGCATTCAGGGGTCAGTATTCTAGAGAAAGCAAATAGGAGTCTGTAAGTGCCCAGCCTGATTTTGCAGGATGGAGAGAAAAGAGATAACCTAAGAATTCCCTCCAAAGAGGGAGCAAGAAGTGTGGAATAGGTGTATCTGTTACCATATGTATAGATTAGTTAGTAATAATAAAGAAAGCAGGGAGAAGTAGATATTAAACTTAGTAAATTGGGAACATGAAACTGTTTGCTTCAATAGGAAGCTACAGTTTTACAGCCCAGGGGATCATAGTAGCGATCTGCCAGGGGGATTATCACTGCTCCTTTCCCACCTCCCATACTGGATTGTTGGGGGACACAGGTGGCAGTTCTTGACCATAGAGGCCTGTCAGTCTAACTAGGAGATGAACCCTTTCAAAATCCTGCAAAAGGTTGTGAGTTGACTGGGTATTTTGAATAAGCACCTGGTCTGTCCCAAACCAAAGCTAATATAAGCCCAGGGCAACAAAGAAGTTCTCTCTCTCTATCACTTGGTGACCTGCATTTGCCTGGTGCATTCAATCATTCTCTCTCACCCGAGAATAATCAACCACGTGGGTCTAGCCGTTACCAGGGCCTGCAGTGGAGTGTACGGGCCCCAAAGGACTACGTTTTAATGTGAAACAGGAACTCTGAACACTGGCTTTTGCTTCAGCCTTGAGAATGTGTTTTTCTTTTTTCCATGGTGGGATGGACAGAGATGGGACAGAGGGGACAGGGAGGCAGCCTTCCACACGAATAAACTATCTCGCCAGAACATAGTCTCCCTTGTGTGGGTCCTTGGAATGCTTTCCTTGAGATCCCATGAAAGAGCCTGATTTCTACTGACAACATAGTCATTGAAAGACTCTGAGAAAGCCTCAGAAGCAGGAGGGATTTCTTCCCAGAAGCCAGTCAGTAAAGACTGGAGAAGGTGACCACTTCCTCAAATGCGAAGAGGGCAATGTGAGACTTCAAAGAACGTGAAAAACAAGGAAATGTGGCACCCAGTATTAGAGTAATTCAGTTTAGAGAGTGAATGATAAACCTAAACATCTCTGAGTTTTGAGCAAAATAAAATAGACAAGAAGGCTACTCCGAGCCTACTCGTCCAACAAGGCTCCCATTCCCACCCCATCACATTGTGTGGCTCTATTAGTTTGCCACAGGCAGAAAGCTTTAGCGGTTTGGAGAGGCTCACAAGCTTATATAACCTGAAGAATGGTCTCACCATATGAGATTTTGCTGAACTAGATATAGAGTCAGAGTAGACTGTACATTATCTTTTGCTATTGAAATTAATATAGTGAAACTTTTCAGACTAACTGGTAAAATTTTTTTCAAAGTAATTTGCATCACTAGACTAAATATAACTTTTTCTCAAGAATATTTTGGATAAGTCTAAACCATTTTTTAATGAAAGTTTTCAGTGGGGAATGTAGGCAAAGGTTGGCCTCTGTTTCATAACTTCTAGCAAAACTAGACGAACTAGGCAGACTACATGGCCAGCGGTGTGGGAAGCTCCGGCAGGTAGGCCAGATCTGGATTACCACTGGATTTACACAGCCCAGAGCTAGGAATGATTTTTATGTTTTTAAACAGTTGAGAAAAGCCAAGAGAAGAATATTTTGTGACATGTGAATATTATATGGAATTCAAATTTCCACAAATAAAGTTTTATTGGAACACACAAATGTCATTTAAGGAAATTTGGCAATAATTATTAAAGTTTGATCCAGCACTTTTTAACTTTTCTTACAAATGTTCTCACAGGTGTGAACACATATTTATGGGCAGGGACATTCCCTGCAGTGTTGTTTGAAGTGGCAAAACACAGAAAACCACCTAAAGGTTTACAGATTGCGGTCCACTTACCCGAATGAGCAGAAAGAATGGAATGGATCTGCACGTTCTGTTATGGACCAGTCCCTGGGTGTATGGGTTTCCTGGTGTTGTGGTAACAAATGACCACACATTTTGTGGCTTAAAACAGATTTATTACATTACAGACCTGGTGGCCGGAAGTCTAAAATCTGTTTCACTGGGCTCAAGCCGGGGTGTGGGCAGTGCTGATTGCTGATTGCTGCTGAGGGGTCTAGGGAGGAATCCCTTTCTTTGCCCTTCCCAGCACCTGGAGTTCATCGGCCCTCCTCATCTCTTAGCTCCCCTCTCCATCTGCAAAGCCAGCAGCGCAGCATCTTCAACTCTGACTCTGACCTCTGCTTCCATCATTTTATCTCTTCCCTGCCTCCTTCCTATGAGGGCCCACCTGGGTAATCCAGGACACTCTCTCCTCCAGATCTTTTATTTAATTACATCTACAAAGCCCTGTTTGCCATGTACGGTTTATAGGTTCTAGGAATTAGCATGTGGACATCTTTGGGGGGATATTATTCAGCCCTTTAAGCGAAATATACTTTTAGGCAAACATAGCACCCAGGAATATGAATGGAGTGTGACCACTTGGGTAAACAAAGGAATTGTGCTTTTTGGGGCTGGAATGGGGTCACAAATTAGAAGAAAATTTGCCCTTTGTTACTTTTTATTTCTTTTTTAAAAGATTTTATTTATTTATCTTTAGAGGGGAAGGGAAGGAGAGAGGGAGAGAAGTATCAATTTATGGTTGCCTCTCGTGTATCCCCTGCTGGGAACTGGCTTGCAGCCCAGGCATGTGCCCTGACTGGGAATCGAACCAGCGACTATTTGGTTCACAGCCCGTGCTCAATCCACTGAGCTATGCCAGCTAGGGCTACTTTTTATTTCTTAAATAGAGTAGGCATCTACTGTATAAAAGTTAAAACACGGTTCTGGCCTCTTTTTTACCCAGCCTTCACAGGAGTTTCAATTGCCAGGTTCCTACCTCACCAGCCTAGGATGTAAGGAAGAGAGAAAAGAAAAATAGAGGAACCAAGTTTGATGAAAACTGGTGAAGTAGTTTTCAGCACCAAGGTAATTGAACATGAACCTGCCCTTCAAGGCCAAGCCCCCATGTGGGGTCCCGATTACTTCCTGCTGTGTTTCCCCGGACAGTGGGTGCTCTCAGCCCCTCTGCTCAGGTCCTTTTGGATTCACCAGAGGACGAAATGAACTCTCGAGCTCCGAGGCAGCACTGCTTTTTGAAATTCGCTGAGAAGACATGGGCAACGACTCTTTTCTAGTTCCCACTCCATTTTAAAATCTATTTCCTGGAGAACAATTTCATTTTAGAGTTGCAAGGGCTTCAAGATCATCAGGCTCAAACTTCTGTTAAAGACGAGGAAACTGAGGTTGACAAACTGAGGTTGACAACCAATGAAATACAATAAATACTTATTGGCTGTTGCCAGATGCCTGGCCTCGTGTGGGCTGCAAGGATGATGGTAAGACATGACTGGTCTCAGGGAACTTCTTGGTGAACTGGGACTCAGAGGGGTGGACATGATGACCTGGTTCCAGACAGGGAATTTTTGAGTAAAGAAACTGCAAGTCTCGCACAGCGTAGTCTGTCAACGAAGCTCGATAGGTTAGCCCGTCTGGAGCTGGTATCCTGGACAAGGGAATGATCAGCAGGACAAGGCCTGGCCTGTTCCGAGGGCTGTGTCTGGCTCTGCACCTGGAAGGTAAAGAGCAAGGATAAAAGTAGGAGAGAAAGTTAAGGGCAGGAGAGTCGAGATCATGGAGCATCTTATATATGTTTAGATTTGTTTTTTCTTTATCAAAAATTTCAAAAAAAAGTGACAAAAATTTCCAAAAAAAGTCAGACAATAAATATTTTAGGTTTTGCAGGCAACACACACCTCTGTCACATGTTCCTTTTTATTTTCTTACAACCCTTTAAATATGCAAAACTATTCTTAACTTGCAGGCAGGATTTGGTCCACAGGTCACCGTTTACTGACCACGGCGAGCTAAGGGAAGCGGGAAGTGGCATGCTCAGACTTGAGTTTTGGAAAGATCACTGTGGCGGCTGGCAGTGTGGCAGAGCGATGGTGGGGGGTGGGGGTGTGTGTCGGGAAAGTGAGGTGGGAGAGGTAGTTTCAAAGAATATCACTAAAAAGTGTGATCATGACAGTCCAGGGAGAAATGGTGAGAGCCAGGATCAGGGTGGTGGCAGTAACGACACTTCTCAATAGCTGGGCTGGATGCTCACAAGTAGGAATGAATGAGGGAGCTCCCCTGGACAATCTTGTCTTTAGGGAGAGGGTTACGTGTGGTAGAAGGGTGCCATTAGCCTCAGCCACCTCAGGGCATGGCCTCACCCTGAGGGAACAACACAAATACTCGGAGCAGGAGCCCCTTTTCTGAGGCCCCCCTCCAGCTAGTGGCAGCCCCCTGGGCAGGGCCCAGCTCTCCTGCCTCCCGCTCAGGTTTCACCCTGGGATGTGGTGACTCTTTTTTCCTATGGGGTCAAAGAGTCTTATTTTCTCTTGAAAGGAAACATTTCCCCAGAATATGCTACTGCGTCTGCCAGCTCCGAGTCTGGGTTTTTATTCCAACTTTATTCTAATTGCCTGGAGTGCCAGGCAGCTCAAGTGTTCTACATTTCACCCCATTCCTTTTGTTTACCACCGAGAGCCGTTTCCTGTTTCAGGTGTAAAAGATAGGCCAGAGCACGGGGCCTCTGGGTAGAGCGAAGTCTGGGGCTTGTCCGCGGCTCCCCAGTGATTACATCTTCCTTCTTGTGGGAACAGGGCTGTCTCCCAACAGACAGTTTGAGTACATGCTCTTTGCATGTTTTTTGTCACTTAGATTACTTATGCTATTTATTGACCCATTTCCCTTTTATCCCAGGCCCATCTCTGCCTCCCTTATCTGCTAGTCCCCTTTCTCTGCAAGTGCCCCTTTCATCTCTTCAGGGTTATCTTTCTCCCCTCCCAGGACATGAATACTTTTTTCAAGGTTTCCTTGCAGTTCCCAGGGTAGAATTCGTGCCCTTTTTACTTGTGTTTCCTTCTCAAATACTTTATTGCCATTTCTTAAGTTACGTCTTTACAAGTGAGTTGCTCCTCCTGACTAGTGTATGTTTTTGCATACTTCAAATATACACAACAACAGAATAAGTTTTCTACATGCCTTTTCTCTGCTCTTTTACTTGATAGCCATTGTTTGTTGAATGTGGAGATTTGAAACTCCCTTCTGCTGTGCAT
The DNA here is from genome assembly GCF_014824575.4 of Sturnira hondurensis. Classification (NCBI taxonomy): domain Eukaryota; kingdom Metazoa; phylum Chordata; class Mammalia; order Chiroptera; family Phyllostomidae; genus Sturnira; species Sturnira hondurensis. The sequence goes on from NW_028079667.1 coordinate 6,171,972, forward strand.
AGTAGGGGTGCAGGTCTCGTCATGTTGCACCTGGCCCTTGTTTCTGCGGCTATGTAGAGCATGTGTGCGCCCTCATTTAAAACCCCTGAGCATTGTTTTCCACGAAGAATGGTTCTCCTTGGGCTGTGGCTGCTTTCGTCAGGGGCTCTGTTGCTGGGGCTTTTCTTTATTTTCTTGATTGTTCTCTGTTATCACTCTGTCATCTATTGATCGTTTTATGAATCTTTTGGAACACAGGAGTCAGACATTTGTACTTGGACCTTAAACTCTTCATCTGAAACAGGGTAGGTACGGGGAACAGACCTGGGGTTGTTGGCTGGCTGTTCCAAATTAGAATGTTGCATTCTGTTGTCTTCGTGACTCGCAGCTGTGGAGGAACAGTCGTGGAGCAGTGGTGGTGACCATGACGATGGTGGTCGTGATGGTTGTAGAAACATTTACCTGGTGTTGGCCACATGCCACATCCTCTGCTCGTGTTCCTTCATGGAGTCCTCACGGCAGCCTTCTCAGCTAAGGTTTTTTCACGTCATTTCACAAATGAGAAAACAGACTTACAGTGATAATGAATCTTCCCAAGGCTAGAAGAAGGCACCAGCATCCCACACCACTTATCAGACCATTTGTCAACAATTTGGGTTGCCATGTACACATACACATTTTATTCTGTCGCCATCAAAGGCTTTGGCAAGGCCATGAATATTAATTTCAACGTTTGACTTTGTTTCATTTTGCATTCTCACCACTCACTGCTCCCAAGGAGCGAAGTTTGGGAACCCCACTGTTTCTGGGCCCAAATGGTTCCTAATGTGCAACCAGCAACCGAGGCTGATGTCTTCATCAGGAGATTCTAGGACCCACAACACTTTCAGGAGCCTGAAACAAGGTTTAATTTCTTTTAAAATCAGAAGAAAATAAATGAACAGTTAGGTCAAGGAAAACATTAAAAAAATTTTTTATTGTTGTTCAAGTACAGTTGTCTCCATCTCCCTCCCACCACTCCCCCTACCCCAGCCATCCTCACCTCCCACCCACCTACCCCCCGCCCCCGATCCTACCCGGCTTTGAATATGCAGTACTGACGTATTTGTCTTTATTACTGCGGTGGATACGAAGCCCTCCCAGCAAAGAGCTTCTGTAGAGCCAACACGGGGCTCTGGGCTGCCTTGCTCTCACAGCTATGCTCAGTTTCCTCCTCTGAGTGTGGAGGGAAGAGAAGGCTCTGGAGGCAGACTGTCCGACTGGAACACTCAAATCGGGCAAGTTCCTTATCTCTGCTGAACTTCAGCTGCCTCACTAGTGAGATGGGATTCCTGTCCATCGAGGAAGGAATAAGACATTGCAGGTGGGATAACCTGGAATAAGGATTCCAGAGGTGTTAACTAACTCATCTCTTCCCCCTTCTCCCCCTCCTGCAGCTGTCTGTATATGAAATTCAGAACACTGAGAAAGCAGCATATAAAAAAAGAGGGGGGGGTTACCAAACAGGACATTATCAGAGCCACCCAAATAAAAATGTACTTTATTTGCAGGCAGTATTGAACTCATGCCCATAAGTTTTTGCCTATCATCTTTGAAGGCTGTGGGAGGTAGTGGTTGGGACTGAGTAAATGGGTCTAGGATCTGACTGTCTGGGTTTGAATTTTGATTCACTTGTGGGCTGTGGGACTTTGGCACATGTGTGGCCCTCACTGGGCTTCAGCGTTCTCACCTGGTAGTGAAAGTATTTATGGTCACTGCTGCTATGGAGTTTTTTAAGGATCGAGTTTAAAGCAAGGGGACCTTTTGGAATAGAGCCAAGCATGTTGTGACAGCCCCCAAAATATTAGTGACATTGTTCCTATTGTTATGATTAACCCTGAAAATGAGCTGTTTTCAGAGATTAGGCCCTCATACTTTTCCCTTGGTATTTATCTGTGGATTCTTTGCGTTCTACACCTGTTTATTTACCCATCACGTGTGAGACACCACCCTTTCTGATAGTTTGTTTTAAATGATCTGGAATCTAAAAGTGAGTGCCTTTTACTCAGCAGAAGGCCAATGCAACCCCATGGGTGGTGTGCCTGCCTGGCTCTGACTGGCAGCCACAGAACAAGATTCTGATGGACACAAGCAAGGGGGGGATTAAATAAAAGACATGGTTACAGAGGGCAGGGACTAGGAAGCACCAGGGAACAGGGGTTACAGAAGCCACAGGGTTTGCTCCTTGGAAATGGCCAAGGTCCACAGGTGCTTCAGAGGACCATGAAGCAGGAAGATGCATAACTACTTTGTACCTAGCACAGCCTGGTCAGACTTTGCCCCCTTCTCCCTGGCTGTCCCTGCTGCAGTGACCTGGTAGCATTCCTTTATCCTTGCTCATGATTCACTCAGGAATGGGTTGGCCGAGCTTGGGTCATTGCCAGTCCTCTGCCGCTACTGGGAGTAGGAAAGAAGGAAAGCCTGTGTTCTTCCGGCTTTTGGCTCCAAAGTGGGAGGGCTCACCCATGACCTCCTGTCTTAAGTCTGTGTGCCCTTAAGAATAGAAATGGATGCTCAGGTTCCCCAAAAGACTAAGTGTCCCCATAGTCTGCCAACACCATCATGGTGCAGGGAGTTTGAGTAGGAGGCACTGGTTGTGTCCTACTTGTTGGCTCTGTGGGCAGAGGGCTTGTGTATCTTCTTGAGGTTGGTTGGTACCCTCATTTCATTAGCTGGGTTTTGATGAAAACACTAAGGAGCTATGTGTCCCATCCCAGGCCTTTGAATCCCTCCTGACACATGCAGACTGACCCCAGACCTCAGAAGAATTGTCCATGAACATTGAGTTTCCAATCAGGAAACACATCCATTATATTTAACATAAATGCCTCTGTTGGAGCTTAAGAATGTCCTCTTTTCAAGATTCAGTGAAGACCACTCCCCTCTCCTTTTTCAAAACCGATCTCCATACAGAATACGTGTTTTGGTTGCTACAGAGTGGGAACTAGATTTCAGGTCCAGAACCAGAGGGGCTGTGGTTTGTGCAGGCAGAGAATGGAGGGGCCAGCTCCCTGGAGATGTGAAGCCAGACCAGGCGGGAGGGTGCTGCCGGGGTCCTGTCTGTCTCCCTCACTGTCCCCAGAGCAAGCCCTGATGGCGATGGGCTGTGGGCCCGGGGAAGTCAGCTCAAGTTCTCTCTGAACCCACCTCAGTGCCACTAAGGTTTGGTCTGGATCTTGCTGCCCAAGTGCTGTCGTTTTTCAGGCTACTTTTCCAGGAAAGGACTCCAAGCTAAGGAGAAAGTGTGACTATTGGTTTGGTTTGGGTATGGTAACTTTCAGTGAAAATCACAGTTTTTCATCTTAGTTTTGCACCCTGGGCTCCCTCAGCTCAAGAAGAGCTGCTGCCTGAGTTTTAGGCTTTCCCCAGGACAGCTAGGCCTACGCACCACAGTGTGAGACTCTGAGCAACTGCTCTGTGAACTCCACGTCTGAAGTCAGGGCCAGGGGGGTCCCTGAGCTGTGGGGCTTCACAGGGTCTTTGCAAGGCCACAGGGGGTTTCCTGAGGTTCAGATTTAAAATCCATCTTTGTTTTTTACAGATCAGTATGACTTTTGAGCAGAAGGAGGGTTTCAGAGCTCATCAAGTCTAATGTCATCTTATAAACGTGGAAACAAAAACTCAGAGGGATCAAATTACTCGGTCAAGGCCTTATATTGAATAACTTCCAGAGCAGGACTTGAAGCATTTATACAGCAATTGCCAACCCAGTACTTTTCCCATGGAGACATTCATACAACTGTGGAGACCATCCCTCTTCTTTGGTTCACTGGATAATTTATTTGTCTTTAAACTTTTTTTGGACTACCCCCCACGTGCCTATTGCTGTTCAAGACACCAGGCAGCTTATTCTGTTTGAGACATCACATGTTATTAGCTATATTTAGTGGCGTCTCTGATTTTATAGGTAATTTGATGCACGAGAACCATAGTCTTTCCATAATGATAATGTTTTAAAATGAAACAATATAATTTGAAAAAAAGCTCCAGTTTTAAGTTCTAGTTCAGTTATAAACCGAACAATTTTTGTTGCGTTTCCAGGGGAATGCGTCTCCCCACTTGCGGAGACACGTGAGGTGTGCTGGGAGCACGGTGGCACCTGAGCTGTCCAGGGCTTTGCTGCACACCCTCTAAAGGTCACACTGCCTCAGGGGCTCTGTGAAATGGTCGAGGGTCAGACTGCCAACTGGTGACCCACTCATCTGAGGCTACCTGATCCTGAGAGCGTGGCGGCCACATGCTGGCCTCATCCTCACCCGTTCTGAATTTAGGGAAACAGATTGGAGGCAGAGCATAGGGCCTGGAGACAAGGGTGGTAACTTGGGTGGCGTCATAGTTAGGGGACTGCGTTTCATTGAGTTAAAAGTTGACACAGTAGGGCTAGCTGATTACGTGCAATCAGGCAGACTTGGCCTAGAGGCGTGTTTCTGGCCTGGCTGCTGCGTCCTAAAGTATTTGATTATGAAGCGGTCTGGGACTTGCCTTGGCTGGGGTTGGAGGTGTATGAGGAACTAGCTGAAAACCTAATGAATGAATTTCAGGAATTTCCAGGAATACATATTCAATATGCCACTTTTTGTTGAAAAATGAATAAATATAGCACGTGGGAATGAATGAAGCACTTAGCAGAGCTTTTCTCCACTGGCAGAGAGCTTGCGGCGTGTGTGTGCGGGGGGCCTTTGGGAAAGAGCGGAACAAGGCGTGCTTTGTCAGGAACGGAGAGCAGGCTGGGATGCCTTCTCTGTGTCACATGAGCCTCAGCAGCATCACTCTGACTGCAACACAAAAATTGTTTTATTTCCTGGACTTTTTTTTTTGAATTTGACATAGGCCTTTGACTTGATGCTAGACTTTAGTTTCATGGCCAAAGCACACATCCTGGAGGAATAGTTACCTTTTCTTTACTTAAAACAAGGACCACAGCAGCATACTGGCTGAATCCTGTACTTGTAAAGTGACATTTTCACATCTGCCCTGTGAATGTCTTTCTTAGTCAAGTGGTCATAAAAAAGGAAAGATAAAAAAGGAAAGAAATGGGAGTAATTTAAGTAAAGAATAACTTCCTTTTTATTAGGTTTCAGTTGAAACCAGGTATCATGTTTATATAAATACTGTGGAAAATATTTAACCTATTCATAAAGGTTAAGTAACTAACTGATAAGCTTTGTACGGAAAGAATGTTTAAACGCTCCCATTAAACTCAAACTGTGCCAGGCAACTTTTAAAATTTTCAAATGCATAACCATTAGGAAACTGAAAAGAAGTCTGAGGAACAGAAAGAATTTCTGGTGAACAAATACAGTTGTTCATTGTGGAAACTGTTGTTACTTTATATATCAGAGGGTGCAAAGTGAGTCAAAAAGTCAAAATAACAGGATTTAGATGAAAGCTTTAATGATACAATTTAGTCTTTGGTAGAGGCTAAGACAAATTCCCTCAGCTGCTCGCTGGAGGAAATCAGAGGGGCAAGACATTTTATCTGGGTCTCTTTCTCTATAAATAATACATGAAATGATTAGAATAGTAAGGTCTAGAGGTGCAAACAGAACTTTTGGGAGACTGGAAAAACTGTTGATGAGCATAAAAATTAGGCAGTGACACAGTTTTAGATTTCTTCTTTGAACAGAATGCCGTTATGATTTATCCTTGGACCAGGGCACTGTGTGAGTAGAAGTGGCCAGTGTTAGAATCTACGCCAGGACAACAGGCACTCCCCAGGCCTACCACGGGAAATCCCAGCACGTGTGCCCACCCTTTCTTTGAACTGCTTTTAATGGCTACATTTTAAATGCAAAGAATTAAATAGGCCATCATTTTTTTGTTTGTTTCTTTTGGTGGATTGGGGGACCCTGTGTACATTTTTAAGGATTTGTGCTCTTTCGGTTGCATTAGAAAACACTTATAAAATCACCAGACAACAAAATGTATAACTAAAAAGTGAAAATCCTATGCACCTTTATGAAGAAGTGAAAGCTAACATAGCCAGAATCACCGAGAATTCAGTCACACAGCCACACTTAAGTGCAAAGGAGGCTGGGAAATATAGTCTAGCTGTGTGCTTAGGAAAAGGAGCATATTGTGGATTTTCATGATCACCTAGCACCCTGCCACAATTTAGCAGAATTCTGTTTATCCTTTAAGGCCTAGCTTGCGCGTCAATCCTAGAATTACAAATACTGATTTTCCCCATTATGATCTCTCTTATGCACTCTGATCACACTGTGCACATTATGATATGATTAGTGTGGCATGAAATCATTTTTTCTTATTAATACCTAGGATAGTCCCTTGTACATGGTGGTTATATATTTGTCAAAAAAATGAATGGATAACATTTTATCATATATTATTTCATAGGAAAGCCTCAAGGACTCACTGAGGTTTTTTTTTTTTTATTGTTGTTTTCTGGTCTCTGCTTTAGGAATCTGCAGTAATACATAGGGGAGACAAGGTCATCTGAAATTTCTTGCAGGACAATCAGCCTCATATGAGGCCTAGGAAAAATGGAATGAAGGTCTTTTCTTTCCCTGTGTGCTTCCCCGCTCAGTCTCCCCAAGCCTCAGCTACTCAGCAGCCCTACTCCTGTGACGTCAAGTAGATCTTTCCACAGGCTTTCTCCCCACACTCTCTCCAACCCCCAGCCCAGCCCAATTCCTTTGGGCTCAGGGACTTAATCTTCCCACTAGAGACTTGCATTTTAAAAGGGGTGACTGTTAATCCTGAGGAATCATTAACTGATGAGTTATACTGGGAAGGAGCTTGGGATTCTGACTCTGAAAAGGGCTGCCACGTTGTATTTTTCTTTAAGTTACATTTGAAATGTAATGTTTTCCCAGTGAACAAAAGTAATAATTTAAATGAAGAAAAATGCATACCATGTGTAAATTCTAGAAAATTTTTTACGAATGGGAATTTTGTACCTTAGAATGAACAATCTTCTTTTGAACCCTGGCTATGTAATTGCCAAGGTAAACAGGAGCAAATCCTATGTGCCTTTGATGCCTAGTGTTCTTATTAACGAAAATGGGGCAAGAATGAAAGCATTTCTGCAACAATCGTGCAGAGGATTTGAGCACCCATTTAAGGCTGTAACCAGGCCAGAATTTTCTTTCTGAGGCCAAGGAGAATCTGGTCCAAAAACATGAACACAACAGGAATGTTTCTGGTCATTTTTCTCCAATCCACCGGAGGGTTCTCTGAGTTTTCTGACAAACTCAGCCTGTATTCTGCATCTATAAGACAAGAGAGCATTTATGTGAAATGTTTTTCCCCTGCAACTGCAACCCTCACTTTCTCCTCGACATCCGAGAAGCGAGACCACAACTGCGTAACATTTTATAGATCTGCCTGATTAAAACCAGTTCTCTCTATAGGTCACATCATGTATGAGACACACGGTTTTTGTCAAGAGACCGGCTACTAGCAGAAAAGGTTTTGATGCTATTGCTAGTAAGAAATTAGTAACTAGATCCTTGGTCTGTTTTAAGACAACTTTATAATTATACTGTTTCAGTGGTAAACCAGACCCTTGAGCCAAGGGTAATTTGGAAATTCTAGATTTGTATTCCCCCCCCCTTTCTTTAATGTTCATCTTTGCTGCCTCTCCATCTTCTTTCTTCAAACATATAATTTTCCTCCATTCCTTCCTCACTCCTGGCTCCTTGTCTCTGTGACCCTTTGTCACAAAGGACAAATGCGTCTTGTTCCCCGTCATCCAGAGACATCCTGAGCAACAGTCAAGGCTGTGTATGCACGAGTCTAATTCTGGAACGTGTTGTTGCCCTGTGAGGGCGTCACCGGTGCCGGCTCACTGGTGTGCCCCCGGGACTGGGGGCGAACAGGAGGCTTTATCTAGTGTTTAAGCTGCTGGTGTACCCAGGCGTCGATCTCTGCTTTCTCCGTCTAGGACCCCACTGGAGATGACTTTCTTGAACTCTTGAGTGCTTTCTGGTTCTGTCAACTTTTTAGGCTCAGAACTCTTTTGTTAAGAAAAGATTTATTAAATGTTAAAACTAAAACCAGGGCTTCCCTAGGGGAAAAAATGTTCTTGTCTCACTTGAGTTTCACATCGTGTTCTCTCTTCACAATTTTCTTCCTTCACCATCCCCGACTGTTTTTCTGGTGCAATTGTGCTTCTTCTCTTTTAAGCTATATTTTGGGATGGTTAAAAAAATCTTTTAAGTATATCTTGAAAGCCATAAATTTTCATTTCAGTTGAAAGTCATCCAAACCTTATGCATTTCAGTTGAGTGCTCCCTCCAGCCTGCCTCCCTCTGCCAAAGACCCTTCTTCATACCTGACCAACTTTCTTTAGAATATGGCTGGAGTTACAGTGATTAAAGATCCCTCCAAGATCTTTTAAGGGATCACAGTCGCCAAATTCCAGGTTGTTCTTTCACACAGTGGACTGGCTGGAGTTGTTTCGCTCTTCTAAACTTGATACCATGTCTCCCTCAGATGTGCTGTTTCTTCTTTCCTTATGTTTTCTTCCTTACACTGTTCCCCACTACACTTGCGCTCCCCTCCCAGGGAGCCCGATCAGGCGCCTAGTCTGTCTCTTCGTCTCTCCGCCCCTCCATGGGCACTTAACCCTCGGCTGAGGGTTCACGCTGGAGGGGCTGCTGCCACAGGGCCAGCCGCCGCCCTACGGACAGACTACCGAGAGACAGCCAGAGTTTCCTTCGGAGACAGCTGGTTTCCATTTCAGCAATCTCAACATTGCGGCTTTGTTGATTGTCTTTTCACCTCTAGGTTTGGTCTTACTCGTAGCTAAAACATAACGAAGTATTTTCACTAAGCCTTTCAGGGCCGCTGCTCGAGCCCTGTCAATCGCAAGCGCTCCTGTGAGCTTTCTGCACAGATGCCATGGGGTCCCCGTAGGCCACCTCCCCTCTCGCCCAAGGGAGAAATTAAGGCAATTCCAATGAGGCCACTGGTGAGGAAAATTGGTTGATCGAGTTATGACTCAACGGCTTTTCAAATCGCCCCATAATTCTGAGAGAAGGGAGTTAGTTCTGCAGACTGGGAGTCCGGGCTCCTGCCCACAGAGAAAGCCGAATCTGCAGGGTCCCCGGGCTGCAATGGCTTGGGGCTCTGCCTCGGAAACACAGAGCTGGCCCCACTCGGCGGGGCTGCCCCTTGGTGCCCGATGCAGCCGAGTCTTCCTGTTTCAAGTGAAAACATCCCAGGGTAGGACAGTGTATTCTGAGAATGGAATGCTTTGTACTTTTTTTCACTTGGGGGGTTGGGGGGGGCAGCATGGCATGCTAATAAGTGAGAACGCTGCTTAAAAGTCCACCTTTTCTGCTTCTAGGCTGATCTACTCAGGGAGTCCGTGATAAAGATCATTAATATTTTCCCTGTAAGTAAGTGAATCAGAGCAGCTTTGCTACCTGCACTGTCTGGATGACAATTAGGTTGCATACTTATTAACTCTTTGATAGCCTCAGTTACCATTCAGCGTGTGAGTACACATACACACGCATATGCATTACACATATACCTATAATAGACATATATAATCTCTTCAGTTTATGGATAAACACACAATCTCTCACATACACTCTCCTTGTATATGTGTACTTCCATCTGCCTGCATAGTTCACCTGGCTCTGCAATACCAGTGTGATGCTGGACATGTTGGGTAATGTCACTGCATCTCAGCTGGCCCATCTGTGAAGTGAAGGAATTGAACTAGCCAGTGTGCTTGGTGGGGCAGTGTTTTCACTATTCTTTTTTCCCCTCCATCCCGCACGGTTCTGGGCATGTCATGGGCTCCCAGGGCACAGTGATGTGCTAGTGCGTGACAGGAACCACCCAGCTGCTAAGGTAATGACGATTCGTAACATTCTATGGTACTAGTATTTTAAGACAGTGATGTCAGGAAGTCACTGGCAGTGGGGAGAGTGAAATATAGTCATGCACCACTTCTGAGAAACGTGTTGTTCAACGATTTCACCATTGTGTGAACATCACAGAGGACACTGCACAAACGTAGGAGGTATGGCTCGCTGCACACTGAGTCTGTGTGGCACAGCACCGCCGTATCCCACATGCACAGTGTGTGTGACGGACGTGGCATGTGACTGCAGTCATTAGGTCAGCATGCCTGAGTACTCTAAGAGACACAATGCTGAATGACAAGCTACTTGGCTTTGTAAAAAAGACCCAGTTAGAGATACTTAATCTCTTCCTTGGAGACTCGATTGGCCTGCTTAGTTAAGGCGAGTGACAGACTTTATCTAGCTTGACTTTAGCAAGACTTTTGACTCAGTCTCGGGGGACACAATTGTCAATAAACCTCAGTCGAGGCCCTTCCATTTCACACAGATTACACATTTACCTCCGTTCAGCTACATCTTGCACATAGCTAGCTACTTAAACCTATTGAATGTCACCCTTCTTTTAAAACCAGAAGCAGCCTCTCCATTGGCTTTCTGATGATTTCTAAGGCCCTCGGCTTGACGTTCAAGCTTCACTGGGTTTTGGCCACCTTTTCCTTTCGACATTATTTCTAAGAGTTGCCAGGAGATGCATCTCTTGAGTGAAAAGTCTTCTAATTGCTTTATTCCTTCCGGTGGCAATCCTATCCCACCCACATTCCTTATTGTCCCAGAGTTGCTGGGGTAAACATGGAATACTTGCTAATACAAAGCCGACGCCCCCTGCCTGCAACCCTGCCCTTCTTAATCCTTCCTTTAAAGCCCAGATCAGGACCTGCCTCCTCCACTGAGGTTCCCTGGTAAGCCTGTGGTGGAGGGAACTTGCTTTCCTCTGATTTTCTAAGTCACCTGTAGTCTGCATGACACTGTCTTGTCCTTGTTCCTGCAGCCAAGTCACTTCATAAAGTTCCTAGAGGAATCTGATGGAATTCGAAGAATGTCTGAGGCCCTCAGGAAGAGATGAAAGGCTAGGAATCAAGATGGCTGGGAGAGTTTAGAAGAAGTAGAGACAAATAAGAGGTAATTTCATATGAATCTAAATACACGATTCAGTGTCAAGCCTGCCTGTCCACTGGCGATGAGTGTGGAAGAACAGAAAGGGCATGCCAGGGGAGGCAGTAAAACTTCTCTGACTTCTTGTGTCTTTAAAGTTGGTTAGGATGACTTAGGAAATCATTATGAAATAGCCCATGAATGTTATCTATGTTTCTCTTAAACTGGGAAATGACAATAATATTGAAAGTTGTTTGGATAATAGATCCGCATGATCATATGGTTATTTATGGATTTGTTATAAAAACAGACAGACTGGGAAAACCTTTGACCAAGAAGTTCCCTCAAAAAGAGAAATTTTTATTATTAGCAATCACCTTATTTGACGTGGGTTTTCTGGAACTTAACCAACAGGTTAATGACAGTCTTCTTAAGTGGAGGGTAGGTTGAGCCCAATGAATGACTCACCCTTGCTCTCCCTCTGCTTGTCTTTCTAGTCAAGTAAGGGTCTCATCCCTGGAGGGGGCTCCCCTAACTCATCTTTTACTGGAGTCTTGGATAAAGTTTTTCTACATCTCAGTTACTTTACCTCCTCTTTATTGGGAGCCCTACTCTGAGATCAAAGATGATCTATAGCAGTTTATGAGAAGCAAAGGAATTGGGAGAGGGATGCTAAGTTCTTTTAAGGTGGTGGGGGTATGCAATCGTGACTCTGTCAGAGCATCTGGCCTCTGCCCTAGGATAAGAGCTGGGACAAGGCACAGCCCCTAGAGTGGGGAGAGGGATGTGTGAGCCTGCTCTCTAGAATGCTAGTCTTCACCCAGAGTCTGATCAGCAATCCTCAAAGCTGACTGAGTCTTAGGGTCACCTGGGTTTGTTTTGAGCAATGAAGACACATGGGTCTTACTTAATGACGTAACAGGTCCTTACTGGGTTCCGTGCCACCATATTTAAAAGCTTTACGTGTGTCCTGAGAATCAAACAGCAAGAACCATTGACAAGGTTCTGACACTTAGCAGTCTCCTAAATTTTTCACCCTCCCTACCAATACACTTATATTTTCCAAAGAGTTCCAGGACAAGAAGTTGGGAATCCCAATGCCAGTGCATTTGCTGTTGAAGAACAAGGAGAAACTCTACAAAAAAATGAGAAGGCTTCAGAAATAAGACTATAGATAGTAAGTTATTTTGGAAAAGATTTTTCCCTCTTCTATGATTTTCAGAGAGATTTTGGGAGACACACACGTATGTAGAGAGTCAGGCTGATGAATAAACAGGAAGGAAAAGATTGACTTTTATTGCTTGCTGGTTTAAAGTTAAAAACAATTTTTAAAAAATATTTTGACTCTCCCCTTTTTCCCTTAGAACTGAATCAAGCTATTTTTAAGATGGAATAAGTGGTTGGTTTGAGGAGATGATGAAAAGCATGACATCACCAGGCTATTTCGGTAGAGTAAGAGGAATATGCCAGGTTAGGTCGGCTTAGGTTTGGTTCTCTGCATTTAGGAGCTGAATCGCGTCTTTTTCTAATTTGGCTTTACACAGGGGCTGCAGCCCTTCACTGGAGACGGGAAGGAAAATATTTATTCAAAGCTAATTTGTAAACTTCATTTTCAGTTCAAGGTCTGGAATCTAAACTGCTTTCTGTCCTTCCAGGCAGCAATCTGGAGACTCCCTGAGCATTTCAAAGGGGATCGGGGTTGTGGGCTTTTTCTCAGGGGCTCCCCCCGACACCCCCTTTCCCCCTCCCCCAATGCCTGCTCTATTTTAGGTCAACTGCAGGCTATTTGTTTGGAAAGCAAATTCTTAACCTGAACTTTTTGCTCCTGATAAGAGCTCTGTGGATAGCAAAGAGATAACTTATTTTTTAGAATTTATTGTGGAATCTTTTTCTCCATGTGTGTTATTGTTAGCAACTCCTATTTCCCCGAGAAGTTTTGAAATGTTCCCTCTGAATGTTAATATGTTTACAACATTTCTCCAATGGAACGCCTCACTCCTAATAAACATTCAGCTTCTTGTGAGCAGTCACCCCCCGCCCCTCCCCATTTGTGCCGTTTGTCCCTGGGGGCCAAAGCACACCTTTGGGTGGATTCTGTGAAAGGCCGTTGATCTCTGTTATGCTGCTTTCTAAACAAACTCGGGTATTGTTTTATTGTTAAAAGAAGCATTTTACTCTGAAGTTCCTAACCTATTTATGGGTCTCTGATAGATGGTTATTTTTTGGCAGGCTGGAGATAAGCCCGGGTCAAGGAAACAGCTTGCGTTCGTCTTTTCAAGTCTAACTCGTCCTTGCCATATCATTTCATTATTTCCTTTCCTGTTATCTTCAAACATTTTCTCAGAGCAGAGCTTGACAAGAACAGGAAGGTTGGCAAAGGTCTGGCAAGGAGGTTGTTTTTCTTCGGGTTCTAAAATGGACTCTCCCCCCTCCTCCTGCCCTCTCCCCCATCCTTTCTTCTTTATTACCCACCCCCAGGCCTCTCCAAAGCTGATGGAAAAAAGTTAAGAACTCCTTTCCCTCTTTCAAGAAGGGTCTCTAAGAGGTTTCTAATCAGCTCACTGTCAGCCTGTTTCCTCTGATCAGCTTAAATAGGTCCACTTGAAGTTCACAGCTGCCAAAACCAGTGTGCAGACGGGAAGCACGGGGGCATTTGAGAAGCATTTATGGACTTCCACCCAAGATCATCCAGGAGGCTGAAACCCTTTCTTCTTGATTAAATTAGCGTTTCCCACTAACAGGAGGAGGCCTTCCCATTCAGCAAGCCGATTCCCACCTCCCCTTCTCCCCAGTGAAAATGTAAACTTGAATCCTGTGTCCTTAGCAGGAGCCTGGCTTTTGTGACTGAGGCTACCAGTGACCCCGTCATAAACATCATGGTACAAATGAGCCTTTCATCCTCTCATGGAAGTTTTCCGTCTTTATGCCTGAGCAACAGCGATGAAACCAAAACAGAAGTAAGATGCGTTAAGTCTGGCTGGTGCAGATGCCTGTTTGGGGGAAGGCGGCCCCCGCACTGTGGCTGCCAGGCCCTTCTCTGAGATTTTCCTGCCATCTTCAGACTAGAATGACTTTGTTAATCATTAGCTACTGACAAGAGTGTGTCCATTTCAGCAAAATTAATAAGAGATAGCATTTTTCTTCCTTCTAAATGGTCCATGCCGGTAATTCACATCGCCTTTCATTATTCAACTTGAAAGCCCCCCTCTTGGCCTCCCTAGACCTTGCCCTGCCTTTGTTAAATGGTGGCCTCCAGCCTCTGAGAGACCTGAATGTAGAAAAAGCACCTTGCTGAGGTGCCTTGAAAGACTCATTCCAGAAATATTTAGAGTGCCTACTGTGTGGGACTACCACGTTGAATCAGGCGCAAACACTTGTGGAAAGGAAACGGGGAGAAAAGATAAAAAGGAGTTGTTAAAATAGCCCTACCATAGCAGAAAGTGCTGATTACACAGGGTGGGACAGAGCCAGTGGGGCGGGGAGCAAGGCTGACACGTGACTGACGTGCCAGTTTTATCGAGGGGAGGTGACAAGTCAGGGGACCAGGAAAACGCTGGAGTTCCTTGTAGAAAAGGGAATAGAAAGATTCAAATAAACTTTCCTTTTTCTCTTTCTCTTTTTAGAGAAAGGTGTAAATAAACAGCAATTTCATAAAGAAAATATAAGTAGGCTCAAGAGAGAATCTTTTTCTTTTTGGTGGGTTGTTTCCATATATATTGAGGCAACAAGGTGTTAGCTGCTGACATTTTCACCACGGTGCTAGATTGTCGTGTAGCCAACTCCCCTGAAAATACGTAAAATATTTTCCTGTCATTTTTTCCGATCATGTCTATGCTCCAGGAAGGTCCTTGGTCACAGAAGTGGAAGTGTCACTTGGGATGACACTTAAACTTTACATTCATCATATCTTTAACCATGAACTCCATGTTTAAAAAAGCCACCAAGAAAAACCCAAATGCCCAGTAAGAGGATGGATTGAAAAGATTGTGGTGCGGCATGCGAAGGGATCGAATCGCGACCATGACGGCCGGCATTATTAATTGTTGTGATAAAACAAAAATAACGTTCTCATTTTTGTGAAGAATGTAAGTGCCATACACTGAAAAGTATAGGCTAGAAGACTAAACACAAAAATGTTACTAGTGGTTATTGACAAGTGCTGGATGAACAAAGGATCTGAATTTTTCTTCCCTGCGATTTTTGTTATTTTCCGAAGTGTCTATAGTGTACATGTATCCCTTTTGTAGTCAGGTAAAATGCTCTTGAAGAATAAGGACGCTGAGAGAAAGGACTTCTCTATTCAGGTAAGAGTTTTAATACAGATGATTATGAAAATGGCTGGCAGGACTGCATCTCCTCCCCATGCCACTTTGGACATCACCAGTCTTAAAAAAGGAAAAAAAAAAAAACCCCACAAACCCCACACTACCCTGCAATCAGAACCAAACACAGGAGTCTGGTTCAGGTAGCAAGGACTGCCATTCAATAACTTTGATGGGGAAGTTCTCATTAGCTACTTTGGTTGAAAATTTGTTGGTTGGTTCTTTAAAAAATTTGTGTAGTGAAAGAATCATTTCTCTCTCTGCTTTCCATGGAATTTAGCTCTAGTACGCTCTGGGTTCTGAATTATTCACGGGTCAGAAATATGTTGCAGAGGCTGTCCTGCTCCCTTTGTACATGCATATGTATGAACTCTCTCTCTGTCACTGTTCTCTTGATCAAGCCTAGTGACATAAACATCTAAAGGCCAGTTACGCATCTAGCGATGGGCTTCAGGCACGCACAGCAACAGACCTCTTTATTTTTGTCTATTATTTTGAAGTTTTACTCAGCTCACATAAAACAGATAAGCTTGTTTATTTCACAATTGGTGGTAAGTGCGCAAAGTATCTCAGGTTGTGATCCAGTTGTCTGCAATTCGGGGAGTAGAGGAAATAGCTTCTGCTTTTATTCAAATCCTGTTCCTAAGCATTTGCAATAGAAAAGCTAGGTTGGGGGTCTGAGGGGATGCAGATGGGCAGGTGGAGGTGAGGAAAAGAATGCAGTGCAATGGAAAAAAAAAATGCAAACCTGTAGTTTAGATTAAAATCGGTTCCCAGCCACCTTTGGTGTTTTGTGTCACTAAACCTCACAATATGAAGATCCCCTAAATTAGAGCGACCCCTGTGGGTGCCCCTCCCTCAGACATGAACTGTTTTGTGATGTCTGAGTCACTCAAAATTGTGGGGTGGAAACTTGTAAACAGAATGAGAAAAGCAGTTTGCCACGAGCATGCCACTTCTAAAACTGTTTTTGGCCTTGAGGGAAGGTTCCTCCCCCTTTTCTCTTTACAAACTCTCAGGAAGATTAAAAAAAAAAAGAAAGAAAAGGAAAGAAAAAGAAACTCAAGGAAATGTTGTCTTCGCGATGGGAGGATTCAGGGCCTGTCTCTTCCTTGGAGCTTGACGAGCAGCTGCTGACCGAGAAGCTGGAGATAACTTTGGGAAAGAGGGACAACCTAGGAGCAGAAAGGCTGGTGCAGAACAGCCTGGTCTCTCTGAACCAGGCTGGGGGCAGGGGAAGGCAGCTGGGGAGGGGGCGCTGAAGGGGGCAGAGCTGATTGACTTTATCTTGAGAGTCAGGAGTTTGAAGAAAAGATTCCTCTCAAATCTGTTTTATACCAACTAGTGTCCTTGGTGTTTAGAAATGTTTTCTCCTCTTCCCTTGCCTTGCTTCCCATGGGTTCAAAAAATTTATAGCAAATACAAATTAAAAACAAAGAGCAAACACTGGATCAGGTAGGTGGGGAGAGAAGAATAATGATGCACCATTGCTTTGGTTGACTGAACAAGTTAACTCTCAACTTCCCCGGGATCAAGCATAGAGAGAAGGTGGGCAGGGGAGTGATCTATGCAGTCACTTATTCTTAGTTCTGTGTGAGAAAAAGAGTGTGTGGCTACAGGGAAAGCAAAGCCTTTCCTACCACTTAGTAGTGAAGAAATTTCTCCTGGGTGCCTTTACATAGGAGACACTAGAAATGTGGTTGAAAAATGTGCTCAAAAATTTTGTCTAAGCATTTTACTTTTCCTTTAAACTTTCCAGTTTATGTATCCATCCAGCCTTGGTTATTAAAATGTATTCAGTGATATTTCATCTTGTACCATCTTACATAGATTTACAGTGCCATTAAATTAATTAAACAAGGAGACCCATTATACTGAGGTGGCTCTAGTGCCTTAGTAGCCTGTGATTGCCTCAAGGTTAAGAAATGGAAATTTGAGGATAACCAACCATAAACAGCCAAGTAGACTCTTCCTAATAAGGCAAACAGTTAAGCTATACCCATTCAAACAATTTCTTGCATAGTTCCCGCATCTTCTCTGTACAAGGCTTTCCTCCGGTTCCTGTGGGTGGAGCTCTCCTAACCACTTCCGGGTGGGCACTGCCCTGTTAGAATCACTCTTTGCTCAGTAAACTTTTAAGGATTGTGCAGTGTGCCATACAGTGAGCATTTAACAAATACTGGCTAAGTGAATAAGTGAAAAATTAGAAATCCAATGTGCTGTGAACAATTAGAAAATGTCATAAAATGCTGTAATTACAATGGTAAAATCTAGAAATAAACCTAATATGAAGGAAACCACCAAATTTGGTTGAGGGACAAAAGAAAACATGCCGTGAAGAAAAGACACATGCCACGTTGGATGGTTGAATCAAAATGGTCCAGGTGTAAGTTCTTCCCCAAATAACGTATTAATTCAGTGAAACCCTAGGAAATGTTACAAGGGAATATTTTATGAAACTTAACAAGCAGATCTGAAAGTTTACATAGAACAGAAAATGTACAGATTAATCAAAAGATTATTGACAAGGAGTTAACAGTGATAGAAGACTTATTCTACTTTATATCAAAACATATTTCAAAATAGTAGTAATTAAAACAATGTATTTTTTACGTAAGAATAGAAAAATGGGTCAATGAAACAAAGGAGTCTATAAATGTATCCATGTGTGTTTATACAGAAATTTAGTACATAAAACAAAGATAACACTTTAGATTATGAAGTGATGACCTACTCAATAAATAATGCAGATAATAAGAAGAAAATAATTTTTAAAAAGATTTACTTATTTATTTTTAGAGAGAGGGGAAGGGAGGGAGAAAGAGTGCGAGAGAAACATCAATGTGTGGTTGCCTCTCACGCACCCCCTACTGGGGACCTGGCCCACAACCCAGGCCTGTGTCCTGACTGCGAATCAAACCGGTGACCCTTTGTTTTGTAGTCTGGTGCTCAATTCATTGAGACACAGCAGCCAGGGTGAAGAAAAGAAAATTTTAATTTCACCATAAATATGAAAATATATTTCATATAGATTGAAGAGCTAAATTTAGAGGACAACTATAGAAGTATTAGACAAAATAGCAAAACTATTTTAGTCATTTTTAGATGGGTAATGTCTTGTTAACCAGATAAAAAATACAGAAACCTTATGGGATAACGTTTTTATTAAAGTTATATGAAAAATCTTAATCTGTAATACACTGAAATATATAAAACTTGAGCTACACTCTGAGGTAAAATATTTGCAAGACACATAGTAGATAAATATTATTACCCACAATATATAAAGAGCTCATACAAATAAATAAGGAAAATAAAAATGTCAAAAGATGGGCAAAAATGTAAATAGTCAAGTCACTGACTTAAATAAAACTGACCAAAACGCATGTAAAAAGATGCTTAATCTAATTAGTAAACAATGAACAAAAATCAAAGTAATAATGGTAGGCCGTGTTTCATTCATTAGATTGGAAATTAAAAAAAAATTCCATTGCTTTCAATGTTGAGGCAGTATAAAACGGGATAGTCTTTTGGAGGTCAATTTGGCCGTGTCTATCAAAAGTAAAAATGTCTCCGATTCCCAGTCAGGGCACATGCCTGGGTTGCAGGCCAGTTCCCAGCAGGGGACACATGAGAGGCAACCATACATTGATATTTCTCTCCCTCTCTCCTTCCCTTCCCCTCTAAAGATAAATAAATAAAATATTTTTTTAAAAAGTAAAAATGTCCATCTTCTTTGAACCATCACATCCAGTTCTATATTCTGTCAAAGAGAATTCTTTGCACATGTGTACAAAGAAATATCAGTAAGAATTTTTCAACTGCAGCATTGTTTAGAATAGCAAAAATGGAAACCCTTCTTAATGTCCATCATCAGGGAAATAAATCATGATATATTTAACACCACATAACAATATGCACCAGTAAAAGAGAATAAGGTAGACTAATAGTGCTGCCATGGAAAGATTTATAAGATATATTTCTAAGTGAAAACTAAGGAGAAAACAGTATCTACAGTTTAATTATACGTATATATTTCTGCTGTGTGTGTGCACAAGGATGCCCACGTACATCTGCATAGAGAGAAACTCTAGAAGTCACACACCAAACTGTAACTGTGGTTACTATGCAGGAGGGGTTGGGATTGGGTATGAGGAAGGGAGGATGCAGAGATGACTTTTTTGTACTCAGTATAATTCTGTATTGCATGATCACTTAAAAGAATTGGTCTATCCTTAGTTAATTAACACATTAGCATTTGTTTTAAGAAGCTAACATATCAATAGCTGGTGTTTTTTTTCAATAAAAAAACATTTTATCCCAACTTAAATCATATAATGGGCTTTAGAAATTCATAGTTGTGGGATAAACGGGGTCCTTTTTGCCTTCTTTTTGGGAAGGATTTACTTCCTTTAAATGTTGCACCCTCTCATCCTCCCTTCCTTGCCCTGGAGCCTTCTCCTTCCCTAATAAAGGTAAGGACCCCTGCCAAGGAGTGCTGCATCCAGCCTCCCAAGTCATGGAAAGGTCAGTGAAGCGAAGGCAGCTGAAAGCCTCTGCCCTAACTCCCCTTTTCGCTGGTGGATTCGCTTCCTCATTACCAAAGCTGGTGTTTTAAAATTTTACTTTCTTTCCTTTCCTGTGCTCTCCTCTGGGTGACAGAATTGTATGAAGAGATCAGTGAAGAAAAGGATTTGGGTAACTCACACCAGGACAGTTAGTTCCTGTGTGATTGAAAGCTGGCTAGTTGGATTTCATTTTCCTTCAAAGGTAATGACCGCATTTCCTTAAAGGAAAAAAAGGTTAGCTTTGGTGGCCTGGTGCATAAATCAACATCCAACATCCCCCTCCTTCCCCAAATGTGTAATGTTCACAAAATGAGACACATTTGTAGGCCCCTTGGGTACTTTGTTTGAATGACCCTTCTTTTTTCTTTCTGACCTGCACTCTCCACACTGTATATCAAAATCTGGAGGCTCGTATTTTCCCCTCTTTAGGAAATTCATCTGTGTTTCCTTCGTGCCGTGCAAACCCTGCTTCTGTGTGCTAAGCAGAAGAAAGAGTTTAGTGTCTAAAAACTGGCTCCTTTGGTGAGACGGCACCGAAAGCAACTTCCATCTCTTCTACCAGCCCAAGGAATGCTTCTTGTACATTTTATGGTCAGTTTTTAAAAAGCAAAGATTTAGCTAATATGATGTCCAGTAAAATTACACTTGATTTATTCAATATATCCCTGTGATAATGGTTAATGTTTTTGCTGGGATTTCTGTATGTTTGTACATGTATGTGTGTGAGACAGAGCAACTTCCTTTAAACACATTGAAGTACCTGTCATAGTTTTGAGTGATTTGCGTACATGTATATTATGATGCCAATTGCATGCCATACAGAAAACCTATTTTCATTATATGAGAATAAAGATCTGTGCAGTGATATCTCTTGCTCTTTTGCCTGATTCAGATTATTCCTCCCTTTCGGTATTGACTACTCTCACCTTTTGTATCATTCTGCTGGTCTGTTAATTAAGCCCCTGCAACACCACTCCCACCACAGGGGGACATGGGAGTCATCAGGCCAGACAGAAACTTTTCAGAGACTGACTGACATGGATACTGAGATGTAGGAGACTGTTCTCCATGGCATGAGCCCAGCTCCCACTCAGAGATGCACAGGACCCACGCCCATGGATAGGTTCTCCCATGGGGAATCAGGCCTGCAATGTGCCTAGGCCGCTTCGAGTCTTGCTTTTGCTAAAGCTCCCTCACCCTGAATTGAGATGGCAAGTGCTTACTGTAAGTTCCTAAAATCCATGCTAAAACTCTCCAGTATGGAGTGCAACTACTTTTCCCTTTTCATTTGCAAATATCTCTCTTCTGTGATGTGATTAGCAGCATTGGGTCCTTTGGTTTTTTTTTGGTTGTTGTGTTTTTTTTTAAAAATTTAATTAATTAATTTATTTTTAGAGGGGAAGGGAAGGAGAGAAGGAGAGAAATAACAATATATGGTTGCCTCTTGTGAGTTCCCTGCTGGGAACTGGCCTGCAACCCAGGCATGTGCCCTGACTGGGAATCAAACCATGATCGTGTGGTTCGAAGGCCTGAACTCAATTCACTGAGCTACACCAGCCAGGGCCCTTTGTTTTTTGTAAAAGGTAACCCCCTAAAGCAACTTGTACATAGTAAATGAGGACCATAACGTAATGTGCAGAGAAATCCAATAAAGGTTAGTCACAGCAAGGGCTGCAGCTTATTGCTTCCCTTGAGAGAAAAAGCCATGCTATCCCCTTTCCTCCACAGGACTTGGTAGTCCATGTGAATATCTCTCCCCCATCCACAATGTGGCAGACCCCACGGGCAGGGGTCTGCATCAGCTGGCGCCCAACGGCTATCAGCTGTAGTCATTGTGGACAACACACCAACTTGGTTGGAGTACATGCGCATTAGCCTAGGTCCTGTCTGGCCACCAGCCAAAAGAGTAAAGCCTTATCCCGAGCGGGACAGACACCAAGCTGTGCTACCTGGAGCTGAGAACCAGTCGACTGACAGACCAGATAGACCAGCTGACCCTGAACAACCAACCAGAAGGAAAACAGACACCCACACTCTGGGTCTGCCAACGGAGAAGGATGGGGCCTGCAACAATGACAGAGGCCGAGGCTCAAGCACTTCCTGTAGAGGGCAACAACCCCTCGGTGCTCCATAGTGTTCAATGGTTGAACCCTAAAAACTGGTTCGATGGACTGAATTTATGGGTTTGGGTCATAGTAGTTTTTGGATACCTCCTTGTCTTAATCCTTATTTGTGCTTTATAATATATATATGGAGGTTGTTTTCTTAAGATTGCGTTGGGGAACAGCAAATAGTAGGTTTCGGAGGCTTAACAGCTACAGATGTATTTTTACAAATGAAAAAGCGGGGAGATCAGATGTTGGGAACTGCCCTGCCTGGTTTCAGAAGCTGTAACCCCCCCCAGGGCTAAAGCTGAGTGAGTGACCTTGGGACCATAAGCCACTAAGGAGATGAAACTTATCTCCCTGGCAGGGGCGGCGCCTCTGCCTCTTTTATTTCACCCTGCCTGGCCCCCAATGCTTGGTTGGTTAGCCAATGACAGGTAAGATTCCTCAAGGGAGGATGGACCTAAGACAGGCACGATCACATGGAGGCCCTCAGGGAAGGACTTGGGGGGCTATAGAAAAAGGGGGTGATGGACCCTCACCTGTCAGCTTTGACATAGCGGGGGTCCTCATTCTGTCTGTGAGAAGTCTTCAAATCTCTTGGCTGCCTCACTTCCCCTACTCAACCTAAGCCCGAAACAATGTGGAAGGTGGCTGCGGCCCTGTGCTGAAAAGGGTAGGTTCCCTGGGGCAATCAGGCCTAAGAGAGAAAGCATAAAATTCTATGAAACCTACTGTGCTAATACCCTCAATTTAAGTGATAAGGGTCCAAGCCTGAAATGAGTTTGTTTCCCCAAAGTTTTATGGCCCTTTAGCTATCTGACCCTGACTCAAAATACCACAAGGGCACAATACCAGAAGGGCATTGCATTCTGTTTCAGAGCTGATTCACACATGGTAGGTATACAGAATATAAAAAAGACGGAACTGTGGAATAAGATGATCTTACAGTCAAGGAGTCTCATCTTTTTTTTAATCTCTATTTTAGCAAACTAGTTCCAAGGAAGAAAGACACATTAAAACAAGTCAAAGGAAAAGGAATTTATTGATCTTACAGAATCCTATACTTGGAAGTAGGGCTCTGGAACTGAATATTGGGCAGTCAGAAACTGAGGCTCCTCTACAAGGTCATATGAGCTCTCAGAGGCAACTCTTTTCTTCCAGTGGCTGTGGCCAAAACACCTAGTATATTTATATCCGCCTTGGGGTCCTTATTGGATCAAGTGTCCCCTTTGTATGGGCTATCTCCCTTTATTTCCAGTGCTGCAAATGTATTGGGTTGGGCAAAATGTTCATCTAGTTTTTCCATAAAATAAAAGACACATGTTTTATTTTCACCAATAACTTTATTAGTTTGGATATTTTTAGTATGCTTGCTATCTCCTGCTATTGGCTTCTAGTGGGCTGAGGCCAGGGGTGCTGCTAAACATCTTCCAGTGTACAAGGCAGCCACACAGCAAAGAATTACTTGGCCAAAATGGCCATAGTATCAAGAAAATTTGCATACCTCTTTTGACACATTTGACCAGTCATAGCAACTTTTCCATACATGGCACAAATCTTTTTTGCCTTTCAGTTGCATTTTTACTGTTCTTGAAATAATAAAGCATGATATGCCCAAAATATTGAGTATCTTCTTCCACCTTCAATATTAAAATGGCTGCACAAAAATTCACCAATTTTGGCCCTGGCTGATGTAGCTCAGCTGATTGAGCTCGGGCCTGTGAACCACACAATCGCGGTTTGATTCCCAGTCAGGGCACATGCCTGGGTTGCAGGCCAGTTCCCAGCAGGGGACTCACAAGAGGCAACCATACATTGATATTTCTCTCCTTCTCCCCTTCCCTTCCCCTCTAAAGATAAATAAATAAAATATTTTTAAAATTCACCAATTTTGGCAAGATTTTTTTAAATGCACATTGATATGACAGCTGTCACAATATAATCTAAAAAAATGTTTTGAATGAGGTTAAAGACAACTAAGCACCACTAGGACCATTATGTGGAAAAAAACTAAGCAAACTTTTTGGCTAACCCAATATCAATTTTCATTGGAGAAAGGCTGGTGCCAGGCAAAATGGAATGAGCAATTGGTATCTGGAACTAGAACATTACTAAGGAATCTACCTAAAGATTTCCCCGATTTTCTGTGGGACCCTGGTGGGTTCACAAGGGAATTTGACTGTTAGAACATGTAATCCTGGCTACTCTGACCCATTTCAATTACTATGCTTACTGGTTTCTGGAAGCAAAAGCAACAGGATCACTAAATAGGTTTTGCTGGAAAACTCCAGTAGGGGAATCTGTTTTTGTGGTAGAAAGGCAAGTCACCTTAAGAAGGATTGTGGAAAACTGAAATGGGATTTAGAAAGAAACAGAAGCCAGCACAGGACTACCCCAGGGACTATGAGAAGGTGTTTTCTTACTAATAGTTTAGAAGAAATTAAACTTAACATGAGTTAAGGAAAATTACTAAGGCCCTTATAAATATTGGGGCTACTTTATCTGTTGTTCTTAACCACACCTAACTAAGTTGGAGTAAATGGTAGGGCTATCTAATTAACCAGTGAGTGTTTTAAAGTCAGAATTTGTTCCTTTCCTACTAGGAAATGTTGTGGGGAGATTATATATGTACACATTATATATATACATATATTATATACATTCAAATCTGCCCAACTTACCTGATAGGGTAAGATTTTTCTTGAAACCAAAGATGCCCACATGTCCTTTTTCCAGAAGGATGAAATGCATTTATAAATATGTAAATCTGATACTGAACTAATTAGGAAAATATGATTTTATTATTTTTTAAATTTTATTTATTTATCTTTAGAGGGGAAGGGAAGGGGAGAAGGAGAGAAATATCAATGTATGGTTGCCTCTTGTGAGTCCCCTGCTGGGAACTGGCCTGCAACCCAGGCATCTGCCCTGACTGGGAATCGAACCGTGATCGTG
The DNA here is from genome assembly GCF_014824575.4 of Sturnira hondurensis. NCBI lineage: Eukaryota > Metazoa > Chordata > Mammalia > Chiroptera > Phyllostomidae > Sturnira > Sturnira hondurensis. The sequence continues at coordinate 6,196,877 of NW_028079667.1, forward strand.
TGGTTTGCAGGCCCGAGCTCAATCCACTGAGCTACACCAGCCCGGGCAGAAAATATGATTTTAAAAGAACTTCCACAAGAGGGAAATAATCTTGAGACTGAACGTTTGTTGCAAGATGTTCCAATACAACTTCAAGCCTTTCTGGTCTCCAATATCCTGTGTGCACAAACTGGGATTGAGCCCACTATACAGGATTACTTATGAAAGGGACTTAAATTTTGTGTACAAGTCCCTGAATTCTCCTTCCTTCCAGTAAAGAAACTCAATGGGAAAGGATAGAGATTGGTACAGAATCTCATACATATAAATAAAATTATTCCCAAACGTCTTGTGGTTCCAAATCCAAATAACCTATATTAGCTCTTCCTGTGGACTGCCAATATTTTTCAGCGATAGATTTATGTAGCGCCTTTTTCAGCATTTTCAAAGAAGAGGAAGGAGGAGGAGCAGAAGAAGAAAAGACAGAAATACCTCTTTGCCTTCACTTGGGAAGATTACAAATTTACCTGGACAGTAATGCACCAGGGATATACAGAGAGTCCCACCTACTGTTTTAGATACTAAAAGCTGATTTAAATGATGTTCATTTCCTACACAATCCACTCTAATTGAATATGTGGATGATTTACTTTTATGCTAGAGGACAATACTAGTTTCCCCAAAGGACACAATTTACCTATTACAACAGCGAGTTACAAAAGGACATAAAGTCTCAAAGGATAGGCTTCAATTTTGCTTACCTCATGTCAAATACCTTGGCCATCTCATATCTAAGGATGGGTCACTAAGTAACCCTGGAAGACTCAGAGGAATGCTTCTAAAAACCAACAAACAGACAACAAAAACCCAGCTTAGATGGTTCCTGGGTTGACTGGATATTGTCACAATTGGATTGCAAGATTTTAATCGATGGCCCAGCTTCTATATGTCTTATTAAAGTCAAATTGACCTGATCCAATACAGTGGGACCTGGAAGGGAAACCAGCTGTAAAATCTCTAAAGAATTATCTAAAACTTGTGCTCTGGGACGCCTCAATGATAAACTTTCTACTTTATTATACATGAAAGTAAAGGAACCACTTTAGCAGAAACCTATAGGATATCACAGTCAGCAACCAGTCTCAGCAGCCAAAGGGCTTGCAAGCTGCCTGTCTACGTGACAGCCATCTCTGGTACAGATATGCCACACAAATGCACAGAAAAGAATAGGCTCTCCTTTGCTTATGTTCCTTGTTCTGTTGACTCTTCACGAAACTCTCACCATATTCAGCACTCTTGGTATCGAGTGGCTCTTGCCTTCTGCCCCTAATAGGACTCGAACTCAATGTGACAGTCTTAACCCAGCAACTTTGCTACTTTCTTTGCAGGATGAAGACTTCCACAACTGTGTTTTGTTTGCTGACCACTTTCTTATTCCTAGGAATGGTTTATAGAAAACTCCTTTTGATAATGCTGACTTAATTTGGTTTACAGATGGATCTTTAAAAGATAAACAGGGATGTTACTGAGCTGGATATGCAATAACTTCCATGGTGAACATAATGGAAGGTTTTTATTTACCTCAGTAAGACCCACCCAACAAGCCTAATTAATTGTTCTAACTCAGGCTTGTCAACTGGTCAAAGATCAAATAGCCAATATTTACACTGATAGTAGCTATGCCTTTGGTGTAGCTCACAACTCAAGAATATTGTTAAAGCAACAAGTCTTCTCAATCCTATCAGGGCAGCCCATAAAGAATGGAAAATAGGTTGCGGAATTATTAGATGTTTTCATACAGAAATAAAAAAATTGGCAATTATCAAAATTCCAGAGCTTTCCAAAGCTGCCACCATGGAAACAAAAATTACTTAGCTGATGCTGCAGCTAGACAGGCAGCATTAAACAGCCAGATTATCCAGACCTGAGAATGCTTCTTGCTTCCTATTAAATCAATATAAGACTCTCTTTTATAGTTCCAACAGACAGCTGCAGAAGAAAAGAGGATATGGCAACAAAAAAGGGAAACTTTGTCCCAGGCTAACAGATATGGCTTGGACCCAATCAGAAAGCAATCTCACTTAAGGGGGCTTACTTACCTATACGTTGGTATAAGAGCTAAAATATTAGAGTTCTAAAACGAAATTCCATAGAGTAAACAATGTTACCACTACTATAGTTCGTAAAGTATGTAGCAGATATTCTATCTGTCCAAATATAACCCTGTAACATCATTCCATGGGTCCCAAGGACATTTCCTACTTCCCTGAGATCTGTTTGAAGTATGGCAATTAATTTTATCCAAATGCCACCATTTTGAGAATACAAATATGTGTCAGTTACAATTTATATGGGTTGAGGCATTCCCTTGCAGGAGAGCAGTAGACTTAGTGGTAGGTAAATTATTAGAAAAAGATTAATTCCCAATTGGAGAATTCCCTTGAGTTACAGTGACAGAGAGACTCATTTTATGAGACAAATAATGTAATCCATTTGTAATATTTTGCCTATTCTGCAGTATTTTCATTATGCCTATCACCTCCAGTTCTCTGGGTGGGTGATACATATGGTACAAATAAAACAATTTTCAGAATCTTTTAATCTTCCTTGGCCAGATGATCTCTCTACACTGGTTCTGAACCCGAAATCTCCATCTTCTGGTAAACATAGCTTTCTCCTCATGAAAGAGTCATGAGCTGCCCTATGAATCTGGATGGAGGGGCATATGAATCAACTTTACTAAAAGGAGACATTCTGCATTGTTATCAAGGGATTATTAATCAGTTTATAGGGACTGATAAATTAGTAATCCTAATTTCACAGTGTACTCCTGGGAAACAAAGCCTTCAGAGACCACAATTTACAACTAGGAGACTTCTGTTAATTGGAATAGACATTAGTTAAAGACTATTTCCAACGCTGTTAGAAGAAACCTTACCAGGTACCTAAACATAAATGAACATTTGTCCCTGTCTTTGACACTTGCCTCCACCTGTGGCAGAGAGCAAAGGGACTTCTTGAGCATAAGAAGACACTGATGTTAGAGAGAGACAGCTACCCCAAGACAAGGACGAGGCCTGCACACCTACAGATCGATGCTGAACTTTGTTCGATCGTCTTTACTTGGCTGCTGCTAATAATAATAACACTTGTTCTTTAGGGTTTTCTCAAACCTTGTATATATAGTCCAACTGTTAATAATTGCTAAAGGTGTATAAGATCACTTTTGTATTATCAATAATATTCTTTTTATAGTTTCTCTTGAAATTTGATGCTATTACAAATGGAAGGAAGGAGATGTGCATATTTTTAGGAAAAGTTAAAAGAAAGTTGGTCCTAATAAATTAGTTATTTCTGAATGAGTGAAAAGAGACAAACTAAGAAGCACAGGAAAGTTGTAGAAAGTTAGTGGAAAAGAAATATTAAGAATGGAATTTTATGTATAAACACTGGAACCTAATTATGGGAACGTGCTAACCCACCTTAACCCAACAAGAACAACAAACTATATTAATTCAAGTGTAAGCTAAAGGGCTATAAAAACATGACCCTCTATAACTTCTGCTGAGGCACAGGAAATTTACTTATGAAACTCTTACTATCCTCCTGGCCTCTAGACTTATAGATGGTAATTGTAATTTACAACATTCTGTTCTTACAACCTGGCCCCTGATAAACCTTAAAGTTACAGCTTTCAATTACACAACTAGTGGGAATCAAGTTAATAATGAATGGCAATTGGGTTTTTCCAATGGGGAGTAGATGGGCCATAATAAATAGGAACCCATCTCATGGTCAGATTATGAAAACTGAAAACAGGTATGGCATGACCTCAAACTATAAGTAAATGTATACTATATGCAAAATACAGAGAAGTGAGACAGGCAGGAAAACCTGGATCATGACAGCCTGTGTGGTAGATAGGATCTAGAAAAGATCTAGAATCCTTTCTAACCTATGTAGGATCTTTCTTTAAAAAAAAAAGACCCCTAAGACCTGGCTGTGTCCCGTTTAAATACTTTTCACTTTTAAGAAAAATTGGGCCTAGACTTCCATCCAAATTACAGTCTTTCCCCATCCCCAACTGTACTTCTTAACCCTGCACCTTTTCCCCCATTCGCCTCCTTCCCCTTCCCAACTGATAATCCTCCAAACAATTGCCATGTCTATGATTCTGTTTCTGTTCTGCTTGTTTGTTTAGTTTGTTTTTTAGATTCAATTGTTGATAGTTATGAATATATTGCCATTTTAATATTCATAGTTTTGATCTTCTTCTTTTTCTTAAATAAGTCCCTTTAACATTTCATTTAATAAGGGCTTGGTGATGATGCACTCCTTTAGCTTTATCTTGTCTGGGAAGCACTTTATCTGACCTTCCATTCTAAATGATAGCTTTGCTGGATAGATTAATCTAGGTTGTAGGTCCTTGCTTTTCATCACTTTGAATACTTCTTGCCAGTTCCATTTTGCCTGCAAAGTCTCTTTTGAGAAATCAGCTGACAGTCTTATGAGAACTTGTTGTAGGTAACTATCTGCTTTTCTCTTGCTGCTTTTAAGATTCTCTCTTTATCTTTGACCTTTGGCATTTTAATTATGATGTGTCTTGGTGTGGTCTTCTTTGGGTCCACCTTCTTTGGGACTCTCTGTGCTTCCTCAATGTTTATTTCCTTCACTAAATCAGGGAAGTTTTCTTTCATTATTTTTTCAAATAAGTTTTCAATTTCTTGCTCTTTCTCTTCTCCTTCCAGCACCCCTGTGATTGGACTGTTGGTATGTTCGAGGTTGTCCCAGAGGCTCTTTAACCTGTCTTTGTTTTTTGGATTCTTTTTCTCCTTGTCGTTTTGATATAATCTTCTTGTTTTTTTCTTCCATATGTTCCGTATCGATTGATTCTCGGCTTCATCCATTTCACCATTGGTCCCCTGTAAATTTTTCTTTATTTCACTTAATGTAACCTTCATTTCTGCCTGGGTCTTTTATGTGCTTTTGAAGTACCCACTGAGTTCCTTGAGAATCCTAATAACCAGTGTTTTGAACTCTGCATCTGATAGATTGCTTATTTCCATTCTGTTTATTTTTTTTCTGGAGTTTTGTTCTTTTATTTCATTTGGGCCATGTTTTGTTGTCTCCTTATTTTGGCAGCCTCCCTGTGTTTGTTTTTATGTATTAGGTAGAGTTGTTTTGACTCCCTGTCTCAGTAGCATGGCCTATTGTAGAAAAGAGCACCAGTAGGTTGGATGGGGTGGAATCTTAGACAACCACCAGGGAGGGGCAATCCATGTGAACCAGATTAATGGAGTATCTAACATGGTGTCACTGCTCTGTGGCTCTGTGTTGGGGAGGGCTCGGAAAGGGGACAATGCTGCTGCTTGGCTTCTGGAGTTTTATCTGGGAGGAAGCTGTCCCTCAGCATTCATCCTGATGCCAGGCACTTTTCACTTCTCCCCCTATGCCACTGGTGCTCTTTCAGCTGCTGCCCTAGAGCTGGAGCCCAGCGGGAGTGAGTCTGCACAAGTCTAAGTCTGTTGCAGGCCCTTTAAAATGAGACTCTTGAGAATCCCTCAGTTTTTTTCGCTACCCCAAACCTCACTGGTTTTTACAGTGGGAAGTTACAGGGACTTATCTTCCTGCCACTGGAACCCTGGGCTGTGTGGTCTTGGTCTTTGACTGTTACCCTCATTCCCAAGGTATCTCTCCTGATTTTTATGCACCCACATGTGGGTGTGGGACCCCCTGACTTGCATTTTCATGCCTCTGCATCTCCATGTTTCTCTGCATCTCTGCCTCTTCTACCTGTCTTGATGAATGTGACTTCTTTAATTCCTTGGTTCTTAGGCTTTTATATAGCTTGATTTTCTGACAATTCTGGACAATAGTTGTTCTGTAGTCTAGTTGTAATTTTTGCTGTGGTTGTGGGAGGAGGCTAGCCATGTTTACCTATGCCTCATCTGGACTGAGAGTCTGTTTTCCCCCTTTTCTATTCTTAAATGCAAGTCACATCACAAAAGAGGTTCTGTGTATCTCATTCTTGCCACCACAAAGAACAATTTGTTCAGGAGACAATTTTCTCTACATTTTATAAGCTTAATGATAGTATGTAGATATTGCAGGGTACATATTTGGGAGAAAGAGACCAGGGACATAGGTTTGGCAAGGGGAGGAAAGGGGAAAGAAACATATTAACACGGAGTCATATGAGTATGGATAGTTATTGATCAAACATTAGTGAATACTTTTGCCTGAAATAAGTAGAGTCAGCTGAGTTTCTGAGTGAGAGAGGTGTGGTCAAGTTGAAAGAACAGTTGAATGAGATCCCAAAGTACCTAAGCTTTCCCATCAGTGAGTTGTGTAACCTCTTGCTTGGCCCTATTTTTAATTTGATTCTAAATTTATGGGTTCCTCCCATGGACAAGACCCTGTTTTGTCAGGCTCTGGAGGATACAAAATGAGTCAGGCATTATCCCTTCCCTCATAAACCTGATAGAGTGACAGTCTGGGACTTCAAAGACAGGTGGTACCTGTGGGGCCAACTTTACTTGCAAGTCCCCCCGTCCACCACGATGAAAATGAAACTACCAAGGCAGATCATATCTGCTTGGGGAGGAGAGGTGGTCAATCTCTCAGAGGAGAAAGACTAAGAAACTCTTCTTCAAAGGCTTTTATTAGGTTGTAATACACAAGAATACAGGTAAAGCTCATCAATTAATGTCAGGCGGCAAGGATCAAACATAGATAACATTTCAAAGAAATCTGAGGGCTTAATCTGAGTCAGTGTCTGTCAGGTAAGGGGGTTCCAAAAACTTTGGGAGACATACTCATTTCCTGCTCGGACCCTTATCATATGAATGAAAGCACTCTTAGTAAAGCAGGCTTCATAGGACTTCGTGAATTTTTTCTTATGCCCGATCACTCTGGAACCCACTCTAGCTGGTAAAGGGCTGCACCACCTTCCCCATCATAGGTTTTTAGGCTCAAGTGAATTAGAGCCAGAAAACGCTTCTCCCAGATGGAAATGGGGACTCAGGCTATGTCAGAATAGCCAGAGGGGTGAGGGTACATCGCTGCCTCTTTATTGCAGCCCCCTGAGTCCTTCCTTGAGGGGCTCCCAAGTGATCATGTCTGGCTTAGGTTGCCCCTCCTCTGGGGGGTCTTACCTGTCTTTGACTAACCTACCAAGCATTGGGGGCAGGGGATGAAGCAGAAGCAGCTGCTGCCAGAGACAAGCTTTGTCTTCTTAGTGGCTCACAGTTGGGAGGTCACTCACTTAGTCTTAGCCATGGGGGGCAGTTACAACTCCTGGCAGAGCGGTTCCCAACAGGGACCCAAATAACTCTACCTCAAGTGGAGCAGGACTGGGATGCATGCTCTGTTTGGGTATAAATTAAGTGTGATGGAAGGCCTATGATGATTAGTAAGTCTTAAAGGGCCTTCTCAACTCCATGTGAATTTGCAGCTTACGCTTTTCTGTGCTTGAAGCAGGGTTATCTTCACCTGCTTCCTAATACTGTTGAGGAGGAAGGCCAACCAGGCAGAAGTCCCATGATTGGGAGTCTGTGAAGTATGGTGAGTGTCTCTTTGCAGGTGGGCTAACAGAGGTAGCGACAGAGGTATAGGAGTTGTAGAAGGGAAAGGAGAGGATGTGGGCTGTGCTGACATCCCTTTAGCTGGAGCTGGTCTTACTCAATGAAAAGAACTTCAGCAACAGGGCTGGAATCCTCCCTGAACTAAATGTATTTAAAATGCTTTACAACTTCCCTTTGCCCTCTTCTCTTCCTCTTAATTCCTTATCTATTCTTTTCAGACTTAAAGAGTGAGACAAACAAACCTCAAAGGTATAGTGTTTCTTTCCCCTTTCCTCCCCTTGCCAAATGACAGCACATTTTTTTAGCATGCTTGGTCCATTGCAGTCTCTCAGCATCTGCTTCTAGCCTTTTTGCTCTTTCTCTGTCTCCCTCCTTTTCTCCCTCCATGTGGCTCTGACTCCCTCTATTTTTCTCTTTCTCTCCTCCCTCCATCTTTGTCTCTATTTCCATTTTGCCCTTCCCTGTATACCTGTTACAATAAGACACAAGATCTGAAAACCCACACTATTTTATCTGTGAAATCTGAGGACAAAAAACTGATCTGATGCAAGAGAAATGAAATGTTTCCATGTCATTTCAATTCATTCCTCTGTATCTTCTCAGACACATACAGAGCAAGAAAATGTTATATTCTAAGTTTGCTTTGATTTTCAACCATGGTCAGCATATACAACCTTTTATCCCCTGAGGAGTCACAGACAGCTTTGTCTAATTATCAGCTAACCTAAAAAAACCTTTCCTTAAGCCAGAACTTTAAGGTTTCTCCTTTAAAATCATTATCTTTCAAGCAAAGAGAAGGATGCTCTTTTCATGGAATAGACTGATGAAATAGAGCTTATTGGTTGGGTTTAAGTTACAGCATCGTGGTTTTTGAGGTTAAAGGAAGCAAAACAAACAAACAACCCCCACTCCTGCAATAGTGAGAATATAGTTCCTTTCCTCAGCCTAAAGCTATTTGGACTGGGTGTCTGTCAGTCCAGGCAGTCAGTTGGGTATATTCATCCATTTATTCATTCAGTATGCGACAATAGTTTATTTACTGATTGTGGAGTGGCAGACTCTGGGACACAGAGAGGTCCCATTCTCATGGAGTGTCATCTTGTCGGTGAGACAAATAATGAAATAAAAAAATAAATAAACAAGATATTCTTAGATGTTCTATGAAGACAGCAAAAGAAGTTGGCACAATCCAGAGTAGGGAGAGGCAGGGCAGAGGACATTTTTTAAATTGGTTTTTAGAGAGAGGGGAAGGGATGGGGAGAGAGAGGGAGAGAAGCATCAATCATTTGCCTCTTGTACACACCCCAACTAGGGATTGAACCCACAATTTAGGCACATGTCCCAACCAGGAATCGAACCTGTGATCTTTCAGTTCATGGGAGGACACTCCAAGAAGCTGAGCCACACCAGCCAGGCTGGGAGGAGGCCTCGTTACAGAGGAAAAAGCAAACCCTTAAAGCACTGATGAGAAGGATGACTAGTTACACACACATATCTGGGTGAAGGCTAGGTGGTAGACAAAACCAGAAATCCTTGAAAAAACGTTCTAAAAGGAGCTAAAATAAATTTCACTGAAATTTGTTTTGCCAAATGTCTTCCTCTTCTTTCTCCTTTACCTTCTATGTCATGTTTTCCCTACTAATCACTGTGCTCTTTCTCCCACACTGAGTCTTGAGTCTGAGCCAATCTGAAAGAACTCAGTGCCAGAATCCATTTAACAGGCAGCCTGAGGGTGGTAGGGTCTTTGACTTCTGTGACCCTCCAGTCAATCAGCAGTTCTCAAACTTTCCAGTGCATCAGATTTACCTGAAGGGCTTGTTGAATCACAGATTGCTGGCCCCACTCCCAGAGTGTCTGATTTGGTGAGTCTGGGTACGGCCTGAGGCTTGGTTTTGCTGCCAGGTTCCCAGGCAATGCTGATCCTGTTGCTGTGGGACCACACTTTGAGAACTGCTGGGTTAGATGCTCCAGGTGATTGAGAAAGCAGGGCCAGCTGACTAAGCCTGAGGACACATGCACAGCCCACTGGATCCCTGTGCAGGAGAGGGCACAGTAGGCCCGCTGTTCCCCAGCCACCTGTCCCACTGCAGGGATTTCCTCAGCTTTGTTCGGACATCTCATGATGATCCTCCTTATGTTAATTTTGACTTTAGGTCCAATTTTCCATCATTCTGATCTCCTCTGCTTTTTCTCTACCAGAAACTCCTCCAAGTTCCTGATAAGTTTTTTGCACTCTTGCATGTTTTTTTTTTTGCATGTTTTTAAAAGTTGTTGAATTTTGCTGTTATTTTGGAGAGAGAAGAGGGAAATAGGTGAGTGTTGTCAGACTTTTGAAGTGGAAGTTAATACACTGCCTAAAACTTGGGATAAATAAAATGAAAGCATAAAGAAGTACAAATAAAAATGAGTCCTTTCTAAAAGGAGGCATGTTTTCCCAGTGCTTTACGAAATTTCTTCCATGGTCAGTCAGATGGCCAATTTAGTAATTGAATTTTCTCTTATAAGCCCCTGCATTTCTTTTTAAAATCCTTTGGACTCTAGGGGAATGGGGGAGGGGGAAAGGCAAAAAGTGGGAAAAGTGAAGACAATGCTGTAGTAGCCAACTAACCTGTCTTATTTTTTCCTATTTTAAGCCAAGAGGATTACTGTCAAGGTCTCCTACTGTGACCCTGTGATCCTCAAATGATGGCACTGGCTTGGCTAAATTTTAAGGGGATTCTTGTTTGGGGAACTGTCTGTACAGGAAGGGCTCCCTCTGAAACTGGAGGCTCAGATGGAGGCTACAGAACTGGAGACCAGAGAGGCTGGGGAAGGAGATTGAGGCGAGGCTTTGGTGTGGCCACACAGGCTGGTCCAAGGAGGCTATTGGCCTGAGCTGGGTGACTTGGGTCTCTTAGGAGGGGGTGACACAAGCTAACAGTAATCCTCGACGTGACCCCCCAAACCAGATTTCTGTTGTGCCATATGTGGCCAGAAAGTAACTTTCTGTTTGCAGATCAGTTGTCTTGTTGTTTCTTCCCAGAAGCCTGAGAGCTTTAAAATATGGACTTTGAAGAAGAGATTGCCATGGTCTTACATGTCCATTGAAAGAAATTTTCTTCTCCAGGTCAGACTGATATGATTTTTAAGATTATGGAATAGAAAAAAAACCCACATCACCTGTCCTGTTTCCATTTTAGAGTTTTTACATTCTTGTGTTTTTATTGGCCCCAAAATATGCTGAGTGAAAAAGATTTTGGGAAAGTTTTAACTAAGATCAGAGAACTACATGTGGGCTGGAGAAGTTCATTTTGGGTCTCAAGCTGGCCAGGGATTAGCTTATGCCTGAACATGTTAGTCTAAGAGGCACTTAAGTAATGGACAGAGAATTAAAAAAACAAAAACAAATTACAGAGCATGGAGCTAAGGGGAAAGCTGAAAAAAAAGTGGCATTTCACCCTTCAATGTTGACGGATAAGCTGTAGTCAAGCTACAGACTATGTCTCCTGATAATGGCTTTGAGTTCATTCTACTACTTAACCAGCTCAGTGGACTAAAGTCTTCAGTGACTGGGTGGATGTGATCATATCAAGACAAGCTAGATTTAAGGGCAAAAATAATTTATTAAAGAACTTCAACATATTGGTAGAAGTTTCAATTAAACAGGAACTTATGGTTCTAAATTTGTAGGCACCTAATCAAATATAAAGGCAAAATTGACTGGTTTAAGATATTGATAATGTTTTAAAACATACTCGGTAGTTTTTAGATCCAGTAAAAATATTATCAATGACATAGATGACTTGAACAGCGTGATTATAATATTTGTCTACTAAGAAATATATGTACACATATGTTTATACATATGTATGTGTTCATATGTATGTGTGTTTAAACTGTGCCCAACTAGGAAAATACACATTTTTCTTAAGCAGGTATGGGGTAATCCAACAATTGATTACTTAATAGGTCACAAAACAAGCTTACACATTTTGGAATCTCTAGACACAATACAAGCAAGCTAGAAACTAATAGCAAAAATATAAACTTAAAGTAAACCTCATATACTTGGAAATTAAAAAAAAAAGGATCTATGGCTCAAAGAAGGACTCATTATGTAAATTAAAAATAGCTAAAGCTGAATGATAATACTCCCAGCAACACTCTGTATTAAAAGTTGGCAGACATACCTAAGGAGCATCTTAAAAGTGAAATTCATAGTCTTAAATGCTTATATTAGGAAAGAAGAAAGGCTAACAAGAATTTAGCTATGTATCCATCTTAAGAAGACAGAAAAAAAGAAATGACTGAGTAAATCCAAAAATAGTAAAAGGAAAAAAATAAGAGCAGAAATAAATGCAGTAGAAAATAAAAACACAAAGTTATCAAAACAAACGCTGCTTAAAATGACAAACTTCTAACGAGATAGATTAAGAAAAAAATGAGAAGCCACAAATACTATCAAGATGAATAAAGGTCGTAAGTACAGATGCAGCGGGGATGAAATTTTGAGGGAATATTCTGATCAAGTTGATGCCAAATACTTAAAAACTCAGGTGAAACTAAAAAAATTCTAGAAATGTATAAATTATTTGAGCTGATTTAAGAAGTAATAAACACCTGAAAGATAATATAATTTTTAAGAAATTTGAGTCGGGAGCTAAAATTCCACAAAATAAACACTAGTCCCAAATGTTTTTACAGGTAGTTTCAACTGTATATTTAAAGAACAGAGAGTTTCAAGCAAACTAGAGGCAGCAATGATTAAACAGCATTTGTTTCTGGAATGATGGACCTTACATCATAAAATATGTTATGTAAATCATCATATTTATAGTTGAAAGGAGAAAAATCTTGTGATCACAATAGATTCAGACAAGCATTTGATGACATTCATCAACTCTTTATGATAGAACTTTAGCAGGCTAAGTTTAGGATGGAACTTCCTTTATTTAGAACAAACGTCTTATTAGTAGAAAATTATGAAAAGAAGTTTCTTTACAATTAGGCATGAAAAAGGGTGTCTGCTCTTACCACTTGTAATGGACATTGCTCTCGAGAACAAGTCAGTGTAGTAAAACAAGCAGGAAAAGTGTAAGGATCAGAAAGGAAAGAACCTCAAATATCACTATTTGCAGATGATATGGTTTTCTGTGTAGAAAATGCAAAAGAATATACAAATTATGAGAAATCTCTCTCTCACACACACAATATCATATCAGTTGGGGTCTCTACAGGAAACAGTTGCATCCTCAATGCAGAATTAAATGACTGGTCAGATATGGTGAAATGCCCCAGTAATTAACACCAGACAGAGTTCAGTCCTGAGCATGGGGCACATTGGGAATGCTGAGGGTACACTTGAGGGCAAGGGAGGTTCCTAACACACATTTAACAAACACTATACAAGTCCTTTATGTAGAAGCATACAATTGTACCCAATTATAATAAAGGAAACTAAATGAAGGGAGAGAACCACATTCACAGTAGAATGATTTATCATAAAAGTGTCAATTCTCCCCCAAGTGATTAGAGATTTAATGCAATTATAATAAAAAACTTCAACAGAATGATTTTGCAGAACTTAATTAGCACATTTTAAAATGTAAATGAAAAACAAAATGGATAAGAATAACCAAGACAGAACATACAGGTCTACAAGATATTAAGTCTCATAAAGTTTTTTGTGATAAGACAAGGTCTATTAGCACAGTGAGACCAAAAGAGAAGAATCGGAAGCCTACAAAGAGACTCGTCAAACATAGAAATCTGACAGATGACAGAACTGACAATTGCAGGTCAGTCATCTGTCATCTGACCTGAAATTATTCAACAAGGGGTGGTTGGACTTGTAACACACATGGAAAAGTCATGAAAACTGCCTTAGAGTCTCTATTCAAATGACAATTCTAAAGCCAGAAGTCTAGGTAGATTGAAACTCAAAATGTGAAAGGCAGGATCTTAAATATGTAGAAGAAAATATCTTTATGACTCTGGTGATAGAACAGGATTTCTTAAACAAGCACAAAGTGCATGGACCAGAGAGGAAAAGACTGATAAATTCAACCACAATGAAATTAAGACTTTCTGTTCTTCAAAAGACACCAATGAGAGTAAAAAAGCTAGCCATAATCTGGGACATTGCAACACAAAATTGAAAAGGATTCTGAAGATACATACAAACACTTATAAATTAATAAGGAAACGATAAACACCCCAATGAAAAAAAGAGCAGAAAATAGGAATGGGCAAGATACAAAAGAAGTCGTAAGAGACTAATAAACACATGAAAAATGCTCAACCTCATTACTCATCAGGACCATCCACAACAAGATATCATCATGTATCTTCAAGAATGGCCAAAATTAAATGGTCAGAAGGCTGTGTTGGCATTAGTGTGGAACAAAAGGAAGCTTCAAATAGTGTTGCATCTGTGCAAGGTGGTGAAAACAGCTGTTCTAGAAAACTGCTTGTTAGGAAGTAGACTGAACACACACACATCCTACAGGCCAGTAATCTGACTACTTTTTGACTTAGGAAAATGACAGTCTCATGTGGTTCAACCTAATATATATCCTAAAGAAACTTTTGTACTTTTTGATTGGGAGACAAGTATAACATTATTCATAGCAACATTATGATAACTCTAAAAAGAAAGCAACTTAAACCTAAAAATGAACATCCACTGACAACATGATGAGTAAGTATATTGGGGAATACTATGTAATAGAAGAATATATCAGTAGAAATAAAGAACCTGTACTCAACATAGGTCAAGTCAAAGATGTAGTGTTTGCAAAAACCAAAATAGAACAAAAAAACAAATCTAAATTGTGGAAGAACTTATATGCGAGGAGAAGCTTAGGAACCTCTAGGACACCTTTAAACGTTCCAACATCCAAATTATAGGGGTACCAGAAGGGGAAGAGGAACAGCCACGAGTGGAAAACTTATGTGAACAAATAATAAAGGAGAACTTCCCCAGTCTGGCAAAGGAAATAGACTTCCAGGAAGTCCAGGAAGCTCAGAGAGTCCCAAAAAAGTTGGACCCAAGAAGGAACGCACCAAGGTACATCATAATTACATTAGCCAAGATTAAAATGAAGGAGAGAATCCTAGAAGCAGCAAGAGATAAGGGGACAGTCACCTACAAAGGAGTACCCATCAGACTGTCAGCAGATTTCTCAAAAGAGACCTTACAGGCAAGAAGGGGCTGGAAAGAAGTATTCCAAGTCATGAAATCCAAAGACCTACATCCAAGATTGCTCTATCCAGCAAAGCTTTCATTTAGAATGGAAGGGCAGACAAAGTGCTTCCCAGATAAGGTCAAATTCAAGGAGTTCAGCATCACCAAGCCCTTATTCTATGAATTGTTACAGGGACTTATGTAAGAAAAAGAAGATAAAAAATATGAACAGTGAAAGGACAGCAAACTCACAGTTATTAACAATCACCCCTAAAACAAAAGCAAACTAAGAGGACAACTAGATCAGGAGTGGAACCATAGAAATGAAGATCACATGGAGGGTTAGCAACAGGGGAGTGGAGGAGGCGAAGTGGGGAGAAGGTGCAGAGAATAAGTAGCATAGATGGTAGGTAGAAAATAGACAGGGGGAGGGAAGGAATACTATGGGAAATACAGAATCTAAAGAACTTGTGACACATGGACATGAATGAAAGGGGGGGGGAATGGTGGGGGAGGGGTGTGCAGGGGGAGGGGAGTGAGGGGAGGAAGTGGGACAACTGTAATGGCATAATCAATAAAATATATTAAAAAAACACTTGAGAGGAAAAAAAAAGAACTTATATGCGACTCCAAACAGGCAAACTCAACAGTACATTACTCAGGGATACCTTCACATCTGGTAAAATTTAAAATGAAAATTGAGCGATATATGTAAAATTCAGCAGTTACCTTTTATTTATTTTATTTTTTCCCTGGGAAAGCCAGTGTATTAATATTTAGTATTGTCCTAATACTTTACTGATCACCTTGAGGCCTGTGCCTAGCTGGGTGGCTCCAGGGATGGGTCACCATTCACCACACAGCTAGGAATATGAAAAGGCCTGGGACTAGCCCTTTGGGGCCACAGACTGTGGAATATGAAGGGCCAGATATGGCCTTTCCTGGGCCAGCCCAGGGCACCCAGGTAGGGGCAAAGGGCCCAAGCTTGGCATCTGTTTCTCAGCATAGTTGTGTTTGGGAAAGTATTCTTTGCTGTCATCCATGTTGGGCTTGACTGTGTCACTGCCTGGCTTCCAGCCAGTGGGACAGATTTCCCCCTGCTCATCTGTGTACTGAAAGGCCTGGACCAGGTGGAGCCTCATCCATGGAGCGCCCCAGAGGCAAATCTTTGACGGTGATAGGGGGAAGGCACCCTTACCACAGATGATAAAGAGGTCCCAGTAGGCAATCCCTTCATCTTTCTTCAGCGCGCCACAATAATGGGACAAGCTTCTGGTTACATCAGCCAGCAGGGGGATGTTCAGAGGGCCCAAGCCTCCCTCCTTCTGGTGGGGAGGGTGGGGGGAGGGGTTTTTAGTCCAAGCCAGGTGGGTGAACTGCGAGTTTTTGGAGACCCCCAGCACCTCACAGCCCAGCTTGTGGAAGTCCTCGGCATGCTCGCTGAAAGCCATGATCTCCGTGGGGCACACGAAAGTGAAGTCCGAGGTGTAGGGAAAGAGGACCGTGTCTTTCCCTCTGTAGCCGGAAAGTTTCACCTCCTTGAAGGCGCCATCCACCATAGCAGTGGCCTGGAAGTCTGGGGCTGGCTTTCTGGTGTGAACGTTTCCAGAGGCCATGACTGAAAGCTGAGACCCCCTGCGTGGGGAAGGGTGAGACGCACAGAGTAGCAGACCAGCTGACTTGCGTTCTCAGAGACCCCCAACTCAGCAGTTACCTTGTAGAAGGAAGAAACGGAATGTGTGTGGGGGCGATCACGGGGCTTCAGGGGAATAACCAGTCATATTTGTTTCTTAAGCTGGGTGATGAATACATGGACATTTGTTTTAATGTATTATTTAATACAGTATTTAAATAATGTATTAAATAATTATTTAATAATGTTAATTATTAAATAAATATTTAATACATTATTTAAATACTGTATTATTTAATACAATATTCAATGTTTTATTTAATACATTTCATTTGTTTTAAAACTATAATTCTTTAAAATGTTAAAGAATACATATATGTTATATGTATGTTTTGATATGTAGTATATACACAAAACAAAAAGTTAAAAAGAAGATTACGAGAAGGAAAAAAAAATGCATCCAGCCTAACTTCTTTTTCTTATTAAAGCTCCCGAAGTGCCTGCCTGCCCCTGTGAGCCGTGTTTCCTTCGTGTTACGCCTCCCGGTATTTTATTCTTCGTCACGCGATTGGCAAGCTGCTCATCTCTAACAGTGCCTAGCGCTGGTCTGGAACACAGTAGGCTCTCAGTAAATATCTTTTATTGTTGATCGAAGCAACAAGCTAGCCAAAGAGAAAATTTTCCATTTCCCTAGTAGTTAAAACGCTACGAGTCAAAACAATCTGTCACAGGCACCTAGAAACTGACAACATTTTAAAAAGTATTGATCTTGGAAGAGTATTAGAAATCACATATTGCCAGTGGGAACATAAAATATAGGTGGTGGCTGATCTGGCAATGTTTGGAAAGCTCTAAATTTGTTGATGTAGTAGGTCTACAAATAAGAATTTATCATCATAGAACCATCATGTAAGTGTGTAAAAATTTTCATGTAGCACAGTACTTTATATAATCACATAAAAACATATGTTTGACAATGATTTTTAAAAAATAAGCTATGTTACATCCATCCATACAATGAAATCATATATAATTATTAACATATTATAAAATAGACAGTGAAAACATTCTTGTTAGTAAAATTCAGACTCTCTGAAAAAAGAATTTCAGACTAAAACCCTATATGTAAAATGATTTTATGCTTTAAAAATATGTGTTCTGTGTACAGACAAAGTGAGGGCAGAAAGGACATACACGATCCCTGGCCCATAATAGGTGCTAAATAAATAAATAACAAAAGAATAAAGGAATAAGTGACATACACCAGAACTCTAAGACTGGTTACCGCCTTTGTGTGCTAGAGTAAGGAGGACAACAGTTTGCTCCCTTTCACATATACAGTTTTCCTAAGATCTTATATTATGTTCATGTATTCCTGTTGTGATAAGAAAAGACTCAACTAACTAAAGATTAGTATCTATATATAACCATTGCATTTTGTATCAGAGCTACTACATCATCACATATAAATTTATCAAACATCTTTGAAGTTGATGTTGACATTAAGATTTGCTTCTTCCCAATCTTCTTTAATACTTATTTATTTAATATCCTGTAGGTTTGAAACCCTTTAAAAGAAATAATTATGTGTTCACACTCAGGCCCTGAAAGTACCCACTTCAAGGTTACCATCTGGCCACAATGGTGCTCGCTGACTCCCGTGTGCCCGCTGCTGTGGGCTGCCAACCTCCCGAGCCCAAGTGGGTTGGGAGGTGATCACAGGCCCCAAAGTCTTGTGCTGGCTTTCCCTAGGACCCCTGCAGGGCATCGGTCTCAATTAATAATCACTACTGCCTAATACTGATTAGAAAACTTTGTTTAAGGATCTAAACTTTCTTGAACTCTCCAGCCCAGATATCCTTAAGACAATTTGAGTAGATCTTTCCAGGTGTGATTTCTATTATTGTGGCTATTGTTGTTTTCAAATATGTTTTCTTCACAGCAAGACGTGAAGAAATATTTGACTCTTGTTGAGAATCATGTTATTAGAAACATTTCCGTGCTGTTGGACACACAGATCTAGGAAATCTAGCAAGTCATTCTGAATCTCAAGGTCAGTCCTGTGCACACCCTTGGGTGCTGCTTTCCTTATGGAATTTTTTGTGGGTTTGAGGCTGGACCAAATATTTCCACACCACCCACGGGTTTCATGCTCATTAGTTCCACCATAATTTGACTCTCCCATCAGCTTACTTGGGAAGAGAAGAAGGAAAAGACAGGACTCTGTGATACTCAAGATTACAGGTTGTCTTGAGTGATAGGAATTTACGATCCTGAATGGGCATTATTGTTGCCTGGTTTGCTAAATTATGCTAAAGGTTGGAGAACTATCAAAAGCTTCCATCTTGAAAGGGTTGCACTTGTACTAAAAATACCTCAGAAAACTTGACTTTCCTTTGATGGTTTTAATATATCCACCCTGGGTCTTAGAATGAATCCACAACTCAAAAGCTGAACTCAAGTAAACTCTTGGAGTTCAGTGATACATTTAAAATGGTGCCTAACAAGCCCCCCTTGGGAAGATCTATGAACTTTCTGTGATTTGCATATAGGCATGGAATTATTTTAGACATTAAAAAAAACTGCCATAGGTAGCCTGGGGTAAAACACAAGCTGAAAAACACATTTACCATACTGGAAATACTAAGAGCATTAGCCCCGGATGGCACCAAGACTGGCGACTGAGTACCCTGTAATAACTTGCTCTGGTGAGCACTAGGAAGATACACCGTGAGTCTCACAGGATCCTGGGGGTGATCCATAATAGTAATTTCCAGGATGAAAACTGCAGGGCCACGGAGAGGGGTGAACTTTCCAGTGGATTTTGTTTAAAGAATTGAGCAATTCTCTGAGCCTATTGAAACATATTGAAGTGTATTTCCTGCAGTGTTGTCTCTTATCTTTGCAGCTCTGAGGGGAATATAATTAAAGCCAGTTCATTAGACTACTGTGTGGGGCTTGCTGCGGGACATCCGATGAGGAAGGGATGGGTATGAGAAGGCTGGCACTGTGCAAATCCACAGGCAATGCACCTTAGACACAGAAAGAAGCAGTGCTTAGGAATGAACGAGGATGCGACCATACTCACAGGGGGCCTGCACAGCAGGCCACTGTGAATGGAGCAATGCACTTTAGTTTTCTAAACTGAGAGCATGTTTCGCACTAGTGGCCACGGATGGCCCATCTGAAAGCTGGGAGTCCAGGTTTTGCCTGTAGGCAGAAATTTGTAGCCACATCTGGCTTTGCTTTCCCATATTGTTAACCCCCCTTTTCCCTGCTACATTTGTTTTCTTTTTATTAAATTTCCCGTCTGGATCCTTGCATCTGCATTTCTAATGTCAACAACTGCTTTTATGACAGATAATAACTTCCTTTTACAAAAAGGCTGTATCATCCTACATGCATTTCAAATTATATTTTATGAACAAACACTGAAATACAGTATTTGGCAGTATGCACAATTGAGTGCATTTGTAGCAATCTAAATTTAAATTGCAAGAGCCAAGAACTGAGTTGGTTGCAGTTGCCTTCATAATCTACTTCTTGAGTGTTGTTAGTTCTCACCAGAACTTAATTAAGTTTACATGGGGATGTTTATAAAGTAAATTATGTGGTATGCCTAAACATGCCATAAAAACAATTATCAAACCATAAGCAATCCTTTAACACTCCAGAGTGTTCACAGCCAAGATCGTGAAATGTTCTAAAATCAATTGTTGGTTAACAGATAGGCTGGAATAAAATTAAGAAAAACAATAGCTAAGGAATAAGAAGGAAAACTGGACTTTTGCTGTCTTCATGGCACAAGACCAAGCGAGCATCAAGGTGTCTGCTGTTTCCTGAGTCTTTGTCCTCTCACGGCGTAAAGGCGCGGATGTTGGGAAGAATCCCAAGTTCAGGTTCCAGACCCTGCTGCTGACTTGCTGTGGGTTATTCGAAACTGAGCCTTGTTGACCACTTGAATAAATACAGAAGACCATTGGGAAGCTACTGGCCACAATGAGATTAAAATGAATTTCTTGTTCCTATTATGAAAGGCATTGAGTGTTTATTTACTATATGTTATATTTAATCCAGTGAGGAATCCTTCACGGCCGTGTTCTACCATCTGCAGCCCACGTGGAAAACTAAGCAAGTGGTAGATAGTTGAGTTGAAATTTTAATTGCTGAGCTTCTGTTCTTTCCACATTTGGGCTGTGGCACGAAAGGATGATGGCACTCCTGTAGGAAAGGGACGCTGGTCATCTCAGTGTGGAAGCGAGTTGGCAACACAAGTTGCACGTTTTAGTCACCAGTTTGTATAGCGATGTTTAAAATTTAGACTTCTGTGTTCATTGCCTCTTGATGCCTGCAGTTTATGGAAAAAAATGTCTGGGTATGTGACACTGGACTGATCCAGCCTGAAGCATCAGTCCTGCTTAGGAGGAAACGGGGCCCAGAAGGGGTGCACTGTGGAAATGGAACTTACATTTCAATGGCTGTCAGGGCAGTTCTCCAACTGGCTTGAGTGGGATTAGCGCTTGGGTATAAGAACTGGTGATATCATCTAATGACACATTTTTACCTGCTCACCCTGCATCCCGCAGCTACATAGTGAGTAAAGTCTCAATTTCTTGAGAACATAGTGAGTAAAGTCTCAATTTCTTATAAATTGGTCTTGGTAAATCTTCACTGGTGCAGTCTTTTGGCCATTTATAAGAGAGTTGTTCTTTGTGCAGATGGTTCAACCTATAATTTTTGGAATTTACAATGGTGAGAAAGCAATACGCATAATAAAGTACATGAGTATTTAACACTTCATTATAAAATAGTCTTTGTGTTTGTGTTAGAGGATTTTACCCAACTGTAGGGAACTACAAGTGTTTTGAGCATGTTTAAGGGAGGCTAAGACAAGCTACGGTGTTTGGTAGGTTAGGTGTATTCAATGCATTTTTGACCTATGATATTTACAACTTATAATAGGGCTATCAGGATGTAACCCAATAGTGAATCAAGAAGCATCTGTATACTTTATCTCTGTGCTCTCAGAAAATGAAAACGTAGCCCTGGCTGGTGTGACTCAGTGGTTGCGCTCTGGCCTGTGAACCAAAGAGTCACCAGTTTGATTCCCAGTCAGGCTACATGCCTGGGTTGCAGGGCCAGGTTCCCCAGTGTGGGGCACATGAGAAGCAACCACACATTGATGTTTCTCTTCCTATCTTTCTGTCTCCCTTCCCCTGTCTAAAAAATAAATAAATAGAATCTTTGAAAAAATGAAAACTTAAAACAATGTTAGCTTTTGGATGGCTGTTTATTCACCCAGAGCCCAATCTGTAAAGAGGGAGCATCTTTGTTCGGTTCTATAGCATATACAAGGCTCATCCTTACTCCGTTTAGGTTCTAAGACATGCAGTAAAATAACCTAGTTACATAGCCTTTCTCAAATACTGATTTTACACAGAGCTCTGCATTGGATGTTGTGAGAGGGTACAAAATAAATAAAGACACACCACTTCATTAGTTGTTTACCACCGAGGGGGAAGAGACAGACATGTAAAATACATTTAAAAAAACCTATGCACCTACTAAACTACATATGTAAGTGTTGGGTACTAGGTTGGAAAATGTGTCAGTCAAGGGGATTGTAACAGGAATTTGGTAGCAGGAAAGCATATTACGTGTAGCTGAACAACAGCAAAAATACCCCATAAGAATGATATTGGATGAAACTGAGAATTCAGATACTGACCCTGAAATAAACCAATTGTTTAATCGAAGTATTCATTCTGATTATTGGAATTACTGATTGAACTTCTTAGTTAATGTTATTGTATTAGAAGCTACAAGTTTAGTAGGAAAAGTAACTGGTGTTTCAGTCTCCAGGAGCCTGGTTGTGTAGTGATGGTGATATTTCTTGCTGAGATGGATCCCTCTGAGCTTGTAACTTCTTTTTCTGGTACTGGGAAATCATAGGGAGCCAGATCTTGGTGTTGTTTGGGTGGCCTAAGAATATTCAAAAAAAGAAGCTGGAATATCGAACTACCATCCATACTTAGAGTGACTACAGTTAATATTACCATACTGCATATTTAAAAGTTGCCAAGAGTGTAGATCTTAAAAGTTAGTTTTCATCACAAGAGAAAAATCTAACTGTGTGTGGTGATGGATGTTAACTAGAATTATTGTGGTGATTATTTTGCAATATATACATATATTGAATTAATTATGGTACACACCTGAAACTAACGTATTATATGTTAATTATATCTCAATTAACAAAAAAATGTTTGGTGGGAATCTCTCCTTTTTGTGTTGTAACATTTGAGTTTCTTGCAGTGTGCCTTTAGCTGAGCCTAGTGCTACAATTAAGCAGAGTATAAAAGTTGTTTCTTGACTTAGTAGATGTGAAGCAAGAACTGGGTGGTAGGAAGGAACCAACTGTGGTATTGGCATCGACACAGACACAGACTGACAGACATTCCTTGCTGAGCTATCAGCCCCTTAGGGAAATAGCGTTATGTGATACATGGGTCCTTTGGGCAATAACTCAACAAGTAGATTTGTTAATTTTTAAAAGAAGTGATCAACTGTGGGCTTATCGGTTCCCTTTGCTTTCACAGTTATACGGTGGACTCACTGGATGGATTTGAGGTTGACCATTAGCAGGTGTTCAGCTGGGTGTCCTGGATGCTGGTATTAGAACACTGGGTTAAGTCTATTCTGGGGCAGCACGGGGGAGAGACTGGCGTCTCCCACCCTGTGTGGGGGTAACGAGAAGCTCTTGCTAGTGTCCGATGGGAAGTAAAGATGCTCTTGGCTGGCAGAGGGGCAACAATAATAAAAGTGCTGATTTGGAGTTTAATGCTGTTCTTGAGCTCCCCTGTTGGGCTAGGATGTGGGTTAAATTCACTCCCTTGTGATAAAGAAAAAACATGTGAAGGGAGGCCAAGCAGTGGAGAGCAGAGAGAAGAAACCATAGGGAGACCGTGCAGTTTCCTCTGATCTGTCTCAGAGCTGCTGTCATCTCATCAGCCTCATTTAATTATAGAGGCAGAAAGTGAGCCACTGCCAAAATAAACAGTGCCGGGCACATGCGCGGCTTCCTGATAAGAGCTGTACTTATCTGTGAGCAGAGCAGCTCAGAGAAATGTGGGATAACTTACTGCCGGAAGTTGGGGCCCTTGTAAACCATGTCCACCAAATCTGGGCTCCCCTATCAGTCTGCAGGGCCTTGTCTCTGCAAGCATGTTTATTGTGCACATTCGTTTTCTCTTCCTGAATGAAGGGATGGGGGAGCTGGCCTGCCTCCTGCAGCCTTGACTCGAAGTAACTCCAATGTCTCTGGGCTGAGATGGATTTGCATTTCCCTTGGGCGTGTGGCATGCTATGCAGACAAGGCCCTGCCGGGGCACATTACTTTTCCTATCCTCTCAACGGGAGACTTAAAAGGTGAAGAGAAACAATGGGAAGAGAACTCACAACTATTGCTGCTAAGAGTCAAATTCAACTTTTAGCTGCTTATTTAATTCAAATCCAATGTCAGACCCTCTGGGCCCTTCCTGTGCTGCTTGCACTGTGCCTTGGGGCTTCCAAGAGAGTGCCTGGCCCTCTGGCAAGCTGCACATTGAGGTGGGAGAGATGAGACAGGCGCATAAGCTCTGTCCAGAGTTTGCCTTTGGAGATGTGTTCCCTCCCCTCAAATGTTAAATATTTTTTAAAAATCTTCCATAATGTGTGCCTGTGGGATGTATTCCTCATGATCAGTGGATTTGAGAAACACCATCTTCTGATAGGTTTTCCATACACTTTTATAGATGCTTTGAGAGATCATTTTTATTTCATTAAATGAGTTTTAAAGTGATATTCTTTGTTCAGTCAAAAATTAGAAAGGGTCAGTGCCTCTGTCATTCTCTGTTGGGTCCCGGACAGAGTTCATTGGGTCGAAGTGAAGGTTATTTACCATCTTTACTTTGTGTCTGTTTTTCGCTTTGGTGATCACATATTTTTTTCATCACTTGGAAGCTTGAAGTTGGTTGACTGCGGGTGGGTTAAGTGTTTATCTTTTGTTGTTTGTGAGTCGTACAGCCTCCTGCCTCTGCGTGCTCTTGAGTGGTAGAAGAAAGTCATTATGTTCCAGCCAAACATTAACCCCATGACCTGCTTGTTTATATACCTACTGTAACTTTGCTTTGCTTGAATTTCTGAGGTTAGTCAAAGCAAATATGCGTACAATCTTGAGACGTCTGTGTATAAACTAAAACATCTTTTGTCAAAATTGCTGTTAATACATTCCTTTGGATAAAAGCCTTGAAGAAAACTAGCTACTGATAGTAATGGAAGGGTATTTCTTAAAAGCCGAGGAGGAATTCCAAGACTTTCGTTTACCGCTTGCCCTGTGTCCCATGGTGAGGGAGTCCTTTCCCTGACCCCACCTGAGTGCCTGGTATAGTCGTTTGCTGTGAAAAGATACTATTGTGTGAGGACAGTACCTGTGCTGAGTGTTGGCTAATATCTAAACATTCCAAAATAGCATTAGTTTCATTAGCCTATTAGGTATTGCATGTGGCATCATGAAGTAGAAATATCTGGTTTCTAATTCACTGTACATGCTAACTTTCCTATATGTACATGAATCTAATTATTAGAAAACACAATACACTGTTTAGCACTATTGGGGATGATATTAGACAAAACTTTAAAAATCACACTGATATTGCTTTCCTATTAAAAAAAAACCCCAAACCTTTAGCCTTGGTAACATAATACCTACACTTCTAGAATGGATTGTTCATATGTTAGGGTAGGGAGGAATTTGATCTACATTACAAGGTCAGCCACCAACTACTCTAGACATCATACAAATACATTGTTGCTAATGGTTGGCTTCAGTGTTTGGTTTTTTATTTTAATGACTATTGTCCCCTACATATCAACTGCTGATTACAAGAGTCAGAGCCACGTTGTAGAAGAAAATCATTCTTTGCAAGTCTGAGGCTCTGATAAGAAAAGCAAGGTCTCATTCTCCACGGTGGGCAGAAGCAGACCCTGTCCAGTTTTAAAGGCACAGCCGGACTTTGGAGCCCTGCTCTGATTCCCAGACAGTCCTTCTCTTGTTGGGGATTTCTCCCTAATTGCCCCCAGAATGTTTAAGTAATAGTTGGGATTTTATTATAGGTCTTCAGACTAAAATGTAGCATCCGGCCGATTCTGTCATTTAATCGTGCTCTGATTTACTCACCGGAACTCCAGCAGAATCACTCAGAATTCTCAGAAGTGTCTGCTCAGCATCTGTCATTGTGTAGATTTTGTTTCTCTAGGGTATGGCAAAACACTTTTTTCTTTTGCCTAAAGTTGCCACATGCCAGGAAACAAAGGGCCCTTCTTGTATTTGCGGTTTTGTAGTCATGGTGCAGATTTAGCCCCCTAAAGAATATCCCACCCTGCCCTTGGTTTTCCTGTTTCATTTGCTTGTGTCTCAGTTATAGCAAATTTCCACTTCATATTTACAGTTATTTGCCTTCTTCCTCTACTATATCCTAACAGCTGCAAGATGCGATATAAAATGACATGATATAAAATACATGAGATTTAAGCCTATTTAAAGGGGGAAGATGTGGAAGTGGCCCAGAGGATGGAGCGGGGACCGACTCTCACCTCCTCCTCTAGCGTGTGAATGGAAAACTGCCACCCTGTGAGAGTTGAAACGAAGCATTTGTTTTTGTCAGAAGGAAGAGCAAAAAAATATTTGGAGATTCGATTGGAGATATAGGGAATTTTGCCGTTAATGGACCATGAATTTTAGGTCATACAGTGGAAGGATTTCAGGAGTTGGGAATAGGTGGGAGAAAGTCTCAAAATGTGGGATGTGCAGAGCCTTCTGGTCATGGAAACCTGGGATGAAGGGTGCGGTGACTTGGAGACAGGAAGGAGGAGCATGAATACAAATTTGAAGCATTTAGTCAGTGTCTACAATGTCTCCATTTCTCAGTGAACATTAGCTTTTATTAGTTTTGTCATAAATCAATGAATTATTGAGAAAAAGGATATATCAGAAAAGGATCAATAGCAATACTTCTAACTTGCAAACTATAGCTTTACATTCAATCAATGTTATCAAAACTTGTGAGAACTTAAAGGATTAGATAAAACTATTTTCTGAGGCAAACAGGTTCCTAAAAGTGCTCAGTAGCTATAAAACCCAGGAATATTGAGGTTTTCAGTAATGCTTACATATTGAATTGCAAAAACAATATTGGAACATTTAAAAACACACACTTCTCATCAAGGTTAGGGAAAATGATTTTATTTTATTTATTTAACCCTTACTAATCCTAACTCTAACAAAATGATTCTATTTTTGCATTTTCTCTTGAATGAATGTAATTCACTGAAACAACAACAACAAGAAAACAAAAACCCTACAAATTTATAAGATATTTAAAGGGACCCAAAGTTAGTCTTGTGGCCTCTTAAAGCACACTCCTTCTGAACAGGGCACTATGTCTGACTGTAGTTAATGTTTTTAAAAATAGAACATCTCTCCAGAGGTCTTTGCACATCCTGGGCCAGAATCTGACCTGACATATGGGGGTTGGCAAAAGTTGGTTTATACTTGTGAGTACAAAACCCACAAAGTTTATCTTTGTATTATTATTGACTAATTGTTGTATTATTTTCCATGTGAACAACTGTAAATCTACTTTTGCCTAGCCCTGTACTTTACTCCTTGAGTAAACTCTCAACCTCAAAGTAAATGAGTGAAGACTTTTGAATTTACAACACTGATTCAGAAAGGAGGGGATTTGCTTGTCTGTATTCAGTAAAATCTCTTAGACATTTTCAAATCTCTATAGCGACTGAGGTATTCTCCTTCCGTGCTTATGATTTCAGATTGCACACACACACCCCAGCTGGTAGTCACAGAAGAGAACATCTCTCGATCACACGGATCACTGATGCAAAGGTCATGTCCCAGTTACATGAATGGCATCTTCCCTGGCGAAGGCACACACACTTCATCCCCCCTGAATTCTCTGCAGTGCTACACACTGGTCATCATTTTCTTCTTCTTCAATCTTTCTTCTCTCTTCGTTTTTGTGACGTTATTTTCTCCTGATTCTATTCTTATTTTTTAATCATCTATCTTGGCTTCCTTCATTAGGCTCAGCCTGTGGTACTTTGTTATGGCAGCCCTAGCAAACTAATACAATCATTCATTTGATAATTATTTGTAAGGGCCTGAAGAAAAGACTCTTGAGACACAGTTCACGGACCAAATAAATGTGTCGTTCTCTGGGAAGAGATGGATGTTGAAGGAGAGGGACTTGTTTTAGAGGTATGTGCTCTGGAAGCACAGAGAAGGAATGATGCTTCTCCATCCCATTCTCCTAGCTGCTCAAGGCAAACTTCTGGAGGCATCCTTGATTCTGCTTTGCTATTTCATCTTTTATTTAATTGACCAGGAAATCAATTAGTTTAAGTGGTTTAAAATCTATCTCAAATGTCACCACTTCTTTCCCTTCCACTGCTATTATCCTGGTGTCTGCATCCCTCAGCCCATTTTTAGCACGGCAACCCAGTGACCTTCAAGTTCAAGTTACGTCATGTCACCCCTCTCTACCAAACCCCCTGCAGTAGCTTCCATTTCACTCACGCCAGACGTTGTGATTCCTCCCCCTGCCCTCTCCCACACTCTGTCCCCTAATTCTGTGCTGATTCTTAACACGGCAGGCTCACTCCCACTAATGGGCCTTTTATTTAGATGTTTCTTTTGCCTGGAATTCTTCCACCTGTCTCCCAGGAGTATTTGGCAAACTCATTCCCTTTAAGTCTGTTCACTTGGAAGGAACACTGAACAACCAAGTAGACAGAATTACATGGGCAGTTGACAGTAGCCTGCCTTTGTAATCAGCCACCATAGAACTGGTGCAATGGGCACATGCTGGAGAGAGTGCGGTGGCAGAGATGAAAGGTGTGCATAGGCTCACTGTCGTGGACTTCCACTTACAAAGGCTGATCTAGCTACTGCCGGCAACAGAAACCAATGCTAAGTCCCCAGGACAGTACAATTTCTTGAGAAGACCAACCAGCCACTTGGTGACAAGTTGGCTACATTAACCTCCTTTGCTCCTGGAAGGGCCAATGATTTGTTACCCCAAGAATGGACACATATTTAGGATATGAGGTTGATTTCCCTGTTCATGAAGTTTCTGCCAGCACCATTATCTCATGGCTTATGAGATAGCTGATCCATAAGCATTAAATCCCACACAACATAACATCCATCAGGGAGCAGATTCACAGCAAAGGAAGTGCAGGAGGGGGCTGTGATGAGATTCGTAGGTCTTAGCACCAGCCACACCATCTAGAAGCGGCTGACAGGAGCTCCAGTTCGGAGGCCATGTTCTGGGAAGATGGAGTGCATTCCTTGCAGACAGTGCCAATGTCTGCCAAATGAACAGCCTCTATCGGACATGTGTCTCCAATAGGAAGAAGACATGAGATCCCAAACCAAGGGGTGGTAGCAGGGGTGGCCTCACTTGTCATCATTCAGTGACCCACTGAGATATTTTGTGTTTCTTATCTCCAGAAATTTGGACTCTTCAGAGTAGGAGGTCCCTTGCTTGGGGACACGGCAGTTTTGTTATTGAACTACAAGTTACGGCTGCTGCCTAGATAAGAAAAGGACTTACTGTCTTGGCAGGGTTCATTGAACCTAATCAAAAGAAAAAGGTAAGGCTGCTGATACCAACCGAAGACAGAAAGGAATATCTGTGCAACTCAGGGAAAGGACTCAGGGGACTCTTGGGACTTCCCAGCCAGTGACTGAGCTCAGTGGCAGTTCTACCACTGTGTCTCTCCAACGCGGGGCTCCTCTAATAGGTGGGTAGGTAATCTTTGCTCTGGAGCAACCTCTCAGATTGGCCAAATCTTTGCCAGGCCTCCAGTCATCAGAGGCACTGTCTTGTCCATCCTGTTTACAACCCCCTCTCCTTTTACAGGTGTCAGATTGGAACCATGGTCTGAACCACGGGCCATCGTCATTCCCCCTTATGTGTTTTCCACAAATATTATCCCCGGCTCCCCAGTCTCTTGCCATTCTGACTCAGCCTCACTGTCTGCTTTCCTCAGGAACCCACTGACACAACGCTCTAATCAGCTGGTTGTAGTCTGTTAGCCACAGATAAAGGCGGTAGTATGCAGTAAGTGGCTAGCAGAGGCATGCGAACACATGGAAATAGTTACGCCATTTAAAAAGTTGATTCACAAAGTAGTACCAGATTTTCTTATTATAGCGTTTTTATATTCAAGAACTTTTACAGTTAAAATATTCTGGAAGTTGAACAGGAAAACTAAATTGAAGATAAATCTAAGTTAATTACAGATGCAGAATTTTTGTTTTAAATGTAAGCATCTCCCCCCGTTTCTTTATCCAGACTTGGGTTGCTGTTCTGTGAATTGCAAACACACTTTTCTTGCTTGTTATGGAACTTGCCTTTTATGTTTTGGAAGCAGCTAAATTCAGGAGCAAGAAAACCTAACTGGTCTCCGATTTAGATTAAACACCTTCTGTGGTTGAGCCATTTCCTCCGGAATGCTGGGTAGTCACCTCAAATTGAAGATGGTGGCTGGTAAACTCCTCACCTTATATTTCACCCCCCTATTGCCTTTCTGATTTCCTAGAACTGTTTGTGACACTGTGATCTTCAATAGCAGCTCAGATGTGGCATTAAAAGTGGCCGCCACTGCTTTCTATATTTGAGGTCCTGACAACCACTCAGTCTCTTAGGTTCCCAGAAGAAGTCACGTGGCTCCTTACAATGATTCAGACACCAGTGGAAGTGGGCAGTTCTTTCTGTTTTTCATTCACTTACTGAAGAAATCAGTTTTCCAAAATAACTTTTATACAAAGAACATAATTGTTTACCTCAGATCTATCGCAGACCCTTTCATTGGCTTCCCATCACACTTTTCTTTTTCCTTTTAAAACCTCAGGTCATGGTGTCTTAGTCTGACTGGGCTTCTCTACCAAAATACTGGAGACTTGGTGATTTAAAACAACACAAATTTATTTCTCACAGTTCTGGGGACTGGAAGTCTGTGATTAAGGTGCCAGCATGGCCAGGTGAGGGCCCTCTTCTGGAGCAGACACTACCTGCTGTGTCTTTACCAGGAGGAAGGGCTAGGGAGCTCGGCCGGGTCTTTCTTTTTTTATTTTTTAATATAATTTTTATTTAATTCTTGTTCAAGTACAGGTTTCTGTCTTATATTCCCAACCCTGCCTGCCCCCCGCCCCATGCTCCCCGCCTCCCTCCCCTTTCCACCCCCCACCCTTAGTTATTGTCCATGTGGCCTTTATATTTGTTCATGTGAGTCCATCCCCTTTTCCCCTGTGATTCTCTCCCCTCTCCCCTCTGGGCCCTGACAGCCTGTTCCGTATTTGAGTGTCATTGGTCGTATTTTGCTTGCTTGTTTGGTTTGTTTAGAATCCTGTTAACGGTGAGATCATATGGTATTTGTCTTTCACTGCCTGGCTTATTTCACTCAGCATAATGCTTTCCAGTTCCATCCATGATGTTGCAAAGGGTAGTAGTTCCTTCTTCCTTTCTGCTGCATAGAATTCCATTGTGTAAATGTACCATAGTTTTGTGATCCAGTCATTGACCGATGGGCATCTAGGTTGCTTCCAACTCTTGGCTATCGTGAATTGTGCTGCTATGAACATTGGAGTGCATAGGTTCTTTTGGATTGGTGTTTCAGGATTCTTAGGATATACTCCTAAGAGTGGAATTGCTGGGTCAAAAGGCACATCCATTTTTAGTTTTCTTAGAAAATTCCATACTGTTTTCCATAGTGGTTGTACCAGTCTGCAATCCCACCAACAGTGAACTAGGGTCCCCTTTTCCCCACAACCTCTCCAGCACTTGTTGTTTGTTTCTTTGTTTATGATAGCCATTCTGACTGGTGTTAAGTGGTATCTCATTGTGGTTTTAATTTGCATCTCTCTGATAGCTAGCGATATCGAGCATCTTTTCATGTGTCTCTGGATCCTCTGTATGTCCTCCTTGGAGAAATGTCTGTTCAAGTCCTCTGCCCATTTTTTAATCGGGTTGCTTGTCTTCTTTGAGTGGAGTCGAGTGAGTTCTTTGTATATTTTGGAGATTAAACCTTTGTCCGAGGTATCATTGGCAAATATGTTTTCCCAAACAGTTGCTTCTCTTTGTATCTTGATACTGTTTTCCTTAGCCATGCAGAAGCTTTTAATTTTGATGAGATCCCATTTGTTTATTCTTTCCTTTATATCCCTTGCTCTAGGGGACGTATCAGTAAAAATATTGCTGCGTGGAATATCTGAGATTTTCTTGCCAATGCTCTCCTCTAGGGTTTTAATGGTTTCACGGCTTATATTTAAGTCTTTTATCCACCTTGAATTTATTTTGGTGTATGGTGTAAGTTGGTGCTCAAGTTTCATTTTTTTGCATGTAGCTGTCCAGTTCTCCCAACACCATTTATTGAAGAGGCTGTCTTTACTCCATTTTATGTTATTGCCCCCTTTGTCGAATATTAATTGACTATAGAGATTTGGGTTTATTTCCGGGCTCTCTGTTCTATTCCATTGGTCTATGTGCCTGTTTTTGTGCCAGTACCAGGCTGTTTTGATTACAGTTCGGCCGGGTCTTTCTGATGAGAGCACTAATCTCATTTATGAGGGCTCTACCCTCAAGGGCAATCACTTTCCACAGCCACGCCTCCAAATGCTATCATTGGGCATTAGGATTTTGACATATGAATTTGCAGGGGACACAACATTTAGAACATAACATGAGGGATTTGGAACTTATAGCACCTTTACTCATCAGTCTCTTCCCTTTTCCCTTTCTTCCTTCCTTCCTTCCTTCCTTCCTTCCTTCCTTCCTTCCTTCCTTCCTTCCTTCCTTCTTTTTTTTGACAGATCCTGTCTCAGGTTTATTTATAGCAATAACACAAGAGGACACCAGCCTCATGTAGGCAACAGCCCAGGGGCCACACCAGTCCTTCTGTCCTCATATCAGCAGACAGAGGCCTGTACTCTGAAACATTTGCGGGGGCCTGGGAACCTTGGAGCCTGCAACTGCAGCTTGGGGCTTACTTTGAACCTTGGCCTTGGCCTTTGGCCGGCAAAGCCTGACACCCTTGGCAATGTGGGCACAAGCACATTTCCCAAACTTACAGTGAGCAATGTAAGTAAGTCAACTGAGCTGACTTGTGGCTCCTGCTCTTTGGAATCTTGGATTTGATACCCTTGGAATTTACAAGGGCCTCAGCCTCAGCGTGTGTGCTCATGACCTTGGCATGGTTGGCCTACATCTTCTTCAGGCCCTTTTTGTTGTCTTTCTTGGCAAAGTGCATGTTTCTCAGAAACTTGGGGCCCACCCCCTTCAGAGGTTTGTATCTTTGTGATTGTGTTCCGTGGTGCTGTTTTCGTGCCATTTGGGGGACTGGTTGTGTGTGGTGTGGTTCTTGGACTTGGCCATATCTGCACCAAAGCCCATGGCTCCCGAAGTACTTAGGACCAAAGATCTTCCCTTTTTAGTTGTTAATGAATTTCCTTAGGCTTTACACTGTTCCTAAGACAGTTAAGTGATGATGATTCTAAAGCTGGCTTCATATGACTGCAATGCACATGTTTTATTTCTTGCTTTGCCCTTCTTTCAATAAAGAAGTCACAATCAGAGTGCTTTTAGCTTAAGTGCTCAACCGTCCCCTTTGCCTTTTTGCCTATGGTAATAATTGCTGCATTGGACAAGGATTAAACTGGATTTGCACATTATGACTGATTTCAGAGCAGGGGAGGACGCGTTTTTGTCTTCTGAGAACCATCACTCTGTGAGCCACTGAACACTCCAGTGGACAAAGCAGCAGAGGACATTCCACAGAGAACTGTTTTGATTGGTGTGTGCTTCCTTACTGTGTAGGGGGCAATATGGGGCTGCATTTTGCAGCCCTTTGGCTCCAGATCACTTTTAAATCTCAACCCTCCAATCCTAATATGACTAAATAGTCTTTTGTTTTTGTAAGTGTATGGAAGCTATTCCAAAACTTAGATTTCACAGACCAGTAAATTTCCCCCCAAATATTTTGAACACTTGTTTAAGGTTTTCTGGGAAAATTTTTTTTTTGGCCAGGTAAGAACAGTTAAAAAAAAAGATTGTCAAAACAATGTTTCGTCTAGGAATATTTCTTATGGCAGATATTATTCCCTCCTTCTTTGCTGACAAAACTTCAATTGTGTTTGAGGGCTTACTCTTCTCCATGTGAGTCAAGGTTAAATCTTGACTAATCTAAGGCTCCAAGTCAGCATCCTTGACACTGATTGGTTTAACCATAGGCACACCATCCTAATCTGAATAGCCATGTGCTCAAGGAGATCTTTTGGCAGATATGCTGCCATTTGCATTTGTTTCTCTACATCCAGAACATTCTCTGTTTTTTGTTTTTGTTTTTTTTCCTTTCTATGCTCTAGGAGGCTGGCTTCTAAGGATTGCCTCAGGAACATTTCCTTGTGGACTGGCTGTCTGTTTGTGTAATGGAGGTACTGCTAGGAGTAAAGAGTATTTATTACTCTCTCACCTCTACTCCCCTTCTATTGGCTCCAATCTTGCCAGCAGCTTCACTGCTCCAAGGCACAGGCCCTCTCTTCCTCAGGGACTGCTCTCTCTGTGGGAGTGGGGGCTTCATTTTGTCTTCTTGTTCCTGCAGGATCAGAGTAGTAATGGCTGCTTGCTATGACTAATTCATGGCACCTCACCATCTTTTGTTAGCCCATCCCCTAAGTTCTGCCCATGGTCTTAAATAATTCTCCCATCAAAATCACTTCAGTTAGCAGGTTTGATTTCCAGTCAGGGCACATGCCTGGGTTGCAGGCCAGGTCACCAGTGGGGGCCATGTGGGAGGCAACCACACATTGATGTTTCTCTCTTGCTCTTTCTCCCTCCCTTCCCCTCTCTAAAAATGAATAAAAAAAAATTTTAAAAAATTACTTCAATTAGATTCTGTGAGTGTGCCAGCTCTTTTGTGCCCAAACCCCAGCAGATATAGGGGACTTTTGGGAATGAGGCTTAAAAAGAGACATGTGGGAAATCCCGGGCACTCTTGGACTGGGGGTTGTCATATCAGCAGGCGACCCCAGGGCATTTGTGGCTGCCATCCTGAATAAGGCTAGGAGCTGGGCTGAAGGAATCCCACCTGCTGTGGATGGCAGAGCAGGAAGCCAGAAGGACCCATGTCCCTGAGGCCGCTGTGCCTCGAATGCACCACCTCTGGAGAAGCTCTGCAATGGGACAGCGTTTTACACGGGGTGAGACCCTCCTTTACTATTTACACCTCTTGCAGTTGTGGTCTTATGTTTCACGAAGCTGAAACTTTTCTGGAGTAAGAAAAAGTGAATGAACGGGGGGCAATCACCCAAGAACGGGGTGAGTGTGGGAAAACCTACTCAAGCAGGATGAACAAAGATACGGTGAACAATGGAAAGAGATGATGAGCAATGTTCACTAAGGCTTGGGCAGGTGGGAAAACTCCCACCACAACTGCCAGAGGAAAAAGGGGGCATTTTGACTCCAAACGTGTAGAAAGGACAGACACTGAGAACAAAAGGCAGGCTAGAAATTTAAATAGAGTATCTGGGGCATTGGCCTTACTTTCTTCCATGCTTGGTCAGCACTGGCATATATAGTGCCTACCTGTGGTTTATTTAAAAGACACCTCTCTGGGAAAGAGGTAAAAAGACACTCACTGCTGCATACCCAAGTAACAGGGAGGCATTGCAGCCAATAGGAACACGGGGTGAAGTCAGCGAAACCTAGTTTCCATGCCCGCCCCTACCAGACTCTGCGTAACAGTCAGGGCAAGCTTCACCGGCCCGGCC
This sequence comes from Sturnira hondurensis, assembly GCF_014824575.4. Classification (NCBI taxonomy): domain Eukaryota; kingdom Metazoa; phylum Chordata; class Mammalia; order Chiroptera; family Phyllostomidae; genus Sturnira; species Sturnira hondurensis. The sequence continues at coordinate 6,232,123 of NW_028079667.1, forward strand.
TTAGGGCACTCTGGTCTCTGCCCTACCCTACCCTTTGTGGCTGCGCTCCTGCCCCGGGTGTCCAGGCTGGCCGGCTCTGTGCTCTCTGACCACCAATCTGCGGGGTTTCCCCTCTCCTTCCTCACCCCCCTCCTGGCTCTGCCCGTGGGATTCTCTACAACAGGCCCTTCCTCCACTCTTGAACCTCCCTTGTGGTGATTTTCATCTTGTTAAGCCCTCCCCCTCAGCAAAATATTGTCATTTTTTAAAAAATGAATTGTCTTTAATCTATTTAATGATAATTCTAATTTTAAGAACCCTTGTCTATGGAACTATTTTTCCTAAGTTGTAAATGATGTAACAGCTGGCATAATTGGTTAAATTCCCCTGTTCTAGGCCGGGCCCCCTGTTGCTTCCTTTTCCTTCTTCGACTGTCTTCTCAGTCCTGACTCCCTGTAGCCCTTCCCTACCAAATTTTAGAAGGGAAGTGGAAAGGAGAAACAAAACAAAATTTTTAAAAAAGGAGGAAAAGGAGAAGCCAATGATTATTTTCCAGTGAAAGCAGGAGAGACTGTCCAGACAAGAGAAAAGAGCTTTGAGGCCTGGTGTGTGCATGGTCCCTTTAACCTAATGCTAATTGGAGGCAGGAGCACGGGGTTTGTTATTTCTTCTTGGGTGAGCGATTTGCATGAGTGATGTGGGATTTGAAGGCCATGGTTGATACTTATTCTATGAAAATTGTAGAATAATCGCCTGATTTACCTACCTACCCAATCTAGTGGCGAGTCAGGAAAATTATCAATCCATCCCTTGAACTGAAGACACTGAACCAATGCTTCTGACGGTGTGGGTTTGGGCCAGGAGCCACTGAGGTCTGCAGGCCTTTCCAGCTGTGCGGTTGGAGAGTTCTTAAGTGGGAACACATGTGCTGAGAACCCAGCGTCAGATATTTTCACTGTAGGGGAAGATGGTAAACGGCACCGCTTTAAAATGAAGACACTTGAAGACACTTGCTTCTTACAACGTGTGAGGCAGAAGGACAGCACTGAAGGACAGCATTCCACCCTCTTGGAAAAGACCTTCAGCTTGGCTTTGAGTCCCTCGCTACTTCCTGACTTTGGGAATTTAGGGAACTCGGCCTCTCTAAGCTTTCCGTGTGTTTATGACACTGAAAATAATCAATCCTGGTTTTTAAATTTATGAAATAATCAATCCTGTTCTGTCTGCCTCTCGGGCAGAAAGGATTACGTGGTGCAAAATGGTCATCTGTTTTGAAGTGTGGTCCTCTACACACACACACACACACACACACACACACACAGGGTCCTTGTGAGGTTTTACTAGTAGGCGTGTCCCAGTGACAAGGTTACGATGGAGTGTGACTGTCCTGGTCATCCTGCAGGATGGGGTTGGGGGAGGAGTAGGACGAAGTTGAAACAAGGTGCAGTCTTCCCGCTGGTTGCTTAGAAGACACCATTGAATCAAGGCCCTGTGCCCTGTGCCCAGCACTGTACTGGGTAGTGAGGGGAACAGGACACAGCGCAAGCAGGCCATTTATAAAGTGATGCCTGCTTTTATTCTCAGACGTAAGAGAGGAAACAAAGTTTAGCACATTTGATAATATAACCTCCTGACTTTTTAAAGCAGACATTGTAGTGTTTGTTTAAGAGAATTATATGTAGGTATGTTTTTGATTCACATTCTGTTGGCTCCTGCTCCTTAGTATTTCCCAGATCTACTGCTCCTCACTCCCACCCCCGCCCCCGCCCCCACCCTGGTCCCAACGCCCATCACCACCACTGCTCCCCTGCAGGCCTGCCCTGCCTCCCGTGGATGTCATCACCTGAGCCTCTGGCCTAGTCTCTCCCTGGTCTCTCTCCTCCTGCAATCTACTATCCACACCAACCCGGAGTTACCTCCAGAACTCCAGTTTAATTATGCCGCTTTCTCGCTTAACCCCCTCCAGAATCTCCCCATTGCCTTCAGGATAAAGCCAGAAGTCCTTCCCAGGGCGTACAGAGCCCTGACCTGCCTCTCCAGCCATGTGGTTCACCACCATCCTAATCAACACTCAGGCCACCTTACGTGCTCTCAGTCCCTACCCTCCCAGTCCCCGGCTTGTCTCAGATGGGCACGCCTGCCTCTTTCTCTGCCCTGCGTTCCCGAACCACATTCCATTCCTCCTTCCTGCGTGCCCATGGTGGGCCAGGCTGCTCCTCAGGCTCCCTGTGCTGCTAGCCCCTCCTGCCCCTCCACTTGCAGCTCACGGCCTCACCTCACACTTCTCTGAGGAGTGGGAACTCTCAACTTCCTTCCAGTTTCATAATCCAGCCATCTTGTTTCCTTTCCTCTAGTTAAAATTATCAGTGTCCCTCCCCATTAAACGTGGGCACCTCTGCTCTGGATGCTATCCCCTCACCTTCTCGAGGACTCCTATTTTTATTCTCCCCTTCATCTCCAACCTTGTCAATCCCCCTTCCTCCTGGACTGTTCCCATCAGCATGCAAACACCATTAAAGTTTTCTTGATTCTTTAGAGGATCACCAGCTTCCATTCCATTTCTCTGACTTATGCCTAAAATTCTTGGACGGGTTGCCATGCTGTCTTCCTGCCCCACCTATTCTCCACACACACACACTGGCCAGGATTTGTGGGCAGCAGCTCTGTCACCGGTAAGCTGTAACCTCCACTTTGCACACTCGGGCCTCGGTGTTGTGCCCTGATCAGGTGCCTCCCTAGCAGCAGTCACCATCTGGCCTGGGCTTCCTTCTCTTTCCTAGTCCCCTCACTGGCTCCTTGCCCACTAACCCAGCACCCTGCACCCTTTTCTTCTCTTGCCACACTCCCTGGGGATGGTCTCAAGTTGACCCAGAGCTTTAAGTGACGTTTATTTGCTGGTGATTCCTGAATGTAGAGCTTCGGCTCAGACTGCTTCTCTGAACTCCAGGCTGCCTGTGCGGCTTTCTACTCCACATTCTGACATAGCTATTTCCCAAGTCTCCCAAATTCAACACGTCCCAAAATGGACTCTTCATCCCGCCACTTCAGTAAATACCCCCATGCTCGTGTCTTTCTTATCTCAATAAGTCACACCTTCACTCACCCAGTTGCTCCCTCCAGAAACCTGGATGACCAACTTGTCTCTCTCTCTTTTTCCTACCTTCAGGGTCAGTTTGTCAGAAATCTCTGTCTGGTTCACCTCCAAAACTAATCTTGTGTTTGTTCACTTGGTGCCACCTCCTCTATGCCTACAGTCCAAGCCACCTTCAACTTCGAACATGGTCCCCTGCTTCCCCATGGGGAAGGCAGCTCTAATCCAACCTATTCCTCTACAACACCCAGAAAAAGTGAGATGCTGCATAAAATCTTCAATGGCTCCCCACTGTGTAGCTCAGCGGGCCCTACCTGACCAGGCCCTTGGCTTTCCTCCAGTCCGCCTTCTTTCGCCATGGCCACACCCTCTTCCTCACACACAATCCATTTACATTCAGTAACCACCCCTGGCAGGGAGATTCTACAAATAAACATTTGCTTTGATTGTTGCATTCACTGCTAGGTGCTAAGTCCTGGAGTAACTCAGGTGAACCAGAGAAAGTCCCTGCCAGACAGGAGCCCTTAGTCTGGTAAGTGACCTAAAGTGTGCAGAAAATATCAGCTATTTGATGTGCCTGCGGGGGGACAGCCTTGCCCGGGCCAGAGAGACTCAGGAGAGGTTTCCCAGGGAAGCAGACATCTGAAGTGAGTTGCCGAACTTCTGCAGAAATCTAAAACAAGGTATGAAGACAAGGAAGTAAAATAATGGAAAAATATTATAAGATATTAATACTGGGGACTTCTGGCTTTTAGCTTGGTGAAAGTTTTTCATTCTTCTACCTTGGTTTTTCCAAATATTCCATCATAAATTTATTTTGTATCATAAAAAATTTAAAAAATTTGGTTGGAAATAGTCCTTTAACACACACGCACACACACACACAGGTATTGTAACACAGAACAGACTGGGGGTTCTCTTGGTAATTTTTCTCATCTGTTTCTGAAAGTCAGTTATAGGTACTAGAAAGTGAACTGCTTCTTGAAATATAATTTCCCCCAAACAAACAAACAAAAAAAGTAGAAGAAAAAGATGAGAAAAAAAGGGAAATGTTGAAATCCTTTTACTCAGTTTATGAGTTGAGTGGGTAGTAGGCAAGGGATAGGAGGAGGCAAGAAAATAGGATTTTCTTGTGATGTTCCACTTGTAAAAGTCAGTGGGTATTTTTACAGAGGTACCAGCTGGCACTTCCTGAAAATCTGCTGGTGGGGACAGGCTGTGAAACGGCAATAAGAAAGATAAATGCTTTTCTGGGGAGTAATTTTAGTGCAGTGTGGAAAGTGGAAAGAGAAAAAAATTAAAGAGCGAATGGAAAATCCATCCACAGGCCAACCCATACAATAGAAATGCTGAGGAGTGTGTGCCCCAAGGAGCTCCCACAGCAGGCAAGGCCTCCTCCGGGCCAATGCCCCCTCCCCTGTGGCAAGCAGCCCAGGAGACAGCATTCATTTATACTACATGCCCCAAGAGCAGCTATCATTTTGGGGGAAGCATAAAATGATAAAAATAGAAAAAACTCCAATTCAGAATCATTGGAAAGCATAAAGACCAAGACCACCAAGCTGTGGCCTTTCCCCTAACTCAACAATGCAACTCTATTTTTCCGTAATAGGTATTTAGATGTTTCTGAATGAAACGAGCCGAACGCAGGCACTGCGGAGACAGGGGAACTGCTTTCCATTGCTGATCCCTCTCCAACTCACCATCTTTTCTACCTTAGTCCACTCTTTTGTCATAACAACGAAGGGCACGTAGACCTCACTCAGCCTTGAGTCTCCTCCTGTTTTTTCTCCATGCCGAGACAAACCCTGTTTAGTGCTTTTCTGGTATTCAGAATTTTCCACGTTCCTCGTAGTGAGCTTCAGCGTTTCCAGCTGCCCCGACCAGCCATCTCCAATAAGCACCCGGCTGCGGGAAGTGAGGCCTCAAGGAGGCAAACCCTGTCAGTTCGCGGGGTGGGGCTTCAGAGCCTTCTACCCTCTGCTTCGCTTACAGAGCTGCTTCTCTCTTCTTAGGGGTTTGGACATCAGAGAATCTGAAATGATGGCATATTTTGAAGATTTGCTGAGGGCTCTGTACTTAAACCTTTTCAGTACCTAAGAGAAATATAAGGGACCTGAAACTTCCTCCTTGGGACTGCTCACTGGACAGTATAGCTGTGCCCCAGCATGGGTTGCACTGGCTACAAGCCAGTCACATCTTGGCCATTTGTGAGCACTGGGGCATTTTCCGCTGATCAAAGGGAACTTTCACTCTCGCACAGGCAAATCGGTAAGTTCTAACGGTTGACTTTTAAATTAATTAATTAATTAATTCACTTTCCCAGGGAGGAGAAGGGAAGGAGAAAGTGCGAGAGGAATATCGATATGCAAGAGATACATCAATCCATTGCCTCTTGCACGCCCCCAACTGGAGACCTGGCCCACAACCCAGGCATGTGCTTAGTTCTCATGCGGGCTGGTGCTCAATCCGCTGAGCAGTACCAGCCAGGGCTAGTTGTTGACTCTTAAGATATGAAAACAGTAGGACCTATTACTCTTGTGTTAAATATAAGAGTCATCTTCTATTTAATTTAAAACAGGAGACAATCCCAAAGGACTTAGCATAAAGGCAGTGGTTTTCAGTCCAGGCTTAAGACGCTGGCTACAGTGTATCCTAAAGCCCCTTTGGGTAGAGATTGTCCCAACAATGACTGGGAATGTTTCCTCCTTTGTCCTCAATCCCCAGCCTAAAGGTTTGTCCATTTCCTCTTCATAATTGCTAACTTTCAGAGGTTTAATCAGGTCTGGTTAGATTTAGAATTACTTTTAATTACTTTGGGATCCTGTTTGGAGAAACTGCATTTTTTTTTTTTAACTTTGGCTAGAATTAAAAATGGCAGAAGGGCTCAGGGAGTGCAGACAAGATGCTATTTGTCCTCTTGTTGCCAAGAACCCGACTTGATAAAGCAGTGATTTAAGGTGATTGCTTCTGAAATCAAATGAGCTTACTTAAAGAAATCTGGCTTGAGCCTCTACACGGCCAGGACACTCCTGTCCAGCTGACGTGTGGTGACCAATGGTGTGAGCGTGCCTGGGATTGTTGTGGTTTTAAACCGCATGTCTTGAGCCTTGGAAAACCCTTCAGTCCTGGGAAAGTTGGGATGGCTGGACACCTACTTGAAGTTTGAATAAATCAAAATGAGACAACTGTGCAACACGCTTGACCTCTGGTTTTAGTTTCCTTTTTGTGTGTGAGATGGACCCCATGGGCAATCGTTTTACTAAAGAGTGTTTCGGGGGGAGAAGGCAAGAAGAATGAGAGAAAGGGAGTTTGGATGGAATGCTTTTTTTTTTCCCAACGAGTCTGTACTTTCACAGCAGTTTATTTTTCACAGTGGCCACATTTACATAACGGGCAGGAAGTGCGATAGCAACAGAGGTTGGGCCTAAGCTAAAGAAAGCAATTTCTGCTCATAGATAGTGGGATGGCGAACGAGTCTCAGTGTAGAGACTGCCTGGATTCTCGGGCAGACTTAGATACCCTTTTCCTTGTGTGCCATATTCCATATTAATATGGTACATGTTTTGTACTATATTCCATGTCAGCAAGTATAAAAACTTCAGTTCATGTATGTGCTTATATACTCCTGGTTAGAAGAGATGTAATGTTTCATTTTGGTGTTTCCAGCACCAGACACCGTGCCCAGTATGTAGTGGGTACTTAATAAATCAAAAAATGATTTACTAAATGCACACCCGGGGAGAAGGGGATTGTTAAAAGGAAATGGAAAATTCTCACAGTTGCTTTCAAATCCATGGTGGGGTGAGTTACGAACAATTTGCTGGGTGGATTTTACTTTACTTTTTTTCCTTAGATACACTGAATGGAAATAAAATTTATCTTTGCAGAGTTAGAAAAATCATTTTCCTTTGGCAAGGGGTGGGGAGGTAAGTTTGGGTGGTAATGACAAGGGCACCTTCTTATGTCAAAACACAAACATCTGTCCTGCTTCTGGGCAGAGATTAGACAAGCCTGCCTCCACCAGGCAAAGCTGTCAGCCTTCACTGTCCTCACGGGTGGGTGGTTTTGTGTCCATAAGAGAGTGAAGGGATGTTGTTCTGTCTTCCCCAATTGCTCCTGATGACTGTCCACCTGGCCACCATAGCTTTCCAGCTGCCCCAAGAGAGCCTTATCCCTGATAAGGCCCTGGGACACCAGTAAGGGCACAGGAGGAAGAGTGTATGGAGAGCTCTCATGTCTCATTAGGTAACTGAAGGGAGCCCGTACAATCCCTCCTCACCTCCCTCCCTCTCGCCTTTCTTTCCTCCCTCTTTCCTTCCTTCCTTCTGCTTATGTGTGGGCGCGTGTTTTAATTTCAAAGTTACAGTTGACCTTTGAACAAAACAGGGGTTAAAGGTGCCGACCCCCTGTGCAGTTAAAAATCCATGTATAACTTTTGTAGTTAAATTCCCCCAAATTTAACTACTGTTGACAGGAAGCCTTACCGATAACATAACATTGCTTAATACATAATTTGTATGTTATATTTATTGCATACAATATTCTTACAATAAGGTAACCTAGAGAAGAGAAAATGTTATTAAGGAAAAGAAAATACATTTATAGTACAGTACATATTTATTGGGAAAAAAATCCACATATAACTGGACCTGTGTACTTCAAACCTGTGTTGTCCAAGGGTCAACTGTAATGTATGTTTGTACACAAAATGTTCCAACTTGCAGAATGCTGAAGAGTCTCTTTCACCAGAACAATGGCCTTTTATCCTGTAGCACCTGGTGGGAAAGTGCACTGTTACCTCTGCCTGCTCTCTAGAGGGCCCAGGTCATTTCCAGCCTCAGCCAGGAAGCTGTGCCTTTGGTACCTGTCTTTGTGTCTGTGACTTTGTCGGACTTCGGTTGCCTTTCTTGTATCTGCCTTTCGGCTTGGCGTGTCTTTCATCCCAGGGCTTCTTCCTTTCCCCTTTGCCTGTTGCCAAGCTCCCTCAAGGTACAACCCCCTCCCTGCCTCGGCCTGGCTTTCTCTGTGGAGGAGCTTCCCTGAAGAACTTGGGGTTTCCTATGATACTATTCACAGCTATTACTCAGCAGCAGGGGTTAAACTGAGAACCGAATCCCAGCAGTACGCTCTCTACTTGTATGTCTCCCACGCCGACCCTATCAAAAGTGAGAGCACTGCCCACTAAACTGTTGGTAATATGAAGCTGACATATTCCAGACTTTCTGAGTAGGGAGGTTCCTTCTGAGGGCAAAATGACTGACCTTGTAGGCTTGCTTTTTGAATTTGGCACCATTTTTTGAGTCCTAAATACTTGCCAGGAAGTTCAACAAGTGCTAAAGGCAGCAGAAGAACTACAGATCCAAAGATGAATACAACGTTGAGTAATCTGGCTCATAAAATAATATTTCATTTTCAGATTATGTCTCCACATGGTTGTCTCCTCACATCGCTGTCCTCTTGCCTTCACAGGACGGAGGCACGTTTGATTCAACCTCCTAGGCATTGATAGATTACACAAAGTGAGAAATAAAAAAGTGATTCTATGAGACAACAAAGGTGCCCCTCTCATTCCTATCTCAGGGGAGTCACAGGGGTTCCATTTTATTTCTAAGGTCCTCTCCTGCCAAAAGCCCCTAGAATGTCACTCCCTTCAAGCATCAGATTCCAGCAGAGCCAGCCTATCCACGCAAATGTGCACGCCCCGCTATGGGAGGGAGTGTTTTGTGGCAATGCAATTCTTTTCTCCTTTCCAGAATGCTGGGTGGAGATTTTAGAAATAGAAATCAAGAAATGGAAATTAAGGCCGCTGCCCCAGGGTGCCACCCTGCCCACCTTGACCCTGCAGCTGAGTCAGGGAGTCAAGTGGGAGAGTGGGAGTCTATGTGGGCTGTACCATGTGGGCAGTACTGGGGTCCACAGGGGACACCACCACCTGCAGTGCCATGGCCACCAGCCAAATTAGGATGTCCCTACATGAAGGTACCAGCTGTGATGCATGTTACAAAGAAAATTTTCCAGGTCGGAGATATATGTTTAATTTGCTATGGTTATGGTCTTTGTGCATCTTGTTGTGGAAGTAGTGCAACAGGGCATATAGGACCTCTCAGCACAGTGCCTGTTGACGAGAGCAGATTTTGATTCATGCTGTGGCGGGGAAGCTTTCACTGCAGAGCAACCACAGTCTTTTACTTGTCCCTGTGGTGGGAAAATGGGCTGCACAGAGACATCTCTTCAAGAACAGGGTACTTCTGAGCATGCAGAAACTTTGATAGAAGTGATTTGTTCTGTTTGTGCAGCATTACCTGGAGGTGTACCTAGTCATGCCGCAGATGACTTTGCAGCTTATCTTACACTTGGACACAGAGTCCCTGGAGATCTAGATGAATCGAGTGGTGTTGGACATGTACTAAAATGTTTCACCCTGGCCGGGGATTAGGAGGTCCTGCTGCCCATGTAGCAAACATGCACTTTACTAGCAGGTCTACTGGGGGACTTTCTTCTCCTTAGAGTTCATATTCTCCAAACAAGAGGGAAGCCATGGATCCTATAGCTGAGCTTTTGCCTCCATTATCAGGAGTGAGATATTCTGCAGGAGGACAACTCAATTCTTCTGGCCCTTGTGCTTCTCAGTTACAACAACCGCAAGTGCAGCTGCAGCTAGAAAGCGCAGCAACTGGAGAGCGCCCTTGACGCAAGCCATGTGTGAACACAGCATCACCACTACAATCACACAAGCTGCAGCAACAACCAACACAGACAACACGGAGAGCACTTGGCCCCCTATCCAGAGTTCCCAATTTCTTTTAACAAGGCTGAACCATCCTAAAATGTGTGAAACAGAGCACCAGTCCATGGGAAGTGAGCGCGCAGACCACAGCCAGCGTGTCCGAGAGCTCCTTCTGTCCACTTTAGCGCTCGGAGAGAGCTCCTCCTGAGACGAGAATGAGTGTGAAGGGGAAGGGGATAGCAGATTTTGGTCCTATAGGCTGTGTAGATATTCTGCCTCTAGGTGTTGCTTTAGAAAACCTAAATTTAAAAGGGAGCAATAAAGGAATTGAGCCTCCGTCACCTCTTCTTTGATGACATTCCAATTCTCAGACATCCTCTGTGCTTTATTTGCCAATGTAAGTGGACAGTAGTTGTCTTGTGTTTGGTGATTATAATTTCAGGTCTGTCACTCTTGTTACATTGCATACATTCAAAAGGAGGAAAAAAATACATGATAATTATTTTCACGAAACTAATTGTTATATGTAGCAGGTAAATGTAGGGAGCAGAGCAGGGGTGACCTCGCTTCCTGTACCTTGACATGCACAAGGCTCTCCTAGTACTCCACATTCCAACTCAGGAGGGAAGTTGAAATCTTTAATGAAGCTACTGTATGCATTTATGAATTCTAACAAATAAAAAAGTGCTCACATGCTTTACTTTAAAAAAAGGGAGAAAAATTGCTGTGTATGTGTGCATGACAACATCTTACCTAGAAGGTAGCTTACCCTTTTCTTGTGATAAATTGATGTAAGTGATATTGCCCTTGAAGAATTCTTGATATTTTCAGATTCTGAGAAGACCATTGAGAACTTCCCTGGGGAGACTATTTCCCAGCTGATTAATTTCTTGATAAATTACAGAAACATGGCACCAAGCAATGACCTCAACACTAAATCCAAATGATGTGGCCTTGGCTGCCCTTGACCTGGAAAGTTCTGGGGAGGCCTGTTCTCAAGATGGTGCATATTTGTTTTAAATTGACCTAAAGAGAATAAAAATATTTTTCAAATTATTGTGCTGCCATTGCTTCAATGATCAAACGGAAAAAAAGAGTGGTTTTTAATGTTTAATCTTGTTAATACCGTGGTGGTGGTGTGCATCTGCTCAGACCCATTATTTTTTATATTCAGTGAACACTCCAGAAACCGAAAGCGTCTGAGGCCTGAAAGGAGAACAACAAAGCTTTCCCTATGGGAGTGAGTCTGACACCAAAACAGACTGTGTCATGGTAAGAACAGAGTTCATGAAGCAGGACTTGTGTGAAATGTGGGGGCTCCCTGTGGAATCATGATGGAGAGAGATCAGACAGAAGCACTCAGTGTCTCTGTTGTGGAATCTTAACTTGAGTTTTGGGGGAGACTTGGGACATAGTTGAAGTCAGAGGTTCATTATTCTGGCTAATACCAACTTGAACTGTGAAACAATGTTAAAAGGGAGGAATATTTGGAGGTATGAATTAACAGATTTTGAGTTTCCAAGAAACTTTTAGAGACATGTCTTCACTTCTCCATGAAAAAATCCAGATGTTTCTTAAACGCATTTCCCATCGATGCCACTGCTGGTTACAGAGCAATGTCGGACAGTTATTTTCAGAGTGAGTGATGTGGCCCAGAACTAGACCATGAAGTCAGTCACAGGATAGGTAGCCGACGAGTGGGGATTTCCATGGAATCTGACTGGCTTCAGGTTATGTGTGACTTAGAAGTAGTCCAAAGGTGAGTGCTGTTGAAGTTTTTGCTATACCTTGAAATAAAAGTGTTTCTTAAAGATTATTAAAAAATTAATACAAGCCTTCATTTGCTAAAAAAAATTGATGAGTAATTTTGTAATAATTTGGTGAGAGTAAGGCAGGAAAAACTTAGCCTAAATGGACTTTTCTTTAAAAGAATCTGTAGAATTAAAATAATAACAACAATAATGCTGATGTAACATGTTGGCAGAAAATGTAAAATAAACTTTAAAACTTTCCAACACTTTAAAATGAATTTGAAATGACCAATTTTAAGGAATTTCTTGGTAGTCTTATGATCTTGGACATAAGCTTATTACAAAGTCATTCTTGTGATATTATGGGGAAAATTGAAACTCAAAAGTATTGGACAATTTAAATTTTAAGGTTTCTTTTTATATGTTTTCTGATAAATTGTTAACATAACACTATTTTTTATAATTGATTATTAAATATAGCCAGCCCTGAGTTCTACAGTAATAGTAACTATATCATTTTTAATGATCTTCAGAAAGCTATTACCCAAAATACTTAGTTTTTTTTTTTACCCATACAAAACCCTAGAAGGTTGGCAGTGCAGACATATTTCCCTTTTACAAAAGATTTAAGGAATGCAAGCTTTTAAAAATAAATAATAAAATGTATTAAATATATTCATCACAGTAGCTCAATCAGAGACTTAATTTAAAAAACAGAACACAACAAATATGACACCACAGCTAAAGATATAGAGTCCTATAAAGAAATCAAGACAAGGACAGACTATTTAAGGAAAAAAATGAAAGACAGCCCAAGGAGAGAGGCTGGACAGCCTGGGTCAAGGCTCTTGGCTGGAGACCTGCTCCACGTGGGTGTCTTACAGTTACTTTGTAAAGGCTGTGGGCTTTCTTCAGAGCTCAGCAGTGTGTGTGTTCAGTGGGCTATTGACGTTGGGTTCTCCTAGCAGGCTCTGGATGGAGAGCAGGATGGTCCTGACGTCATACAGGGCAGACCACTTGTCCTTCAGGATGTCCAGGCAGATGTCACCCTGGGTGTTCATGTCGGGATGGTAGCAGGGCATGAGGAACTTCACTGTGGGTGCATTGTAAGGGTGGCCACTGGGGAACTTCAGGTCATTGTGTACTGTGCCAGCTTCTGCATGAATGGGCCCCACACATTTGAAAAGGTTGTCTGATTCAGGGAAGACAGAAATTTCTTTGTCACCAGACATCATAAGGGTCATCAGCTTCTGCTGTAACTTGGGGAGAATCCTGGCTGCATCCCTACACCTTCCATCCTCTTTTGGGAGGGTCTGTAAGAGCAGCCTGAGCTCCTACAGCATTCCCTCACCTCCCATACCTCAGCTGTTTCAGGAGAAGGGGATACCCAAGAAATGCGAGCTTTGTACTTGCCTAAAGCTGGAACTGCTGGGACCAGGACTAGTTCTTCTGACCCTGGATTGGTACTTACTATGTTTTGATGACTGAAGAAGTCACTTTTGGTTTTAGGTTACTCTTAAATGAGACATGAAGCATGAAAAATATTCTTAGCCTAGTTACAGGCATTTCTTGGTGAATGAGTATAATATAATTCTTCATTGCAATCTAGAATTTATTTTAGTCTATTAGTTCTAGGTATTATTTTACATTCCATCTGTGGAATTACCTAGTTCATTTAATTTGCATTACATTTTTAAGTGTATTTTTTCATTACTATGTAGTCTCCTGTATTCTTCTCCCCCGGCAGTCATCCCTTTACTGTCCACATCCATGAGTCCTCTTTTCTTTTTGCTTGATCCTTCTACCCCCTCACCTCCCTCATCCGTAGCTGTCATTCTTTTTTCTATGAGTCTGTCTTTATTTTGCTTGTTGGTTCAGTTTGTCCATTAGATTCTACATATGTGTGAAATCATATGGTATTTGTCTTTCTCTGACTGGCTTACTTCACTTGGCGTAATGTTCTCCAGGTCCATCCATGCTATTGCAAAGGGTAAAATTTTCTTCAAAGAGCTTTTAAAATAATGGGAATTCTTATTGAAAAGAGCTTTTTGCAATGGGAATATAGTCAATCACATTGTGATAACTATGTATGGTATAAGGGGTTCACTAGACTTACTGGGAGAATCACTTGGTAAGTCATAAAAATGTCTAACCACTATGCTGTGTATCTGAAACTGATATAATATTAGATGTCAATTATAATTAAAAATAAAAAAATTAAAAGAGAAAAGGGCTTTTTGAGAATTATTTTTTTCATATAAAGTGGTTTTATCTAATACGTAGTGTGGTATATATATAACTATGGAGTCTAGGGATAGGTGAAGATGTTAACTTGGGAGTCAGTGGCGTGGGATCAGCCATCCAGGAGGTGAGGGTGGATGGGGAAGGTAAGAGGAGTCTGAGACCGTTAGCTGAGTGCATGCCCATGTGTAGAGCAATGGTCTTCTCCCTGGCTGCGTGGTAGAATCACTTTTAAGATTTAAAAACACACAGTTGCATCTGGGCCTCTTCCTCGAGGCTCCTGGCTCAGATCTCTGGTATGAATCCTAAGCATCAAAATTTTGTAGACATTTTGTCATATGGCTGTAGCGTGCAGGTGAGGTGGAAAGCCACTCCATCAGGATTCAGGAAGAGGAAGGGGAGCCCTCGATGAAGACTGAGGGCTATGCGTAAAAATAAAGAAGAGGGGCGTCTCAGAAGTCAATGCAGAAAGTGTTCAAGAAAGGTGCCTTGTGCAGCTGTGCCGAGTATTGCTGATACAGCAAATGAGATGAAAAGATTGAACATTCATTTGTCAATGTAAAGGTCGCTGTTGACCTTGATGAGGGCAGTTGCCATGGAGTGGTGGGGATGAAAGTCTAATTAGAGTAGATTCATGAGAAAAAAGAACATAGACGGTTCTTTAGAAAAGTTTTGTTTTAAGAAATATGAGCAGGCACTTGGAAAGGATTTGAAACTAAGGGAGTTTTTTTTAAGATGGCAAAAATTACAGTATATTTATATGTTGATGGGGATGATCCAGTCAAGATGGGAAATAATGAAAGAAGGAGAAATAGAAGGCAGTTGTAGAGATCCTGAGCATAAGAGGAGGGGCCTCTGAGAGGAGAAAGGGCAGCTCTCCTGCTGAAAAGGAAGGAAGGCAGCCAGCACTGGTGACTACTCAAAGCAGTGAAGTTGGTGGTGGGAGGGCCCAGAGTTCTCTACAGCAGGCCATTGGTTGCAAGTGAGCAGAAGGCAGGAGAAGCTGGGGGTCTGAAAAGAGGGAATATTTGAAACAGTCACTCTGGAGATATAAGAAATGTGGTAGGATGGATGGGCAGCTTGAAGGACTCATTTGAGGTGGGTGGTCATGGATTTAGGTGAGACTAGTGAGCATGATTGCCTGCTTTTTCTCCATATGTTTCACTTTGGGGGGCTTAAGTATAGAGGGGGCAGAGAGTTGGATTTAACCAGGGCTGTTTTTTTTCTAGGTAAGCGTGATGAAGAGAAAAGGGGAATGAGAAGATGGGAGTACATGCAAAGGGATGTGTAATATAGTGGACCATAGAATCTAAGCAGTAGAAGGAGAGATGCGAGGATATGAATGGAACTGCAGATGATGAAATGATGACTTCAGTAAGGCAGAAGAGTTATCAGAATGGAGTATGAGGGGAGGTGATTTGGAAATGCAGGAAATGCTATTTAGAAAGGGAGGTGCTTGAAATGGAGATTTATGGAAAGAATACAGTTACTTATACTGTCATTCAGTGGTGTGTGATCCTGGGAGTGGAGAGCTGAAGTGGGTTGGAAGACAAGTGTCATTGGCAGTGAGACATTAAGGAAGTAAGAAGGCAAGGTATTGGTGGAAAGGTTTCCTAGATGTGGGGGTCTCCATGAATTATGACAGGAGAAATGATGAAGAGACAGACCGATTCAGGAGCTTAAATCTCCAAGGAGTGAGAAGGAATGAATGCAGGGCTGCAGAGGACTGCAATGGGGAGGACAGTATACCTGATGCCCTCCGCGGTCCTGGCCTGATGCCGAGCTCTTCAAAGGAGCAGGGCGCTCTCATGTGGAGAAGGGGTCACAGTGGGCTGGAAGCAGCACCGAGAAGGAAGAAAGACTTTGCCCAGCTCTCAGCCCAGTGGGGCAAGGGTGTGAGAGAAAAAATGACCAGGCTGGCTTGGGTTTCAGCATGATGAGAACAAAATTTAGAGAAGAGGTGGGTGATACAGGATTTTACTATCACTCGACCAGAAGTTTCAGCAGGCAAAGGGGAAGTATCTGTGGGGTCTAGGGTAGGTGTGATATTGCAGTAGGAGGTGTACAGATCTGCATGGGGGCGACAGTCTGGGGCACAAGGAGTGACCTTGTGTCTTGTGGTCCCCTAGAAAAACAGTGTTGTAAGGCATAATGGGATTGGTTTTGATATTTCTTAAGGATAAGCTTGATATTCAGTTCCAATGAGAGTACATTTCTGGGACTGGTATCTTAGATTTTGGTAGTGAAGCAGTACTTGTTGGGGAAGAGAAGGTTTCCAAGAGGATGAACAACTCTTTGGGCCCTTTGCCAAGGGTAGCATTATGACTAGGAAAAGCTTAAGCTCTAATTACTTTAGAGCTCTATGGACATTTTGGGAGAATTTTAAATTCTTTCCTTCTGATACATTTGCAGAGGAAAAATTTTTTANCGACCAGAAGTTTCAGCAGGCAAAGGGGAAGTACCTGTGGGGTCTAGGGTAGGTGTGATATTGCAGTAGGAGGTGTACAGATCTGCATGGGGGCGACAGTCTGGGGCACAAGGAGTGACCTTGAGTCTTGTGGTCCCCAAGAAAAACAGTGTTGTAAGGCATAATGGGATTGGTTTTGATGTTTCTTAAGGATAAACTTGATATTCAGTTCCAATGAGAGTACATTTCTGGGACTGGTATCTTAGATTTTGGTAGTGAAGCAGTACTTGTTGGGGAAGAGAAGGTTTCCAAGAGGATGAACAACTCTTTGGGCCCTTTGCCAAGGGTAGCATTATGACTAGGAAAAGCTTAAGCTCTAATTACTTTAGAGCTCTATGGACATTTTGGGAGAATTTTAAATTCTTTCCTTCTGATACATTTGCAGAGGAAAAATTTTTTAAGTCAACTGTTTTGATATGGCGATGGCTAACGTGGCAAATGCCCTAATATTCATTCTACTCCAAATGATTAGTCTTTGCCAAAGCAATGGCACAAGTGCCGCCAGTGACTGGTTTAGAAATAGGCAGGTGACCTAACCTTAGTCAACAAGTAGGAAAGGAAGTCAAATGCACACAGGTTGGGAGCTGGCTTCAGGGACGCTTCGTGGAAACATTCCAGATTCCTTAAAAACCATTTCAGAAATAGATTATTTCTCTTCTTTCTCAGGTCGTAAGGCCTGACAGAGTCTCAGTAATCTTCTACGCACTGGGAGGTCAATGCCGATCCCCAGAGGAGGTCCAAGTGGAGAGAACGCAGATAAGTGGACCCTGAGCCCTGACATGCCGCCCCTAGAGTGTGCCCAATCTTTGGGCTTCTTGTCATGAGAGATGATACATTTTCTTATTGTTTCTTAAAGCTACTTTTAGTTAAATTTCCTGTTACTTACAGCTCAAAACACCCTACTGGTACCAATAAGCACTGAAAGATTGCTCTCCAAGAGAGCTGTATATTAAAAATATCACATTACAATAACTCTAAATGCCATTTGGTAATGAGTGTGTATATGAATAAGATTTTTTTATCAAAACTTGTCTGAGTGACCTCGGGTTTGTTATGGACTGAATGTCTGTAACTCCCCCAAAATCATATAATGAAATTGTAACCTGCTTTGGTGCCCATGGGCCGTCCTATTTTCTGCAGTAGGCCAACATTTGGGGACCTAGTTTCTGACTTGGGCTCAGCCTTATTTTCAGAATTTCTCACTTTTCTGGATGTCAAGTCCCTTACTTACACAAATAAATGGTTTGGACATATGATCCGTGAGGCCCTTGATGGTCTGTGATTACTGTGAATTCATTCTAAATGTCTCTGAGTATGTGGCATGTCCTCTAGCTAACGGACCCAGAACTCGTGGGGAGGGGACTCTAGTAGGAGCCTTGCTTGATGTGGAGATAATGGCCTGTCACCGTCCTGTCAAACCCTAGCTCCCAGTCAATGACATCAATGAAGGGCATTTCTGAAATAGTGAACAAGCTCCCTGGGCTTGTGGCTCTGAATAAGTTATAAAGCGCACACTCAACACTTGATACTTTTCATTAAGATTAAAGAACTCTCAAGTGCAAGTGACGGAGTATGTTGATATATGGTTATAGTCATAACACTGTGCTTTTTTGTCTTCAGAGGAATTTTTCCCAGTCATGGATTTAACCTGACAACCAGACAACAAAGGTCCCTGATTACACTTCATAAGAAAATTTAATAACCCCTTATTGAGTATTTTTGCTGCAGCCTTGGATTAACCTTTAACAAATAAAGCTTTAGTTGCCACACAGCCTCAAGAATGTCCTCCCTGTGATGAATGTGTCTAAGTCTGTGTGGACCTGAGGATGCTGGGGGCTGGGCGAGTCCCACTGTGGTTGGACCGACCCCCAGGAAGCCAGCCCTACCGAATCAATGATACAAAGATGCTAGGAATGACTTCCAAGGCCCAAGCCCCATCATTGTCTTCCACTACACTACAAAATACAGAAGAAATCCACTTCTCCAGATATTTAAATACTAGACACAACTAAATAGCAGAATAGTCCCTGCAAAGATTTATTTATAAATGGTCATCTATTTAAAATTTGAATGGGGGCTTACTGTGGGTCACAACACCACAGGGAGGACATGATGTGACTAAGCAGCTGGTGTTGTCATGGTAACTAATCCACATAACATGGGCAACGAAAAACAGATTAAAAATGTCTCTATTTCATGTTATGAAAGAATGCTTATTTACTATCTTAGCATAAGATACTCCAGATGAACAAACCAGAAGAGAGTTTGGAAGAAAGCTTGTAGAAAGAATATATAATATAGCAGGAACTTTCAGTATTGCTCTCCTGTCAGTCTTTCCTTTGGTTTTGGTGGGTGACACTGCAGCAAACCCTATGTATTTGTTGTAACATTTTGCCATGCTATTTAGTCCCTGGAGAGCCAAAGGGCTGTTGATTTACTATCATTTTTGTAATGATGGTCTTGAAGATCTTTCAAGGAAATGAATGTGTAATACAAAGGTGTATGTTTTTGAGGTTAAACTGGATAAATGTAAAGTTTGACTTATGTGTAGTTATGACTGTTTTTCACTTTCAGGTAAACCAAGAATTTTAGTATTGATGCAGAATGACAGTAGGCACTTATTACATGCTTCTGTGTATTTGCACGATGCATTATGTACTTTTATCAAGTAGAAGAGTGTCTACTTCATTACATAGTGTATACATAATATACAAGTTGTATATACTACATGTGTGTATATGCGTTTTAACAAAGCCTTATGTGCCTTATTATATACTAGATCTTATTTGCTAGAAGTTCTTTTTGTGCTGCTGTGTGTGTGTTTGAAATCAAGATCTCTGGCTTCCACATATATTTTTAATTGAGAACAGATGCACCCCTTCACACTTTGGGTAAATTATTTGTGACTGTGGTGTGTGTTCTTTAAGACTTTGCACCCAAATGCCTTTTTTCTGCTCCCTTAGGAAGGTAACTGGTGAGATTGGGGGGGCAGCTCCAAAGCCCTGAGGCTTAGGGAAGACAAGTTATGGTTTATGCAAACACCACCCCAGTAAAGCCTACTCTTACAGGCTGGGTGGACACTGAAGAGAGCCCACCTGGTCCCCCGAGGGGGGTGCACTTATGATTTCTGTCTTTGTCATGTAAGCAAGCTGACTCCTGCTGAGACCAGCCAAGCCCTGGAGCAGAGTGCCCCCTTTAGCTTCCAGATTCAGTATCCACATCACTGACGCTAGGAAAATGCATTGACCTGCTTCTATAGGCTGTGCAGAGACAACAACCGGATGTTGTGCAGAGACAACAACTGGATGTTGCGCAAATCCTGTTTTCTCTGCCAGACGGCCGAACCGCCTGTGGAAGCCACAAAAGGAGGATGTGCTGATGCTGTGGGTCAGCCATCTTGGAGGGAAAGGAATGTAATCAGTGGAGGTAAATACAACTAAAGCTCCTTCGTTTCTTTAAAGGTCAGTGCCCTGTTGAAAATGGAAGTGAAATGGGTGCTCAGTCTGGACCCCAGTGTTACCCTGCCCAGGACTTTGTCATCAAGGCATCTATGATAATGCCTGTGTCCAGTTAGGGACCACAGAAGAGCAATGTATCCCAACCACTCTCTGCAGGTAGCAAACTGAGTGGGTGTGGATCCCCGGCAACTCACAATCCCCTGTTCTCCCACCTGGGGCACTGGGGGTCCTGCCAATGGCCCCTCTTCCCAGGGCTCTGGGACTGCAGACTTCCCCCAACTTTGCACTTGCTGTTCTAGGCCACATACACTGATATTAAGTTCTTTCTCCTCTTTTCTCCTCCCTTTTAACTTAAAAAAACAAAAACAAAAACATTCCCTGTGTAAGAACCTGAAAGGCCAGAAGTCATGAATGAGAAAGCTGGTTAGGAGTTACTATGTAAGGGGGAGAATAGCTTCACATCCCCACATACAAGGAAATGTGTTCTGATGGCACTCATGACTTACCTTTCAAATTTTGGGACATTGTTGCAGGACAATGGGAGTTTAAGCCTGTACTGAGTGGTCTGAAATTAGTAAGTGAAGCTGTCCTGTCACAGTGAACTGTGACTCAAACTGCTAGCACTTCATTTCCTCTGGGGTGCAGCCTGGCTGCCCCAGAACAGTGTCAAGTTCCTAGCAACCTATTTAGGAGCTCTGTAGGGATCTGGAGACCCCCATGAGGTGTGCAAATGCACTGCAGGCCAGTTCAGCTCCTCCCAAGCTCGTTCCCAGCCACCCTGCTGTTTATAAAACAGCCAGAGTAAAGAAAGCACCGGGAAGGAACGGTGTCTCCTTTGGGTAGAGGCTATTCACAAGTTGCCAGAGTGATGTGATCGCAGTGTGGGCTCGAGGTGGCTAGAGGAGGAACAATGAAGCAAATGGGAGGTCCAACTGGACACCAAACAATGATTAAACAGTTGGTATTTCTTTGTGTCAGGCTCTCGCTTTATTGGTGTGGACATGGATACTCAACTTGACCTTACTTAACAGTTTGAGGTTAGGCATCTCAGAGACTCCGCTTCAGGAGACGTGTGAAAAATGTCCACTGCTCAAGAGGAGTGTTCACATGTGCAAGGCTGATGCTGCAGTCTTATTTACATTTTCTTCGATGTGGGACCAACTGCACATGTGAATGGAAAGGCTGTACCATCAGCTATTTACCCACTAATGACATATGCTTATAGTGCAGTCTGGTGGGAGCGATGGAGATATTAAAATAAAGAAAAAAAACCTGATGATATTTTATATATATATTTAGAATAAATAGATTTTCAATAGATAGGTATATCTATTGAAGTAGCTGCATCTTTACAAGTTAGCTGTTTAACTGGTCAGGGGCAGTTAAGCTTAATTAATGTGAATTTAGCGCCTTAAGTTAATAAACTCTCCAGTGAATGCTATGAATTCACAGGGTGAAAGGAAGTTACCTATTTAATAGCTAACTTGATGGCTAATATGCTTTCTTACTGTATCATTTTCTAGATTTTCATGCTAACAATGCAGTATTTCTTTGATTTCTTTTTAATCAAGGATATTTAAAACCATTTTTTGTTTTCTAAAACTAGAAAAGTAATATAGCTTTTACAGAAGATTCGAGTTTTTTTTTTTTTTTTTTTTTAATAAACAATTGCAGCGTTTTTCTTGTGCCTCTAGCCTGAGAAGCAAACATGTACCTCCTGGATTACCAATGCTTTGGCTGAGTCACTTACTGCTGCTGAGTTACTATTTAACTACCATGAACAACAGCTCTGTGAGGAGGTCAGTGAGAGCCCAGCCCAAGGCTGTTTTTAGTAATAAGTGAACAGGTTAGTCAGCACCAGTCAGTGGCGTTGGCTTCTGTCCTTAATATTTGACAGGATTAAAAAGCTTCTTAGGTCCCTAATTTCCTACCGGAGGGAAGCTTAAAACTAAAAAATGTGGAGATTTAAATGCTTTGATTACACTTCAGTTGTGGGAGAACAAGAAAGAAGTTTTGAGAATTCTCTTCACAATCATGTGATCATCAGTATAAAACAGTTTTTACAACATGTGACTAAAGTAAAACTAAATGTAACAACGTGAACTAATCTAAAATGTAAAGCTCAGTGTTGGGGGTGGTAGTGGTGGAGGGTGCCTAGTATATAACGACGTAAGATAGCTTGACTTTGGGTGGTGGGCACACAATGCCATGCACAGACTTTGTATCATAAAAATATACACTTGAAACTTATATGATCCTATTAACCAATGTCACCCCAATGAATTTAATAAAAATTATAAAAAATAAAATAAAATATAAAGCTCAGTGACATCATACTCTGTATAAACAGCCATGTGACCACCACACACGTCAAGATTTAGAGCCTGTCTGTCACCCTGGAAAGTTCCCCTTTTCACCACTCTAATTCAATCACTATTTTAATTTCTTTCACCATGGATTAGTCTGTTTTTCAGTTTTGCTTTTTGTTGTGTGTCTGCCTTTTATTCCATGTAAGTGGATTTAAAGTTACATACAGTCGAATTCATGTTTTCTTTGTATATATCCTATGAATTTGAACACTTACATAGATTCCTGTAACCACATCCTCAATCAGGACACGGAAGAGTTCTGTTGGCCCCCAAATTTCACTTTACAGTCAAATGCTCCTCCTGTAACCTGACCCCCCAGATCAACCACTGGTCTCTTCTTTACCCCCATGGCCTTGCCTTTTCCCAAAGTGTCACATGAATCACACATATGTTACCTTCGACGCTGGCTTTTTTCACTTAGCACAATGCATCTGAGATTTTTTCCGGGCGTAGCAGTAGTTTGTTTCTCCTTATCGCGCAGCAATATTCCTTCGTGTGACTATATCCCAATCATTTATTCTGCCGTTGACACTTGTTTACATGCTTACCAGGCTTTGTCTTTACAAATAGCAGCTCCTACAAACATTTCTGGACAAGGTTTTTGTAGGCATATTGACTGATTTCTCTTCGGGCTCTACCTAAGAGTGGAATTGCTAAATCATAATGTAAGGGTAAGTTTCACTTTATCAGCCACTGCTAACCAGTTTTCCAAACTGACTATACTGTTTTACACTCTCACCCGTGATGCACAGAACTTCCAGCTCCTCTACATTCTCACCCACCCTTGGTGTCACTAATCTTGTTTAATTTTGCCATTCTGGTGGGGGTCTCTTGATATCCACTGTGGTTTAATTTAAATTTCCTGATGCCTAATGATGTGGCATACTTTTTAATGTATTTATTGATCATTCTAATGTATTTTAGGATTATGTATTTATTGTTGATTTGTAAGAATTACTTACGTATTTTTCGTACAAATCCTTTTCATTAAATATATGCACTGCAAATATTTTCTCCCAGTCCATATATGATGTGTTCAGTTTCCACATGATGTTTTTGATGAACAAAAGTTTTAAATTTTGATGTCCTATATTATCACATTTTTAACATAATTAGTATTTTTTGTGTTTTAGCCAAGATGTCTCTCCCACAGTTACCAAAGGCATTATTCTATGATTTCCTCCCAAACCTTTACAGTGTTAGCACTCACACTTCAGTATTTGATCCATGTCCATCAAAATTATTTTTGCATGTGTGTAGTGTAGGGTAAAAAAAAATGTGGTTGTTCCCCACTGTATAGGAAATATTTTTCTTCCCCTTACTGAATTTTATTGGTGCCTTTATTGAAAAATCAAGTGATCTTATGTGTGTGGATCTATTTTTGGACTTTTGATTCTGTCTGATTGACCTATTCGTCTATTCTTACTCGAGTGCCATGCATTTTTAATTACTATGGCTTTATAATATGTGTGGAAACATATTGAAATGAACCCCCCTCCTTCTTCTCTTTCTCTTATTCACCTTCTTCTTCCCCCTCCTTTTCTTTCTTCTTAAAGATTGTTTTGATTATATAGATGTTTTATATTTCACATAAGTTTTATAATCAGCTTGTTTATTTTAAAAAATTCTGCAGGGTTGTAATACATTGCATTGAATCTATAGATCAGCTCAGCAGACTTAATACCTTAATAATATTGGGTCTTTCTATTCACAAATGTGCTAATTCTCTCCATTTATTCAGGTGTTTTTGAAATTCTCTTAGCAATGTTTTGTGGTATTTTTTAAAATTCTTTGAGCAATGTGTTGTAGAGGATTTGCACATCTTTCATTAATTTTATGCCTAGATATTTGGGGGTATTGTAAATGATATTTTTATTTTGATAATATGTACATGACATAAAATTTACCATTTTAGCCATTTTTAAATGTACAGTTCAGTAGCAGTAAGTACCTTTATATCATTATATGCTACAACTATCATCACTCTCTATCACCAAAACTTTTTCACGAACCTAAAGAGAAAGTCTGTACCCATTCAAAGATAACTTCTAATTCTTGTCCTCTGGCCTCTGGAAAACACAATTTTGCTCTCTGTTTCTATGAATTTCGCTGCTCTAGGAACCTTATGTAAGTGGGATCATGCAATATTTGTCCTCCAGCGTCTGGCTTATTTCACTTAGCATAATATGCCAATGTTCAACCATGTTGTAGCATGTATTATAATTTCATTGCCTTTTAAGGCTGAATAATATGCCACGGTATGTGTATACCACATTTGGTTTATCCACTCATTTATCCATTATTTCCGTCAGTTGTCTACTGTGAGTAGTGCTTTTGATAACACAGGTATGCAAGTACCTGTTTGAGTGCTCCTTTCATCTTCTGTCTTATAACTGTTTTATATATAACCGGAGGTGCAATAGATCATATGATAATTC
Source organism: Sturnira hondurensis (assembly GCF_014824575.4). Taxonomy (NCBI): domain Eukaryota; kingdom Metazoa; phylum Chordata; class Mammalia; order Chiroptera; family Phyllostomidae; genus Sturnira; species Sturnira hondurensis. The sequence continues at coordinate 6,256,647 of NW_028079667.1, forward strand.
CATGTTTAACTTTTCTGGAAATAAGTTATATATAAGTTTTTACTTTAAACATATTTGTTATTAGTATTCAGAAATAAAATTTCATTTTAAAATTGCTTGTTGTTAGTAATTAGAAGTAAATGAATTTTTGGATGCCATTTTATATCCTGTGACCTTGCTAAAGTCACTCACCATATGTAATAGTTTGCAGATTCATCAGACTTTCTACATACGCCATCATCATTTCTAAATGAAAACAGCTTAACTTTGTCTTTGCTAGTATTTATGCCTTCTTTCTTTATTTGCTTTTTTTTTTGCTGGTTAGGACCTCCAGTGCTATGTTGAACAGAAATGTAAGGTAGACATCCTCATCCTATTCCCAACCTAAGGAGGAAAGAGTTCAATATTTCACTATAAAGTGTTATGTTACTTCTGGAATTTCTTTTTGTAGATACCTTTTGTCTGATTGAGAGAGTTCCCAAATATTCCCAGTTTGCTAAGAGTTTTTAAAAATATAAATGGATATTAAATTCAGTAAATTTTAGTGTTTTTGATGACCTGAATATGATCATTTGAATGAATGTTATTTATTCAACTAATATTTATTGAGTGTATGGCGGTAAATAAAGGATATAAAAATTACTTCCCTCTTGGAGCTTACGTTATAGTTTATAGAGACAAACTATAAACACAATGCATTATACTAGAAGGTAGCAAGTGCTATAATGAAAATAAAGCAAAGGAAAGGGTGGAGTTCCATGGCTAGGGGAAGAGGTTGCAATTTTAAATAGAATTGTTAGAGCCATGGCTGGTGTAGCTCAGTGGATTGAGTGGGCCTGCGAACCACACGATCGCGGTTCGATTCTCAGTCAGGTCACATGCCTGGTTTGCAGGCCAGTTCCCAGCAGGGGACTCACGAGAGGCAACCATACATTGATATTTCTCTCCTTCTCTCCTTCCTTTCCTCTCTAAAGATAAATAAATAAAATCTTTAAAAAAAGATACAAAAAAAAGAAACTGACCTTAGGCATTGCCTTTTAAAAAAATAAAATGAAACTCCTGTTTAAAAAAAAAAGAATTGTTAGAGAAGGACTTACTGAGTAGATGATACTTGAGCAAAGAAATGAAGTTGATGAGTAAAGAAGTCGGGCAAATATCTGGAAAAAATGTGGCAGATATCTGAGAAAAGGGTGCTGTACTCAAGCAGTGGAGTAAATACAATGCTTGAAGGTAGAACTCTATTTCATGTGCTTGGGGACAGCAGGAGAGAATGTGTGACTGGAGGGGAGTGAGGGAAGGACGGAATAACAGGGGTAGCAATAGCAGTAGCAGCCATAGGAATAATAATAATAACAATGACCATAAATACCAATACCTAACCGTTGTTTTTTTTTCTTTTGCCAAACACTGTTCCAAATTCATTAAATAGTGACAGCAACAGATAAAGTCAGAGAAGTAAGGTAAGATAGTGAGTAGGTCAAGTCACCAGGTGTTCTTGTTGGCCAGAATAAGAATTTTTGATTCTAGTGAGATGTGGAATCACTTGGAGATTTTGAGCAGCTACAGGACAATTTAACTGAAGCATGAATAAGAGTACTCAGGCTGTTGTGTTGAAAATAGAATGTAAGGAGGACAAGGGTTGGAGTAGGAAGACCAATTAAGAAGTTGTAATAATCTGCAATGTCAACAGTAACTTGCTTGAGGAGAGCAATAGCTGGAATCTGGATGTGGTTTAAAGAGAGAACTGACAGTATTTGCTATTAGATTGGAAATGGGTGAAAAACAAACAAAAAAACCCATGAATACCTCAGAAGCTTTGGCCTGAGTGACTAAAAATGGAGTTTCCATGGACTTAGGTGGAGAAGAGGGGTGGGTTTATTGGAGTTGGGTAGGAACTAGATTTTGATATAGTAAATGTATCCTTTTGCTAAATTTTCAACTACGCTGCAAAAAAGAACCAGGAAAGAACCAGGAAAGAACCAGGAAACCAGTTGGGTAAAGAAAGGTTAAAATAATGGTATTTAAATTCAACACATTTGTAAATCAGTTTTTATTTTCAATTTACTTTCACTTTACTTTAAAAAAATTGATCGATTTGAGAGAGAGAGAGAGAGAGAGACATTGACTTGCTGCCCACCCCTCCATGCAGTCACTGGCTGACCCCTGCATGTGCCCTGGCCAGAGATCAACCTGGAAACATTGGCATATTGGACAGAGCTCTGACCAAATGAGATACGCAGCCAGGGCTGTAAATCAGTTTTTAGATGATTTCTTTTGAAATCTGGATTTGACCTTGGGGTCACTGGCTGAAACTTTTTTCCTGTTTTACATGGTACCTCCTTACTATTCTAATATGAAATTTATGACTGTCATTTCCGATTCTCATAAGCAAGTATCCTTTCAGAGTTTGGAGATTGACGTAAAATTGCCAATTTTTCATTTTCTCAACTATTGTTTCACTAAAAATTTTATGTGCTCTTACCATCATTTTATGAAAGGAAAGATCCATTTTTTTATTTTTAAGTACATTTTATTGATAATGCTATTACATTGTTCCAATTTTCCCTCTTTTTCCCCCTCCACCCCGTACCCTCCTTCCCTCCAGCAATTCCCCCCCTTAGCTCATGTCCATGGGTCATGCATATAAATTCTTTGCCTTCTCCAGTTCTTATACTATTCTTAATATTCCTTTGTCTATTTTCCACCTACCAAATATGCTTCTTAATTCATGCACCTTTCCTACCTGCCCCCTCCCTGCTGATAACCCTCCAAATGATCTCCATATCTACGACTCTGTTCTTGTTCTGATTGTTTGTTTTTTAGATCCACTTGTTTATAGTTGTGAACGTGTTGCCATTTTAATATTCATAGTTTTGATCTTCTTCTTTTTCTTAAATAAGTCCCTTTAACATTTCATATAATAAGGGCTTGGTGATGATGAACTTCTTTAGCTTTAACTTGTCTGGGAAGCACTTTATCTGACCTTCAATTGTAAATGATAGCTTTGCTGTATAGAGTAATCTAGGTTGTAGGTCCTTGCTTTTCATCACTTTGAATACTTCTTGCCAGTCTCTTCTTGCCTGCAAAGATGCTTTTGAGAAATCAGCTGACAGTCTTATGGGAGCTCCTTTGTAAATAACTTTCTGCTTTTCTCTTGCTGCTTTTAAGATTCTCTCTTTATCTCTGACCTTTGGCATTTTAATTATGATATGTCTTGGTGTGGTCTTCTTTGGGTTCACCTTGTTTGGGACTCTCTGTGCTTCTTCAGCTTTTATGTTTATTCCTTCACTAAATCAGGGAAGTTTTCTTATTTCTTCAAATAAGTTTTCAATTTCTTGCTCTTCCTTTTCTACTCCTGGCACCCCTATGATTCAGATGTTGGTACATTTGGAGATGTTCTAGAGGCTCCTTGTATTATCCTTGTCTTTTTTGAATTCTTTTTTCTAATTGGTGTTCTTGTTGAATGCTTATTTTTTTGCATATTTCAAATTGTTGATTTGAGTCTCAGCTTTATCTCCTCCACTATTGTTTCCTTGTAGATTTTTCTTTATTTCACTTACCGTAACCTTTATTTCTTCCTGGGTCTTTTTTATGTTGTCGCCATACTCAGTGACTTCTTTGAGCATCCAGATCACCAGTATTTTGAACTCTGCATCCAATAGGTTGGTTATCTCTGTCTCATTTAGTTCTTTTTTAAAAATATTTTATTTGTTTGTTTTTAGGCAGAGAGGAAGGGAAGGAGAGAAGCATCAATGTGTGGTTGCCTTTTGCATGCCTTGCACCAGGGAAACTGGCCCACAATCCAGGTATGTGCCCTGACTGGGAATCGAACCAGCAACCCTTTGGTTCGCAGGCTGGTACACAATCTCCTAAGCCACACCAGCTAGGGCTCATTTAGTTCTTTTTCTAGAGTTTTGTTCTGTTCTTTTGTTTGGGCCATGGGCCATATTTCTCTGTGTCCTCAATTTGGCAACCTCCCTGTGTTTGTTTCTGTGTATTTGGTAGAGCTGCTTTGACTCCCTGTCTTAGCAGCATGGCCTATTGTAGAAAAGGGACCTGTAAATTGTGTGGGGTGGAGCCTTAGGTAATTGCCAGGGTGGGGCAAATTGCTTCACTGCTTTGTGGCTCTGTGTGGTGGGAGGGCTCTGAGAGGGGACAGTGTTGCTGTCTGGTTTCAGGAGGTTTGCCTGTCACTCACCCTGTTTCCAGTCGCTTTACTTACTCCATGTATATGACTGGTGCTCTTCTAGCTGTTGCCCTGGTTCTGTATCCCAGAGGGAGTGGGTCTACGTACATTTTAAGTCTGTGTAGGCCCTTTAAGTAAAGTCTCCTGAGAATCCTGCAGTTTCTTCTGATGCCTCAACCCCCACTGCTATTTACAGCTAAAAGTTATGGAAATTTATCTTTCTGGTCCTGGAATCCTGTGCCGTGTGGTCTGGCATAGGGATGGGATCATTCACTCCCAAAGTATCCTTCCCGATTTTTACTCACCACGCAGGAATGTGGGACCACCTGTTCTACCGCCACTGCCTCTCTGTGTCATACCACATCTCTGTGCCTCTCTGCCCATCTCTGAGCCTCTGCCTCCTACCCATCTGGATGAATGTGGCTTCTTTAAATCCTTGGTTGTTGGACTTTCATACAGCTTGATTTTCTGACAGTTCTGGCTATTATTTGTCCTGAAGTCTAGTTGTAGTTCTTTCTGTGGTTGTGCAAAAAGACGAAGAGTGTTTGCCTACACCTCCATCAGGACTGAAAGTCCAGGACGGATTTATTTTTTTTTCCACCCAAAACAAAAGGGGGAAGAATAAAAAGGAACAAAATGTCATACATCCATTCAACTTTTGTGACTTCACTTCCACCCTATGCATTCAACAGTAAAGACTTTCATACTGTGAAGCAGTCTGTCAGGGCTGCATGGTTCCTCTTACAGTGTGTCTTCTGCCGTGAAAAGGGGCTGGAAGGTGTGGAACTTCCCTGCTCCTAGTAGGGCTTAGTGTGCAGTGAGTCTTCTGCTCCCCCATCTCTAGTCCTCTATTTCTCAACTGAGTGCCATTCTAGTCTTTAAGAGATTTTGTTTTTAGAAAGGATGTAGTACTGAAGGGAAAGCCAAGTATTTCATCAGACATACTCAGTCACAGAACTCTCAATCTGTGAAATAGGCTGTGATCGGCCTTGTTAAGAATTAGGGCATTGGACTTCATTTTAGTATCTTTTTAGGGGATTTTGAAGGGCAAGTTTGACTATGTGGAATGACTTTACATTACCATAAGATAGGGTTCTACTATGGTCTCAGACAAAAGATAGTCCTTTAAATAGAATATTTTAGCCTAATGAAAATATATTTCAACGCCTTTATTTTTCTTATTTTATTGTGGATAGGCAAAAATTTCATTATGGATATTTATCAATTCTCAGACCTGCAATTAAAAATCAGTAATTTAAGAAAGTAGTTCAGTGTTTCCATTTGTGAAAACACTTGGAATCTTGGGGTGTGAGTTCTTCTTGACTCAAAGTCTGAGAGAGTGGAAGTATCATCTCTTTCTTCTTTGGTTTCTTTAGAAATATAATCGAAAGAGGTAACATGTGTAAGGCCTAGGCACAGAGCTAGGCACATAGCAGGGAGAAAAGCAAATCTTAGTTTCTTTGTCTTGCTTCATCATCCTTTCCCTCCTTGATCTCGTTTCTAAATGTCACAGCTGGGTATTTGTAGCTGTGCTTAGACTAAGACATGTCATTTGGTAGAGATAGGTGAGTTTTGGGTCAGAGCTCACCCTTTGGAGGTGTCAGAGTGGAGAACATAGGCAAGTTCAGGGTCTGAAAGATGAGATGAGCTGATATCCTGAGATTTAAGCCTTGAGGGCAAACACAGGCAAGAGAAGTTTCAAGTGATGGGTGGTGGTTGATATTAGGAGTCAATTGGATATTAGGAAATAAGTGAGCTGTGGAGATACGCTGAGAACAGTGATTCCATTCAGTTCAAACATTTACAGAGTCCACCACTATGTGCAACTAAATGCTCTAAGACTTTTGAGTTTGGAACAAGTGAGCACGAGCCAGTATAATTTATGTTTGACTGCTGACCTTGGGTAAGAACAATCAATCTCTGCTCTGGCTTTAGTAACCTGGTTTGGGCAGATAAGACCCACAGTAAGAACTGTGTTGGGGGCTGGGTAGGTGGTGGTAAATTTCTGCATGTGCTGCTGATTGTAAACCAAAGACAGGGTCTCTGGGAGACACACAATTTAAATACTTCACCTGGGTGGGCTATCACCCTTCATGTTTGTCTCTCTCTGGTGCTAGGTTTCTTTGGTTCTATGTGTTTATAAAACAGAATTATCTCAATTTGCCCATACTCAGCAGAGGTATTAAAGTAGAGTTGGGGTTGGAAGAAATGTGCTGTTGCAGTTCGGGGCCACATGGGCCTTGGCAATCATATCATTAAGTTTCATTATTTTGATTGGATATCCCCTAACCTCCCACCAGACAGCACAGAATATTATATATATGAAAGAAAAGAAGACAGTTTCTTTTCTTTTTTAAAAAACACTGAGTCAACAATGAACTGCTTTAGAAGGAGCAGAGCTGAAATAATCCCATCAAGAATTGACACTGGGTTTCTGAGCGCCCCAGGCTCAGCAATCTTTTATATATAGCATGTTTAACTAGGAACTGAGGTGAGAGAAACTTGACTGTTGGTATATTTTATGCTTTCAATTAAGAATAATTCCATAAATACTGGAGATTTTACAAAGGAAAAAACTCATTTTCACTAAACGATTAGCTCATAGCAAGAGATATTTGGATGGAGGGAGGCTAGAATTGGATTCTTTGAAATTTTATGCAGGCAAACTTTTTTTGAAATCTTAAATTTATTTATTTAAAATTTTTTATTGTTGTTCAATTACAGTTGTCCCCATTTCCCCTACCCCCATTACTCTCCCCTGCCTTACCCACCCCCTACCGCTCACATTCAATCCTCTTTCCCACCTCTACCCTCCGTTGTCTTTGTCATGCGTACTTTACACTTGACCTTTTATTCAGAAGTAATCTTCAAAGTCTGGGAATTTGTTGCGGGTAGGAAACAAAGCATGCGCACTAATGTTGCATTCGCATTATAAGATCCCCACAGGCGTGTGCCTGCTGGGACCAGGAGTGATTTTCTTCATCCTGTGCGCGTGTGGAGGGCTTCTCGGCTGGTGAATGGGAGGCTCCCACTGCACCCGCACCTCAAGGCTGAGAAGCCTCCCTGCTAGACAGCTGACCTAGTTTTTTGAGGAGAGGGAACTACGTGCAAAATCTGATTTAGGAACCAATAAGCTAAATTTAAGATTATGAAAATGAATGGAAAGAAAAACATTTGGCCAACCACTTTAACCTTGGGGAGGGGAAATCCCTCACATACCCGGAGCCCTCCCTCAAAGAGGCCCAGCGAGTCTCTGAGAATCCTGAGGGCGTAGCCTAGGCCCTGGAGACCTGCCACGGAGCTCTGGGCCTGGGCTTTGAGGGTGTCCATCCTGCTCTGGAAATACAGGCTGCGTGGTGACGCCATCATGCAGGGTTTGCCTTCAGAGCCTGCGTCTCCAGGGCCACAGCGAGTGAGGCCTGGAGAGGTTTTCCAGGGGCACTTCCGCTGCAGCTTGTTTCTATTTTAGAGCCTGGAGACAATTAAAGACCAGTGTCTGGTGCCAGTTTTTTTTTTCCCCACAGTTCATCTATTCTTAGAAACAGTTGGGCCAGTGGTAGTGGAGTCAGAAAGCGATGGAATCTTTTCCTTTGTGTGGCAACAACTTACTTTTCCTGTGGAAGCTTAGGGGTGCTTTTCTTGGGTTCAGCAGTGTGGCTGATGCGACTCGAATGGCTTATGGCCCTCGGGGAGCACACGCGCTGACCCTTTGGGAAGAGGCAGGAGACAGGAGGCAGTTGCTGGCAAGGAGAGCAAAGCAGGACTGGCTTCCTATAGGAAACATTTTATTTGTAGCTCCCCAAATGGTGTTCGTTCAACTATCCCGAACTGTTGTGCAAGTTCAAATATGAGAACTGTAGTGATAAAAATGCTAATTGCATTTTAAAGCTGTTTTCAACTGCCTATGGAGCTACGGGTTGCATTTTGGCAAAATAGGCTGCTTTTAGCATGGTCATACGGAACTAAGAAAAATTCATTCAGGCAGGTTTTGTTGCACACTCACTATGTATGAAACAAGGATATTTAAGGTATACTTTTTGTCTTCAAGGATAAGAAATACACACAGATTTCTGGAATAAAAATAACCAGGAAGCATTGTTACCCAAAAGCATATATTGGAAAGACTATTTGCATGTTGAACTAGGAACATCCCAGAAGGATTAAATACCAAGCATTGTTTGCTTTTGCATATGTTCAAAATTCTCCATAAAACAATTAAAAATTGTAAGCACAAGAGAAAGAATAATATATATTTTGAAATAATTAAAATGAAACAGGAAAAAAACCTGTTTCCTAGAACAGGCACGTAAAAATGAATATTTATTTTTGTAACTGCATTTATAGGAAATGAGGAAAACTCATGAGCTAAGTCCTCAACACAACACAATAAAAACAATGACAGAGCAAGCAGAAAGAAAGCAGAAGGAAGGAAATCATAAAGATAAGGTTAGCAATTAATGAGCTAGGAAGCAAAGTAAGAATACAGAAAATTGACCAAACTGAAAGCCAGTTCCTTGAAGAGTGATAAAGCCGTCTCTGGGAAGAGGGACCCAGGATAGCGGGGGAGGCACGAAAGAAGAAAGGTCATGACTGCAGGTGCAGACTGAAGGACTTATCAGTATGTTATAGATAAGTTCCTGACAGTGTTTGGAAACTTGAAGAATTTGCACAATTTCCCAGAAAAATAGCAGTTACCAAAAAAAAAAATGGGGAAACACAAAGACCGACTATACCTATAACCATATAAGAAGTGAATCCAGTTAATAATCTACAGCTTTTCCCTGGTCTCCTCCCCTCTCCAGAGAATAAGCCAGACACAGCGAAGACTACAAGATCTTCAAAGAACAGATAAGCACTCCTTTGTATAAACTTTTTTAAAAAACAGAAAAAGGAAACTCCCCAGATCATTCTATATGTATAACCTTGATAATAAAATTGAAGCAGTAAGGTAAAACAAAGCAAAATTATAAGGTGTTGTCAATTATGGCCATGAATACAATGATCTGAAATAAAGTATCACTAAACCAAATTTTGATAAATTTTGATAATATTTTTCTAAGATTTTATTTATTTTTAGAGAGAGGGGTAGGGAGGGAAATAGAAAGGGAGAGAAACATCAATGTGTGGTTGCCTCTCGTGTGCTTCCTACTAGGGACCTGGCCAGCAACTCAGGCATGTGCCCTGACTGGGAATCGAACCCATGACCCATTGGTTTGTAGGCTGGCACTCAATCTACTCAGCCACATCAGCCAGGGCTAAACATTTTTAATTTAAGATAAAAAGTAAACAGAAAAAATTGAAAACAAATTATAATCTGCACTGTCCTATTATTTTCCTTTCTTCTTTACTTACACACTAGAAAACGTTCAGCTTATAATTTATTTTGCTTTGAAGATTGAGATACCGAAGGGAATGTCTTCTTGGGTTTGGTCTGCCATCAACTGTTCAATAACTTTTGTAACTGATACTTAAAAATTTTTTTTCCAAGAATAGAAATAGAAAATCTAACAAAATGTTTGAAAACAAGATCGATCCTTTCACAAACAGCCACCGTACCAGACACAAACTGCTCTCTCTGTGCATCTTCACTTCCTCCAACCTCCTGGAGTCATTGAAGTGCTTCTGAGGGTAGAGTTTGCTTGTCTCTGGGTTCTGACTCCTAGTAAGATTTCATCTGCTCTGTCTGTTCTATTCCTAACCACCAGTTCCCTCCATTCCTCACTGTCTCCATAGGAGAGCCCACTAGTCACATATACAGGATGTATTACCTAATTGTTGAGGTGGAACTTCAGATAAGTACATTTGCATATAGTAGTATTTGTATACATACAGCTGTATATACAAGTAGTGTATAAAAAGGAAAATGAGAAGTTGGGGAAACGTGTCAAGGGACAGGATGGTGTAAAACTGATAAATAAATAGGATGCATGGAATGGGAAACACCCATCTCTTTCCCCGGAGAATGAATATATGATGATAAAAAATGTCATTTGGGCTGAAGAATGAATAAAGTTGGGTAGGCAAAATAGCATGGAGGAAGTATGCCTTTTGGAGTTGACCTTGGAAATAACAAGGGCAAGGCAAGAAAACAAAATAAAGCAAAAAAAATATTTTGATCACGATACTGTTTTGGTTTGAATTCCTTCAATTAGGAGATCTTAGTCCCCTCCCAAGAATCCCATTCTACCTCTGTCTTTGTGTTACATAATTCCTTCCATTGAGTCCAAAGCTGTTTTTCTAAAGCCTTTACAGGCCACAAAAACAAGTTCCTTTTACTGGAGATTAATTTAAAGATAGTTGTCATGGTCTCACACACACAGGCACCAACTTCTCTTGTCCAGGGCTCATATCCCTTCTCAGAAGCTTCAACCCTTCTCAGACGTCATGTGTGAATCTTTGTTGAGTGCTTTCTAGTAAACTATTTCCATCTGGCGCATACACTTTTGAAATGAACCAAGTACTGCAGGTACTATAGTGACAAAGAATGGGGTGCCCACCTCCATTATTCTAGATTTTATTTTATTTTATTTTTTTAAAATTAAAAAAATATTTTATTTATTTATCTTTAGAGGGGGAGGGAAGGAGAGAAATATCAATGTATGGTTGCCTTTCATGAGTCCCCTGCTGGGAGCTGGCCTGCAACCCAGGCATGTGCCCGGACTGGGAATCGAACCGCGATTGTGTGGTTCGCAGGCCCACACTCAATCCACTGAGCTACACCAGCCAGGGCCCATTATTCTAGATTTTAAATATCTCTCATCACAGCCCACTGTTTTATTTTTTAGGTCAGCGACATCACCCTGGAAATCTGAGAGTTTACTGTCAATAAAGGCAAATATGTTTATTATTATTTACTTATTTTCATTTGATGTCTGTGCTAGGCCAAAGTGAGCTTGTATGATGTTGGCATGTGAAGTAGAAAAAGCCACCCTCTCTGAGTGGGCTATTGGGAATAAGGCAGCTCCCCGGGCTGCTGTAGACAGTAGTCCCAGCTTGGCAAGCAAAGCAGGGCTGGATTTGGGCCCCTGCTTGGTCCCTGGCCTTGGCACTTCTATAAGTGCCCATACTTTTCAACTGAGTACAGCACCCAATGGCGCTCTTACTGTGCTTGTAAAATTTCATCCCTACCCCCTGCCCTCCCCCTTCCCCTTTTTGCAGAGAGAGAGAAAGGAAGGGAGGGAGAAAGAGAGGGAGAGAAACAGCAAGGCAGGAGAGAAACATTGATGGGTTGGTTGCCTCTCATACACACACCCTGACCAGGATTGGACCCACGACCTAGGCATGTGCCCTGACCTGACCTGGAATCAAGCTAGTGACCTTTCACTTTGTGAGGATGAGGCCCAACCAACTTAAACACACTGATCAGGGCTTCTTTCTTTCTTTTTTTTTTTCTAATAAAAGGTCTCACATATCTGATCTTTATATTTCATATTGTTATAGTACATCCACTTTTCAGCTTTTCAAGACAGGTTGCCTTCTCATTTGTGTGTATTTGCATCTTTTCTGCATCCTGTTACCAGTAAAATTGAGCCTTCCTTCTCTTTGTGCTTCTCAATTTTCTGTTTCTGACCTTCCCCTTTTCAAGTGCTGTTTAAATAAATATCTTTTGATATTAGTCTATCATTTCTAATTTTCTCTCTGCCTCCAAGGTGCTGAGACGCTGATATCGTGTTATTTAGCTATAATAAAGGTGGTTTTCCTATGTGCTGGTTTTGTTTTTTTGAGCAATAGTATGCGTTTCTGGAGCGTTGTTGTGAGTTGGGCATCCCTCACTGTGCTCAGGGCAGTGGCGGGCTCTCTGTGACCAGTGGCGATCATTTATCTCTGAGTCATTATACATCTATCATGTCTGTTTGTCTTTTTTCCATTACGAAACACAGGCTCCTAGAGAAAACTTCCTGGCCATATTTCTTCAGTGCCTGGTACATTGTTGTATAAAGGGATCTTTGATAAATATCAATAGTGGGTGAAAACTACAACTCCTTCATTATAGATTCATGCTTTCTTTAAAAGTTATCTGTCGAATTATGTATATCTAAATAACCTTCCACAGAAACTTTCCATTAGAGTAACATGTTTCTCAGATATCTTCTTCTGATAGTAACATGATTCTGAGTTGCTATCATTTTATTCATTTGATATATTCTTGAAGAGTGTATTACCCATGAACTGTTGAAATTCAAGTACTTGACATAATTGAATTTCAAATCATATCTCTCTACCATAATCTGATATGTATTCCTACTGTGCTTTGGCTCCAAATGTAATAAAAATCACATTTCAGAGATTCAAATTTTACCTCAAGGGTATTCTGCTCTTGTTAATGAACAGCGTATGTACACTGAACTCTTTTGAAAAAGTTGAGTCAAAGAAAACTCATTATAGTATTTACATACCAAATACAAAGTGAATGGCAAAACCCGTGCTATTAGAAATTCTCTCTGAGACCGAACAAGTTGAATATGTTTTAAAAACAACACTCTGCCATTGCTCAGAGAACTTAAATCTATCAGTAAACTCATCTTCACTCGTTCTCCCAGAGAGCAAATCTGCTGAAGGTGTGACAGCATTTTCTTGTTTGTACTCGCACAGTCAAAGCACGACCTCCCGAAATGAGGTCTTAGACCGCTGGCAATTTCGTTAACAAGCAGTTCCTATAGGCCTCTTCCAGCACTTAACACTCGATTTAAGTGGGCCCTCGGCCCCTGGTAGTCTCAAGGATGTGTCTGGAGACTTCAAAAAAATCTAAAGTGTAGGAGCTTCTGAGGAGAGTGCTGAGACACAGGAGATTTTTTTTTTTATTAAAAGAATAAGTAGATGTTTGTTTAATAAATAATCGAACTGTACATTACATCTCTAAACTGCTTTGAAATTACTCAGCTTGTGTCAAAAACTCATTCTGAATTTTTAGGTTTCACTGGCTGTAATCGATGGCTTGAAAAGATGTGGTCCTGTGTGTGTGCACGTACCATATCAAAAGAAGTGATTTTTGTTACATAATAGCTTCTGAACTAGTTTGAATCATTAAAGATTATTTTTCAATCTCATTAAGCATGCTAAACTTCAGATTTTTCAAAAAGAAATGAGGCCTATTCCTATGATAACAGGAGGAAAGATCCCGGCTCACTCCATGTCCCACCTCTTCCTACTCCTGTGACCTGAGCATCCTTCCCCAGGGCAGAGCAGGCTGAGGACGTGGAAAGGCCACACCCTGGGGTTGTGACATGTCTGTTCTGGGTGTTCATGATTTGGGATCCTTTGGTTGGTCTTACAAAAAAGATTTGGGGGGTTCAGTTAGGTTTCAGAACCTCATTTGAGCATTCAATGTATGCGTGAGAGTGGCCTGACTCCTTGTCTGAGGTGCCATTTTCTTCGTGTTTCCAGACCTCCTCCCTCTCAGTCATATCTTTCAGTTCTGACTCAGAGGAGACCCATTCCTCTCAGAGTCATCCATCTCAAGATTGTTACATTAGAAATGGGAACTTACCTCTCATTTGCTCTTTTCCATAGAGACCATTTAATCACTGTTGGTGCATGCCCTTTATCATACTGAGTTAAGTCTAATATTAGGAATGATAGTAATAGCAATAATAATAGCAAACATCAACTGAATGCTGTATATATATATTTGCCAAACTTTAACTGAACACTATATATAATATATATCACATATAATATGTCTTATATATAATAATATTATATTATTTATTTATAATATAATATATAATATATATAATATATATATTTGCCTCCAATAGCTTTATGTTTTAATTTGTACTTGGTGTCATACGTATGTGAACATTTTCTGTTCATTATTAACAATATCATAATTGCATTGAAAGACCCGTTCAACCCCAAAATGATCACCAATGGAAACCGTTAATACTATGACTTTTCCTAACGAGCAGCATTTATTCTCCAAGCTACAACTCTCTTCACCACTCTCTAGCTGGGAAAGGCCCTCCCCGAAGCACTGAGCAATGCATCAGGGTGCAAATGTGGGTTCAGATGAAATGTTTCTTTAATTAATATTAAACCAAAAGTCTCTGTGAAGCATTTTCTTTTGAGACTATTCTGGATTCTTCATTATTGAGTTATTTTCTGTGGCTTTTTGGCCCCGAAACCCTCCTTTTTCAATTTCTCTTTCCCACTGAATCTTAATATGCAGGACATAATGTATCCTGTTTTACACCAGTTATGGCTTTTGAGGTAAAATTCAAAAATGAAGCATGGCTTTTCTGAGACCCTGGGAAATTGAGTCTATTGACTTGCTTTTACCATGTGCTAAAAGGCTTTGATTTCTCAACGTTTTAAATCTTAAATCTTGGCACCAAATAAAGGTGATGAGAGAAATGAGCTCTGAAAGGACAGTTTCGGTTTTGTTGGACAGACTGGCCAGGGCGTTTTTTCCCCATTCTGGGCTTCATGGGGATAAAGGTCTGGTGGGAACAGGCACCCTCTGAATGCCATGACAGTGCCTGCGGCCGAAGGGTCCTCCTGGCGGAAGGGCATGGAAGGGGCTGCTGGGTCCCAGCAGCATTGGTGGTTTGTGGGGGCTCGAGGAAGGAAAGCCATTTTGCCCCCAAGTTTCTCCTCCCATGTCCCACAGGGTCTGAAATGCTGAAATCAGAGATGAGCTTTTCTGGGTTAAGCACCTCTTTCCTTGTGTCCTTACCAAAGGGGAAACAAAAATCCAAAGGAAAAAAATAAGTAAATAAATAAATGTAAACATTTAAAAATCAAATATTGAAGTCAACTGTCATTAACTCTTAAATGTGAATTTACTTCTCAGCCTTGGTAGCTAAAAACATCACGGGAAGTGTTTACAAATTTGTCAATGAGTCTGTAATAGTCCCGTTTTTGTAAATCAAGTTTTATTGGAACACAGCCACGCCCATCAGTTTATGTGTTGTCTGTGGCTGCTGCCTTCTGCAATGCAGGACTGAGCACTGGGTATTTTCTTTTGAGAGACCAGAAGGCTCAAAATGCCCGAAATAGTTACGATCTGGCCCTTTACAGAAAAATTAGGCTGACATTTTGTCCAAAGTTGTGACCTCTAATACAGCAGCCACATGTGGCTATTCAAATGTCAGTTTCTTTAATTAAATGTAATTAGAAATCCAGTCCCTCATTTGCACCAGCCACATTTTAAAGGCTTATCAGCCCCCAGTGGCTAGTGGCTACCAGATTGGTCAGTGCAGAGATAGAATATTTCCATCAGGGTAGAAAGTTCTACTGCAACTTATATATTAATTAATACTATATATTAACATAAATCAATTCTTTATGTTAAACCACTCACAACCTGAATCATCAATGTTCTTTGATCCGATTACTTTTTAAATCAAAGATAAACATCATCTCGGGCAATGCTTGTGAATCTCATTACCTGCCTCTGGGCAGTATAGTAAAACTTGTTCTGTAAATAATCACCCATACAGAATTTTCCCCAGTGTATTCATGATCCAATTTGTAAAAGTGATTATCTTCTTCTATGTGAGTCTAAAAGCTATCGGCCTCCTAGCAGTTTTCATATGTTTTGTCTGTCTCCTGCATTCACAACTCCTTGCTGACCTCTTGGTAGGAGACAGACTTCTTGGGCCACGGTGGATTTCCCTTGCTTGGAAGGAAAGTCACTTAGAATCACAGCCTGAGAACTCCTGGCTGGAGCTGTGAGATGAGAGCAGCAAACTCTTCCCCCAAAGTTCTGGAGACATCACTGTTGCTAAGAGCAAGACACTTCCCTGAGGAAAGATTTTCGAAGCTGAAAGGAACCATTGCCCTCAGTCCTGGCAAAGGCTTGCTTGGCCTTCTCTGAGATGATATATGGTATATTGGACCTGGTAAAGAGCGGGGTGGGACCTGGGGAACCCCTTCTGATCTCCTCTGAGAGTTATGTCTGTTTAAGGGAAAAAGGTGAAGTTGCTGTTCAAAAAGATCCAACAATGCAGTGACTTAAAAGACAAAGAAGTTCATTTCTTTCATATGGCAGTCCAAAGCAGATGATCCAGGTGTGGTTGGCTCTGCTCTACAGCTGTTTAAGGAAGTTCATTGTATTTGTTCTGTCCTCTCCTACTGCTGTGTCCCTTGGAAGAACTGTCACATGCACAGTGGACTCTGTTTATAGGCATGCACAATATCCAACTTGTGAGAAGGGGTGAAAAGTATAGAGGAGGCATGCCCACTCCCTGAAGGCTTGGGACCAGAGGCGTAACTCCTTGCTCTGCTCTGCTGCACTGGACGATGTTACTTAACCATAAGGGTGACTGGGGACTGCAGTCTGGACTTGTGCTCAGGAAAGATTGAAAATGGATTTGGGGAGACGGATGGCACTCTCCACCATCTTTTCCCTTTCTCAGCTCCTAAGAGGTTTTTATTTTCAAACATCAAGACTCCACACCCACCAAGAAAATGTATCTTTCTCTCCCCTTCCCTTTTTACCTCTCTTTCTCCCTTAAAAAATTCCAAGAATAAACATTAATTTGTTTTTGCAATCTTTTTGTTATTGTTTCAAAAATGACGAATCCCCCCAAACACATATAGTGGTTTGAAACCACATTACGTTTCCATAAGGAACACACCTTTTCTCTATAAATACTAAACTCTCCAAAACAGAAGATATGGAGTGTTTTCGTGGAGCAGGGGTGGTGTGAGATGCTGACCCCTCCCACTGTACCTTCAACAGTCAGAAGCAGAGAGGCAACCAGAATGTGCTTCAGAGCCAATCAGCTCTATGCAGGTCTCATTACTTTGTTCCCCTCATTCCACTAGAATGGCTCTAAGTCATGACAACCAGTGGGGATAATTGACATGAAAATGCTCAACTCCAAGTGGCCAAGCTTTCCCAAAACAATTGCTGGATTGTTCCAGGACCTGTTGATGCCACAAACCTCATACTGAGAAGTTCGCCCCATAATTAGCAAGCAGCAGCTGTCCAGCCCATCAAGCAGTTTTACGGGACGAAGTGAATGAGACAAAGCAGTGTGTTCTCTTTCCCTGGCAGGGAAGACAGTTGGTTCCTGAGTGGAGCTGACACTTCTGTAAAGGAAACTAAGTGAATTTGGCTTCCATTTCACACTCGTGCTTTCCAGATTGATATCAAATCTATGAGGCTCATCTCTGGAGCCTGGTTCCTTGGCACTTGGCTGATGGGCAGCAAATTCTTTGTGCAGCTGGGAAGGGAATATAGGCTGCAGGTTGTAAGCCCCATCTGCTGTACGCCTGAATAACCCTTAACAACCCCTGGGAATCCTCAAAACCAAGGACCTTTTGCACTGCTTCAACACTGGAAGAAAGTTCCACATGTGATAGTTTTAATCTTAACATTGACTTTTCATATTTGGGGAAATTTGAAATGAGGTAGGTTGAGGCCAATTACTCGGTGCTAGAAGAACACCATTCACTGTACACCTGTGATTAAAGTCAATAAGATTTTCATTTTTCATCTGCAGTTAATGAAAACATACAGTTGTAAAGAGACATTGTGGCATGGTGGGAAGGTCAGCAAAGAAGTGGTGGCTAGAGGTTGCTTGATTTCTGTGTCTCAGCCACCACACTTGTAAATTGGGACCATTCTTTATAATTTTCTCTAACTCCAAATATGTGTGAATTGATGGAGAGTGTCCTTTACCAAATATACCAAATATTGAAATAAATAAGAAAATAAATAAATAAATAAATAAATAAATAAATATGGATGTACTTAAAGTGGTTTTTGGTTAAAGTTTATCTCTCTATATGCATACATTATGTGTTTATATGGCCCTGGCTGGTGTGGCTCAGTGGACTAAGCACTGGCTGGCAAACCAAAGGGTCGCTGGTTTGATTCCCAATCAGGGCACATGCCTGGGTTGCAGGCAACCACACATTGATGTTTCCCTTTCTTTCTCTCTTCCCTTCTCCGTAAAAATAAATAAATATATATTTAAAATATGTGTTTATATGTATTTTTACATGAGCTGTGATAAAGCTCCATGGGCATACGGATGCATTGGGTATTCTCCCACAGACTCAGACCAGTTAGAAATGCATGTGATTCCAAATTCTGACTATCATGTTGCTGAATATATGAGAAGGGAAACACATTTACTCAACATTATATATCGATATTCAAAAATCACTGTTATTAATATTATATTTATTCTGTGATGATGACTATAATACTATTAATGAGATCTGAGAAGGGTGAAATTTTAACTGGCACTTTATGTGTGTTAAAAAATGTGATGGGAAAGAGAAAAATCCCCATTTACTTTAAACTGTCACTGTAGGCTTAAAAAGCTTTTAGCCAACTGTGTCATTATAGAATTGGGGAAAAATATACAGTGCATAATAGTACATTGTTTATTTTATTTTCCCAATCATGTCGTCCATCTCTTGGTGGGCTTTAAATTGTAACCAGGTGAAATGAAATTGGACCATTGGCATCAATAGCTCATGGATGTCTATAGAATGAAGTGACTATGAATACGTACTTGGGAATTTGTTTATATTTCTCTTAATTTCAGATTATCTAACAGCAGAAAAGAGCAGCTGCTATGGAGCCTCTGAGATAATATAGTGAAAAATGTTTTATTTAACTTAGAGGATAACTCAATTTGCAGGTTAGAGAAATAAAATTTTATTTTTTGATTACTGCACATCTTATAATCTAGAATATTAAGACTCAGTGCCAGAGATGGAATAAGTTAATGTAGACCATTAGAAATTAATCCCTTCTAGTGTTTCTCTGCCTTTATTTTTCCCACTGTAGGTCCAGCTTATATCACCATAATTGACCATAGAAGGAATTCAATAAATCTTTGTACATTGGGTAGAGGAACAAATGAATGAACTTGGAAAGAGGTTCCTAATGTCTCTGTGAACCTTAGAGTTACATTTTGATAAAGCTTTCCCAGACCAAATAGATGAAGCATGTCTAATTTCTCTGGAAACTAAGGTCATGAAAAGTTTTATTGTCATCTAAACATAGCACATGGATACTTTTAGTACTAGAAGAGATACCCACTCACCTACCCTGACTCTGTAGAGACAGCCAGACTGTGCCGGAATCTGCATGTCAATCACGCAGCTCTCTGAGCCAGAGTACAACACACTGGGACTGAGCATCTGTTTGTTCACCAGTTATTTCAGAACATTTGCTGAATGTCTGCTCTGTGCCAGGCACAATGCATTTTCCAGGTATTCAGAAATGAATGATACAGGTTCTTTATTTCTACTAAAAAAATTCTACATTTGTCTAGGGAAAAGAATACCTAAGGAGACGCAGCCTGAGGAGACTAAATTTGGAGCCCAGCTAAATTTGAAGCCACGTGGCTGTGATTAAATGCTGATTCATTTTCTTCACTTATAAATTGGGAGATGGCGTACTTGTGTATTGTTATCATTTGTAAATTTCATGTTTGAATGTGGATCTCTTGGAACCCTGCATCTGCTGGGTCCTTTCTATTGGGTGGGGATTTTTAAAGTGAGTCAAGGTAGGAGTCCTTTCTTACCACAGTGTTTGGGTCCCTTCTGGGTGCAGATTGGCTCCTCGTCACCTCTTCTGCCTGAAGGATTCCAGGCTGACATTCTGCTCATTTGTGTATCGACCATTCTTGTTGCTGTGCAGTATGGTTCCTGTCTGTCTCTTTAATATCACTGGGAAAACAGAACCTACTCTTGGTACTACTTGCCTAGCTTTCCATATCTGAGGCAAATTTATAGTTCATTGGAAATTTCCGAGATTCTTTCTGTAATTCCTGGAAACAGAAGTGAAAAAGGACTCGTGTGTGCACATGTGTGTGTTTAAGAATCGAGTGCAAGAGAGGCTTCCTTTTCAGTTCTTTGTTTACTCTTTCCTACAGGTTCCATTTTTTAAGCCACAGCTTGTTTTGTTCTTTTTAAAAACTTTGTACAAAGAAATAAATTTCAGGTGTTCCATAGAAAAATAAGACATGAAGTGAGTGTCCAGGGGTGAGGCAGAGACCATTATAAGGTGTGTGCGGCTGTGGACAGGACTTACGGAAGAGATGGGCTTACTCTAGTGGCTTCCCTGAGAAATTTGACATTAAGGGATGCGATTGGTAAGTCTGGTAGTTCAAAAAAGACTACAGATTTCTTGACACTGCTTTCCCTGAGAAGTGGAGTATATGGCCTCCTTAAATTTGGGTGGGCTTGTGACTTGCTTGTAGCCAGCAGAATGCTGCATGACTTTCACAGCCAGACTGAAAAAAGCAATGCAACTTTTGCTTTGTTGACCAGGACTCTCACTTTTGGAGCTCTGAGATGGTCACTCTGCAAGGAAGCCCAGGCCACCTGCACAGGGCACATAGAAGAGGTCCCAAATGACAGACAGCAGCAACCACTAGACACATGGGTGAAGGCTGCTTCAGAAGATTGCAGTCCCCAGATGTTGAATCACCTCTAGCTGTAGAGTTTTTCCATTTGGGGTCCTACCTGTTGCTGAACAGACATAAGCAATTTGCATTGTACCCTGACCAAATTCCTGACCTACAAAATTTGTGAATGTAAAGAAGTGATTGTTTTAAGCTACTGGGTTTTGGAGTAAATTTTTTTTTTTTGCAGCAATAGTAACTGGAACAATAGGACATAGAAGTTAGGATGTGGAGTGGGAGAGACCAACAGCCTGCAGGAAGCACTATGTCCCCTTTTCCCATGGCACGTTGTATTCTGCTGTGGACGGTTGTGGCCTGAATCAACACTAGGGCAGAGTAAGAAGACTGGGAATAAGGGTCCAGAACAGGCTTTAGCATCAATTACAAGGGAAAAGAGAAGGAGATAGGGAGGAAGTTTTTGTGGCCAACAGCTGCAGGCAGTCATTTTTAGGCAACCCAACATAAATCCAGTGTAAACAAATCAGTGGGTACCTGTACAAAAGTTCCTTTATAAGAACCTAAGTTTCAGGAATGGGGATTCTGTTTTTGCAAACTCAGATATATATATCAATTTCCTAGTCAAGGTTTTTCAAAAAGAATGTTTCCATGTAGACTGTGGGAACAGTTACTTTCCTGATTATTTGACAGCAGAGAGGAATGGCACACATGCAATAAAACCAGGACTACACTGTCCAAGTTAGGTCCATGGAACTGAGGCAGGGAGAGTGGCGATTGGCCCAGTCCAGGGCAGGGCCTAGCCACTGAGAGTCAGGGACCTTTCAAACGTTATTGATTTTTGTTGAGAGAGAGATGCATACGCATCATTTTGATTTCCCACTTATTTACACATTGGATCTTGTATGTGCCCTGACCGAGGATCAGACCTACAAACTTGGCATATTGAGATGATACTCTAACCAACTGAGCTGCCCAGCCAGGGTGAGAGCTGGGGATTTCTGCTCCAGAACCTTCCATGTTGAGAAACAGCATGGTTCTCACAAGGGACCAAGATACCCTGCTAACACAAATAAAGAGTACTTAGAGATTTGGTGCTTACTATATCCAGTTTGAAGTTTTCCCCTAAGATATAATTTATAGATTAATCTTTTTAAAAAAATAAATAAAATGATCTCAACTGAGGGAGAAAGGCTTCTAACCCAGTAGGTTTCTTAAATCATTCTTATGAATAGACTGTTTTTCTAATTTCTTCCCTAAGTTTTCATATGATATATTATTACACCAGAATGTGAAACCAGCCAAATGAGCCCCAGGAAAGAAATATTGCTCCAATGTAAATATAGAAACTTGGTTAATACTACATGATCAGATATCTTGCAAATAAGACACACAATTAAAATATCATCATATATGAGATTGGGAGTTACAGATTATATGATATAGTCCCACCCTGCCGAAGCAGAAATTTAATATACTTACTGAGCCTGCAGAAGAATTCTGGGAAAATGGAACTTTGGATCTATATGGGAAGGAGAGAATGATTATGTAGAAATATGGCTCAAAACTAGGGGACACAGAGGAACAAAATCAGATCATAAATCTTTTGTGTAGAGTAAATGTTTAGCAAACCATTGTCGCTGCACGAAGCATGTAACATACTCAGATGTGAAGCAATTCTCAAAGCTTAGTTTGCACTGGTCAGAACAAAACTACCAGATTAAATTCTATTAAAGCAAATTACATATACATATAATTTGCACATGTATATATGCAAAATTTAAAGCAAAACAGTGTTCTGCTTATTTTAAATAAAACAATGAAACTCCACTAAATG
The DNA here is from genome assembly GCF_014824575.4 of Sturnira hondurensis. Lineage (NCBI taxonomy): Eukaryota > Metazoa > Chordata > Mammalia > Chiroptera > Phyllostomidae > Sturnira > Sturnira hondurensis. Next base: position 6,278,980 of record NW_028079667.1, read on the forward strand.
AAAGAATTAAGGATAAAGAGGTATTTTTTAAAAACACATTGTAATGTGTACATTGTTATGTGCCTTGAAAAGTCCATAATTTACGAGAGGCATTAAAAGTAGCATTATTCTATTGTTATTGAAAGTAGCAGCACCAGAAGAGTAAATATAGGGCAGCAAAATGGAAGCTACAAATGAAGAGACACTCCAACTGTGGGGGAACGTCTGCTACTGGAGAGCTTAAAGTAAGTCGTTGCCCGGCACTGTAACAACTTTTATTGTAAAACCTTTTTATATTGTGACATTATTTTACTTTAGTGGAGCAGCTTACACAACTTGATATATATATTCACAAAAAAGTTAGAAAGAGACTAAGTGTCTTCTAATAAAGATTATTAGGCACAAAAAAGCGATTTAGAGATTTCCCTTGAAAACCCAGTGCAACTTTTTTTTTCTTTTTTGGTGGATCCTTTCATGGGTGGGGATCGACTTTATTCTCTGTTTAATGAATGTAGATGGGACTCTGTTCTCCCAACCTGTGCACCTTCGCATGGTAAAGGGCATGAAGGCTTTCCTTCTCTAAGGCCTTACAAATGTCTGACCGCACTCCAGCAAAGCTGCAAACCCTGGTCTTAAAGGATCAAAGACTGAAATGGAGCTAATTTCCTACAATGATTCTACAGCCTGGGGAGTTAACGAAGGAAAAGGTTACCTATTGCCATTTATTGAACTCATTAAAAATAAAAAAAACACATAGCTTTCAATAAAAAGTATATCTCAGTGCATGATGCTAATTAGTTATTTTATTTTTTGGCTTGAAAAAACCATAACCTGATCCTACCTTTTTGAAGGTTTCCAACACTCAGTAAGTTTTGTTAATTGGTTTATTAACTTTTCCGATTCTGGGGTAATTCATGTTCAGACTTCTTAAACAGGCTCACATTCATATCCTTTTGTAACCTCCTATTGCAGATCGGGTTTTCCTAATGACACAATGACAACGTGCAGAATCTGTGGGAGAAAAGAGCCCGAGAGCCTGTCTTATCTTGAATGTGCTTTCCAGCAAGTGTGTTCTAAGCCAATAAAGGAATACGTGGGGTCTCCAGAGGAGGAGGTGACTGAGTTTAGGCCGTGAGTGACTAGTGAGGTGATGATGGAGCAGAATCTCACTGCCTAGTTTCACAACCCAGAAATCCACTAGTCATCTATTTCAATGACAATTGTGCTCGGAAAGATGGCACAAAACTGTGACACAGCTTTCCACCAGAATGTCAATGACTAGAATTAGTTTAATTTGGAGAGTGATTTTCCGGTGAGCTTTGATTGTTTCAGTTAATAGATGCTGTAGCCAGCCAGGTCTGTGAAACCGTTCTTATATTCTGGCTTTTGATCTGTTGTTTTTTTAGTGGTTTTCTGGCCTTGAAAAACTGTATGGCCTCAGGTACCAAAACCATAGACCTTGGAGGACAGAGCCTGCTCTGATTTTGATTCACTCAAGGGTCCAGAGTTTTTCATGCACATCTTCAGTTCTAACCAAGTAACTGTGGGCCCAGAAATAAAGTTTTCCTAGATATTTGTAAGGGAGGAAGAAAAATCATGGGGCAGATTTTATCCAGCTCTGTGAGTGCTTTTGAAGTCTTGAGTAAGACTGGACATTGTGTAGGATTTCCTTTGTGTGTCAGAGAATTTTTCAACAAGCCAGGCATTAGATAAAAGAGAAACCTGGACCCGTTTGGAGATGAAAGTCTTCCAATGAGGGCATGCCAAATTCATCGAAGAATATCTTTTCAAAGGAAATGTTTGCTTCCTTTTGAAAATTCATCACTATAAAGCCCATTGTGTGATTATGCTAGTTGTGTGATTTTTGAGAAACAACTGAGCATAACACATGGGTGCCTCATCAAAGGCATGCTGGGCGCTCCTTTTTATTGCAGTGGTGAGATGTATGTGTTCTAAGTGCCTGGCTTCCCAAGGAAAAGACATAATTTGTACCCACTCACTATTTCTAACTGGGAAAGCTTCTGAACAGCTATGGTCTGGAGAAAAGTTGAGGCTTTCTTTTTTTTTTAATTCCTGGAAAATATTTTACATCTGAACTTCAGAAGAAATATATATTTTTCTGCTCTGTTTTTGGCATGCCAGACTGGTCCTGCCCTTTGAGAAATGGCACAGTTACCTTGTTAACCAGCACCGAGCAGATCCAGCCCTGACCCTGCTTGGGCTCTGCTCTGGGCAGGAAGTGGTTTTCCCTCAAGCCAGATTTCATTTTCAAGTCTAAATCTTGTGAGATCTTGAGGCACTAAATCAATAGCTCTTATTCAGTCAGCCCTGAGAGGAAGGCAGTTATCAAAAGGAACAGGAACGAAGGCAGGTGACAGCAGATGAAGCTGGGATTATTTTCCAAAGGACCAGCAGGCTCTGAGGTCTGGTGATGCTTCCCGGACCTACCCCAGATCTTTTTCTTCTGACCCGGTTTGGTGCCAAGCTGTGCCTGTCATCAGAATAGGGTGTGCCATTTTGTTCTTGAAATAGAAAAACAAGTAAAAATATTTATGTCCTAGTTAACTAGTCAAAAATGCATACTGAGCCAAAAATAATTGCCTACATTAAAAAGGAAAAAATCAGCTGAGGGAGATATGAATAGCATGTGCTACTGAGTGAACTCTGGTGTCAGCCATGGCATACTTTAAAAGGTGTGTCCCCCCTCTCCTCATCCTCCTCCCAACACATAAAACAAGGAAGTCAAACAAAGGCATAGAGTTTTCAAAACACAGAAAGGATCCTTTGATAAAACATACTATGGAAGGCATGTCATAATAAGAATAAAGGATTGAAAATGGAAAGACCATTTCCTCCTGGAAGTCATCCTGGATTTGGCAAAATACATTGGATTCCCCCGCTCCCCACGCCATCACTGCGTGTCTTCCATTTAATGCTGAATGTTACAGCAGAGCCCAAGGACGTATATTATGTGGGCCTTGATTGCAAAGCTTCAAGAAGCTCAGATCCTAAAACTGCAGAGAGGAAGCGAATCAAAGCCTTTTCAAAAGTCAGATAACTATCAGACCTAATATATCCAAGCGAATAATCAAATTTCCCTATCAAAACAAAACTAAGCATTTTTTCCTGTACAGAAATACTTTTCCTAATGTAATAGAAAAACTCACAAAGAGTTGTATATAAATCAAGTGTTTGTAACTGCAGTTCTATTTTGAATATCTTTGCTTCTTAGAAGGAATTCTGAAATGATTCCTTCCTAGAAAGACTATTTTCTATAGGGCAAAACTACCCCTAATATATGGAAGTACTGGGGGTTTTATGTCCAAAGAAGGCTCCTCTCTCCCAGAGCTTTACCAAACCAGCAGCTGGCTTTCTGATGTGTGGTGATTACTTTCTGTTCACTCCTTACATTTGGTTCAGTTTAATGCTGGTTTCAGTTTTGATTCTGTTTAAGGCACATTAGGACAGTGGAAGCTGGGCACTAAAGGAGCTAAAACCCAAGGGACCACAGTATCCAGCTTCTGTGATTGCTCCTGGGTTTCCATGTCTGCGAGTGATCTATTCACACACCTGTAGGGACCAAATTTTAATCTAGACTATCCTCATTATTGAAGAAAACACATACACACACACACACACACATGATTCGATCACTAGAACAAATTAACCAAATATGAAGAAGAATTAATCTTGTCTAGACTGGTAACCATCGTGCTGTGCACTTTTACAGGATTTGGAAATCTCAAAAATGAGTTCAGAAAGCAATAAAATTCAGATCCCTGAAAATCCGAGGACACTCATGCATACAGCTCAGGTGTACAGTAAAAATCTGCCGCTTGGTGAAGGGCACCCTGGAAAAACTTTTGAAAGCCCGTGGCTTGTCATTCCTAGAATGTACTAGGACCAGGTTGGGGACACAGGAAGCAGGACCCTCTCTGCTTTGGGGAGCTTGGGCATGACACCAGCATCAGGGACCCAAGCCCTGTGGTCTTTGGGATGGAGCAGCAGGCCACCAGCCACTATCCTTCGAGTTCATGACCAGCGAAAACTCCAGGCCTGAGCTCTGACGTCGTGGAGAGAGGCTCATCAGTGGCAGTCATTTTCCTCTGCCCTTGCAGAGTCACAGCTGAGACTGGGAGAGAAGTTTGTCTTTCCAAGGAATCCTGGGTCAAATGCATTCCGTTCAATGGAATCTTTAAAAAAAAAAAAACAAAAAACAATCAAGGTCCCTGTGGTAGGTATCAGTCATTGGTTTCCAGTTACTCCACTTTTTTTACAAGTCTTAAGGATCCTATAAACTTTGAAAGTCGTAGTAAAATATTTATGGAGCGAGTCAAAGAAAAGTTGGTAGTCTAGGTGAAATTTTGATATGACTCAAATTCCTTTCTACTCTCTTATTTTTGATCCATAAGAGTATAGGTCCCTGGCCGGCCTGGAGACACATCAACTCATTCCACCTCCCAGACCTAGAGAGGTGTGACTTCCACAGTTGCTAACTTATTTTATTTTTTTTCTTCCTGGAGTTGAAATCCAAGAGATGATTTTAATGAAAAATGACAGTCCAGATTCATGCTGGTGCCACAGCTGAAATCTGTCAGCTCATTACTCCTTCTGCATTTTCCCGGGAAAGGGCTTTGTATCTACTTTTGCACCGTGCATAAGAAACCCTAGCATCACAATTGGTGTTTCAGGTTTTTAGGGGAAATATAAAATGGAGGCCTGACTAGTAAAATCTGCCACCCAAAGCCCAAGGCACTCTTTACTGAAGCAGTCATAGGGCCCTGGCGGAGCTCCATCTGGAGCAGTCCCCTTGTGCCTTTGTGCCCTCGCTCCCTGGCCAATACTCAGGACCCTTCCCTTTCTGGCCAGGGTTCGGGCCTTTAATGACAGGGTGCTGTTCCACGGCTGCCTCGACGCCACGAACAGGGGGGTTGGTTTTAAGCGAAGTACTTCGGGGTTCGTAAGTCTGCCCGGGGCAGGAAAATGCTATTGCATATAAATGTGTGCAGTATTATTCCAGGAAAAACATATGAATGTTTTGGAAGTCATAAGGGATTTCCTAAATAACTGCAGCACATGGCAGCCAAGAGGCTTTTGCTCCGAGAAAGCCCAAGATCGTAACTGCAAGTGTGTTATGAGGCAAGAAAAGGTCAAGAACCATGGGCAAAAGTAATACCTTGTTTGGTTCTACTACCCTAATTCTGGGGGTGAAATCAAGTTCATGTCCCTTTGTTCTAAAGCATGATTAAAAAGTAACAGAGTAGGTGCCTCAACAAATGCATCTAAATAAAGGTGGCTTTCCAATTAGCCATGGGGAAAACTCTAATTACTGTGATACGCGTTTGCTGAAGTCTTTTTAGAAACTCTTTCCTCAACCCCTCTTATCTCCTAGAGTGTTTCTTTTTATAATAAAATATTTCCCCTAGATTGTGATATGCACAATCTTGACTTCTTGACGTTTTGTGTGTATTACTATTGTGACGGTTCCCATTGAATGCCGTCACTGGTTATTTTCTGGGTTTGTGCCCCATGCAGGAATGCATCCTGGCACACAGTAAAAATGTGAAAAAGTTTACTGACTGAATGGCCTTGAAGGGTAGTTTATGACCCACGCAACAAAAGCTGCCTAATACTTAGAAGCCACATTTTGCTTTATACCAAGGCAATTTCACCCATTTGCTCACCAATATTAACCAGTTCTATTCTCAAATGACTTTTGGTTAATTTTAAGAATGAAATCCACCTTCTTGGTATACAGATTTATAACCATTGCGACTATTTTAAAAGAATGTGCTTTTGTCTTTGGAGGTGATTCCAAGGGAGGAATTCCCAAAATATTTTAAGCCATGACTGCATCATTGTGTAGTGATGCCCAGTGGAAAAATATTTTTAAAGCAGTGTGGCTGTTCTTTCAATGTTACTGAGAGTTACCGGAGGCTGAGAAATCAGCTCAATATTGTGACAGATTTCCTTCATTTTGGGAAAAAATCATCAGAGTTAGCACTTTGGTTTGTCTAAGAACAGTCATTTGTGTAATGAAAATTATTATCAAGTGATCCTAGNTTTTAAGAATGAAATCCACCTTCTTGGTATACAGATTTATAACCATTGCGACTATTTTAAAAGAATGTGCTTTTGGCTTTGGAGGTGATTCCAAGGGAGGAATTCCCAAAATATTTTAAGCCATGACTACATCATTGTGTAGTGATGCCCAGTGGAAAAATATTTTTAAAGCAGTATGGCTGTTCTTTCAATGTTACTGAGAGTTACCGGAGGCTGAGAAATCAGCTCAATATTGTGACAGATTTCCTTCATTTTAGGAAAAAATCATCAGAGTTAGCACTTTGGTTTGTCTAAGAACAGTCATTTGTGTAATGAAAATTATTATCAAGTGATCCTAGACATCGCAGGCTGACATGTGGCGTGTTTTTGTTAGTAAAATAGAGTCCAGTTTCTGTACGACCATGTTCTTGTAGCCTCTCCGAATAGGGATTTAAAGTTTCTCTCTGATGTTGTTCTAGGAAGATGTATTTGTGTGTGTGTGTGTGTGTGTGTGTGTGTGTCTGCAGGCATATTTTGTCAATTTCTTTGTTTAAGGATATTGCAAAACTCAGAAGGTAGCCTGACCTTCTCTTCACATTGAGGAAAAGACTGGGAATAAAAATGAAACCAGATTTGGCCAGTGCCGTCTGAGTCAGAGCCCCAGGCGTGGTGTGGTTAAGACCAGTAGATGGAAATGAACCATTGATTATTATGATTGGGAGCCGTGTTTGGGAGCCGTGGAGACTACATCACAGTTGGTGGGCAGTTTGAGGGCTCCTTTTGTAGGAAGAGGAAGCTCCCTTTGCCAGTCATTTTGGGGTGAAAATAAGGAGGCCTGCCACTTATTTCCTGGATTCAGTGGTGGAAAGAGAGTTGGAGATTAGTTAAGAGGAGGATGAGCTGGCTTAGCCTTGTAGACATTAGTCCAGAGCTTGGCTTTCACAGCTGTGAACTTCTAGAGTAACAACTTTTGGGGGTTAATTTTTATTTTCCAATTACACTTCACCTTATTCTGTGTTAGTTTCAGATGGTCATAGGAATGCAAATCACAGCATAGGGAACATAGGCAATAACTTCATAGAGTAACCACTTTGAATAAGCTTGTGACTGTTCCCCTGAGTTGCGATTGTGTCAGCCCTGAGCCTCCAGGAGAATGCTCCGTGGGACTGCTCCTCCATGTACCGTGAGGACCTCTGGTGTCTGTACTCAGGGACCTTGCTCAGGGGAGGGTTGAGCAGCTGGAGAAGACACTTTACAGATTTCTCAAGGGGACTTGCAGAGTATGGGTCAGAGTGGCTAGAGGGATGGCAAGAGGCTCCTGGGAGCAACAGATGTCACATCCATCATTTCTCAGTTGTTCTCCAAAATGTCCATGGACCAGGGAGAAGGTAAGTTGAGGCATGACATTGGGCCTCAAAGTCGTGGCAATTTGGATGCTTAAGGAAACGTGATCATTTTGGTCATTATAGGTAGGTGGGCTCTGGGAACACATTGATTCTAACTGAAGTCATTCAGGGTGACTGTTTGGAAGGAGACACCACTGACATGTCTATAAGATACTTGGTACCTAAAGAAAAAAGGAAACAAACATTAAACACTTAAATTCCATATTTGATATGCACTTAGAGATTCTCATGCTGTATGTGAAATGTTAAAATTTCACTGAAGTGTTTAGTTTTCAGTGAGTTTGATATTCTTCACTATAACCTTTTTTCTTGCCCTTAACATTTCTCACTCCCTCATACATAGTTTGGTAGCAAGTCCTTCGTGTGCCAAAGATGCCTCAGGTCTGTCCCGTCTCTTCCTCTCTCTTGCCATCCCTCTTGCCCAAGTCACCATCCTTGGCCCCTGGTAAGGGCACCCTAAACACACAGTCCTTCCAGAGCAGCCCGGAGATCTCTTAAAAATGTGAGTTCATTCCATTTCTTGCTGAGAACTCGCCATGGCTCCCATGAACTTAGGAAAAAGAACCTCAAACAATCCACGTTCTTTCATTTCTGGAAGACTCTGTGTAACCGCTCTCCGCTGTGAGATCCCAAGTCTCCTCCTCGTTCCTTCCTTGCAGCCACGCAGGCAGGTAGCGGCCGCTGCGCTTTCCCTCAGGCACTTGCATCAGCATTATTCCGCTCACTGGAATGGTTCATTTTCCTCAGTCAGATGGCACCTCAACATCACCTCCTCAGAGAAGTCTTCCTTGACCACCCTGTTCCACTTCTCTTCTGTGCACATGACTCCCCTTCTTCAGAGACCTGGCATCCCCTCAGTGAGTTCATTCACTGTTTGTGTCCTATCTGTGAGCTCCCTGTGCGCCAGAGCTTGTCCGTCCAGTTTACCACGCTGTCCCTAACACCTAGCACTTGGCAGTGTTTTTCAATAAGTGCTAAATAAATTAAATAATGAGTGTACACCTGAACATGGAAAAAGCAAACACAGTGGAGTCCATCACAAAATAAATGGTCCTACTGAGCACGTATATACATAAGGTCAAGAAGGGTGTGTGAGACAAAGAGCCTACGAGGGTGGACTCTAGAAGGAGATAAACACCCCTGCCCCCTTGCCCCCCCCAGCTCTTCATTTCAGTCTCAATTTGTCTTCTGGGCTTTATTCGAGAATAGCTCCTTGGCCTTAGACAACACGCCAAAAAATGCTCCTCAGTGGGCAATTTGGGTCTTTATTTCCCATTCTTTCCTCAGGTCTCTGCTTCTCTGGACCATCGGGAGCTTCTGCTGTGGGCCTTCCGTGGTCCTCCAGTATCTTCAACCTTCACGGTCCACCTCAGCCCCCTGTCCACTGCTGCACAGCGTTCCATCTCCTCCCGTGCATGGCCTCCCTACGAGTTCTCAGCCATTCCCCTCCATCTCTTCCTCACTCCCTCTGCTGGGTGCCCCTGAGGGCTCAGCTCTGTGGGTTGTTGGGAGGATGTGGGTGAAGGATAGTAACTCTCCAGTCTTGTGCTCAGGCTCAGTCTGTGTGGCTGTCAGACTTTTCCGACTGCCAAGGATGACTGCCTCCCAGAAAAACCATTCAGTGTGATTGTAATCAGTCTCTTGGCCACTCTAAGTTATGTTACAAAAGATGTCCTAGTGCGACCATCAAGAGGGAAACGTGCATCTCACTACACTGACATAAACACAGAGCCCTCCAAGGTGACGACTACTTCTTCATGTAAAAAATATCTACATAAATGTTGACCGCTCCTGAGGTGCTTCATAAGTACCACCGGACACATTCAGCTTCTCCATATCCCCACGGTGCAGGGCAGGGCTGCAGGAGGTGTGGCAGGAGAGTCTCCCTCTTCCCTCTGGCCCCCGGGGAAACCAATGGACTCCAGTAGGTTGTGTTTTTGGTAGAGCTGAGTGGGAAGTGTTCTTCTCAGTTTTCTAGGATGCAGATTTCCATGTAGGGGGCAGTGTGTGCTTCTTCATAACAGTTTGATTGCATTACTAAGTGAGAAAAGTGTCTTGCTAACTTATACTGATTATTTTTAAATAAAGCAACAATTCAGGCACATTTTAAATTTGCAGGACAATTTTGAGAAAACTACATCCAGGAAGAGATTAGGAAGGAGGTCTGGAATTATGCCTGGTTCCTGTTGCCTGGCTCGTCCCTAAAGAGCTGGATGAAACCCTCTATGGTGCCAAAGTGTCCTACCTGTGGAATGAGGTGGGTGGAGGACCTTGGGAGGTGATGCCACACTCATAGCCCTCTTCTGTTCTTACGTCCCGATTCCCAGGAACACCAACTTCATAAAAATATTCTTCTCACTCAAACCTCCCATTAACCTTTCTAAGCTGGCTAATGATTAATGTTATTAGCTTCAGGATGAAATGACAACTCCCTGAGAGGGTATGGTGCCCACAAGGGGGAGGGCTGTGAGAACTCTGCAAACCTAGTCTGCTGTCGCAGTCTGTCTGGGTGTGGAGATAATGGTTTCATCCCCTCTATCAGTGCTTTTTATTGCAGTCATAATTATGCATCTGTTCAGTAAGCATCTGCCCTCCCAATGGGGAGAGAATCCAAATAACAATGTCAAGTTGACCAGACCTACACATACATGTGTATGTCACCAATAATGTGACCCAAGCTTGTGTTTGGGAACCAAAGTCTCCATGGGCTTGGGAGCAGCCCAACCACAGTTTCTCAGGGTCTGTTCTGATTTCTTGTATCCCTGACCTGGTTCTCTCAGGTTAAACTTTTACCAGACTGCCATTTCAATAGGCAATTGCCCCCAATATTAGCAATTTCATAGGGTTCAACCTAATACATTTTCTTAATGTTTCAGAACAACAATATATGTCATTGGTCATAGGGAATATAGGCAAGAAGAATAAACTCAAGTGAGAAAAGCCTCAAAGTTAGGGGTAGTACATTTTTAATTCTAAACTGCCCTAGAGAAGACTACGTGGTTGTTGTATACTTTCATAGTAATTAAGTGTAATATTTTACATTAATGTTGTATGCATGTGGTTTTTAAACTGTTTCCTCTCTTTTGATTGAGACACTTAAGGTAATAAGTTCATAAAGTTTCATGTCATTACACTGCCTGAAAATAGTTTTTATGGTATTTTCACTAAGATATGAGGAATGAGAAGGCTGTGTTTACAAAAGAAACCATCGTAGTCTTAGATCTCGTGTGGGACATTGCAGATAGCATGGGGTGGCTGCAGTCAGGAAGTCTTGTTTAAATTAGTAGAAGGTGCAGTTCCAGACAACAGAAGTCACTACTTGTCTCAGACATTTAGCAATGGATAAGTGACACGAGAAAGGAGGAAAAACTACGTCGCTACATACCACGAGACGCGTCTTTACGTACATTTTATCTCTCTGTCCTCATAAAACCCTTTGAGGCAGGCATTGTTATCACCATTTTACAGGTGCTGTGCAATGTCAGCTGTCAATGACCACATCACTAAATACCACAGAACGAGAATTTACGCCCAGCTCAATCTTATTCAAACCCTCATCGTTTCCTTATATCCAGGGCAGGGGTGTCCATCTCATTTTCACCAGGGCCACATCAGCCTCGAGGTTGCCCCACAGTTAAGGAGTAGTTACATTTATACAGTCCTAAAATTGTTTTGGCCCTTTGAAGGCAACTGTGAGGCTGATGTGAAAATGAGTTGGACACCCCTGATCTAGAGAGACTCAATGACCGGGTTCCTGAGATGGCACAGGTTTACATCTGGTTCTGGCACACTCGGAAGCATCCCACACTTGCCAGCACCTTTCTCCCTCATCGGTCCAGTCTGCGTGGGTCTAAAGAGACCCCCTCCCGAGTAAAGCACTGTGCTTCTGGGTTGCGCAGCCAGTTGCCTCCAGGCTCTGCTGCTCCAGGGCTCCTGTCTTCAGGCATTGCTGCTCCCAGGAGAGCTTGAAACTCAGTAGTCACTAAAGTGTATTTTTTTAGTGGTGTCTCTGATGGCCTTGGTAGGCACATTTTCTTGTCAAAAATTCAAAAAGGATTTCTAAATCACTTTTGTGTAAGCAAAATGAAACAGTGTTGGAACCTTAAACCACCAAATTCTTTTTGGGTCATGTGATGGCTGTAGGTTGATGAGCCCTTAAATCAAGTAACAATTATGCCAGCGTGCTCCTGAGAGGGCAGANTCATCAGTCCAGTCTGCGTGGGTCTAAAGAGACCCCCTCCCGAGTAAAGCACTGTGCTGGGTTGCGCAGTCAGTTGCCTCCAGGCTCTGCTGCTCCAGGGCTCCTGTCTTCAGGCATTGCTGCGCCCAGGAGAGCTTGAAACTCAGTAGTCACTAAAGTATTTTTTAGTGGTGTCTCTGATGGCCTTGGTAGGCACATTTTCTTGTCAAAAATTCAAAAAGGATTTCTAAATCACTTTTGTGTAAGCAAAATGAAACAGTGTTGGAACCTTAAACCACCAAATTCTTTTTGGGTCATGTGATGGCTGTAGGTTGATGAGCCCTTAAATCAAGTAACAATTATGCCAGCGTGCTCCTGAGAGGGCAGATGGGAGAGGGAGAAAAAATAGTTTTGATGCTGGCTTTTACTGCCGTGCTGAGTCTCAGAGTGATTCAGTTTTAATCGGCTCCATGGTCAGGGCATGGATAAATGCTGCTTTTACATGTACACACAAGTACTGAACTTGGAAATAATGAGGACTAATGCAGTAATTTAATACATATGAATCTGTTTGCTTACATATTCTGCATCTGTCACAGCCTATAAACCCCAGCAACCTAGAAGCTGCTAATCCTACCCTGTTGCTGGATGCACAATGTAGAGAAATGCCAAAGAGAAGGCACGGAAACCCAGCTGGTCTGCAGATGGTAATGGGTTCGTCCTGGCTCACAGTGGGTAGTCTCCTCATTCTACCGAGCTTCAGTCAGCTGTGTGCACCGAATTTCCTCAGGAAGGGAAGACAAACATACATAAAGTAGCAGTCCCTGTACATTTTTTGGCTATTTGCTCATTGAATGACTAGCAGCGACAGGCTGCAGTTAATTTGATTCAATTCAGCCGCTGAGTACAGCGCTTGGCAAAGTAGAAGTTTAATAAACATTTGAATGACAAACGTTTGCTGTGCTTCTATCCCTACATTAGCCAGAGAAGTACAAGGCACTTACACTATTTTTACAGAGATGATGGATATAAATGGACCCCCTTATCTGAGGTTTCACTTAACACAGTTTCAGTTACTCAAGGTCAACCACCATCTGGAAGTATTACAGTTGGTCCTTGAACCAAGCCAATCTGAATTGCAGGGCTCCCCATTTAGGTGATTTCTTTTCAATAAGTACTGCTGGACCTTGTATTTGCAGGTTTCACATCCTCAGATTCAGCAGATTTCCAACTGTGGTTGGTCAAATCTGCAGATGGGAAGGACTGACTGTTGTGGAGTCCAAAGTTAAAAGAGAATTTTTTACTGCACGTGGGTCAGTGCCCCGAATGGTCCACATTGTTCAAGGGTCAACTGTAAATAGAAAATTCCAGAAATAAAGAAATTCATAAGTTTTAAATTGCAGGTGTTTCTGATTCTCATGATGAAATCTCACAATGTCCAGCCTGGGATGTGAACCATCCCTTCATCTAGTATCTCCATGTCCCCTGTCCCCCTGCTGTAGATGTTCCCTGCCCCTCAGTTACTTAGGAGTCTTCTCAGTTGTCAGGTCAACTGTCTGATACCAAAGGGCAAGAGTAGCGATGCTGGCCATCGGGACATGCCACAGAGAAGCTCTAAGGAGCTACTTTTAAGAGGAAAGGTAATTACAGTACATTTCGAGATACCATAGCCATGTAACTTTTATTACAGTATATCATGATTGTTCTGTTTTGTTATTAGTTATTGTTGTGACTCTCTACAGTGCCTACTTTATAAATTAAACTTTATCATAGGCATGTGTGCACAGGAAAAAACCAGTATATAGAGGGTTTAGTATTGTCTTTCATTTTAGGCACCCACAGGGGATGGAATGCATCCCCTGGAATGCATATTCCTGTGGCTAAGGGAGAACTGCTATAATTAGACCCAAGAAGTTTAGAAAACAATACTAGAAAGGTTAAAATGAGGTGAATTGAAGATAATCAAGAGCCAGGTTAATTATGTCAACCCCCAAAGTAGTGTCCTTCGTCCCGTTGGCTGAACTTTTGGGGGAACCTGTTTCATGGATCTGAGCCAAAGACAGAAAAGACATAGACAGCAGAGTAGTGACAACTGTACATGAATGACAATAAACAAATAAAAGTTTAAAAAGTTAAAAAATTCTTAATTTCAATGCTGCAAAAGTCAGACAGTCCTTTTTTTAAGGTTAGAGATTTTTGTGTCTTAAGAACCCCTCTCTGCACTTTGAATCCATGAAGACCTTTCTTCTTATTTTCTTCCAAGTTTTAAAATTAGTTTTGTCTTCCACATTAGTCTATAGGCTACCTGGAATGGTGTGAAATTGGGACTCAATCTTATTTTTCAAATGGGGAACCAATGATCTCTGAATTCCTTTTTCTTTCTTTCTTAAAAAAAGATTTTATTCATTTACTTTTTAGAGAGGTGAAGGGAGGCAGAAAGAGAGGGAGAAAAGCGTCAATGTGTGGTTGTCTCTAGCACGCCCCCTACTGGGGATCTGGCCCACAACCCAGCCATGTGCTCTGACTGGGAATTGAACCAGCAAGCCTTTGGTTTGCAGGCCGGCACTCAATCCACTGAGCTACACCAGCCAGGACTAAACTGCTTTTTCTTTCCCCACTGATCTTTAATGTCAACCTTGTCATTTTGACAGTGATCTATACAATGATCTATACTGTTTGGGCTCCATGGCTTGTTGTCATTTGGTTGGTTGCTTGAGTTGTTTTCAAATTTTTGCTAATATAAATGATTGTGTGAGCAACAGTTCTGCATGTAGATGTTTGATACAGGTCTGTTTGCTGTTTACTTCCTTATGATAAATTTCTAGATGTGGTTTTGCTATATCAACGAGCGAGCACATTGTGATCTCATTACTTTTGCCCTGTGTACAGATGCTTCCTCACCCTGCTGTCTCCACGCGGATTTTCTTCTCCCCTCACCCAGGGTCTGACTCCCAAAACTAGGCCTGTCTCCTCCCAGGCTCCCACAGTCCACCCTAGGCCACCACTCCTCATGGTCCCTCTCCCAACTATTTGTGAGTTTAAGGTAAAATTGTTCAGGAAGAAAAGAAAGAGAAAAGAAGAGAAACATGGGAAGAATTTAGATGCACTTTAAGGTGTGTGTTTCCTTCTTTTTTTAATTATACATGGAGGAAATCAACTCTCACAAAGGCTTTACTGATCCCCACTCCACCCCCTGTGCACTTGACCTGAGGGAGGCTCTGTGAAGGCACAGGGTCAGTCTTGCTCATTGCTGTATTTTTTTGCACAGTTCCTAGCACATAGTAGATGCTCAATAAGAATTTTTAAAATGAATGATTGTGCTTCTCATTTTTCACTAGCAAGTTTTTATCATTAAAAAATAAATCTACTCAGTCAATGTATAATGGCAGCACCTCCCAGCCAGGCGTTGGTCCACTGGGGAATGCAGGGGAGCCCAGGTTTGTCATGTCTCTGGGGGGTCTACCAACACTTCTCCTCTGTAATACCCTTCACCCCATGGTCCAGCACGCAGTTCTGTGAACTGAATTTCTACAGTGATTTCCAATATACCATGCCAACTAGAGTTTGTCTTCACAGATTTTCTGTTCCCTAAGTGAAATGTAAGAGCAAACTGTGCCCAGCATGTAACTGGTTTCATAATTATACAACCAGGAACAGATCATTTTTATACCATTGTGGGCAAGAACATGGGCTACCAAATCTAACAGACCTGAGTTCAGTGCCGGTCATATTATTTGGTAGCTAAGGAACCTTGGGAAGTTTAACCTCCTCCACCCTCAACCACCGTTTCCTCATTCGTGCTATGTGGGTAGTGATACCTAGCTCTCAGTGCTCTTGGGAGGGCGAAGTGAGAGATAATGCATATAAAGTGCGTAGCACAATGCCTGGCACATACTTCTAATGGCTACAGCTTCTTAGGCACCGATCACTAGCAGCCTGACCAGGGAGCGTAGAAGGTCTGTTTGCACCAAATTTATTTATTAACTCAGTGGAAATGGAGACTCACTTCCATGAGTGGGGAAGAAAAAGAAAAGCTTTATTTTTAATTTGATTGAACAAACTGCCTCTTAAAGTTGTTGTTGCTTTACTACAGGCTTTGATTCCTATAAATTTCTCCTGCCTTGCCTGCGGGTCGTATACCAGGGGGCCAGTAATGACTTCATAAAGACCGGTGTGAGGGTTGGGAGCAGGAGCTAACAGACTAACAAGCCTGCCCCCAGGCAGGCCGTGCCCGTCAAAGCCCCAGATCATCCGAGGTGCATCTCCCCCTCCTCCGTGGATTTGCCTTTAAGCCCAGTTCATCAAAAGCCACTATCCTGCACTTCCTGACACATAGCTAGATGACAATAAGTTATGGAGGGCATAAACAAACTCAAAGACATTGCTTATTAAATCTGAGATGTAGCATGAGAAATAAACCCAATAAATGGCCTCCTTGAATGGTAAAACAAATGCCATAAGAAGTTATAAGAGATTTTGTGAGCTGTAACATCCTTAGGAGGAATTTTTAAAAAAACAGTTTTGTTTTTTACAATCTTTCATCTCTGACTGAAAGAAATAAAATTCTCCTTCAGTGTGACCCAATACCAATGAGCAACTCATTAGAAATGCCATCTTTTTCTCTGCCTTAAAGTGAACAGAGAGAGGTAAGGGGAAAATATTTCTTTTTGTTAGTGGAAAAGTGATATGAATTCTTGGAATTCTTGGCTAGTTGTTGCTTTGAAGGCTTGGCTGAGTAAAGACTCATTTTGCTCATCAAAGACTCATTTAGCTTTTCTTCAACAGCCGTGATGAGAATTAAGATCAGTTCCTGCAAGTGTAAAAATTAACAGTGCTTGGCACCACATCAGTCTCTCTGCTTCTCAGAAGATCATTAAGACTTACAATCTCCCAATTCTCTGGCCGCTATGTATGGATGGAATAGATTTTACTGGAGGTGTGGAAGGAAAGACGGAGAGCGTGGCAGGCAGGGCCGTTCTGAAAATGCTCCTCCATGCGTTTTGTCGGCCAGATCCTCACTAATTTGCATGTCTGCTGGCTCCTCTTCTCTCCCTCCCCTGACTCCTTCTCTCACCTGGATTGCTCTGGGAGCCGTGTTCTCTTCTTCCCCTCAGATATAGAGCAATTCAGTGCTCTTCTCCAGAACTCTCAGGTTTGACTCCCAGTGCAGGGTCCTGGCAGGAGACAAACCACACCAGCGCCTTCAGCACAGAGATTTTAGTATAAAGAACTGGTGACTAGAACAAGGTTATTAACTAGTTAATGGAGATGGCAGAGAGTAGAGATACCCGGACGAAACAATTGTGGGGAGCAGCTACCACCCCCAGGACTGGGAGAGCAAGTGGAAGGGTAAGGAGTTATGAAAACACAGACACTTGGCTGTGGGCCTTGCAGAGCAGGTGCCACTAAGCTTGGAGAAGGGGCTGAGCCCCAGACTTGTGCTGACGCTGGTGTCTCTGAGGCTGGGATGTGATGGCAATGAATCTGCAAGTACAGGAGAAACTGCTGGGTGCAGCCACTGCTCCGGGAAGGAACTGCCTGCGCTGCGGTGCAGAAACGTTGCTGGGTTGGTCACAGGACTAGAAGATGGACAGAAAGGAGGCCCCCCTGACCCTTGCCAGTCCTGCCATCCCCTTCTTGGTGGGTCCTGCACCAATGCGAGGATGACAAGCAGGAATGTGGTTTGTGCCATCTGCCCCCAGCACCACAGAGCAGAGCACAGAGGAGGATCTGGAGCCTGGAGATAGCAACTGAATAACTGGTGCGCACTCCCAGAGCCTTTAGGGGGCTCTGCAAAATCACAGGGCTTCCGTCAGACATGGGTCCCCTTTTCTAGAATGCAGTTGTGGTTATGACTAACAGCAACAACAAAATGCCGTGACACCAGAATTTTAGAGAAACAAATTTACAATTCAGGTGCTCCATTTTATTGCAATGTGTTAAGATCTGTCGGTCCTGCCCAGACATCTGCTAACTACTGTTCGATTTCGTCTCCATAAGCGCCAATTTCATCACATCATCTCCCATTACTTACACTACTCAAGTCTAAATTCTATGCAATACTTTAAAATCCACTCTTACCTCACACTTTCTACTTTCTGTCCCTCCTCCCCCATTTCACATAAAACCCACCCTCCCCACGATCTGCTGCAAAGCTTTGTTCCTCCTAACCATCCCCCTCCTCTGCCTTCCCCTCCCCACCACCCCAGCCATTTCTCTTGATTTTTGTCATTCATTTGTTCTTTAATGAAGCTGGGTCAAGAATTTGTTTGGAATCAAATAAAAGGTCAGAGGTTTCTGCCTGGAACATGTATACAGGGACACTATCTCTGCATGTTATTCTGAGGGTTCAGGACACCCTGTAGATCCTGGGCATGGGCCCTCAGGGGTCAGTCGTTCTCAGATTAGGGTCTCCCAGAACTGCAGAACTTGGAAGTCTCTCCTCACAAAGCCAGGCCCCACACCACCAGCTGCACAGACCGTCTTTGTCTCCGCTTTGTATCACAGCTTCCTCTTTATTACGCCAGTGTATGAGGAGGGGACTTCATTGACTGATAGTCTCATGGATTGATGTTCCAGCTCCTCAACTAATGTCAATGCCTTTGTGTGCAGGGACCGCCTCCCTCCCTTCCCTTCCCCTCCTGCATCACTCAGCATCAGTTTCACAACAAGAAGAAACAAACAATACTTATTTATGGGCAGATATTCATTCAAGCATATTTCTGACACTGGGTTTACATGATATAAACTTAATACCTTCTTGTTTTGTAACCAAACTCCACTTATTTTGATATATTCCGTAATTCCTACTTTTTGTTAATCAGACAGGTGCCTCTCCTACTTAATATTAAGTTAATAGTTTTCTCAGTGTTTCAGAAAAGCACAGAGTGGGGATTTTTGTCATTGTATAGGACACACTTTTTTTCAGTCATTGAATGATCCACACAAAGTTTGCTGCTGGGCGGAGGGACGCACCGCAGGGCGACCATCCCTGCTGTGCTTGGTCTTGCTCCTGCATCTGGGCTGAGGTTTTTCCCCACGCCGGGCTGGACTCCATTTTCCTGCCCCTTCTCTGTTCTGAAGCCCTGCTCTGGGATCTGCTCAGAGGGCTCCTTTCATCAGCCCTTTGTGCTTCTTTCCCTCAATGATTTGTTCCCTCCGCGACTGTGCGGCTCCTAGCTGCTTCTCTAACCCCTGAGCCACACAGCCTGTGCCCAGCAGGTCCTTCTGCAGCCCATAGGGTGCCCCTGTGCCAGACCCGCTCTGCTCCATGACAGGGAAGAGTGCCCCAGCAGGCAAAGACACTACCTGGAAGAAGCACCATCAGATGCTTGCGGTCGTTGCTATAGTTCAAAGGCAACAACAGTGAAGGTGTTTCTCCTAACGTTCATTCTTTTTGGTGCCAGCTGGCAGAAGACTGGAGAAACCGGCAGTGTGAGTGTGCGGGTGAAGGCCAGTAAAGCAGGCCTCCTCTGCCCGGGCCAGAGCCCCAGGTCTGTGCGGGCCCCTCTGCTAGCTGTTCTGAGCATCCTCCTGGAGCCTTGTGAAAACCCTCCACAGCCATTTGCACTCAGCTCCCTCACCACGCAGCTGCGTGGGAGCTGTGGGTTACTGTGGTCCCCAAGTCTGTGCACTTTGCTTTCTGCTCTGCACCTACCCCTGTTTTCGTGGCCTGCCTAACCTCAGGCCCTCCCTTGTAGGGACTCTGCTCAGGTAGGCCCTGCCATCCACCCCATACTACTGTCATGACCAAGGAGCAGATTTGCATCCACCTGCTTTCAGCCCTGTGGACCAACCTCTGCCTCTCAGGGGAGGGGTCTTGACATGTGGAGTGTGTGAAGTCTTCTCTCCTTCACAATAGTCACAAGTATGAGTCCCACTTAAGGATAAAGTTTTCTCGTATCCAAAGAGGTTAAGTAGCTTGTCCAGGATCCCATGACCAGTAAGCCATAAAACCAGCCTTCAAATACTTGACGGTTTAACCCCAAAATGAGTGTTGCATCTCCTCTGTTGAAAATGACAGTTACGTGGAACCTATGCTACACCTTCTCCTTCCCCTCACTCTCTCATCTGTGAATGGAGTTAGTGCAGGGTAATAGCACTCCTTTCTACTGATTGAATTCAGCCTCAGAAGCTTTCTTAACACAGTGCTCCAGAAAGTCACTAACAATTAGCTGGCATATGAGATAACACTTGTCTACCATGCTTGCCATGAGTCCTTCTGTTTTTTTTTAGTATTTAATGTTACATTTTATTTTATTTTATTTTATTTTATTTTTATATATATTTTATTGATTATACCATTACAGTTGTTCTATTCCCCCCCTTCAATCCCCTCCACCCACACCCTCCCTCCCCCACCATTCTCCCCCCCTTAGTTTATAACCACGTGTCTCAAGTTCTTTGGATTCTATATTTCCCCCACTATTCTTGCCCTCCCCCCTATCTATTTTCTGCCTACCATCTATGCTATTTTCTGTGCCTTCTCCCCTCTTCTCCCCCTCCCACCCCCCTGTTTCTAACCCTCCATGTGTTCTTCATTTCTATGGTTCCACTCCTAATCTAGCTGTCTTCTTGGTTTGCTTTTGTTTTAGGTGTGGTTGTTAATAACTGTGTGTTTGCTGTCCTTTCACTGTTCATATTTTTCATCTTCTTTTTCTTATATAAGTCCCTTTAGTATTTCATATAATAAGGGCTTGGTGATGATGAACTCCTTGAACTTGACCTTATCTGAGAAGCACTTTATCTGTCCTTCCATTCTAAATGAAAGTTTTGCTGGATAAAGCAATCTTGGCTGTAGGTCTTTGGATTTCATGACTTGGAATACTTCTTTCCAGCCCCTTCTTGCCTGTAAGGTCTCTTTTGAGAAATCCGCTGACAGTCTGATGGGTACTCCTTTGTAGGTGACTGTCCCCTTATCCCTTGCTGCTTCTAGGATTCTCTCCTTCATTTTGGTCTTGGCTAATGTAATTATGATGTGCCTTGGTGTGTTCCTTCTTGGGTCCAACTTCTTTGGCACTCTCTGAGCTTCCTGGATTTCCTGGAAGTCTATTTCCTTTGCCAGACTGGGGAAGTTCTCCTTTATTATTTGTTCAAATACGTTTTCCACTCGTGGCTGTTTCTTTCCCCCTTCTGGTACCCCTATAATTCGGATGTTGGAACGTTTAAAGATGTCCTGGAGGTTCCTAAGCCTCTCCTCATTTTTTTGAATTCTCATTTCTTCATTCCTTTCTGGTGGGATGTTTTGTTCTTCCTTCTGGTCCATTCCATTGATTTGAGTCCCCGTTTCCTTTCCATCACTATTGGTTTCCTGTGCATCTCCCTTCATTTCAATTAGTTTAGCCTTCATATGTTCCTCTAATTTGTGACTTTGTTCCTCTAATTTGTGACTATAATCTACCAGTTCTGTGAGCATCCTGATAAATAGTGTCCTGAATTGTGCTTCTGAGAGGCTGGCAATTTCTCGGTCGCTTAGAGTTATTGGCTCTGGGACTTTGAGTTCTTCTTGTGCCATCTTTCGGGTTGTTCGTGCCTGTTCCATAGCAGGATCAGAGCCCTAAAGTGTTCACTAGAACAGGGCAACTCAGTCGCTGGGTTGTGACGTTGTAGGTGGGGGCGGGGTCAAAGAGGGACAATGGCTCTCACTGGTCTTGCAGGGCAACTAAGTCGCTGGGTTGTGACGCTGTATGTGGGGGCGGGGTCAAAGAGGGACTATGGCGTCCTGTCCGCCGCCTGCCGCCACGGCCCTCACCGGTGCCGCAGTTGCTGCCGTCACCGGGCCCACGCGTTTCGTCCCACTGCACGTGAGTGTGCCACCGCCGTCAGCCCTCGCCCCCTGGGGCCTGCGTGGTCTGTCTCACTGTGCGCAAATATGCGCCCGCGGTCTGCCCCGTACCCCAACTGGTTCCCGTCTGCCTGCACGCCTGGGTCGGGGGCCCTGTCCTGCCCGACCCTGCTCGCTGCTGGCTCCGCCCCTCTTACCGTCCCCGTTGAGCGGTTAGATGTAGTCGGACTTCCGTATAATTCAATTTTCTATCCTTTGGTTGTGTCTTTGTTTCTCCAAACCTTTGTTGTATTCAAACTTGGTTGTGGGAGAAGGCACAGTGTTTCCACCTATGCCTCCATCTTGGCGGAAGTCCGAGTCCTTCTGTTTTAGATGAAGAGGAGTGGCGTGTCAAGTTTGAGGAGCCAGGAAGCAGAAGCTGTTGCTCAGCACCCCATTCTCTCGTATTTTTTACACATGTGTTTTGTTGGATAGGATTTGAGGTTTGTGCTGGTGCTGCAGATCAAAGCTGGGGAAGGTGGGGAGAGGAGGTGGGAAGCGTGGCGAGGCGACCACAGAGGAGGGCAGTCCCCTGCTCCCAGAGTGAGCTACTTCCTACCTTCCAGTCCTTGGGCTCCCGCTGTCCAGGTTCCCTTCAGTGAAACCTGAGGCTCGCTGGCCGTTTAAAGCAGTCCAGGGAAAAGGCCAAGCAGATTCCGGCAAGGGCGGATGACTGGCTGCTGCCACGAAAGCACGCCAGCCCGCAAATTCGGGAAAGGGATTGTGGGGGTCCTGGGGGTGGGGTGTGTTGTGCTGAGGACGCTTGGATATTCGTCCTTCGGGACAGGTGTCTGTGCCCCTGGGGTGCAGGAATGCTGCGGGATGCCCCACGTGCCCACCCCCTCCACCTGCCACGTTCCCCCCACGGCGTTCTGAGTGCACATGCTAGGACAGGCCTGGGGTGAAGGGGACAGTGTCCGAAACAGAAGCCGCAGAGCATAGCAAACACAGCACGTGCAGAGAACCACACCGACAGGGAGCAGCAGACCCACATCTTCAGGCGCTTGTGTCGTTGGGAGGCTCTTGGGAGACCTTTGGGCAACCTCAATTTTGTTTCAGGAAATGTGGCCTGACTGCAAAATTGCTGCAGCGAAGGGCTCCCTGATTCCCAGACACCTCAATCTGGGCCAATGGGCAGAATGCAAGCAACTTGCCCGTCCAGCGCTCAGGTGCCCAGTTGATTGGTTGTTGTGGTCCTGGACTGGCTGTCTTGAGTTTCCAGGTGCAAAAGAGAGGAGATGCCAGCAATGGGGACTGTGTGGTTTCTCAAAGCCGGTTTGGTGCAGAGACAGGACTTTGGGATTGAATACACCGAGAACTGGGTGTCCCAAGGTTCTGCGGAGTCAGGCGTCAGGACACAGATTTGAAGAGTCTCATAGACTCTGTCCCCTGCTTTTGTGATTAGATCTGAGTTACTTAGAGTTCTCTGTTTGCTTTACAAGAACTTGGTCAGGGGATTCAGGCTGGAAGGAGGCAAATGAGTGTGTCGGGATGTGTGTCTGTGTTGGGAGGTTGTTCGTAACTTCACTCATTTTGTGATTCTCTCAGAAGCTCAATGTTGTAAATAGAAACCTCATCTCTACTTGAGTACTTAAGGGAGGACTTGCTTGTTTTATTTATCACCTGTATGTGCTGCCCAGCTAGGCGGAAATATGGAGGTGAACGGATCCCTGAGGGGCTGGGAGAGGACGACAGGTGAGGAGCTGATACAAAAGAACGGCCTGGCACACGGGCCTGGTGAGAAGGCCGGTGAGAAATATGCCCCTATGGTGGGCTCCTTTGTCTGATAGGATGTGGCCCTTGTGTGACTTAGAATAACCTCGATGAGCTTCTGCTGCGGTTCTCTCTCTTTTGGATGAATGTAATTATTTCGTTTGCATGTCCTTAAGGAAAGATCACTGCGTCAGGAAGTTGTCTCGACGTCTCCTAATGCCCCTCAATGTATTCCTAGCTGTGGAAGTTTTGACGGCATTCAGAACTTTTGGGGGCCAACTTGGTTCATCAATAGACACACATACACACACACACGGATGTGTGTGTATGTATACATACACATATACAGACATTTCTATCACACACCAAACTGCTATGTGAAATCATTGACTGAATTTGTGCTCTGATGAGAAATGAACCCTCTCATCAGTCCCTCCACACGATCTCCTTCATTATAGGAATGCTTCGTTCCTCCCAGCCATTCCTCCTCCCCCCACCCCCCCCCCCAGCCACACACATTTTTCTTTATTTTCGTAATTCATTTATTCTTTAATGAGTCTGTGTCCAGAACTTGTTTAGAATTGAATAAAAGGTAGACGCTTTTTCCCTGGATGGCGCAGGGGCGCTACATTTGTGTGTGATTCTGAGGGCTCACCGACACCCCGCAGAAGTCCGAAGAAGCAGAGGGCAAGTAGAGGGCATACTTTCCAAATAAGAAGGAGGTTTCAGCATGATGATGTGAATAGCCAAATAATTATATTTCCCCAAGGCATTGTTCAACTTGTCCTTTAAGGAGAGTGCAGAACTTTTAGTTTCTTTCTTGATGAAACAAATTTTGTTTTAGCAGGAAAGCTTCTTGAAGCCAGAAGCCGGGTCTTTGGCCCTTTTATAGCTGTAATAATTGTGATTGCTGTTCGTGAAACATTTACAGTTCTCTCTCCTACTGGGCCCATGGTAGGATTCCACTGCCTGCTCCTTTGTGGGTGGGTGGTGCCCTGAGACTAGTCTGGCCAATGAGCGGCGATAGAAAATGTCACCTCTCGGACTTCCGCCAAGATGGAGGCATAGGTGGAAACACTGTGCCTTCTCCCACAACCAAGTTTGAATACAACAAAGGTTTGGAGAACAAGGACACACCCAAAGACCGGAAAACTGAATTATATGGAAGTCCGACAACTACGAACCATTCAATGGGTATGGTAAGAGAGGAGGAGCCAGCAGCGGAGCTGGGTCAGGCAGGACAGATCCCCCAACCTAGGTGCGCAGGCAGCCCGGACCCAGTCGGGGTGTGGGGCAGACTGACCGTGGTCACACATTCGCGCACAGTGAGATGGACCACACAGGCCCCAGGGGGCGAACCCAGTGGTGGAGGGCTGACGGAGGTGGCACACTTGTGTGCAGTGGAACGAAACGTGTGGGCCTGGTGACGGTGGTGGCTGCGGCGCTGGTGGGGGCCGTGGAGGCAGGCGGCAGATGGGAAGCCATTGTCCCTCTTTGACCCCACCCCCACATACAACATCACAACCCAGCGACTTAGTTGCCCTGCTCTAGTGAACACTTTAGGGCTTCGATCCTGCTACGGAACAGGCACAAACAGCCCAAAAGATGGCGCAAGAAGAACTCAAAGTCCCAGAGCCAATAACTCTAAGCGACCAACAGATTGCCAGCCTCTCAGAAGCCCAATTCAAGACACTGTTTATCAGGATGCTCACAGAACTGGTTGATTATAGTCACAAATTAGAGGAACATATGAAGGCTAAACTAGTTGAAATGAAGGGAGATGTCCAGGAAACCAATAGCAGTGGAAAGGAAACTGGGACTCAAATCAATGGAATGGACCAGAAGGAAGAACAAAACATCCGACCAGAAAGGAATGAAGAAATGAGAATTCAAAAAAATGAGGAGAGGCTTAGGAACCTCCAGGACATCTTTAAACGTTCCAACATCCAGACTATAGGGGTACCAGAAGGGGGAAAGAAACAGCCACGAGTGGAACACTTATTTGAACAAATAATAAAGGATAACTTCCCCAGTCTGGCAAAGGAAATAGACTTCCAGGAAATCCAGAAAGCTCAGAGAGTCCCAAAGAAGTTGGACCCAAGAAGGAACACACCAAGGCACATCATAATTACATTAGCCCAGACCAAAATGAAGGAGAGAATCCTAGAAGCAGCAAGGGATCAGGGGACAGTCACCTAACAAGGAGTACCCATCAGACTGTCAGCAGATTTCTCAAAAGAGACCTTGCAGGCAAGAAGGGGCTGGAAAGAAGTATTCCAAGTCATGAAATCCAAAGACCTACAGCCAAGATTGCTTTATCCAGCAAAGCTTTCATTTAGAATGGAAGGACAGATAAAGTGCTTCTCAGATAAGGTCAAGTTCAAGGAGTTCATCATCACCAAGCCCTTATTATATGAAATGCTAAAGGGACTTATATAAGAAAAAGAAGATGAAAAATATGAACAGTGAAAGGACAGCAAACTCACAGTTATTAACAATCACCCCTAAAACAAAAGCAAACTAAGAGGACAACTAGATCAGGAGTGGAACCATAGAAATGGAGATCACATGGAGGGTTAGAAACAGGGGGGTGGGAGGAGGAGAAGGGGGGAGAAGGCACAGAAAATAGCATAGATGGTAGGTAGAAAATAGATAGGGGGGAGGGTGAGAATAGTGGGGGAAATGTAGAATCTAAAGAACTTGAGAAACAATAAAATATATTAAAAAAAGAAAGAAAACAAAATGTCACCTCTTGCGCCTGCGCTGGAAGCTTTGGTCTCCCGCTGGAGGTTCTCCAGGGTTTTCTTTCCCCTCTGACAGGGCAGCCAAGGATACTCAAGATGGTGGCTGCTCTATTCGCGTAGATATCTGAATATTCGAAAGCACCAAGCCTTTCCTCTACCACACTTCCTACCTGCCACTCCCTGAGCCTCCTGCTAACTCTCAATGGACATGTGACATGAGTGAGAAGTAAACTTTTGTGCATTTAATCCACCAAAAATTTGGAATTGTCTGTTATTACAGCACAATCCCAACTAATACAATGTAAGACCTAACCTATATTTCAGGTATGCATTGCATCTGTATTATTTAATACAGTCCTAGGGCCACTGGACTGTTGGATTCTTGGGGGAAGACATGAATCAATAGGAAACCTGAAGCAATAAGGAAACAGGAAGAGAATGAGCAACAGAATCCACTGTTTCTCTTAAATGTATTTAAGCTGACAGTTTTAGCTTTTTCTCTGATCATTGCCCTCAAAAGGAAATGTTTCAAGGCTAAAACTTTATTATGTGTATTTCCTCTGTCCCCGAACAGTTTCTAGCAAATTCATAGTAAATCCCAGAAAAATAATCTTTGGTCGTGGGGCACGGGAGAGAAACTGGTTACTATGTGGTTGAGAATCAGTTATACCCAACAAAGATGCTGCTTCTCTTTTGGATAATAGGAACACTTTCAAGGTCTACTGTGGGAATAGAAGTGGTCCAGTCTTATATAGATGGCCGCCTAAAATATTTCATCACAAATACCTACCACACACAGCCACCAATAACTCATTAAGTTATAATTCACTTTTCTGTATTTCAATCAAATGTAGTTTATCCAGATCACTCATTTAGTTGATTAGAAGGAGATAATCTGTAATAACTGTATTCAAAGGCTATATTTCTCAGCAAACTATGATTCATTTTAGTTAACTTGCATAGGCACAATGCAGTTTCTACTGAGCTTTCTGAAATATTGAAAGTAGTTTGGAAGTTCTCCATTACTCCCTTGGAGTAACAGCTTAGAGATTGCTGTGGCTCACTTCCTCAGTTCACTGAGGCCCCCAACTATGCTCCCTGATATAGCCGTAACTGCACTCCTTGAGCATGTCTCCTCTTCTCAGAGGAAGCAATTCTTTCTTCTCAGGGAATTTAAGACCTGGAATTATGCTCTTTTACTTGTTTACTTGGCTATCATCTAATCTTCCCTACTAGAGGGGAGCTGGATGAGGACAGGAAGAGAGTCATCTCTTCTCTGTTCCCTGCTTCATGTCTGACACCTGGAACAGTGCTTGGCATGTACTAACTACTCAGTACATGTGTGTTCAGTGAAGGGACGACTGGATGAGAGAATCTATCCATTTGAATCCATCCATCAATGAATGGCACGAGTCATAGAATCCATGTGTTAGAGGCAGAAGGAGACCAGAGCTCTTCAGTGCATAGCCTTATAGACGAGTGCACTGTGGGTCACATCTAAATCACACGCAGGTCTGTGGTAGAGTCAGAACCATGACTCACAGTTCAGGGTTGTTTCCATTTCAACATGCAAATGCCTCGTACACAGCTGCTGGAGAATGGGCAGGTCGGAGGAGGGTGGAAATACCTGGAATGGATAAAGGAACTGTTGGGAACAGAGGCCACCAATGCCTTCAGCATGTCCAGTCTCCCCGTTGCTGCCCAACATGTCCACCCATCAGTGAGGGGGATGGTGAAAGGAGTGGGGATTCTGAAGGGGAAGGAAAAACAAGACGTGTGGAGGGCACCAAATGGAGAGGGGAGTTAAGAAAGGAGCTGTACTTCTTTGTTCCTTTCCATCATAAACTTAGCATGCCTTTTCCCTCTCTTTGTGGCTCTTTTTAAAATTATGAGCCACTGATTATTTTAAACGGGCTTTCTGTTATGTCATAAATATTCAGACTGGGGATGGTAATTGTTCCCTGTGATTAATTCTGCTTACTTGGGAGAGTTGTGCAAGGTTTTCACTGGAGGGTATGTCTTTTATGTTTTAATGTTACTTGTGGATAATGCAATTTGTCCTCAACAGCCGTTGAGACAGTGGAGTTAGGTTAAGGGCTTTTGGGGTCTTTTTTCTCATGCTGATGTTTGGAAGTACTTACGTTGAATGGTTTATATTACCCCTCCCTGGGCTGAGATGAAGGTAATTGATGGGGCTCAGGGCCAGAAGTTCCCACTGGCCGTTCCAGTGGTCTTGGTCTGGGGTTAATGGAGAAAAGCGCCATGTTGAAGGTTACAGCATTTCCCTTTGCTTCCATTTTAATGATACTCGCCTGCCAGTGTTTTCTCTTTGAAGAGCAATTTAATAAACAATCACTGGTGTTTCATGTTGAGGGCAAGATTTGTAATGGCATTCATCTCCCCGGGAGTTCTTCCTCAGCGTGTGACTGGATCAAGCCCCTTGCAATGAATACAGGCAAAGCGCTGGTAGCTCCAAATGCACCTCGGGACCCCGCCTACACAGGATGATAATGGGCTAGAGCTGGGGGACAATTTTTAGGACAGCTCTGCACTCTGCTTATGTTTCCCTTACTTTAAAAACATTTCCCAAGGAAGCTGAACCTGAGCCTGCCATTATACTGAGGACCCTTAAAGAGAGGACTAATGGGGCAGTGGGTACACTCAAGTGGGATCTTCTGCTCCCTCTGTACTTCAGGGAAAGAGGAAGCTGAGCAGCCAAGGGCTGCCATTGTTGAAGACGGCAATGGAAGCTGTTAGGCTTGACAAGGAAGATTATCGCCAAATCTTATTAGTGCCCATAGGGAGAAGACACTGCTCTGGGTACTCCACAAAGCCAGCCCCTGCAGGGAGTTGGGGGGTGCATCCATTTTTGATGAAAGTCACGTGTGAGTTCACACAGCCAGTTGGGTGGGCCTCAGGCTCCAGCGAAGGTGCCAGCAGGCCCGAGGAGGCCGAGCCTGAGCGTCCACACTGCGCCTGAAAGTTTCCTGGTCTCTCCTGTAATTAACAACAGCAGTGCTCCAGGCTCGGCACCCCGAAAGGGGAGCCCCCTCGACAAACTGCAGCAGGCCCTGGCTACGGATGCAAAAGACAGTGGCCTTTCGTCTACACAGAGTACAAGTGCTCTCTGAGGGGCCATGGAGGCCCACATAGCTTGTTTCAAAGACTATGGCAACGGCCGTTTCTGTAGGGGCAGAGATCCACAGCATCTCCAAAGCGGCGAGCCGGTTTCCTCAGTTTTCTTTTAGCATGCCAGGACTGGAGAGGAAGTGCTAACCAGGCATCACTGTTTTGGGCTCCTTTGAGAGTGAGAGAGGGGTGTGATTTCTCCCAGAGGGAAGGGCTGGCTGGCCAACACGCAGGTATTTCCAGGAAGGGGTGGTGATGGGCACACGGGGGGTAACTTCCCCACAGGGTTGATCGGGGCCGTTCCTGTGGTTGTTGACATGCACATTTTAAGTTTCTGTGTTCTGTTTATCTTCTAAAACATCCCACAGCAACAGGATAGTCTAAGTTTCAGCCAGTGATATCCTTATTATGAGTAATATCGATAATATAAAACTTGTAACAGTGATTACAGAATGACTAGCATGGTCCCTTGTTGGTGGTGAAAAGAGTTTGGGCTTGTGGGTATGAAAACAGATGTGGCCAGTGCATGTTAGGGGTGGAGCTGGAGCTGCCACTGATCTCCTGAAATAGCTTCATTGTCAGCCCTGAGGTTATGCAGACAACCCAGCTCTTACCCAGGTCGCCACACAACCGGGAGACTGACGCTTCCTCTGGCTTAGTCAGACAGGCAAGCATATAAAGAAGATTAGCTGTAGGATAAGGAATTAAGGTCAAGGCAACCTAACGTTCCACTGTCTCCAACCCACCCGCTCACCCACTTTTATGCCCAACAATGTGCACTGAAGTTGTCCTCTAAGAGTCCAATTAATTAAGTGGAAGAAGAAGTATAATTTTGCTTCTTCATTTTTGGGGGGAAGAATGAGTCCTAATTCTGGTGGATTCTCCTATTTGAATTCTCAAACAATCAAATATTGTTTGATAAGTGGCTCATGAACTGCGATAAATGGAAGGCAGGACTATTAAATGAGGACATTCTTAGTAGAATCCTGAAAGGCTGAGTTTTCACTGCAAACAGGACTGCACTGGGCCCTGTGTAGTGTGGTGGCTGAGA
This sequence comes from Sturnira hondurensis, assembly GCF_014824575.4. Taxonomy (NCBI): domain Eukaryota; kingdom Metazoa; phylum Chordata; class Mammalia; order Chiroptera; family Phyllostomidae; genus Sturnira; species Sturnira hondurensis. The sequence goes on from NW_028079667.1 coordinate 6,309,047, forward strand.
GGGAGCTCCGAAACTGTTCTCCTGGGTTGCAGTCCCAGTGCTGCCATCTATGGGCCGTGTGATCCTAAGCGGAGTGCTAGACTTTTTCATGCCTCCATTGCTGCATCTGGGAAATGGGCATGGTATTAAAACTTATCATAGGTTGTACTGAGGGTTAAGTTATTGTAAGGATTAAACGAGCGTCAATGCCCAAAACACTGGAACAGTAGTTGGCACATGATAATACTTGATGAATGTTACTAATATTCCTTCTTAATCCAGAACCTCAAAAAGGTATACTTATTTTCTTCCCTCCCACCCATATTGGCTGGAAACCGTAACAGAGGCATCTGTATTGGGCATGAATATCGGGCATGAATATTCTGCCTGATAATGCTGCACTTACTTGTTTTACTAGCAAAATAATCAGTGCAAAGTCTCATGCCCTTTGTAAAAAACAAGAAGCCAGCATATAAACGAATGGGTGATGGGCAGGCCTGTGGCTGTCCCCCTCCTCCAGGCCAGTGAACTCCTATTCTAGGTTAGCTAACACGATGTAAGGGGGAAACATGTAGGTCTCTATATTTGTCCAGTGAGTTGGAAAAGGCATCCGTTATTCAGATTTATCAGACAAACCAGTAGCTCTTAAGTGTAGCTGTGTATCAGAAACACCAGAAAAACTTAATATAAATACCAGCCATCTGGGCACCCCCAGGGCTTGTCTGTGGTGTAGCCTGGCAGCTGCACCTCTAACAAGTTTTCCGGGCAATCCTGAGGCACAACCATGTGAGAACACTGATACGAAGAACCTTAAAATAATAGATGAGTAAACAACGCGTGCCAATTTAGTTAAGCAGACCTGAACAAAATACCACTAAGGAACTGCTTTCACGTTGGAATAAATTCTTGTTGGTACAGCTCATTATAAAATTAATGATTTTCTCCTATCTCTGGAGGGGGATAATTGGCAAAAGGAATTTGAAAGAAGTCAGGTGCTAAGTGGCCATGGAAATCTAACAGTCTCAGCTGGAGGTTACATTCATGGCTCTTGTCAGTCTGGGTTCACACTTTGATTACGCTAGAAGTCAAGTGTCCCAGCGCTGTGCAACACACTCAGTATTAACTGAGGAAGAGTAGGAAACAATGTAGATATATTTGCCATTGCTGCTGAGCTCTGAACTTAAACACTTCTGACAGGGTGTTAGGCCTCCCCTGCCCCATTGGGCGGCTCCAGAGGGCTGTCGGCCTAGGGTAGAGTGAGGACTGCCCTTGATGTTGGCCCTGCAGTGCTCATGGACCCTGCTCAGCACATCCCTGCCCTTGCCCAGATGGAGTCAGAGGTCTGCCACGTTGTTCACCATTTTACTAATCTCTTCCCCTTCCATTCTCCTGCCCATCCTTCAACAGGAAACTAATTTGTCCTATAAACTGTGCCCCTTTCAGGTTCCAAATCTATCTACTTACACAGTTACTAGAAAAGTTCAATTAGAAGATAATTCCTAGGCCCTGGACACGACCAGAACAGTTTTATGTCATTAAGCGCAACAACCAGGAGACTTTTTATGAGAGGAACTTCTTTGGGAGGTGATGCCTCCGTGCACGTCAGTCCTGGCTCTTTGTGGGGTTCTTCCAGGGCCTTCCAGCCAGTTTACCTCCCTTAGCTGGGCCTGGCACCCTCATTAGGTCATGTTTACTCAAGGTGCTTGTTTTCTGTGTCTCCATTCAGTCAGTTACAGGACACGACAGGACAAAGAGTGTTGTTACTGACCACCAATGGAGCCGGCTCTGTTCAGGGATTATGGTTGCCTTGGCAACCAGCTTTGCTGAACTCACCACAGCAAACGTGGAGTGAATGAATGGCTGGGTCAACACTCTAGATAAAAAGAAGGTTATGCAACTGTTTGCTGAACCTTGGGCAGGATTTTACTTTGGATATTTCCCAGAATATCCCCATATTCACAAATTCCAAATGAAGAATTCTAATTTAAACCCGTAAGTATTTTTCACTGTTGGCAGAAAAGAGCTGTTGCTGTTGGAAAGATAAGTTAAGGTCTGTAGAAGATTCGAACTGGGTGTTGCTGCAGTTTTGGTAATGGTTGGAAAGCATATTTAATGATAAGCGTTCCCTAGACAGGAAACCAGGGAGGCCACTCATGTATTTCTAATGATGTACATAAATAATTTCATCTACTTAGTTTCCAAACTTCAGCCATTAAGTAGTTTTACTCTCATTTCAGCTAAAAAAGAGTCCTGAAAAATGAATTTTAAAACGCAGAAATAAGCTTTTGAAAAAACTTCAGAGACAGAATGGAGCGTCTCTTCGTAGAAAAGCAAATTGGCAAACAGGACAATTTATTTAAGACAGTGCAAAGGAGCAAAGTTCTGGGGGTGCGTGCTCCTCCAGACCATTTGATTCTGTGCAGACAATGAAATGGTAATATAACCCAGGTTTCGAGAGTAGTTTATGTTTGTTTCTGTCTCTGACTGGAAGAAAAATACCCCACAGAGTTAGGTAGTACCAGGCTGTTAGGATTCGTACCTGATTCTTTGACACAGTGTTCCTCAGGATCTTGCTTCTGTGTATTTTCTCCACTCCTGAATTACTCCTTGGGGATTTTGTCTCGATTTCTTTCTCCTCTCACTCCTGCCCCCCCCTTCCCGTTAAAGCTGATCTGGCAGTTCATACAGAGTAGGCACTAAGGGCTGGTGGTTGTTCTCTGAAGCAGCTCATTTCAGATGAGGGAGTTAAGGTCTCGCTTCTTTTTCCTGCTTGCTCCTCACGGTTTAGGTGACCACTCTGATCACGCTGGCCCACATTTCTTTAAACTCAGGTTGTACCATCCCCAGTAGCACTCAGTTCTGTCTTTAACATCCACCTGGGAGAAGTGGACGAATGAAATATCATGAAGGCTTCTTTTCTTTTTACTTTTAAAAAATTGTTCATGATCCAGATAAATTATTTGGGATTGAGTGATTGTTAGGTGTAGTGAGGTCATTAAAAACCAAATAATTTCAAGATGTCTTTACTTTTTATTGTGCTATTATTTCCCATTTTATCCTGGGTACAGCTTGTTCTTTCTGGACAGTTCTGGAGGAAAGTAAATTACCGCAAAGGAATATGTGCTTTTTTTTTCCTGAAGCAAATATTTTCAATAGCACTCTTATTTTTAACTTTTTATTTTGCAATAATTATAGAGTCACAGGAAGTTCCCGAAAATGTATAGGGAGGTTCAGTGCCCCTTCATCACATCTCCCTCAAAATTAACATCTCGCATCACTATAGTATAATATCCAAACCAGGAAATTGACATTGGTACAATCTGCGGTTTATTCCAAAGCCATGTTATACAGTACTAGAGTGCATATGTGTGTATGTGTATGACTCTGCAATTTTGTCACATGTGTGGCTTTGTGTCACTGTGACTACCAACAAGACACATAACAAACCACACCGCAAGGCTCCGTCATGTGACCCTTTCACAGTCACACACACTCCCCCCACCCCCGGGCAAGCACAAATCAGCTCTACATCACATCTGTACAATTACGTTACTTCACATCTTAAGAATGGAATCATGCAGTACGTATCTTTTTGAGACTTTTTCACTCACTCAGCATCATTCCCTTGGAATTCATCCAGCTTGTTGCATGTATTGATAGTTTATTCCTTTTTATTTCCAAATAGTATTCCATGGTATTGAGGTACGACAGATTGTTCAACAATTCACCCATTGAATGATACATAGGATATTTCCATCTTTTGGTTCCTATGAATAAAGCTGCTATAAATGTTGCACAAGTTTCTACATGAAAATAAGTTTTTATTTCTTTGGAATAAATGCCCAAGAGTGAAATTGCCAGGTTGTATGGTAAGTCCAGTTTTGGTTTTTAAAAGAAACTGCAAACTATTTTCCAGTGTGGTTGTGACATTTGCATTTCCACCAGCAGGGTGAGAGCAATCCAGTTTTTCCAGATCATTGCCAGCATTTGGTGTGGTAACTATTTTTTTAAAATTTAACCTATTTAAATAGGTAGGTAGTGATATGTCATTGTGATTTCGAGTTTCTGTAATGGTTAATGATGTTGAACATCTTTCTATAGTGTCATTTGCAAGCTATACATATTCTTCTGTGAAAAAAATCTGTAAATATCTTTTCCCATTTTCTTACTAGATTTTTTTAATATTGAGTTTTGAGACTTCTTTTTATATTTTAGATGTGAGTCCTCTGTTGGGTGTGTGATTTGCAAATATTTTCTCCAGGTCTGTAATTTGTCTCATCTCAACAGGGTCATTCACAGAGCAAAGTTTTAAAATTTTGATGTTTATAAAGTTTTCCTTTTACAGATCATGCTTTTTGTGTGTGAAGGCTAAGGAATGTTTTCCTAGTCCTAGGTCCTAAACATTTCTCCTAAAAATTTATATTTTTATAATTTATATTTAGGCCCATGATACATTTTAAATTAATTTTTATATAAGGAATGAGATTTAGGTTGAGGCTTATTTTTTTCCTCTATGGATAACCAATTTTCCAGTAGCATTTAAAAAAGGAAAGCTGTATTTCTTATTTTATTTTTTATGTTTTTTATTGTTGTTCAAGTACCATTATCTCCATTTCCCCCACCACTCCCCCCACCCCAGCCATCCTTACCCCCCCTTGTCTTTCTTTTATTTAATTGGTTTTGTCCCTTCGTCAAAAGTTGAAGGGGCATATCTGTGTGGGCCTCTTTCCAGGTTCTCTATTCTGATCCATGTAACTATCACTCCACAAGTATCACTCTGTGTCGATTATTATAGCTCTATAGTAAACTCTAATATTGGGAAGAACAATTCCTTCTCCTTTATTTTTTGTTTTCAAAGTTGTTTGGGCTATTTTAAGGCCTTTCACTTTCCATGTAAGTTTAAGAATAAGTTATATATAACTTTCTTCCTAAGATTTGACAGTTATTGTATTATACCTATTGATCATTTGAAAAGAATTGAAAACTTTATTATGTTGACTCTTCCAGTGTATTAACATAGTATATCTCTCCAATTATTTAGGTCTCTTATGATTTTTAATGAAAACTGTGTAATTTTTAGTATATATATATATATATACTACATGTTTTGTTAGAATGGAAGCAATTGCAAGTGATATTGCACTGTTTATTTTGGTTGAAACTTGTTCATTGTTAGTATATAAAAATTATTTTTCTGTGTGCTGATCTTGTATTCTATGACCTTAATGAGCTAATTTACTTGTTCTAGAACTCTTTTGTAGCTTCTTTGGAGTTTTGGAGTTTTACATGTAGGCAATCATCCATAAATAGAGTTTCTTTTTTTCTAATCCCACCTGTATGCCCCCCTTTTTTTCTTCTTGCCTTATTGTATTGGATAGATCTTCTGTTACTATGTCGAATAAGAGTAAGAGCATGTATTTTCGCCTTATTTCTGATCTGAGAGGGGAAGCATTTGGACTTTCACAATTAAGCACAATGGAAGCTAAAGATTTTTGTAGATGCCCTTTGTGGGGTTGACAAAGTTCCTCTATTCCTAATTTATTGAAAGTGGGTATTGAATTTTGTTGAATTGTATCAATTGAGATGATGGTATGATTTTTCTTCTTTAAGTTGTTAATATGTTGAGTGACATTGATTGGTTTTCAGATGTTGAATCAGCCTTGCATACCCGAAAGAAATCCCATGTGGTTCTACATACTATTCTTTGCATACATTGCTGGATTTGATAGTATTTTGTATAGGATTTTGTGTTTAACTTATAAGATATATCTATCTGTAGTTTTTCTCTTTTGTTCTTTCTGCATTTGTCTGGTTTTGGTAATAACTGACCTCATTAAAATGAACTGGGGAGTATGTCCTCCTCTGGAAGGTATACTTTCATTTTCTGGAAAGATTGTGTAAATTGATCTAAATTCTTTTAGAGCTTGTTTTAAGCCTCCAGTTTAACTATTTGTCAGGAACTTTAAAATTGCAAAATGAGTTATTGTTATTGTTATAGGACTATTTTAAGCTATCTACTTCATCTGGGCAGGAATTTGGTATGTGTTTGTGTGTGATGTGTGTGCAGTGTTGAGTCTAGACTGGTTCCTCAAAAAAACAGTGGTTTTTGAGGAAACAGTCTGTTTGTTAGAAATTGTTGCATTCATGAGCATGTTTATGGTATTCCTTTATTATTTTCTTAATGGTTGCAAAATCTGTTGTGGTTTCCCTCATTTGATTAATGATATTGATGTTTTGTGTCTCCTCTTTTATCTTTGTCAGTCTTCCTAGATGTTGAATTTTTTCCAAGGGACCAACTTTTAACTTCATTAAATGTCCTATTTTTTAATTTATTTTTCTGCTCTTATCTTTATTATTTCCTTCCTCCTGCTTGCTTTGGGTTTAGTTTGCTCTTTCCCCCCCTAGTTTCTTGAGGTAGAACTTAGACTCTTGACCTGAGGCCTCTCTGCATTTCTAATATGAGCATGTCAGGTTGTGTTTTTTACTTCAGCAGTGCTGTAGGTGTGTCTCCAAAATTCTGATGTGCCATGTTCTCATATTTATTCAGTTCTCTGCATTTTTCACATTTTCACTTGAAAGATTTCCATTGAGCCATTATTACTTAGAAGTGTGTCGTTTGACAATTTTCTTTTGTATTTCTATTATTGATTTCTACTTTATTCCATTGTGGTCAGGAATACACTCTGTGTGACTTCAGTTCTTTTACATTTATTAAATTTGTTTCACAAGTGACCATACAGTCTGTCTTGGTGAGTGTTCTCTGGTCTTTTGAAAATAATTTGCATTCTGCTGTTGTTGGGCGGAATGTCCTATAAGTGTCAAGTAGGTCCTGCTGATTGAAGGTGTTGCTGAGTTCTATGCCCCTGCTGACACTCCCTTTAGTAGTTCTATCAATTGGTAAGAGTGGGATGTTGAAGCCCCCAATATGGTTGAAGACTTTATTTTTATTTTTATTTTTTTAAAGATTTTATTTATTTATCTTTAGAGGGGAAGGAAAGGAGAGAGGAAGGAAACATCAATGTATGGTTGCTTCTTGTGCATCCCCTGCAGGGAACTGGCCCTTGCCAGAAACTGGCCTGCAACCCAAGCATGTGCCCTGACTGGGAATTGAACCACGATCATCTGGTTAAGACTTTATTTTTTATTTCAGATTTACTAGTTTTTGTTTCATGTATTTTGAAGCTCTATTGTTTTGTGCATATAAATTTAGAATTGCTATAGATTCTTGGAGGATTGATTCTCTTATCATTATATAATGCCCTTCTTTTCTCTAGGAGTCTTCTTTGCTCTAAAGTTTACTTTATCTTGTATTCATGTAGCCATTCCTAATTTTTTGACTAATGCTTCCATAATATACCTTTTTTTATCCTTTTACTTTTGGCTCACCTACATTGTTACATTTGAAGTACATTTCTTGTAACAGCAAGTAGCTGTTCATGTTTTTTAAAATACTCTCTGCCAATTGCTGTCTTTTAATTGATATATCTCAATGATTTATATTTAAAGTAATTATTGATATGTTAGGACTTAAGTGATCTATTTATTTTTATTGTTTGTTCTCTATTTCTTATTCCTGTATTTGCTTTTTTGTCCTATTGGGGACTAATTAAACATTTTTTCAGAATTCTATTTTGATTTATTTGTAATGTTTTTAATATTTTATTTGTATGGCTCTCTCAGTGATACTACATTTTTTATGTAATTTATTACAGCCTACTGATATTGATGATTTATCACTTAGACTGGAGTATTGAAACCTTGTTTCCATTTAAGGACCTTTACTTGCCTCACTTTTAAAATTTTTAAAAAATACATAATTCTTTTCAGCATTTGCCCTTCATGCATTAAACATCAGATAATATAGTAATGTGTTATAATTTTTCACCAACCATAAAATATGATATAAGAATATCACAAGGTGAAGAATAGTTTATTATATTTACCTTCAAATTTAGTTTTGCATCTCAGCCACCAACATGCCATCCAGACTGAGGAAGATGTTGGGAAACGTCGTGACCATGTGAGCCATGGCCACGGACACACTGACAAGTACAGAAAGCACCCAGGAGGCTGAGGTAATGCTGGTGGCTTGCATCAGCACAGGATCAACTCCGACAAGTACCACCCGGATTGCTTTGGGAAAGTTGGTATGAGGCACTGCCACTTTAAAGAGGAACCAGAGCTTCTGCCTCACTGTCAACCTCGATAAACTGTGGACCTTGGTCAGTGATCAGACACAGGTAAATGCGGCCAAAACCAAGACTGGAGCTGCTCCCATCATTGATGTGGTGTGATGAGGCTACTGCAAAGTTCTGGGGAAGGGAAATCTCCTAAAGCAGCCTGTCATTGTGAAGGCCGAATTCTTCAGCTACATGCTGAGAAGATTAAGAGTGTTGGTGCGGCTTGTGTGCTGGTAGCTTGAAGCCACACAGAGGGGAATTCATTAAATGCTCAAGTGAAAAAAAAATTTACCCATTCAGATGTTGCTTTTTCCACTAGGAAGGTGCCAGCTTCCTTCTGTTCTTTCTTTTTATTTGGAGGGCTCTTCTTAGCCATTCTTTAAAGGTAAGTATGAAAGTGATACATTCCATTAATGTATCTTCATTTGAGAATGTCTTAATTTTTCTTCATTCCTGAATAATAGTTTAGCCAGGTAAAGGATTCACAGTGGACAAGTTTTATCTTTTTATATTGAAAAAATTGTACTTCTTCATTTTGGCTTCCCTGGTTTCAAATGAAAAACCTGCTCTAGTTCAAATTGGTGTTTCTCTATAGGTAATGTGTCATTTCCTTCTTCACACTATTAAGATTTTTCACTCTCTTTTGTTTTCAGAGGTTTAATTGTGATGTGTTTTGATGACTGTTTCTTTGAGGTTATGCGGTTTGAGTCTTTCACAAAATTTGAGAAGTTTTCAGTTGTTATTTCCTCAGATACTTTTTCAGTCTCACAGTCTTCTCCTGTTCTGGCACTTCAATGACACACATTTTTAAACTTTTATTCATTCATTCTCCATAAATTCTAAGGATCTAGTCATTAATTTTTTAAGTTTGTTGTCTTTTTGAATGAACTCTATTGACCTGTCTTCAGCTTCACTGATTCTACCCTCTGTTATCTCCACTTTCCCACTGAACCCACATTCAGTGCATTTTTAATTTCACTTACTGTATTTTTTTAGTTCTGTACTTCCTACTTGGTTCTTTTAAAAAGTGTATTTCTTCACTAAGTTTTTCTATTTTTTTCAAAAATTTCAAGAAAATTTATACTTGTTTGTAGAATCATTTTTACAATGGCTAATTTTAAATCCTTTCCAGGTGATCCCATCATCTGATTCATCTTGATGTTGGTTTCCACTGATTCTTATTTATTTATTTATTTAAATTTTTTACATTAAAATATATTTTATTGATTATGCTATTATAATTTCCCCCACTTCATTCCCCTCCACCCTGCACAACCTCTCCCACTCACATTCCTCCGCTTTAGTCCATGTCCATGTGTCATAAATTCTTTGGCTTCTACGTTTCCCATACTATTCTTGCCCTCCCCCCTGTCTATTTTCTCCCTACCACCTATGCTACTTATCTCTGTACCTTTCTCCCCCTCTCTCCTCCTCCCACTCCCCTGTTGCTAACCCTCCATGTGATCTCCATTTCTGTGGTTCTGTTCTTATTCTAGTTGTTTGCTTAGTTTGTTTTTGTTTTTGTTTTAGGTATGGTTGTTAATAATTGTGAGTTTGCTGTCATTTTACTATACATGCATTTTATCTTTTTTTTCTTAGATAAGTCCCTTTAACATTTCATATAATAAGGGCTTGGTGATGATGAACTCCTTTAACTTGACCTTATCTGAGAAGCACTTTATCTGCCCTTCCATTCTAAATGATAGCTTTGCTGGATAGAGTAAATCTTGGATGTAGATCCTTGCCTTTCATGACTTGGAATACTCCTTTCCAGCTCCTTCTTGCCTGTAAGGTCTCTTTTGATAAATCAGATCACAGTGTGATGGGAACTCCTTTGTAGGTGACTGTCCCCTTATCTCTTGCTGCTTCTAGGATTCTCTCCTTCATTTTCATCTTGGCTAATGTAATTATGATGTGCCTTGGTGTGTTCTTCCTTTGGTCCAACTTCTTTGGGACTCTCCGAGCTTCCTGAACTTCCCAGAAGTCTACTTCTTTTGCCAAATTGGGGAAGTTCTCCTTTATTATTTATTCAAATAAGTTTTCCACTTGTTGCTCTTCCTCTTCCCCTTCTGGTACCCCTATAATTCAGATGTTAGAATGTATAAAGATGTCCTGGAGGTTCTTAAGCCTCTCCTCATTTTTTTTTTAATTCCTGTTTTTTCATTCTTTTCTGTTTGGTCGTTTCTTCCTTCTGGTCTACTCCATTGATTTAAGCTCCAGTTTTCTTTCCATCACTATTGGTTCCCTATGCATTTTCCTTCATTTCAGTTAGCGTAGCCTTCATTTTTTCATCTAATTTGCAACCAAATTCAACCAATTCTGTGAGCATCCTGATCACCATGCTTTGAACTGTGCATCTGATAGGTTGGCTATCTCTTCGTTGTTTAGTTGTATTTGCTCTGGAGCTTTAATCTGTTCTTCTGTTTGGGCTATTTTTTTTGTCTTGTCATGCCTGTTACGTAGTGAGGGGTGGAGCCTTAGGTGTTCACCAGGGAGGGTCAACCTAGTCTCTGGGATATGATGCTGTATGTGGGGGTGGGGATCAAGAGGGAACGACGGTGCTTGCTCCACCCTGCAGGAATTCAATCCCTTCTGCTGCTGCTCCCAAGCAAACTGGGCCTTTCTGGTGCTGATTTCCATGTGGGTGGGCTTGTGTACATTCTAGAACCCTGTGGGTCTCTCCAATGAACTCTCCTGTGAGTCTGGGAGTCTCTCTGGGCACCTCAACCCCCCCAGGTGTTGTCAATTGGTGTTTTGAGGCTTTATTTTCTGGTGCTAGGACCCTGGATTGCATGATCTGTCTTGCTCCCCAGTTTCACCTGGTTTATCTGCCTGCAAATGCGGGACCACCGGTCAGCCAGCCTCCCTATGCACGTGCCCAGCTTCACAAATCACTGCCTCACCGGGTCTTCCCATTGCTACCCTGTGCCTGGGGCCTGCCAGCTGCCATCTGTGCACCCAGGGGTTGTTGGCTGTTGCCTTGCATGCCCGGTGCCACTGCTTTTGTTGCCATGACCCCTCTCTGCCCAGCCACCCGACTACACCCTCTTACCAGTCTGGATGAGTGTGTCTATTTTTAACTCCTTGACTGTCAGACTTTCATACAGTTCAATTTTCTGTCAGTTCTGGTTGTTATTTTGGTTGTTCGAGGAGGCACAGTGTGTCTACCTATGCCTCCATCTTGGCTGGAAGTTGACTCTTTTTTATTTTTAAAGATTTTATTTTTTCTCAGAGTGTGGAAGGGAGGAAGAAGGATAGAGAGAGAAACATTGATGTGAGAAAGAAACATTGATGACATTGATCGATTGCCTCTTATATGTGCCCTGACCTGGAACTGAACTTGAAACCCAGGCATGTGCCCTGACCAGGAATTGCACTGGCAATCTTTCACTTTATGGGATGGTGCCCAATCAACTGAGCTACAGTGGGTCAAGGACCATTGATTCTTTTCTTACTCAAGTTGAGTTTTTTTTTTGTGCTTTCCATACTATGAGTTATATTTGATCGTACCCTGGACACCTTTAATACTGTGTTTGGAGATTGATTTATCTTATTTGAACTTTTAATATGCAATCACCCTATTTAGATTCAGGTCTCAGACTATTGTAAGTTGTATTTTCAATGAATACTGGTTTTCAGAGCCCTTACAATGTTATTCTGGTTGATTTCTTCTTTTGGTTCTGCAGTTTCTCAATTTCTGTAGGGCTGCCCAGTGCAAATGATGGGTGGTTTGGAAGCACTGGGCTTTGCTTGCTGCTGTAGCTGATTGAGCCTGCTACTACCTTGGGTGTGTATTGGGGTGAATATCTCCACTAGGTCTCTGGCTACCCCTTTCCTGTTTTTTTTTTTTCAGAGAGAGCAAATCTTTGAATATGTGTAGACATGCAGGTGGTTCTGGGCTATAGGTCTCGTTGATGCCCAGTCTGTGATATATGGGCCATAGAAAAAACTACAACAGAGAAACTACAACAGACTCATGATGACGTTGTTATTCCAGGCTTGAGGTCTCTAGCTAGTGCTTCTTCTTTCCGCCTTTTGGAATTGTCTTATGATTGTCTGATGAATTATTGTCAGAAAATTTAGTTATATTTGCAAGAGGAAGAGGGAAAAGCGAGTCTATGGAATCTTGTCCCTGAACTGGACAGACTTTAGTTTTTAAGTAAAGTAAAACAAACAAACAAACAAACGAAACCTCTTAACTCTAATAAGAGCAATTTTGTTTGTTGAAAAAAACCCTACAAAATAAAAGAAACAATAAGAGAAAAATTAAAGTAAATACTAACACTCTCTTGGATATATACATCATTAACACTTTAACGTATGCCTTCCCTGGTCCCCTTCTGTGCCTATACAAGTTTTGAAAGAGTTGTCAAGTTTTTTATCTTACTCTTACACCAATATATTTTAAATATACTTACAGGTCAACATATAATCTTTCATTTATATTAAGTACTTTTACTTTGCAAAGGAGACACACAACTAAGTTAACTCATAAAAGCTAAGATTAAGATATGGGTGAATCAGAAAAGTTGTTTGTAGTTGTTCAAGTGTTCTGGGTACAGAACTTTAAGAAAAATTGGAATAATGGCTAATCTTCAGAATACAAGTCCAACTAAAGGGACCTTCACATCTAATGACTGGGTCATTTTATCCCCTGATGCAGAAATTTATTGTTCCCCGATACTTTCTGCTCTCTGACAGATTCTAAGAGAGAAAATATGCTTGCATCAGTTTTTACTTTATTTAATATGGAGCATGTATATTGAACAAATTCTTGAGCCAAGCCACATAATAGAAAACTAGCCTCCAATATGAGCATGTTAAACAAGTTCACCTTGGTCTTTCATGGTTCGAGTCCAAGTCTAATAATGCATTTTGACCTGAATAACAGGGATGATATAACACACTATATGATACTTTACATGAAGAAGAACTACCTGGGGTCAGTTTTCCCATAAAGGAGTGTTGGGAAGGAAGGCACATAGAGAGACCCCAGGCCTGTAGAATCTATATACATAGAACATTTGGGTCGATTTCAATTTTTTATACTAATTAATTATATTGCAGCAAACAGCCTGTGGCTTATGTTGCACTGGTTTTTCATATCCTCACTGACATGGGTGAGTTTCACAGGTCACAATAATAGTACTTCTAATATAAAGCCAGTATGACATATAGATCCTCAGTAGATGTCAACCAAAGAAATTCACTCATGTTGCTATATTATACAGAATTATTATGCCTGAATATCACATATATAAATATATAAATATACATTTATTATAAATTAAATAAGTGACATCATATAACCACACAATTATATTAATACAATAAATATATTTACATTAATTATTAATATACCAACAAATATATTTATATAAATTAATATTAATAATTAATACAGTCACATTGATTATTAATATAATATAATCAATATAATTATATAATATAGTATGTGAATTATATTATAAATATAAACAAATATATATTTATATATATTATAAATATATATAAATATATAAATATATTGTGATATATTTAATATATCCCAGTGGAAAATAAAGACCATATACTACCCAAGTAGTATATTTGAAGGTGCATGACTAGATAGGTAAAAATATTAGGTGTAGATTCCATGTCTGATGACTTTTAGTCCAGGTATCTTGCCACTATATCAAACTCTTTTTCTCCTCTTAGAAAAAAGTATTCTCAGAAGACCCAGGCTAGAATACCATCTAGAAATCCTTCCTATTGACACATTTTAGGAAGACTTTCAAGAACAAAGGAAAAATGAAATATAGAATTTTTCAAGTTGACATTCAAATAAGAATGAAATTCTTGTTTCATTCTTACATATTTTTGTTAAATTGAAGAATTCTTACAAACAATGATATTATTTGGTGTCTTCTGTATAAGTCTGTTAGTTACAGGTGCTTGAGTCCCGAAGCTGTAGGATTCTCCATTTGCTGCATCATTAACTCCTCACGTCATGTACATATCCAGGAATCCTCAGGGAGCTGATGACAAAAATTTCTCCAACTTCTTTACCTCAAAGTGCCTACATTTTGGGAATCTCCAGGACATTGCTTTAGGCATAGGAGCTTAACAAATGGAACATGATTACTGGTACTTCTAATTTTTACATTTGTATTTAAAGTATATACCTTAAAATAAAGAGAAATAGAAGTTTATTTTTCTTTTCACACATGAACTCATGTTAATAAGAATCAAACAGTGTTGAAATTTTTACTTCTCATTTAGATGCTCAGTGTTCCAGAGTTTCGCCTACTGGATGGTGGAAGAATGTGAGAAGCAGTGATCCAGTTAGGCACAGAATGCAATTAAAAGAGCATTTGTCAGAGATAAGAGAAGGGGTGGGCATGGAGAAACTAATATTTTTAGAGCACCTAATATGTGGTGGTTATTTTAAATTGTTATGTCACTCAATTCTCAAAACGGTTCTCTGGTTTAGCAATTTCCTTATCATTCCATTGCACAAATGAGAAAACTGACGTTTTGAGAAGTTTGCTGATTTCTTAAAGTTTCTTAGCTGGTATGTCAACAGGAAAGGAGTAAAATTAAAGTCTGTGGATCTCTAGATATTGTACCTTTCTTTCTACAATATAAACTGGTTCCTGAAGCTCTCAGAATTAAAACAGGATTCTGAAAATTAAGGTTATCTCTCTACATTTGTAGGGTGTAAATCCAGTACAAATTCTCCTCAGTTGAATTCTAATCAGTCTATCTTTAAAGCACATGCAGGTTGAAATTTGAGTCTTTGGTGACATGAGAGCACAACAGCCTGGAGCTTGTTGGGTTTGTTGCAAGACTCAAGGCTAATGTGCCTCTAAATCCCTTAAAGGCACATTAGTGGGTAATTACAACAAATAAAGGCTAATGGGAGAACCACATCTGTTTTGTTGATTTGGCTTAGGAAAGAATTCTGGGTTAGGAGATTTAGTCAAACTGCTTAACCCTCTTTAACCATCCCATCCCCAATCCAAACCATTCCTGCAAGGGGCCCATTGTCTAGTGGGAAGATCTATTGACCTCATGTATGCATAGGAGAAGCACAAGCAGGCACCTACTAATTCTCATCCTGTTTCTGAAATAGTGACCTGGATGATGGCTTTCTGACTGATGACTTTAGACAGGCCACACATTCTCCCGACCTAGGAAAGACCATAGAATGTGCCCAAGAGGAGGAATGTCATGAATAGATTTTTATCTTTGCTATCTCCCAAGGGATCCAAATGGTTTTGCTCACCCCTGTATCAGGCAACCGTGATAAGTTTGACAGTAGGCTTTTTTTTTTTTTTTAAATCAGAGATCTCGCAGACTAGGAGAGAGTGGAATGATATAGTCAATGTGGTAAAAGAAAAAAAAATTCCAAACAAGACAATTTCCCCGGCAAAGCTGTCCTTCAGAAGTGAAGAAGATGTTCTCAGACTACCAAAGGCTGAGGGAAGTTATTACCACTAGACCTGCCTTCACAAAAAATTGCTAAAGGTAGTTTTTCAAGCCTTAAATGAAAGGATACTAATTAGTAACATGAAAACACATTAAAGTGTAAAATTCACTGATAGAGATAAATGTACAGTAAACTTCAAAATGCTCTAATATAAATGTTGGTGTATAAAACCACTTTAACTCTAACATATATGTTAAAAGACAAAAGTTTTAAAATAACTATAGTTACAATGGTTTGTTAATGGACACACAATATAATAAGCATGTAAATTGTGACAAAAATATGAATTGTGGAGGGGGATAAATAAATGCACAGAATTTTTTAAGAAATCAAAGTTGAGTTGTTATCAGCTTAAAATGCACTATTGTAACTGTAAGATGTATTATGAAATGCTCATAGTAATCACAAAGCAAATAGATACACATATAACCAAGAGAAAAGAACCAAAATGTACCACTACAAAAATTCACAAAAAAATAGAGGAAGAAAGGAACAAAAGAGCCACAAGTCAATCAGAAAATAATTAACAAAATGGTGATAGTAAGTCTTTACATATCAATAATTAAATTAATCTTTACCAATCAATTATTTAAATTATCCAATTAAAAGATATAGGGTAAGGAGAACATGGGCAGGAAAATCTCAAATATTCCATGTAGCAATATTTTAACAAATATTTCCCCTAGAGCAAGGGACATAAAGAGAAGAATAAACAAATGGGACTTCATCAAAATAAAAAGCTTCTGCATGACTAAAAAAAACATCAGTAAAATTAAAAGACAACCAACTGTATTAGAAAATAATTTGTCAATGATGTCTTGGATAAGGGTTTGATCTCCAAAAAAAAAATACAGAATTTACACAACTCTACTCCAGGAAGACAAACAATCCAATTAAAAAATGGGCAAAGGACCTGAATAGACACTTCTCCAAGGAGGACATATGGAGGGCCCAGAGACATATGAAAGGATGCTCAGCATCACTAGCCTTCAGAGAGATGCAAATTAAAATCACAGTGAGATACCACTTCATACCAGTCAGAATGGCCATCGTGAACAAATCAACAGACAATAAGTGCTGGTGAAGTTGTGGAGAAAAGGGAACCCCAGTGTACTGTTGGTGGGAAAGCAGACTGGTGCAGCCACTGTGGAAAACACTATGGAATTTCCTCAAAAAACTAAAAGTGAAACTATCTTTTGACCTGACAATCCCACTGCTGGTATTATACCCCAAGAATCCTGAAACACCAATCCAAAAGAACCTATGCACCCCAATGTTCATAGCAGCACACTTTACAATGGCCAAGTGTTGAAAGCAGCCTAGGTGCCCATCAGTAAATGAGTGAATCAATAAACTGTGGTACATTTACACAATACAATACCTCCCAGCAGAAAAAAAGAAGGAGCTCCTACCCTTTGCAACAGCATGGATAGAACTAAAAGCATTATGCTAAGTGAAGTAAGCCAGATGGTGAAAGACAAATACCATATGATCTCACCTATAAGTGGAACCTAATCAACGAAACAAACAAGCAAGTAAAATATAACCAGAGACATTGAAATAAATAACAAACTGAGAGGAAGATAACAGGGGAAAGAAGGTAAAGAGTCATCAAGGAACATGTATGAGGAACCCACGGACAAAGTCAAAGGATGGTAGGATTGAGGGTGGGAGGTGGGGGTGGGTGGGTGGGGGAAGTGGTGGTGGGGAAAAGGAGGTTATTTATTCAAACAATAAAAATGGTAAAATAAAAAAGATACAGGGTGGCTGGATGCACAAAAAAAGAAGACCCAATTATATGCTGCCTATAAGACATTCACTTAAGAATACGTATAGGCTGAAAGTGACATAATATAAAAGAAATCCATGCAAATGGAAACCAGAAAAGAACAGAGGTAACCATACTTCTATCAGACAAAATAGCATTTAAATCAAAAGGCAAAGAAGGTCATCATATACTGTTGAAGGAATCAATTAATCAAGAGGATATATAGCAATTGTATATATATGTATACAATATTGGAGTACCTAAATATGACAAATAATTATGAACACAACTGAGGGAAGAAATAGACAGCAATAACACAATAGCAAAACACTTCAATATCCTACTTTCAACAATGGATAGATCATACAAAGTCAGAAAAGAAATAATGAACTTGGACTCCACTGTAGCGCAAAAGGACCAGACATACACAGAACATTCCATTCAAAAGCAGCAGAATTCACATTCTTCTCAAGCACTCATGGAATATTCTTCAGGGTAGATTATATTTTGGCCACAATAAAAGTGTTAACAAATTTAAGGTTAAAATGATATCAAATGTGTTTTTTGACCACAATGGTACAAAAGTGGAAATCAGCCAAGGCTGAGTGGCTCAGTTGGTTGTACCATCATCCAGTACACCAGAGGCTTGCAGGGCACATACCTAGATTGTGGGTTTTATTTCCAGTTGGGGTGCATATAGGAGGCAACTGATTGATGTTTCTCTCTCACATTGATGTGTCTCTCTCTCTCTCACTCTCTTTCCCTTCCTATCTCTCTAAAATCAATAAAAACATATGTTTGGGTGAGGATTTAAAAAAATGGAAATAATAGCAAGAGGAAATTTGGAGAATTCAAAGTATCTGGAAATTAAACAACACATTTCTAAACAAACAGTGAATCAAAGAAGAAATCAAAAGAGGATCAAAATATATCTTGTGAAAAATGAAATGTAAACACAACATACTAAAATTTATGGAGAGAGCTAAAGCAAAACTAGGAAGAAAGTTTGTAGTCATAAACATACATATTTAAAAAAACTGAAACAACCTAACCTTACACTTCTGTGAACTTGAAAAAGAACAAACTAAACCAAAATTAGCAGAAGAAAGGAAATAATGAAGATTAGAGCTGAAATAAATGGAATAAACACTAGAATGACAATAGAAAATATCAATGAAAGTAATAGTTGGTCTCTTGAAAAGATAAACAAAACTGGTAAATCTTTAGCTAGACTAATAAAGAGAAGTGACTCAAATAAATAAAATTATAGACAAAAGAGAAGACATTAAAACTGATACCACAAGTATACAAAGAATCATAAAAGACTATGAAAATTATACACTAATGTTAGAAAACCTAGAAAAACGGATTAATTATTAGAAATGTACAACTTACTAACATCGAATCATGAAGCAATAGAAGATCTGAACAGTCTAATGATAAGCAAGGAGAATGAATCACTAATCACTAATCAAAAATCTTTCTACAAATAAGCCCAAGCCCAGATGTCTTTACTTGTGAGTTCTTTCAAATATTTAAAAAGAATGAATACCAATCTTTTCAAACTTTTGAAAAATATTAGAGAGAAAAGAACACTTTCAAATTCATTTTATGAGGCAAGTTTTATTCTGATACTAAAGTCAGACAAGAACATCATGAGTAAGAGAAATTACAGGCCAGTATCCTTCATGAACATAGATATAAAAATCTTCAACAAAATACTAGCAAAATGAAATCCAAAAGCACAGTATACCATGATCAAGTGGGACCTACTCCTGGAAAGCAAGATGGTTCAACTTACGCAAGTTAAAAATATGATGTTCGACCTGAGAAAAAGGAAAGATAAAAAGTTCAATACATGCAGAAAACACATTTGACAAAATTCAATATCCTTTCATGATAAAAACTCTCAAAAAATTAGGTATAGAAGAAATGTACCTCAATGTAATAAAGATTATGTATTACAAGCTAATAGCTAGCATCAGACTTAGTGGTGAAAAGTTAAAAGCATTTCCTATAGTATCAGGAGCAAGACAAAGATATCCATACTTGACACTTCTAGACAATATAATACTAAAAGTTCTAGTCAGCAATTACTTAGGAAAAAAAAAGGAAAAAGAAAAGAAAAGTCACCTAAATTGGAAAGGAAGAAGTAAAGTGATCCCCTTTGGCAGATGATATTATCTTATATATGGAAAACCCAAAGACTCCACGAAAAAGCTGATACACTGACAAACAAATTCAGTAAATTTGTAGGATACAAAATCAACACAAACATCAGTTGCATTTCAATATGCTAATAATGCACTATCTGGAAAGCAAATTAAGAAAGCAATTTCATTACAATAGCATTAAAAAAAATAACATACATTGGAATAAATCTAACCAAGGAGATAAAAATCTTGTATACTGAAAACTGTAAGACATTAAAAAAAGAAATTAAAGAAAACACAAATAAATGGAAATATATCCTGTGTTTATGGACTGGAAAAAATTAATATTGTTTAAAACTCCATGCTACCCAAAGTGATCAATAAGTTAATGCTTTCTTTATTAAAATTCTCATGGCATTTTTTGACAGAAATAAAGAAAAAATAATCCTGGGATTTATAGGAAACCACCAAACCGCAAATAGCAAAACCAATCTTCACAAAGAACAATGGATGGGCCATCAGACTTTCTGATGTCAAATTATACTAAAAACTTATAGTAACCAAAACAGTCTGGTGCTGGCATGAAAACAGGCACATAGACCTGTGGGACAGAATAGAGAGGCCAGCAATCAACATACACATATATGGACAATTAATTTATGACACAGGAGCCAAAAACTTACACTGAGGAAAGGATTAGTAAATGGTGTCAGAAAAACTGGATATTCACATGCAAACTAATGAAACCAGATCTCTCGTCTTACACAACTTAACAAAAATTAACTCACAATGGATTAAATACTTAAATGTAAGACCTGAAATTATAAATCCTGCAGAAGAAAACCTAGGCAGTGAGCTCTTTGGCATTAGTATTGGCAATGATTTTTAAGTTAAGGCACCAAAAGTACAGGCAGTATTACAAAACAAAACAAAAAACAAATGGGACTACATGGAACTAAGAAGCTTCTGCATAGCAAAGGAAGCAATCAATAAATTAAAAGGCAACCTACAGAAGGGAGAAGATATTTACAAACCAAATATTTGATAAGGGGTTAACATTGAACATATAAAAGATCTCATACAACTCAACAGCAAAAAATAATCCAGTTAAAAAATGGGCAGATGACCTCAGTAGACATTTTTTCCTAAAGAAGACATAAGTGGCCAATAGATGCGTGAAAAGCTGCTCAACATCACTAACCTCGAGGAAAATGCAAATCAAAACCACAATGAGATATCACTCCACACCTGTTACAGTGGCTATTATTAAAAAAACACAAGATTTCAGCCCTGGCTGGTGTAGCTCAGTGGATTGAGCGCAGGCCTACAAACCAGATGATCGCGGTTCGATTCCCAGTCTGGGCACATGCTTGGGTTGCAGGCCAGTTACCGGCAGGGGCCAGTTCCTTGCAGGGGATGCACGAGAAGCAACCATACATTGATGTTTCTTTCCTCTCTCCTTCCCTTCCTCTCTATAAACCCCCACAAGGTTTCGTGTCGGCCAGGATCGGCCAGGATGAGGAGGAAATGGACCCTTGTGCACAATGTGAATTGGAGCACCCACTGTGGAAAAGAGTATGATGGTTCCTCAGCAATCCCCCTTCCAAAAGGAATAAAACTAGTATCTCAAAGAGATGTCTGCACTTCCATGTTCATTTCAGCATTATTCACAATAGCCAAGATGAGAAAACAAACTAAATGTCCTTTCATGGGTGAATGAGTACATACACACACAGGAATATTACTCAGTTATAAAAAGAAAGAAAACTGCCATTTGTAACAACCAGGATGAATCCGGAAGGCATTATGCTAAGTGAAATATAAACCCAACAGAGAGAGACAAATATTACGTGGTATCACCGATATGTAGGAATCTAAAAAAAAGAGCCAATTTTATAGAAATACCAAATTGATTATAGTCGTTACCTCTGGAAAGTGGACTGGAATGGGGTTTGGAGTGACTGCAGGAACTTAGCTTTTCTGTATTCTTTGCTCTTCTGTGAAATATAGTCATGTAATCGTGCATTTAAATTTTGTAACATTAAGGGTTAATGTAAAACCTTATTGAAAGTTTGATAGGTGTCATATGCGCCTTTATCGAGCAAATTGCTGTCCCTAGCAAGGTCGGTACAATAAGTATTATCTTGCCTTCTATGTCTTTTGCCCAAAATATATAAATAAAAGGTAAGGAGACAACGATGAAAATTTGGCATTTCATTGTTGATTCATCTCCCAGCTGTTATTAGACGCCACAGTAGAAACCCTCTTAAGTCAGTATAATTGAAACTGTTAGTAGGTCAGTCATTTAAAATAATAGAAAGATTTCTAAACTATTACATATATACTTTAAAACCACTTTAGCTAAAAAACTATCAATACATATATTCATTCGCCAAGCTTCTGGTACAGAATCGAGGTCTTTGCTACAATGATGGGTCCTCTAGTGGGGGTCCATCACGTTTCTTGCAAAACCTACTGCTGCAACATCATGTTTCATTTCCAGTTTTGCTTCCTTGACCCATGTCCCATCTGCTCTCGTAATCAGTTGACTTCTATGCCCGGCACCCCTCTGGGTACAAGTGGTAGGACCAAGAAACAAGACATTCTCTCTTCATAGAAAGTTCCAATCTTAATCCAGAAGGGCAGAGTGAACACATGCACACCCATGACAGTGGTTCAGATCCAGGCAGGTCAATAGCTCCAGAGACACAAATGTAGGGCCCTAAGGTTCTTGGAGAAGGGAAGCGGCATTCTTTGAGCACCTACTGTGTGCTGGAAGCTGCACCGATATGTGTATGGACAGACTTCAACCCTTGGTCAGCTCTGATGGCAGGCTTCTGGAATGTTATTGCCAATACGAAGCAAATAGAGCAGGCAAGATAAGCTCTTGTTTTTCATTAGTTTTGTCCCATGACTAGGCCCTGACGTCATTTTTCAGGGGACTGAATATGAACTTTGAATTATATTGTAAACTATCCCCATAAATTTTTGTACTTATGGCCTTTTGTGGATTATTGCTGATGACTTTCACATATGTATTTAATGAGATGTGGAAATAATCTTTTTGAAAATGTTGGAAATGAGGAAATAAGAGTAGGTGAGCAAAAGGCCATTATGTTGGGACTTTAAAATTTTTCTTAAAAATTTATAGTAGCTTTATTCTTTTTCTTTTAAAATTTTCATTTATTTTGATTGGTTTGCTGCTGCAGGTTTAGACAAATTCAAACCATAACGCTGACTTACTGTGACTGACACAGAATTTTCCTGTGCAATCTAAAGGAATCAGTGATGTAAACATGACCTTAAATCTTTAAGCCCAACTGAAATGAGGACAGAATGCTCATCATTTGGATGAGAACAGAGGTTCACCTTGGCTGCTGTAAAAAATTCAGGTGTCCCCAGCCATCGCTCCAGCCAATTGGACTAAAATCTGTCACAATGGGATAGCCCTTCAATAATTTTGAAAGATATAGGTGATCCCAATTGGGCAATTAACATTAAGGAACGCCTCCAGACAAGTGGTATTTTAGCTCTAATCTGTGCACAAAGCCCCCAGCTGCTGTTAAAATGCAGATTCTGACTCAGCAGGTTGCCGGGTGGGGGAGTGAGGCCTGAGACACTGCGTTTCGGACAAATGCCAAGGTGATGCAGTGCTGCTGGCTCCTGGAGGACACTTTGTGTAGCCAGAGTTCAAGTGGAAAGGTTCTTAGAGTGAGGTGTAGATTCCTGAGTAGGAGCCACTGGGTTGGAGGGTGAGGAAGTGCTTGCTAAACAGCAGATTCTTGGGCCCATCTTAGACCCCCTCAATTAGGATCTATGGGGTTGGGCCAAGAGTAATTAGCTGGGGAGTCTTTTTAAAAAGTGTTCATGCTCATATTCGATCATCTCATCCATCCTCCCTCTTTCCAGATTGTAAATGAATTGCTTTCGGCTGGGGCCCACGCACTTTCAGTTCCTTCAGCTGTGCAGGTGATTCTAGTGTGCAGCCAGACCTGAGCACCCGGGGTTAGGGCAGTGGTCCCCAGCTCTCCTAAACAGTGGAAGCATGTGGAAAACTTAAACTCCTGGAGCCTGTTTGCCACCCTCGGAGACTGGGATTTCACAGGTCTGAGGTGTGGCCTGGGTGTTTGAAAAGTTTCCCAAGTGATCCCAATGGTCAGAGAAGTTTGGGAACCACTGGGTTAGGGTGTCTGTAGTTGAGCCCATTGTCCAGGTGATTCATACACATGACTCAATCTTCAAATGTGTTCGATTACATGGAAATAGGAGGATCCAGGTAAACAAAAGAAAGATAAAATAGAAGGAAAATAATACATGTGCTCTAACCCTTCCAAAAGATTTACTACTCCTATGGCATAGTTGTTGGATTGCTAGGGGTTATTTACATAATAAAAGATTACAGTAGTCCCCAGGGGATGTGTTTCAAGACCTCCAAAGATGCCTCAAAACGCAGACAGTACTCAACCCACATATGAACCCTGAACATATATGTTATGTTTATTTGGGTACATATATACATATGATAGAGTTTAACTGATAAATTAGGCACAGTAAGAGATCAACAAGAGCTAATAAGAATATAAGACAATTATAACAATAGTGTAATAAAAGTTATGTGAATGTGCCCTCTCTCTCTGATAACTGATCTCATAGTTGAGACCGCTAGCCCGGGACAAAGAGGCAGGGAGCATGTACATTGTGGAGATGACACTGGACAAAGAGATGATTCAGGTCCCAGGTGGGATGGTGCGTGAAGGTGTGAGATTTTATCACACTATTCAGAACAGCCCACAATTTAAAATTTATTAATGGTGCACTGGCAGGGTAGCTTTGTTGTATATTTCTGGAATTTTACTTTTTCCATTGACTCTTGAACAATGTGGGAATTAGGGTACTGACAGGTACACCATTGAAAATCCATGTATAATTTTGACCCTACAGTTACACTTTTGCATTTGCAGATTCAACCAACCATGGATCCAAAACATCATTTTCAGTTAGTGGGTGGGAACCTATGGTTGAGAATCTGCTGCTGAGAATACAAATTTTTTTTTTTAATCTCAGGTTAGTTGAAGCTGTGGATGTGAAACATGTGGATACAAAAGGTCACTGTATTTATTGAAAAAATTTTCTGTGTAAGGGGACCTGCACAGGTCACCACTGTGTTGTTCAAGGGTCAATTGTAATGTTTTTATTTATTTTTTAAAAATAAGTTATAGATCTTTGGATTAAAATTGACACACAATATTAGATAAGTTTCAGGTGTACAACATCGTGATTACACATTTATATAATTTACAGAGTAATAACCTGATAAATCTAATACTCATCTGACACACACATAGTGATTACATATTATTGACTGTCTTCCCCATGCTGCCCGTCACATCCCTGTGACTATTTTGTAACTACCCATTTGTACTTTTTAATCCCTCCCTTTTTTTAATCCAATACTCTGACCCCCCTCCCATCTGGCAACCACCTAAATGTTCTCTGTATCCATGAGTTCATCTCTATTTTGTTTGTTCATTTATTTTGCTTACTTTTTTAGATTTTACATGTATATAAAATCATATGGTACTTGTCCTCCTCTCTCTGACTTAGTGCACCTTCAGGTCTATCCTTGTTGTCGCAGAGGGCAAGATTTCACTCTGTTTTATGGCTGAGTCATGTCCCGTTGTGTGTATGCGTCACTTCTTTATTCACTGATTTATTGATGGACATTGAGGTTGCTTCCACATCTTGTCTATTGTCAATAATGCTGCAATGACCATAGGAATGCAGAGATATTAGTGTTTTGAGATTCTTTGGATAAATATCCGGAAATGTTAACTGCTGGGTCCCTCTCAGTCTCTTGTTATAGCTTTTATTTTGCAGTCTATTTTGTCTGGTATAAATATTGTTATCCCAGCTTTTTTTCTGTTTCTATTTTCACAAAGTATCTTTTTCCATCCCTTTATTTTCAATCTGTGTGTGTATTTTGATCTGAAGCAAGTCTCTTATAAGCAGCATATGTAAAGGTCTTATTTTTTATCTGTTCAGCCACCTTACATCTTTTGATTGGAGTATTCAATCCATTTACATTTAAATTAATTGTTGATAGATATATAGTTGTCATTTTATTATTCAATTTTCTAAATCCTTTTTCTATACTTCTCTTAAAATCTTTCGACACTTCATGTAATACCACTTTGGTGATGATGAACTCCTTTAACTTGACCATATCTGGGAAGCTATTTATCTGCCCTTCCATTCTAAATGACAGTTTTGCTGGGCAGAGTAATCTTGGTTGTAGGTCGCTGCTTTTTCTCACTTTGAGTATTCCTTGCCAATCCCTTCTAGCTTGAAAAGTTTCAATTGAGAAATCAGCTGGCAGTTGTACAGGAGCTCCCTTGTAGGTAATTAACTGTTTTTCTCTTGTTGCTTTTAACTTTGCTCATTTTCTTTAATCTTTTAGTTATAATGTATCTTGCTCTGGGTCTCTTTGGGTTTATTTTGTTCAGGATTCTCTGTGCTCCCTGGACTTGCATGTCTATTTCATTCACCAGGTTAGAGAAGTTTTCCATCATTATTTCTTCAGCTAGATTTTTATTCCTTGTTCTCTTTCTTCTCCTGCTGGTACCCCTATGATGCAAATGTTGTTATGCTTAATGTTATCCCAGACGCCCCTTAAACTATCCTCATTTATTTGGATTCTTTTTTCTTTTTGCTGTTCTGACTGGGTGTTTTATGCTATCTTATCTTCCAAATCTTTAATTTGATTCTCTGCTTCATATATTCTACTCTTGATTGTCTATAATGTATTCCTCATTTCAGTTATTGTATTCTTCATTTCTGACTGGTTCTGTTTTATGTTTTCTGTCTTCATTTTTACATCTGCTGTCTGTTTGTTGAAGTTTGCCCTGAGATCATTGAGCATCCTTACAGCCAGTGTTTTGAACTCTGCATCTGACAGATTCCTTGTTTCCTTCATTTAATTCTCTGTTTGGAGTTTGTTCTGTTCTTTAATTTGAGAAATGTTTCTTTGTCTCCTCATTTTGTCAGCCTCTCTGTGTTTGTTTCTATGTAATGGGTAGAGCTTCTATGTCTGCTGGTCTCAGTAAAGTGACTTTATGTAGTAAGTGTCTTGTGGGGCCCAGTGATGCAGTCTTCCTCATTGCTTGAGCTGGGTGTTCCAGGTGTGTCCCTTTTGGGTGTTGCGTCTGTCTTCCCACTGTAGTTGAGCCTTGATTTCAGTTGGTATGTCCATGGGAAGAAATGAACTTCAGGCTGATTGGCTTTGAGGACTGTGGAGAAGCTATTATGCAGGGACTGAGCCTACAAAATAGGATTCTCTACATCAGGGTTCTGGTGTCTGTGAAGTGACATACCCTTTTGAGTATGTCATTCATGGAGCTGGTTTGGTGGTGTTCTGGTGTGATTTAAGGCTGGCCACTGGGTATCTTGGTTCTGAGGTTTCTTGAAAGGAGCTGTGGTGCAGGCCAAGTTCAGCTGCAGACTATGCCCTGCCTGGGGCCACTGGGTATTAGCAACAAAGTGTTCCATAGATGGTTGTGGTGGGTTTGAAGGTGCCTGGGAGAGGCCAAGCTGCCATCTGAAGCCAGCTTCCACTACTGCCAGGCTTGGAGCTACTTTGCAGGAGGTTCAGGGCATGCCAAGGCCAAATGCTGCCTTTTGAGGGTTTTTAAACCTTTGAGAGTTTAGAAAAATCCTCAGCATGAGCCAAGGCAAGCCATTTGTATGGAAAAGCCACTGGAAGGGGTTGGGGTGGGCCCAAATACTGGGTGGGGTTGGGTCTTAGGGCTTCATCGGGGCAGGAAAACAGCATTAGCAAGGCTGATGGAAACTCAGATACGGTGCTCTCCTGCAGGCTGAGTGCGGTTAGTGGTCAGCAAAGGAGCAATGACTTCTGCCAGCAATTCTGTCTGGCAGAAAGTTGCCCTGTCTGCTTTCTCCCTGAAGCCAGACAATTCAGTTCCTTCTCATATACCCCTATTGCCTTCTGAGCTGTTGCCCCAGTGCTGGAGTGCAGAGTGAACGAGTCTGAGTAAGTCTGTGTGTGGGCCCTTTAAGAGGAATACCTGGGATCCTGGAAGCTTCTATCTCACTCAGCTACAATCTCTGCTGGTTTTTACAGCCAGATGTTAGGGGGACTTCTCTTCCTGGCTTGGAACCCTGGGCTCAGGAACTGGGTGTGGGACTTGGGCTTCTCTCTCCTCATGGGGTAACCTCCAAAGCTGAGGTATACCTCCTGATTTTTATCTACAACACATGGGTATGGGACCAGCCCATTCTGCATCTTTGCCTCTCTTACCAGTCTTGTCTGGGCTTCTGTATATCCTTAGTTATAGAACTTCTGTTTAGCTAGATTTCAGGTAGTTCTCAATAATGGCTGTTCTGTAGCTTAGTTGTAATTTTGATGTGATGTGGCCATGGGAGGAAGCGAATGCCGTGTTTTCCTATTTCACCATCTTGACCGGAAGCCAACGGTAATAGTTTCAGACCGTGGTTGACCGCAAGTAACTGAAACCACAGAAAGCAAAACCATAGATAAGGGGGACTACTGCAATACAGAAAGTGTGTGATTGTAAGTAGATGCTTTTATTCCTTTATGAGTTGCCTTTTCAATCATCATGTTGGTAGGCAGTGATCCTCAGTGGTTACTTGTATCTGTTTTCGGAAGAGAAGAATGAGGCTGTAAAAACCAATACACATTTATCGTTTCTGACTGCCCAGCATGTCCTGTGCACTTCTGGATACACACTCCCTAGTGTGAACTAATTATTTCGTTTAGGGGTTTAAAAAGTTACATTTGAGTTAATGCGCCTGGCCGTGTGTCATAGGACCTGAACTCCCTCTCTTAACACCAGACCTCGGTCAGGCTTCTTAGAGTTCTCCCCTAGGATTCCTCAAACCAGAGCTGGTTTGACTCTCATCATAAAATGACATCATCTCCTGTGGTGTGGAGGGGATCTGCCTACAGTGGGAAAGGATCAGACCAGCGCAAGGAGGGAAGCAGGGTGAGCCTGGGAAGGGAAACTCCTATCCTTTAGGTCTCTGCAGAATCTGGTTATATTCTGTCCTGCCTTCAGTTCTGTGAGCTGTCCTGGTGCCATTCCAATCAATTACCTTTTTTTTTTCCGCTTAAGAATGCTTAAATAAATTTTCAGACATTTGCAAGCCAAAAAGTAATGCCCAGTTCATTATGACACCATCCCTTTAGTTGATCTAGATGTTCAGGAGGAAACACCAATCACCCTCTGGAAGCCTCAAATAGCTGGCAAGTCTGGATTCCTGAAAATATGGAGCCAGGTCATTGCAGGGCACAGGGAAAAGTCTGTTCCATCAGAGGTGAAAAAGGGGCAAGTAGCTAGAAGCAAAGGAGAAACTCTGAAAATGTGAAAAAAGAGATAAAAGCCCTGTGAAGATACCAGTGGGGAAAAGTAGGTTTGTGGGTTTCCCACTCGGCCCCTCTTTGGGCTGTGTAATTTGGGATCGGAATGATTTACTGAGTGTCACTCATGCAGCTTGTAACATGCTGGGTTTTGTTGGGCTTTTAAGGCCATAAGCACCAAAATTTATACCACACTTTATAATTTAAAAGCGTATTCAGAGATATCATGTTGTTCTTCAGATGAGGAAAACAGCTCCAGAAGAGAATAAGGCTCCCTCAAGATTCCAATTCCAAAGAACTGGAGTCGAGATTCAGACCTAAGTCCAACCCTGTGGCCTTTGTCAGTGCACCACTGTGTCTGCCTCCAAGGAGCAGATAATAGTGGGGGACATCAGCAACTTAGCCCACGAGGGAGGCCTTTCCAGGAAAATATTTCTCCAATTTCATGATGAAAGCCAATAAGAAAATAGGAACTCTTGCCACTCTTAAGTAAGAGACGCCTGTTAGACAGCAGAAGTGGGCAGGGACTGTGATAGAAATCATTTACTTTAATGAGTATTTTTTCACAACAAATAGTTCACCTGAAGTATGTAAGGTCAATGGGTAGCTTTACAACAAGAAAGACCACAAGACAAGAAAATAAAAATCTGGATCCTAATCTAGTGCCATCATTAGTTGTTTGTGTAAACCGCAAGCAAGCCTCTTAACCTTCCTAGGCCTCAGTTTCTTCATCCTCCTGGGTTGGACCGGATAATCTCTGAGGGCTTTTCCAGCCCTGTAATTCTGTGTTATTTACTGGAATGCTCAGAGCAAATATGCTACATTGTGGTTTATAGCTCACTCTAATTACAGGGTTCTGCATAGGGGAGAGCGCTGACTCCTAACGCAGTTCAACACCTAATTCTTGTCTAGTCACGTCAGGCCAGCTTATTTTTACATACATGGAATTTATGGCACTGCTGCCTTTTAGAGGAGGAGATGAGGAAACTTCAGATAACTTGTCCAGGTGAACAAGGCCAGAAAGCTATAAATTATAAATGAGAGTAAGAACCAACTAGGGCACCTTCTACTTTTCAAGGCATGCTCACAGCACATCCATAAGTTAGGTGGACTAAGTGATTGCTTTTTTTCCCCTTCAATTACATTTTGTCAGATGAGGAAGATGAGGCACAGACAGATTGGCATGATTTGACCAGGGTCTCCTTATAACAGAGCCAAGACTAAGACCCAGATTTCCTGATTCCGATTCTAGTGTTTCTTCCAACAGTCCTGAAGAGTGTGTTTCTTCTGGGGGGTCATATTCCATTACACTCTCATTAACAAAATGCTGTTTTGATGACCAGAAAAGGGAGTTGGCAAGTATCACTCTCACTGGCAACTGTTAGAGGGGGGTATATCATTGGGATGCAAAGGCCACTTTTGAATGTTCTTTCTCACTTTCCCAATACTTATAGAGGCAAAAGATAGATATATCTTAGATACTTCATCACACAAACTGAAATAAAAGGAGAACTTGCTTGGGCTTAGAGAGACCTATCATTATTTCAAATTGTGTTTGGCAAAAAAGAAATGGAGTTTTCAGAATGTCGTCATCTGCTCTGTCCCTTCATTATAAGGCTTGGTTGTAGCGCCTGCTGACTCTTTCATCTGAGCACATTTGCAATTTTGCTTTATATGACTCATCTTAAACTTTATTATCATATTCATTGTCTTAACACTGTTGACAACACTTTAAATACTTGGCTTCCCATGATACTAGGCAATTAATTTTTATATTGCATCTTTACATGGAATCTTTAATAAAAAGTATTGAGACAAAGTCTTTAAACATCAAATCAAAGAGGTAATGGTTTGAGGGGTATGGGAATTGGATCCAGACAATATCAGAAACATTAAAACATAGAGATAATGGAAACAGAGACAGATTAGGATGAAGGCGGTGGCACAGTGGGACGAGATGGTCAGTAAGGCTGCCTGAGTATTTTGCTCTAGGAGCTTGAAAATGTTGAATGGTCTGGTGGTTTTTTGCTGAGGGAATCACTGTATTAGAGGCTATTCCCCCTTCTATTTTCCTGGAAAAATGATTTAAAAAGGACGAGACCTAGCTTACAGGGTTATTGGTAAAAGGGACCATAAAGGAAATAATATGGGGTTTACACATCATCCCGGGTAAAGGGAAATTTGAAAAGAGATGCTTAAATCCAGAGGCAACTGCATCCTTGTTGCCTTGGGCAGTCTTGGTGGCGGTGTGATGCTGACTGAGAGCCCAGAGCCAGTGGAAGGCGGAGAGCAGAGGTGGAAGCAGACAGAGGCGAAGGGTAATTACACCAAACAGACCGAAAGGCGTGTCTGCTAACCCCGGCTTTCCAAAATGGAAGGGGAGTTGGGGAAGTTTGGAGAAGAAGGAGATTTCACTCTGGACTCCAG
Source organism: Sturnira hondurensis (assembly GCF_014824575.4). Taxonomy (NCBI): domain Eukaryota; kingdom Metazoa; phylum Chordata; class Mammalia; order Chiroptera; family Phyllostomidae; genus Sturnira; species Sturnira hondurensis. The sequence continues at coordinate 6,340,419 of NW_028079667.1, forward strand.
AACCCCACATTAGACGAGATTTGTTGTCCCAATAATGGTGTTGGTGATACTGGGTGGGTTCAGGACAAAACTGTGGCAGAAGCCATTTGTCTTTTCAACAGCATCCCTCCTGTCTTTTCAACAGCATCCCTCCTCTACTGACTTTTCAGCAGCCTCCGCCCTTCTACCTTCAAACTTCCAGTGCCTGTGAACTTCCTCAGATCAGAGACAATCCTGCGAGTTCTAGAGTTTCATTCTAATACTTTTTGGAACTCCTCCAGTTTTGCCACCTGTTTTCAGGAGATCATTCACTACCAGCCATTTTTATTTTAAATGTAAAGTAATGTCAGTGAATGTCAGGGGTATTTGTGTTTTCATTTCATGGTTAGAGACAGCGAGTAAAGCTTTGTCTCCTGTGACCTTCTCAGAGTCTCTTAAATGATGCCCCCCAGGCGATGACCCATTCCACTTGGAGTCAGAAGAACTTTGTTAAATACTTATAGCTCCATTGCTTAAAGCTGCTGTACCTGCCTCCTCCAAGAGTGCCAGCTGCCCTGGCATTTGTTCTCTGTTTGAGGACAAAGTCCCAACCACTCATCCACTCAGCCTCACACTGCTGTGTCCTCATCTGGACTCTCTCAACATTGACTTGGCTGCTTCTATTTAACTCTGTCCTCGTCTCACCTATCCAGCTTTCTCCCTGAGATCTTCCTGACCAGGACTTTGACTTCCCCAAAGCCTCTCCTTCCTCCACTCCAAGCAGAGGCTTCTAGCCAGCCTGTGACACTCTGCCCTTTCTACCTACCTGGATACCGAGGGTTTCTAACCACCTGGGCTCCGTCCTGTGGGCAGGGCCCCAGCAGCCACCCTGACATCAGAGGCGATGCTCAGATGGCAGAGAAAGAGGTATGTTCTAGCCTGTTTTACCAGAGCATGTTCATGAACCTCAGGCAAGTTGTGGACTAGACCAGTGGTTTTCAGAAAAATTTTTGAGTCATGGCACCCTCTCTTTAAATGAAGTCTAATGTGGAAGGCTTCATTTATAAACTAGAAAGTGCTGATCTGCTATACTTAAAATGGGGGGCTGGAGTCTCACCTGCTTAACCCTTTCCTGTCCCTCCTCCACCCATGGCTATGAGAAGCATGGCTTTGTAACCTGTTGAGTGGAGGACTCTTAGCCTTTCTATCACATGACCTGCTGTCCTTAACTGATGCCCCTCAGCCCTGTGACTCAGCTGCCAGCTCCCATTGGTGATTTCCAAATGACTATCCTCTGATCTTTATTCTGACTTTCAGTTGCATATTTCTAGTTTCTCACTAGGATTTGCCCCTCAAAGATCCATATATTCCTCAACGTGACTGGAATTTCATCTAATTATCCCTCCTACCATGCCCACCACCATCCACTTTCTCCGTTCTTACTTCCTGTGTAAATTGGTGGGATTTCCAGGAAGTTTGGAATCGCCCTAGGGTACTTCTGTAATCTTGACTCCTGCCTGGTTAAGGCCACCAATTTCTATAATTCTGCCTCCGAAATCTCTCATGGATCTGTAACTTACTCTCTAGCCCCGCTGCTGTGGCTTGGGTTGGGCTTTAGTCATCTTGGGCAGGGAACATGTCATCGATATCACGACTTAGTGCCTGATCTGAGCCATTTTTGACCCTATAATGATGACAATGCCTTCACAAATGTGAGACTTAGATTCCCCACTGAACGGTGGGTAGGATATTTATAAGATTTCCTTTGGCCCATCATGATTCTGCTGTATTCCAAGAGTGTATTCCAAGAGTATGAGGTTCCTTTAAGAAAAGTTCTCATGTAAATTTTCATTGAGGGACATGCAAATACAGCCCGTTCACTGATTTGACTTTTGTGTCTTCTGTTAGAATGACTTTTTCCCCGTGCGCGGGTATACTGCCGTTGAGCAGTTGTTCCAGTGAGTGTGGAATCCCATGGGCATCCCAGGGCCAGTGCCTGTTATTCACAGAAGACAATCTTCCTGTGTATGCTTCCCAATTCACCCACTGTGAGAGAAAACTAACACACAGAGGTGGTTGTTCTGTCTCCCCAAAGAAAGGTCCTTATTATGACATAAATGTTCATTTCTTTTCTGTGGTTTCTTAAGTGTTCTCTAATTGGGTAAGTAAGCCCCTGCTTACCTCTGGCTGTGGTAGTTTCTATATTGACATCTTTGTTCTGCTACTTGCATAGTGAAGCCAGAGATGAGTAATTTAAACCAACACAGAGCATAAGCTAGATAATGGAGCTCTACAAACCACCACCTTTAAAAAGCAATGACCCTGAAGTTCATTGGCATTTTGTTCCACTAAGAATTTTTCTCACCTGCATGACAGATGGCGTATGTTACAGCCCTATATCTGCTCTGGAGGTAGACTGAATTGATCTGTCAGACTTTGGGAGCTTGAACCTGGATTGCTTTGGAGTTTATTCATACTTGACCAGTATCACCAAATAAGCACAAAAATTTCCAATTCTTTTTGTTTTGAGAAAAATTTAAAATATGAGAAAATATGAAGGACAAGGTAACAAAAATTTATATTTCTATTATCTAGAAATATTAGCTTTTCAAATTTTTCCTTATTTGCTTGCAGGGATTTTTTTTAAGGAAACAAAACATAAGAGGAAAGTCTGAAATTCTCTTCAGCCTCCAACCCCAATACCATTCCCATCCCCACTCTTCTCCCCAGAGGCCGTAGTCTCGTGAAGTGGATTCCCCTGCATGAAAGCCATTGATTGCCTTTTCATTCTTTTGGTGGCAATACCACTTAAATAGGCATACTTCCATTTTCTTTTTCCAAATCGAAAACATATCACTGCCTATACACTCCATAACAGGGTGGCGGGACTGGCAGCCTCTGTGCCGCCTTCAAACATTCTCCTCCCCTCAACACTGTTCTCACCCACAGCCTAGTTCAAGTTTCTTTTAGTCACAATTCCTTTCCTTTTTGTCTGTCTTTCTCTTTCTTTTACTTTCTTGTATTTATTTATTTTTAAATATATTTTGTTGATTATGCCATTACAGTTGTCCCATTCCCCTCCATCCTGCACACTCCCACCCCCCACCAATCCCCCCCTTTAGTTTATGTCCATGTGTCACAAGTTCTTTTTTTTTTAAGATTTTATTTATTTATTTATTTATCTTTTAGAGGGGGAGGAGAGAGGGAGAGAAACATCAATGTATGGTTGCCTTTCGTGCACCCCTGCTGGGAGTTGGCCTGCAGGGAACTGGCCTGCAACCCAGGCATGTGCCCTGACTGGGAATTGAACCGCGATCCTCTGGTTCGCAGGCCTGTGCTCAATCCACTGAGCTATGCCAGCCAGGGCACAGGTTCTTTAGATTCTGTATTTCCCATACTATTCCTGCCCTCCCCCCTGTCTATTTTCTACCTACTGTCTGTGCTACTTATTCTATGTACCTTCTCCCCCCTTCTCCTCCTCCCACTCTCCTGTTGCTAACCCTCCATGTGATCTCCATTTCTATGCTTCCGCTCCTGATCTAGCTGTCCACTTAGTTTGCTTTTGTCTTAGGTGTGGTTGTTAATAACTGTGAGTTTGCTGTCCTTTCACTGTTCGTATTTTCATCTTTTTTTAGATAAGTCCATTTAACATTTCATATAATAAGGGCTTGGTGATGATAAACTCCTTGAATTTGACCTTATCTGAGAAGCACTTTATCTGCCCTTCCATTCTAAATGAAAGCTTTGCTGGATAGAGCAATCTTGGATGTAGGTCTTTGGATTTCATGCTTGGAATACTTCCTTCCAGCCTCTTCTTGTCTGTAAGGTCTCTTTTGAGAAATCCGCTGACAGTCTGATGGGAACTCCTTTGTAGGTGACTGTCCCCTTATCTCTTGCTGCTTCTAGGATTCTCTCCTTCATTTGGAGGCATAGGTGGAAACACTGTGCCTGCTCACACAACCGAGTTTAAAGACAACAAAGTTTTAGTAACAAAAATGCAACCAAAACAGACAGAAAACTGAAATGTACGGAAGTTCAACTACGATGAACCATTTATCCAGACCTGTAAGAGGGGTGGAGTCAGCAGCTTGAAGAGAGGGGTCCTGGCAGGAAAAAGTGGCTGGACCGACCCAGGTGTGTAGGTGGCGGTTGGCAGATCCCAGGTATGGGGTGGCAACTGGTGGACCCAGTGAGGGCACAAGGTGGCTGGCTGAGCACAGTCACACATTCTTGTATTTATTTTTTAAAAAGTATTTAATTAGGTTTTTGACCATGTTTTTTATATTTCTTTTCTCACAATGGTTCCTTGTAATATGTTCCTTCAACATGGGTTTTGTTTCTTTTTCTGAAGGGATAGTCTTTAGTGTTTCTTTCAGTAAATATCTGAGAGTGTATATTTTCTATGGCTTTTTATCTCTGAAAATGCTTTTATTTTGTTATTCTTAAAGGATCGTGTAGGCATAGGATTTCAAGTTCATAGTAGCTTTGCCTTAGCCCTTTGGAGATATTACTCAATTTTCTTCTGACTTCTTCTTTTTATTACTTATGAGAAATCTTCTATTGATGATCCTTTTGTGGACAGTCTAATTTTTTTCTCTCATAGCTTCTAGTGCTTTCTCTTCCTCCTCAAATTGCTGCAGTTTTAATATGGTATGTATAGGTGTTTTACATTTATTAATCCTTAGTGGGTGTTTTTATCCCAGAAACTCCCCCAGTTTTAAAATTTGCATATTTTCTCTTCTCTATTCTCTCTATATTATGTTTTCTTTTTGGAAATCTATTAACCAAATTTTCATTCTCTTCTCTATGTGTTTTAAATGTTTTTAAAAAGTAATTTCCATATTTTTATCCCTCCATGCTGTGTCGCAGGACATTTTCTCAGTTCTGAATTCTAATTCATTAATTTTTCCTCTAGCTGTGTTTAGTCTATGAATTAATCTCTCTGTATTTTTCCTACATAACAAGCATTATTATTATTTTTCTTCCTTTTGAGTAAAGCTATATTTTCTCATTTGGGATAATTTCATGTTTCTTGCAGAGGTGTCCAAACTTTTGGCATCTCTGGGCCAGACTGGAAGAAGGAGAGTTGCCTTGGGCCACACATTAACTACACAAACACTAACGAAAACTGATGAGTGAAAAAAAAGGTCTGTACATAATTTTTGTGATATCCACTATCACAGATAAACAAAAAAGTCCTTGCATGCAGGACGTTTTTGGACACCCCTGTGTTTGTATATTTAGCACAGGAGACATTTCTATGCCTTAGCAACAGAAAGAAGGGGCTTAATGGGTACTCAATTCACAATATTGATTACTTTTTGGATTATAATGAATTGCATCCTTTACTGACTTATTGTATCTAGAAGTGTCAAAATGCTCATGTTTTCCAAAGTCAATACCAAGTTTCATGGTCTGAAAAAGAGATCGTTTTATAAGTTGTCAATTTATTTCAAGGAAGCATCTTACAAATTAGCCAAACAAGTGGCATTTACCAGTTTGCTGAAGATAATAAAATTACGTCAACCGTAATAATCCCGCCAAACCCAGACAGCTAATGCCACTGTGAGTAAACACTTCTGAATCCACCTTGATGACTCGAGCAGCTACAAGGCCTAGAGGATTCTTTCTTTTCTGTGAAGTCTCCAGATGGAGGAAATAGAGGCGAAATAAACATGTTCTCTTCTGATTTGCTCCTTTCTTATCAAAGTAGAGCCTAGCAGACTGTTTCAATTATTTGAAATTTCTGTGTGGACTGATGGCAATTATCATCTTGGATTTTTCAGCCTGTTTGAGAATTGAATATATTTATAAACATACCAACTATATCCATTGAGAAATTAATGTTCCTTCATTGAAAGAAAGTACACAAAACATTTCTTCATCATTGCCTCAAAGTCAGTCTTGTGCTAGAAGTCAGTAGCATAAATAGTTGAACAAAGGAAAAAATAACCTTTTTTTCTTTTGTAGATGGGGAAAGGCATCAGATATTCTTTGTTGCTTTCAGTGCTTGTGTTTGAACATTCTTGGTTATGAAGTCAGGGAATTATATTACACTTAAGAGCAAATGGCGGGTATAAATCATCCTACGTCCTCTTGGTTATTAATTAATGTGCTAATGATGCCAAGAAGTTTCTTAGCTGGAACTTGTGGTTTAAAGTAGCTGTTCTAGGGGGAAAAAAACCCTGGCCAGATTCCATTCATAGACCTAAATACTTTAGTACTTACGATACAATGAATAACTTGTCCTCATATTTTTGAAAAAAAATAAAATTGGTAATTTGTGACTCATGTCAGGAAACCACAATAAAATCTAGGTGTACCTTTTTCAAGGAAAAAATTGCAAAAATTCAAACTAAACAGTGCATGTAATGCTTTCAAAGTTCCTGGGAGAACAAGCTCTTTGAAGATTGCAATTATTTATTGTTTAGTGTTGTTAGCAAGGAGCCACCTATCTATTAAAGCTGCTTCGCGTCATGTCTAGAGGTTGTGGGAGGGCGCATAGCACCTTTCATCACTCACTCCCTGAAATAGTGAGCTGGTTTCAGGTAAAATTCTCTAGATTTCTTGTTGCAAAAAAATCTGTGTGGGGTAGAGATCTGCTTAGACATTTGAAAAAGAAATCCCACAAACAGGCAGCAACATCAAATGAGTAACGTTTAAATCTCTATTTTTGCCATATTTCAAGGTAGAGAATATATGGGCAGTGAAATAGTCCTTTCGAAAGAATTAAAATGAGGCCTAGACTAGGATGAAGTAATCTTGCTGATACTGACAATTATTAATATCTAAACCTAAATTAAGCACTGAGATTTGACACAAAGGTAGACAGTTACTAGGATTAACAGGGTGTGATATCTACTATTATCTCACCAGCTCTCTTGAGTTTCTACATCTGTGAAGATCTGTCTTCACAGTTATGCTTTGCTTTCCAGATTTCTGCCCAGAACACTTGGGATAAACATCCAGAAATACACCATTTCTAATGGGATGTTGGTATCTTCCTTTTAACTGAAGACAAAAGTTAAAAATGAAATGAAAGTGAGCTGAGCATGTAATGACTTTGAGAGAAAATAATGCCTTGAAATACAAGGTGGGGCAAAAGCAGGTTTACAGTTCTGAGCATGTGAAACATATTATTCTTTTATTACTATCTATAATTATCATATTATTTTCCATACAAGCAACTGTCAACTGCCTTGCCACACCTTGTATATTGAGTAACAATCTTTTAAGACTATTTAGTGTTTTCTATACGTAACTCTACACATCTTTGCACATTGTTTTTTCACCTTGGGAACAAGAATTTTTAATTCCTTTGCACTCGTATAAAAACGCTGAAGCATCTAGAAAAGAATAACATCTAAGAGAGATACCAGAAGTTCATAGAAAAATCTAGATATTGAAATCAGGTTTTTTGATTTCACTCTGTATCCAGAGAAGAAGTTGGGAGAAAAGCTACACACCCACGCAGGCACGCACACACAAGCACGTACACACAGATAGTAGCAATGCTGTTTGTAGTACCTGAAAGCAGATTAGATTTAAAGATTTTAGTGTAAATAGTGGGAACCCAGAAAGCTAAAAATTTGTTTGTAGGAGAAGAGAGGGACAAGAGATTACTGGAGTTACTTCATGAAGCCTAGACAACAATGGGCATTCCGAATCTCATGGCATAAATTTTATAGTATTTTTCATCTAAATGGAATCTTCCTCACTTCACTATAACACCAGATTTAAGCTTGCTAGATGTATATTTTAACATTTTTGAAAGCACACGGGAGAGGGGGTTAGTGTGAACTGATAGCTTTGAGCTGCTAGTTCCTGGTGCAGCTGAATAACCAAGCACGCCACTGAGCGTTGGCCGATTGCTTACCCAGGGTGCCCAGAGGAGGCAAGCGTTAAAGAACGGCGGCCTTGGGGTTTCACCCAGCCCTTCCAGTGCGGCTGGGTCCCCACCTCCCACGGCATAATGCCTTCATTTATTAAATATGTGCCTGGAAAGTTTCCTCAAGAGCCACGTGCACTTATGTCCACATTTCATAGTGGCAGGTTGTAGAGATGGAGAGAGAGCATGCCAGCGAGCCACCTTAATGAGGACTCTGAAACAACATTCCCAGCCTTACATCTTATTTTTCAATGTATACTTCTGGAATGAAGGTGAAGAACTAGGAAATCAATGGGATTAACTAAATTCGCTGCCCTCTTATTCCTTATTTTTATAACACTTAAGGGCTTTTTGTCTCATTAAGAACCTGGCTGAGCACTATATTACAGCAGCCCCAGTCCAGATAGAGGTAACATGTTCCATTTCAATTTTTGGCTCATTTGTTTTAAATACTTCTTCAGCAACACAAGAGTCAGCGTCAAATCACCTCCCCTGAGGAAGGAATGAACTGGGTTCAAGAGAAATTGAGCTAAGACCACCTTTGTTTTAAGTGTGTAAAAATTCTTAGATCCAACTATTCTAATCATCTCACCAAATGGCCTGGGCCCTGCCAAATTTTGATCAATATTGCTCCTTTTCTGTCTCCTTCTATTCCATTAGCCTATAGCAACAAGCGAACAAACACAACAACAAATGAAGAAGCCTAACACTAAAATGCAGGGCTGCTTGCCCACAACAGGCAAACCAGGAGAAGGGGGAGTGAAGCGATGGAGTGGGAAGGCGCTGTTGAAAACTAGAGGCCATATTTTTAGGCGTTCTCATTCCTTGTTCCTTTGGTGAGCTTTGGTTTCCTTTAGTGCTGGGAAAGGAATTCACACTTCTTTTCCTGACAGGGTTAGCTATCTCTAAATACAGTGAAATAATTCAGAAACTGCTATTTCAAAGACTTTAGGAAATATGAGGAAGAAAATAAGAAAAAAAAGGTGACCCACAACCTGAAGCCTGCTGTTTCTTATAAAATAAGTTGCCACGGGTGCCTTGCAGCAGCTGGAGGTCAGATCTCAAGTCTGGGAGGAAACCCACTTCTCCCAATGTGTGCAGGGGAAGCCGTCAGGGGTCCTCCTGCCTGAGCTCCTGCTGCTATCATTGCTGCCTCTGTGTTCCAAGACACCTGTGCTCGTTTCCTAGGGCTGTTGCCATAGGCCACCACACGCATGGCTTAAAGTGACATAAATATGTGCTTTCACAGTTCTGGAGGCCAGAAGCCTAAACTCAGTTTCAATTGACCTAAGTCGAGGTGTTGGCAGGGCTGTGCTCCCTGCAGGAGTTCTAGGGGAGAATCTGCACCCTGTCCCCTGCAGCCTCTGATGTCTGCCAGCGTTCCTTGACTTGTGGTCCATTCACTCCACTCTGTCTCCATGGCCACATTGCCTTCTCCCCCTCTGCCTGGAATCTTCCTCTGCCGCCTTCTTCTAACACTTGTGCTCACATTTAGGGACCACTCAGATGGTCCAGAATAAGCTCTCCATTAAAAATCCCTTAACTTTCTCACACCAGCAAAGTGCTTGTCATATAAGCTAACACTTGCAGGTTCCAGGATCAGTTGTGGTCTTCTTGGCTGGCCATTACTCAGTTGACCATGGCACCCACTGCTGCCTCAGCACTCAGATTTCGGGGAATGGACTTGTTCATTGTCTCTCTGAAGTTTAGTTTAATTCCACATAATGATGAACCCAGTTTAGTGGTTGTAGTTCTCAGGCCAGACTGAGGGATCACATTATGTGATGATCTGTATTAAGATTTCTAAGAGTAGGATTTCATCTGAAGAAGGTGTATTAATCCCACTTACTTGAAGTCAGCATTCAATCTCCATTTAATGTTCAGTAGTGCACTTTGTACTTTGAACAATTCAGAATTATAGGATGTTTCTTATGATCTGAAGCTTTGTCTGCCCATGGTGCTAAAACACATGCCCAAGAAAGGATAACTAACCTTGCGTGAGGAGGCAGAGGTGAGGTAAAAGAGAAGAGGAAAATGGAAGGTGGTAAGAAGAGGTGGCATTTGGACTGGGCCCTAAAGGATGAGAATCTTCTAGGAAACCATTCGTGACCATTTCTCCCTTCCAAGACTGACTTAGAGGACTCCGCCAATATTCTTCAGTATCTACCTTTGCTTTTCTCTGTCTTAACCCTTCTCACATTGTTTCCCATAGTCGTTTTACCTGGCTGCCTCCTTAAGTAGTCTGGGGACAAAGGTTTCTCTTGTTCGTTTACTTGGAGATCCCCAGTATGGGGCATGGTGCCTAGCAGGCAGTAGAAGCTCAATAAATCTGTGTTGGATTGAGTGAATGAGTAAAAAGAAGAAAGTAGAAAATTTGGTGCAGAGGGTTGGCACTAAGAAATACTTGAAGGCAGGGCGATTTGGTCCAAATCAACACCGTGAATGTCACGAGGAGGAAAATGGGGCAACGTAACTAACTTGGCTTGGGGGATGGTTTGGTAGAAAGGAAAGGAGGAAGTAGATGCTGTGTTTTCACCATGGTTGGCAGTATTTCTGTGGCCATTCTTGGCAAGTGCAGAGGAGGGGGTGGGTCGTTCCTGGCAGAGGACACCTACTGATGTGAAAGGTAGTGTGGGCAAAGGGGTTTGAGCCTAGGCTTTGTGGCTCAAGTCCTTGCTCCGCTGCCTGTGTATGATTGCGCATGTCACTTGGACTCCCTAAACTGTAGTTTTCTCACCTGTAAAATGAAGATATATCCAACAGCTATGACCTGTGGATGAAGAAGACAAGTCATGTAAGTAGTGCAGCACAGTGCCTGGCACATAGATAGTGCTGTTATTACTGTGATCATAAATCATGTCTGTTAGGCTCCTTGCTGGCACAATCACATCCACACCATGTTGCTGGGTGTGCCTGTCAAAAGTTCTGACTGGTGGTGACATACGAGCCTTTCTTTCCTTCCTAGTCACCGTAAGCAACAGTGGCTTGTGTGACTCTGTTAGGTCCCGAAGCAGCCTTGATGAGAAACCTAGGGACTCTATATGGCAAAGCTTAAGGTCTCTAAGGTCTTCTGTGCAAGCATAAGCAGCAATCAGGCCTTTTCTAAGGACCAAGTGTTGGCTCTGGGTCCACAGTCTACCTCCAGCTTGCAGAGCACTCGTCTGGTAGCCTGGAGAGGCAGGGCACAGGGGCTTAGTGGCTGGGAGCTTTGAAGAGTTCTAGCTCCACCTGAAAATGGGTCAAATGAGACAAGCTATGGTGCCAGATCTGATTTTAAAGGCAAACTATAGCTTTGGACCTACCTCTCAAAAAGATTAGATCAGGGATCAGAGCCAATGGGACCTTTTCCACTATTAATTGGAATTAATTATAAGTAACAACACAGAAACCCTCGCTGTTGTTGCTCCTGGTGTCTGTCTTACGTGCTGAAGTATAGAACTTGAAAAAAATTTTGGACAAATACTAGCTGGTTTCAAGGTCTTTACCCTCGTGGTGAATGTTGCTTAGTAGGTTTCCCCTTCATCAAGAGGGTTAAAGGTCAGGAAGAGCAATGCATTTCAAATTACTTGATGGACTGGGTAAAACCCATTTAACAGTTGGAATGTTTTTTTTTAAAATAGATGAGGCCCTTACCCAAGTTCTAATTAAAAATCAATGAGATATATAATTAAATTCTAGTGATCCCATATGCACCAGCCTGTCTCTTTAGCTTTTAGAGGAGGAATGCTGTTATTGATCAACTCAGGAGCCCTGGGAGGTTGTCAATATGAGATGTCTCATCTGAGGGCCGGGTAGCTTCTCGGAGACGGGCAGCATCTGAGCACCAAGCCTGAAGGAAACTCCACTGACTCCAGCCAAGGGTCTGCTGTCCCCCGGATTATTTAAGTGGTCTGTCCAGAGGATCAGGGCATGGTTCACAGTCTATACCCTCCTCCCATCTCTCTGAGCAGTAAGCTTCAAAAAATGAGGCTTTAGGAATCGAGAAGACGCAGCTCAGTGTCGTCCAGAATCAGGTTGTCAGTTCAGCTTCCCTTACCCCATTCCTCCTGGTACAAGTCTTCCTCATTATTTTCAATAAGGTACAAAAAAGAGCTAGCTGAGTCAGAGTGACTAAGGGTCACATTGGTTACAGGTTTCTGTGAAGGCAGATGACACCCTTAGGTAGTCCAGACCAGTCCAAAAATCCATCCTACCCCTTTATGTGGAAAAATATTATTGACATTTTTCAATTTCTTTAAAAGTAAAGATGTCAGTGTGGCTTTGCATGCATTCGTGGCAACATTCCAAGAAATTTAGTAGTAAAAGCTCACAGGTGTAAGTGACTAGTCCCCTCAAAAGACTTCCACACAGCTAAGGGGATTTGTGTCCCTTAGCTGATCCCAGTCACAATAGGGTGACGTGAGGCCATCTTTGCTCCCACTTTACATGTAGGCATTTCCTCCTCCAAGGCACAGGGCATTAAAGAAGTTCTCCAGATTCGTGAAGACTGACAGATTTCTGGGTGGAATGCAGCTCTTCCTCCTCCCCATCCTGCCCCAGGCCACTGCGCAGTGACCACTGTTGACCTGCAGGGCCCTGCCAAGGACTTCCACGGTGCGGAAAGCTTGTACTCTCTCTGTCCGGTTCTCTCTCTCTTTCAAGGCAGAATTTAGTCAATAGCTATTTTATTGGTGACTGTCCCCTTATTTTTCTTTAGATTTTTATTATACAAATATTAATACATTAGTATTAATGTATAAAATATTTCAATTGTGTATGAGAATACAGAGCGCAAAAGGATGCCATTCAGCGCTGGGAATGCATTCACTTCCACTGCCCTCCTGGGCCGCGAGGGAGTACTCCCCCCTCACTTGCCTTTCCCCTCCCTTTCTTCTCTTTCTTTTTCTTCCTCCCCCCTCCTCCCCCTCCTCTCCTCCTCCTCCTCTTCTTCTTCTTCTCCTTCTCCTTTTCCTCCTCCTTCTCCCTCCCTCTCCCTCTCTCCACCCCCTTCATATATTTAAAGAAAATAGGGGTACTATTTTGCACAAAGAAAATAGTTTTAGAAGCCTGCTTTGGTGGGAAGCAAAAATTTTTATCAAATTCTTTCCTTTCTATAAAGGAAAAAGACTGGAGGCCTTAGATCCCAGAATTCTCCCATCATGGAGCTGGGACTAAAGTAGAAAAGAGGAGACTATGACACAGTTAAAGGACAAGAGAAGCTTGTTAGGTCACCCTCTTAGGCTTTGTGGGAGGACGCAGGAAGCAAGCCCCAGGAGTCACCTTTCTTTCCTTTCTTTTTCTCCTATCCCACACGGGTCTACCAGCAAATCTTCTCAGCTCTATCTTCATAATGTAGCCAACATCGGCCTTTTCTGATCGCCTCCCAAATAACACCCTGCTCCAAGCTATGTCACCCCCCCCCTGGGTTGTTGCAAGGGCCCCAGTGGTATCCCAGAGCTGGGTTGTTAAGTCAAAAGAGCTTATTGTTAAATTTCCAGGAAGTTTGAAAGTCAGATAAGTATAGCCATAATTAAAAATTAAGTAATGTCCATCATTGTATGAATGGATAAAGAAAATGCAATATATAATATAAAATATTATTCAGCCATAAGAAAGAGTGAAGTTGTGTGATTTAAATGACATGGATGAACCTTGAGGGCTTTATGCTAAATAAGTCAGACAGAAAAAGACAAACACTGTATGATCTTTCTTATATGTGAAGTATAAAAATACTGAACTCATAGACACAGAGTAAAATGGTGTTTGCCGGAGGCTGGGGAGTGGGGAAAATGGGATCTTGGTCAAAAGGCACAAACATCTAGTTATAAATAAGGAAAATAAGTTCTGGGGATCTGATATACATTATGGTATCTATAGTTAAAAATATTGTACTTTATACTTGAAAGTTGCTAAGACAGTGAATCTTAAAAAATGTTCTCATCATAACCACAGCAACAACAAAATGGAAATTATGTGAGGAGATGGAGGTGTTTAACTAAACTTATTGTGGAAAATATTTTGAAACATATATGAATGGCAAATCATATTGTACATCTTAAATTTATATATGTTATATGTCAATAAAGCTAGAAAAATGAAATAATATAAGGTCATCATTCAATTATTCCAAAAACCAAGAAAATACATATTCAAAAGCCATCACTTTCTAATTCACTCAATTTTTCTATTATCTATGTTTTTGAAGTTACTGGCATCAGTGGTATTTGCATGATGGACATACTATATATAATAGTGACCAATGAGCATCTCTTCCCATCTCTGCTTTCAGTCTTATTGGTAACTTGAAATCAGCTGTGGTGGGAATATTGACACCATGGAAACCATCAAATGTTACAAGTCACTAGCGGTCAACAATTTTGAATGCTTACTGTGTTGTTTCACTCTGAATGAATAAAAGTCCCCTTCTTCTGAAGTAAGAGCTCATCAGACCGTAAGTTGTCCCAGAGCTCCCTACATCTCCCTCCTTCTCTCATCTGGGTCTGTTCATCCCAGTTGGATACTATTCCCAGAAGCCCTGCCAAAGTCTCACCTCCATTATGGAACTTTCTATCTATTTTATTGATCTGGTCTTCTCCTGAACACTAGCCTCTTCCTATGTATCTTCCTATGTAACTATAAGTTGTTGGGACCCATTTGGGGTTAACTCAGGACATATTAACTGATTCAGGACTAGGGACTTGGCCCAGAAGAGGATGACATTGTTAATACTAGTGAAAACAAATATTAAATAACAATCATACTCATCATTAACATACTCATTATTAACATCTGATGGAGCTACATTTTCACATTGTCCTTTGTTCACTTAGCTAACATTTTTATTTGCTCCCTTAGTCACATAGCAATCTGTGGTGTAAGCAGTGTCATCTCCACTTTACCGATGAGGGAGTTAAGAAATATGCCCAAGGTTAGACAGCTAGTTGCAGACAGAGCTGGGACTTAACTTTGTACTCTTTTTGAGAGGAGGAATTTTTAGCCGATTTTATTGGTGGAAAATGTCCGAGGTCTCCATGGAGAGTTGAGTTTTCTGGAGAACGCTAAATAACATTGGAGGATGTTCACTGTGGTACCCTGGGGGCTCTGCAATCACACACCCTTGTTTTCCAGAGACTGTGAAGGAGATGCAATGACTTTCTCAGAGTTGCAAGGTCCACACAAGGCTTTCTGTGCTCCTGGCCTTTGTAACTAGTGGAGTTGGTGTTCTGCTGTCGGATGGCCTAATGGGAGTAATTTGCCTCGGCTTGTCATTGGGGTCTTAAGTCAAGGGCAAATGACACTAAGGTAATCATAGCCCTTCTTGGCATGGGTTGCTATGACAAAAGACAGCATGTATCATCCTCTCCAGACCTTCAGTGGGGACTCATGGGGACTGCAGAAGTGTTGACTAAAACTTGGACTTAGGTGGAACTTTTCCTGGGCCTGTTTTACCTATGCTGAAGCCATTACATAGTCTCAGAATCAAGTAATACAAGTTGTCTAAAAATAATGTTAAGCTAATTGGATGTTAAATTTTTCATTTCCTCTGATAAATTTAGATCACGTATTAGGACAGCAGCAAAAGTACATGGTTGTCGAAATAGATGGATTTAAGTTTTAACCTTGGCTTTGGCTCTTTCTGGTTATTTCCCGGAGGCAAATTCTTTTGCTTCTCCCAGCCTCAGTTTCTTCATGTGCATAGTAGGGATAAGGTTGGGATTAAATGACATAAAGCACGTGAAGAGCCTACTAGGCTGCTTGGCACATGGCCAGCGTGCATCAAGTCTAGGTCTTCTTCCAGGAATCCAGGTCAGGGTCCCTCAGCAGGCTTCGGCTGGCCCCACCTGGTGTGGTCCTTCCCACCAGTTGCAGCCTGGGCTGCCCGCCTGCGGCGGGGAGTGTAGCCCACAAGCATTCCTGTGTGCCAGCTCAGGCCTCGGGCTGCTCTGAAGTTGCAGTTCCTTTCATGGAGCTCCCGCGTGTGACAGGGTGTGCCCAGCTCTTAAAATGCTTTGATGAAAATGCCTTTGTGCTAAAAGCTCTATAAATATAAGGAGCAGACCTGGGTGTGGTGTTTCCAGAATACTCCCAGTGTTAGCTATCATCAAAGGCTCAGGTCGCAGAAGAGTTGGAAATGGAGGTAGTTTGCCAATTCAGTGATTCTCCAAAGCAGAGGTGGCTTTTCTTTTTCAGCTTCCATTTCCTTGACTCACTTGATTGGCCCATCAAGTGAGTACAAGGCCCATCTTGCCTTCTTGTGTCTCCAGAGCTACAAAAACCTTGACTTCAAGTAGAAAAAGAACTGCCGGTAGCAAACCATTGCTCTACCACCTCTACCCTACCCAGCTGACCTACCATTTAACACCACTCAACAGCACCCCCTGGTGGTCAGCAGGGAGCTTCTCTGATCCCACACTTGCACCATCTCTTTCCTTATCCTTCAGTAGGAATGTACTCATGTGTCTGGTCATTCATTCCTTCAACAACTTTCTATTGATGCACCAGGCATTGTTGATACTGGAGATACCAATATGAACAGATATGTCCCTGTCCTCAAGGAGTAACAACTCAGTCACAGTTTACTTAGGAAACCGACAAAGAAGTGATTATAATTACAAAATGTTTGAACTACAACAGAAGTATACACAGGGTGCCACGGGAAGAACCAGAAGCATACTTATTTGAGGCAGAGAAAGATCATGCTTTGGGTCCTGCTCATGTGCATAGGCCCCCTCCTAAGGTCCTCTCAATGGATGCATACACTCATGAGTGTTTTCTTTTTTTTTAATCTTCACCAGCAGAGGGTATGTTTTTGTTTTTAATTGAGTTTCAAGGGAGAGGAAGCAAGCAGGGGTGGGCAGGGGTCAGGAGAGGGAGGGGAGTGAGAGAGAGAGAGAGAGAGAAACACTGATGTGAAAGAGACATTGATCAGTTGCCTCCCATACACACCCGTCAGGCATTGAACCGTAACCTAGGCATGTGCCCTGACTGGGAACCAAACCCTCAGTCTTTTGGTGCACAGGACAACACTCAAACCAACTAAACCACCCAGCCAGGGCCACATATTTTTATAAAATCCACAAAAACAATCTATTTTAAAGGAACCAGTTAAAATTACGTTTCTTTTGCACTTACATCTCTGTCATATTTCTCCATGTCTTGGATGGCACAAAACATGCAAGGACAGTTTTGGAATGGTTAAGAAAAGGTTGAGTTCAGGATACAGTTTTTTGGGTGTAGTGAGATATTTTCACATGGTTCATTAAGTTATGGTAGCCCTCCTCATGCAGGAATACTTCCAGCAACACTCCTGTAACCCTCTGCCCTGGCTCACCAGTGCTGTGACATAAAGCTTCACGATCAGAGGTTATGTCACACTTTAAATTTGTCTTCCAGCTCCTGGCACCAGAACCATGTGAGTAATGGAAGAGAAACGTGATTTGAATGCACGGAGCCAAGAGCTGGTCTGTGCAGAGTTCTTCGAGTCATCCGACATGTCTGATATTGTAAGCAGAAGATAAGCTTATGGAAAAACTTGAGAGAGGCTTCCCCAGATTTGGCAGAAATCTTAAAATTTTAGATGATATTACAAAAACTGAGCTGTGAAACTAAAAGAAATGTTGTTTTTAAATAATTTATGATTTGAGTCAAATTACTACCCACTTTGTTAGAGGAAAGAGGATGGATCTTTCTGTTCTCTATAATACATACAAAATGTAAAATTGTTCTGGGTGTTGTAGCTATGTAATCTGTTATGATTGTTTTTCTCACTCTAAATGAATGTTCACTTTGTGATTCTGTATTTTCTGTAAACAGAGTCTCTCTGACACTGCATCAACTTTAAACCCCCAAACGTGGGTCCAGCCCCAGAAACAGGTCCTAAGTTTGCCGAGGGGAGGAGACTGGTGGGGCTTCTCGGAAAGTCAGTGTGTGTGCAGAGAGAGGGAGGAGAAAGTGAGGAGGGGATCCTCCAGGCAGAAGGACACAGGTACGGGAGGGGCAGGTGAGAGCATTTCCACACAGCAAAGTGGGACACTGTGAGTGTGGGTGAAGGGTGCGGGAGAGGCCCAGCAGCCAGACCGTGAAGAGCAGCTTTGGCTGTGTGCTAACAGGTTAAACCGTGGAGAGCCACTGAGGAATTCAGGCCTGGAGCAGGCACATGTGGATTTGGGAATTTCTTCCGTCTCTGTCACTTGCAAGTTTCAGTTAATTCTACCTTCTTCAATCTTTCTAATTTCTATGTGCATATCCCCTTTATTCTTCCTCTTTTCTCATATTTTTGGTAATGAAACTAAATTCCTTGTCTTCCCTCCACTCTGTCCTGTGCAAGCAACTTTTTATTTGTCTCTCCCTAATTCATCTGTGACATAGGAATGGCTACAGTCATCGAAGAGATAGCACAATGGCGAGTGCCACTATTTCAGTCTGTCCAGGCTGCTACAACTGGAGCCAGCGTGGCTGAGTGAGGCCCCCTTTCTGGTTCATAGGTGCTGACCTGTTGTGTTGTGCTCTTGCACAATGGCAGGCGGGGCTAGGGACCTCTGTGGACCCCCTTTTAAAGGGCACTAATCCCATTCACGAGGGCTTCATCCTCATGACTTAAGTAAGCACCTCCTAAAGGTCCCTTCTACTAATTTCATCACCTTTGGAGGGGGTTTATGATTTCAACAAATGAATTTTTGGAGATTCAAACATTTAGAGCATGCCATCCACGCAGTATGTGATAGGTGTATAGAAATTAGCTGGTAATGAAAAGAGCAAAGTCCTTGCCCTCATGGAGTCTATGGGTCTACTGGAAGTTTTGCTAAATAAGCAACCAGACGTCTGAATTTTAATAGGATCTGGAATAGAAATCATACACCACACTTTGTTTATCTAATCATCTGTCGATGGACATTTAGGCTGTTTCCAGCTTTAGGCTACAGTGAATAGGACTGCTAGGAACACTCGTGCACATGCATTTGTCCAAGTACCAGTCTCACTGTGTACACGCCTGGAAGTGGAATTGCTGCCACTTGTGTTTTTGATGCTTCATTGTTCTTTCTCTGGAATCTTGATTTGTCAATTATTCCCCTTGCTCCTTCAATCTTTCCATCACTATTGTCTCCTTCTGCCTAGTGTACGGGCACACTGACTCGATTTGAAATATACATTCAAATAAATACCTTGAAGGAAAGTTCATGATTTTTGGATACAGAATACTTCAATGTCAACCAGTTATGGACAATCTTTATTTTCCAAAAGAATCTGAAACATATGATGAGGAGTGAGGAAAAGAAACCCTCAACAAATGCAGGCATTGGAAGCTACTTCACCTCATCTCGTTTCAGAGTTATCACTCCACTGGTTGGCAGTTTCCACTTCTACGTTGTTTAGGTTGCATCACGTTTATGGACTCAACACAAAGGTTTTGCACAGATTAAAGCCAACTTCTCTGTGTTTCCAAATGCTGATTTATTTCTTGATTTGGCAAGTTTGCCAAGTGTAGATAGATTGCTCTCAAGTGCTGCTTCAGAGGGCGGAGAAACCTGAGTAGATACTTGGTGATGGAGTCAGCATACCCCGAAAGTCCTGCTCTCACGTGGCTGGGAGAACTAAGTCTGGGCATCGCAGGCTATTCCTGGACAAACAGCCGGGGAGCTCTGTAGTCTGCAAAATTTGAATGTATCTTTTCAACAATGTCCAAGCTGCTTTCTAAGGTTTCTTTCAGCTTTGAAAGCTTAAGATTTTAAATATAGTGCTGGCTTTACCAGGGGATCAGATATAAAAGTGATACTGTTCCTATGGACACTTCTCACTGCGAGTCTAAGCGTAAGAGCTTTATGGAAATATAAATTTTCTGATAAACATATTTCAGTTCCTTAAAAGTACATTTACTTCCCTTTGAACTTGTAAGCTGGGCGTATTTCATGCAGCGTGTTTGGTAAAGAATGTCTCACAAGAAGGTCCTGGTGTTAGCAACTCGAGGAAATTCTTCAGTTGAAACTTTGTCCAGTTCTTACCAGATACTTTTCAGGTCCTTCAACAGAAAAAGTGAACTATTTTGGAGTTTTTCTAAAACTCTTAAAGCCACTGTATGGTTTGGTAAAATGCTACCATGTCGGGAAACTACTATGTTCTTTGAATGATGCTCGTCTCATTTAATCTCAGAAACACTTGTTTCTCAATGTGTGACTTCATTTGTTTTTGTCTTTTTTTTACATGTTACAATTTCTTTTACTTTTCTTTATTTGGATGGAATGTCCATATCCATGATGTGTTTAAGAAGCCTGCTGGAAACTTTGGATGTTTATTTGACTAAAGGATGAATATTCATTCACTTAGGCTTGTCCTTGCTGCTGGGGCACTTGCTAAATCAGAGCCACTTCCCAGAGCCTCTCCCTGCACTCGCCTGTCCTTCCTGAAGTGGGTCTGTGGCGCTCTGTTTCCATCTGCCCTGCAAGCTGCTGAGGTGGGGCCACTGCCGCCCGCCATTCTTTCTCCCCACACACCTGTCCTCTGTCTGTACCTACCGGAGAGACTGTACCTCACCAATTCTGTCTTGTGGTGTTTTCATGACCTCTTTATGTTCTAATTCTAAAAGGGACTCACTCAAATCATGCCTCCAGGATAGCCGGCCCAAAGGTCTGAGATGCCCCAACACTTCTTGCCCCTGTGCACTTTCAGGCCCTGACAAGGGCTGCTGGGCGAAAGTACTGCTCTCCAGGATGACCTCCCAGGGTCATCGTGTCTGCCAGTTGAGCCATGGAGAGTCTGAAAACACCTATTTGCTTTGATATTTTATTGGGTGCAGACATGGGTTAAGTGCTTTGGTAGTGTACTGAAGTTAGAGTTGCAACGGCTACTCTACAGACGGGTGCGGGAAATTCTACATTTTCTTCTTATTTAATCCCAGTAAGACAAAAAAAATAATAAAGGCTAAGCAGTTTATAACCTAGGAGAATGGGGCCCTCAGGAGCGGTGCCTCTTGGCAGCACTGTGGCCCTGTGTTCCTTCGCCATGGCAGAATTTGCAAGCACATATCTCATTGGAAAGTATTTGCAATTTTTACCCCTAAATAATGTGCATTGTATAAATGCTCCCTTTCTCAAGAATTTGTTCACACAGGACATGTTTTTTATGGTCCACTCTGTGGGAAACACTGTCCTTGCCCTGGCACATGGGTGTCCACAGTTGGGCCTTGTGTCCTTAAAGAGCTTGCAAAGTTGCCAAAAGGGAAAAAGAAAACAAAAATGTAATTGGAGGGCCATTTGCATACAAACACTAAACACCAACACTGGCAAATTTAATGAGGGTGTCCCTAAGTTAATAGTGAACAACTTTCCAGCCCCAAAGGCTTTGTGCCCTGCTGAGACTGGATAAATTATTTTACCACAAAATATTAGATCAGAATAAATTCATTTATGGTTTGTGTTGGTTATAACAAAATATGAATCCTGCCAGAATGTCTCTTACCAATCTCAACTCAGAAAAACCTCTGAGCATGTCCTTTCAGTAAATAAGTGAAATTTCTTCTGGCTGCTTTTTGGACCTTTGATGACACAGACTGAGAGAAGCCAGGATTTATCCTTGTTTGCCCGCTTTGAACTTTTCAGGATGCTGAGCAATGAGCCCTAGAAATAAAGAGGTGCAAGTCACGGCTAGAGGTTACTTGGCCCTTGTGTAGTTTTTTTCTTGAGGACTAGTCAGAAGTATAGAGACGATCTCACCCACCAGTAGGTGAAAGTCATCAAAAGAAAGGTCACAGGAAAAGAAGGGACCGAGTCTTTGCTCTCACCAGAGGACGGCTGGCACCTGCCTGGGCAGCAACACAGCTCTCCCTAGTGTTTGTGGGTTTTTCTCTGTTGTTTCTCTTCTGTGCTGTTATAAAACAAAATTCAGCTGAGTAAATCTGAAGACCTAATTGGCTGTATTAAATAATTCATGAAATGGGCAGAATCTCCTCTAGCAAGCAGAGAGATACTTGGAGCAGTTATAGACAATGGAAGGCTTTTATAGAAAGGAGGGTGAAGCAAGAAAGTCATTCGAAAAAGAAAAATAACAGTTTATTGGAGGAAAGTAGGAGTTCAGGGTGACAACAGTTCCTCACGGGCTGAACTGCGGTGTTTCTTGTTGTTGGGGCTAGTGGCTGGGCGAGAAGAAAGTCTTCCTTCCTCCTGCCCAGGTGGTAAAGTGATGCACCTTCCTGTTGGAGACGCAAGGTGTGTGTCTCCCTGTGTGGGGTGATGAACAATGATGGGTAGAGTGTGAGATCCCCCTTGCCAACTCCAATTTTAGGTGAGGTTCCCTTTATTAATTTTCACTGTGCCCATAATAAGTATAATGTGGATAGATAGTCTGTATGTCCACAGTTATTTTTAGAAATGTGAGGCAGTGAATGTGAAGCAGTGACATATGGGCCTCCTTTTGATCATTCATTAATCATGTTAACACTTGTAAACATTATCACATTTACAATGTCTCCATTATTTGTGAGGAAAAATCTGAAAACAGTATTTATACAAATTAATTTTTTTATGGGCCTTCCCATCTTGAGAAATGGCTGCTGAGGAAAGCAATGCAGCATGCTTAGAGTAGTGTGGAGATTTTAAATTCTTACAGTCAGGGCCTAGTAAGTACTCCCAGCCTCGTCCGAGTTTTCTCTCGTTGGTGAGCATTTGCCCCAAAACAGTAAATGAGCTTGGTGAGAATTTTCAGTGGATTGTCCTGCAATCACTTCATCACTTCTAAATGTTTCCTTGCCTTTTCCTGTTCCTAAAACCACATCATTAAAATTAACAGCACAAAAAGAAATTAGATTTTCCATCTTTTGGTCTAATAAAGGCAGAACTAGAAGCAGAGGGTGAGTTTTGGAAAGGCAACTTTAATTCAACTGAGCAATGCCCTTCCGAACCATCAGAACTTCCCGAGGACTGGGCTACCTTAAGAGCAGTGAGCAGGATGCTGGTGGGGCTGTGCAGTGTTTCCATGGAGATCAGGAGGGCACTGACATTCCGAGGAAAGTGGGAAAAATTTTCTCTCAGGTCCCCGTGGGCCCTGAGCCTTTACAGTTCTGTCAGCCTTAAAATTAAAATAGCTCGTTGTGTTACCAGCAAAATGGGTTCATTGGGAGTTGCAGGGAATTTCAGTTTGGAACAGACATGCTCTGGCAAAACCATAGGCCAGTCCAGAGGACAAAGGGGAGGGTCTTGTTTTTATTAGGTCTTAGGAGGAAATTGGGGAGGATTGTTTTGAACGAAAGTTCACTGGAGAAGAACAAGGGTTCAAGGTTGTGGTGGTTTCTCACCGGCCAGAAGCAGTAGTTAGTGCATTGTTGCTGGGGCAGAGATGGAACTCCCTCCTTTTTCTTAAAAGCAGAAGATGAAGTTCCCATGTAATTAATATCCTCCCCTGTCAAAATAATTCTTATCTTCCTTCTTCCTGCTGGCTATGCAGCCTGTCACGAGCAGTACGTGCCTGTGATGTTCCTCCTTCAGTGTTTCCAGGCTCTATTTCAAATGAAGCTTTCTTTCTTTATTTTTACATTTCCAGGCACCTCAGTAGTATAAAAAAAAAAGGCTTTAAAAAAATCCGGTCACTTCCATCTCCAGGAGAGAAACAGCACATGAGGCAGAAGGATGAAGTTGTTTACTGTGTTTGGCATTTGCCCTGAGTGACTATTTCAGCTTAGTTTCAGGTCCTGGGTGGACCTGCTTGCTATCATCTGAATGTTTGTGTCCCCTCAGAATTCACATTAAATCCTCATCCTCAAGGTGACGATATTGGAAGGTGGGTCCATTGGCAGGTGACTAAGGTCTTGAGGGTGGAGGCCTCAGGAACGGGATTAAGGCCCTTATAAAAGAGATCCCAGAGAGATCCCTTACCCCTTTCACCATTTGAGGTTACAATTAAAAGTTGCTGACTGTGAACTAGACACTAATCAGCAGGCTCCTTGATCCTGGTCTTCTGGCCTCCAAACTGTAAGAAATCCATGTCCATGTTTACAAGCCACCCATCTATGGCGTTCCGTTAGAGCAGCCTCAAGGACAAAAGCCCACGAAGCTGCATTTTGTGGACTAAAGCACGCATGTCTGGTTTACACACATGCTCTCCATCCATTTCAGCCACTTGGCTAAGTAGGTGGTAGAAAGCTGATCCTCACGTGTGGACACTGTATTTGGCTCTGTGGGGAAACATGAGAAGTGTTAGAGTCCCGATTAAATTTACGGTGGTGGGGGAAGGAGGCTTTGGATAAGGAGAAAAGCGGGACAGCTTTCATATTAGGAGAGGATGATAAAAAATATCAGTGTTTTCGGAAATGCAGGTACACCCACGCTTCCAGACTCTGGATAAGTAAGAATTAAACTAACATAGAAAGCACTCTCTTAGTCCTTCTGAAATCCTGGGACAGCTTTACTGAGGAAGCCTGGACCATGTGGACTCAACACAGTCTGGATCTTGCTATCGAAGCAGTAATGCTATCTGAACTTTTGATTTAGCAATGCAGAAACGCAACTTGTGAGTTATAGCTTAGCTGCTTGTGGACACATCTTTGTAATGTGGCTTGTGTAGAACAAGGCAGAGAATCTGCTAGGAAGGCTGCTCTGGGGCCAGAGGTCTTCAGAGCATGTATTTCCCTCATAGAGGAGTGGAAAGTATGCAGCTGGGATCTGTCTCCACCACATCCCCAGCCACTAGCCCCTCCCCACTCTGCTGAGCACATCTTCCCTTCCCCATCATAGGGCCCTGGCTCAATACCCTATAGGATGTTTTTATAACTAAGTCCAAGGCTAAAACATTTGGTACTAGTCCCAAATGGGTACTTTTTATTATTGCCACATTTCTGTGACTGAGAACTTGACTCCTGGGTTAAATACATGTTCTGATCTTCTAGTAGGTGATATATTTTCTTTTCCTACAGACACAAATTGCCAGAAGAAATTTTTGTTCGTTGAACACACGAAACTGAGACAGGGGCCCTATTATTTTCTGTGTTCAGAAGAAAACCTCACTGAGGGTCCACAAATGTAATAAACTGTTATTTTAAACACAACCAAAACCTTAAACATCTGCCTTTTTTGTTATTATAACACAATG
Source organism: Sturnira hondurensis (assembly GCF_014824575.4). Taxonomy (NCBI): domain Eukaryota; kingdom Metazoa; phylum Chordata; class Mammalia; order Chiroptera; family Phyllostomidae; genus Sturnira; species Sturnira hondurensis. The sequence continues at coordinate 6,365,317 of NW_028079667.1, forward strand.
CATGTTTATGATATTTCTGTATGTACCTATATTTTTCCACATCATTAAATAATTTTATATAACAATATTTTAATCATTGTATTATATTTTGTTCTATATATGCACTATAATCTATTTATTTTCTATTTTCACAAACTGGTGCTCCTCCCAATTTCTATTTTTGCAATACCAAGAAGATATACACTTCTCCCAGGAATGTGAGATAATATCCATTTCCCCCCAAATCATTTACATACAATATAATCATTTAAACAATCTAAAAACCAATTCAATAGATAAAGAAGGCATCTTATTGTTGTTGAAATTTGCATCTTTTTGCTAACTTGTAGGGATAATTATAGTTTGAAAATGTTTCCTGGTCATTTGTGCATTTTGTGAATTTCCCTTTTTATTCTTTGCCTATTTGGGGGAGGGGAATATGTTTCTTTCCAAATAATTATAAATGGTTTAAAAATTATATTATAGTTGTAACATATTGCAAATAAATTTAGTATTTTGTCATTTGCCCTTAAATTATATTTACAATGTGGTTTTTTTAACATATGGAAAATTTTAACTTTATAATGTTGTCAGGACTTCTCCAGAATCCTGGAAGAGATAAAAAATATGTAAACCACTGTCTCTGTTTGTAAGGGACCTACAGTTCGATTGTGGAAATAAAATGGGAGTGTGTGTGAAGCACACGGCCTGATACTTACAGCAGCAGCCTCGATGAAGAAGGGGCGTAGCGCTGTTCGACGGGCTGTTCTCGCTCAAAGTTGGAGACCGGCCCTTAGAGGCCACTGGTCCTCCCTGTTGTCCCATCTGGTTGATGGTCACAGATTTAAATGCCGGGCTGGACGAGAAGCAAGAGTGTGTGAGCAATGACACAAATGTGACGATGGGCTTGGCCTGCCTTCCGACAGCACAGAGTTGTTCTCTCTGTTCTCGGTAACTCATTCATATTTGTGCCAGCACCTTCGATAATGTCAGTGATATAAATTGTGCTTATCTCTGGTCTCTGAGAACTCAGAAGACTGTGTGGAAAAAAACCTTAAGAATGATAATGAACATTGTCTAAAGAGTTGGTGTCTTGTTTTTATTTGTGTTTCTCTTAAGCATCCCTCAGAGGACTGATTACATTTGTCAGAATTTACAATGTATTTTAAAGATGTCAAGGTGGTGAGACCTCACTGTGGCAGGTGTGTGTGTGTGTGTGTGTGTGTGGCCCAGCCCGACTCAGGCTGGTGTGTGGGGATGGCTGAGGGCACTGTGGAGGCCACTCCCTGGATGGTGTGGTCAACAGCAGAAGACATCCGGAAATGAGGAGCTTTTCCAGTGCAGATGGACTGTAGCCTGTGTGGTGCTGGTAAACATTTAGCAACCCAGCCTCTGGGGCGACCAAACCGTGATGTGAGCATCTGCCCATTTCTCTGTTGTAAGTGCTCCCACTGCCGTGCACTACAAGCTCCCACTGCAGTGACCTGTGAGGTCACTGGAGGTGGAGCTAGAAAGAGAGATATGCTGTGGGCTCTCACAAACCATCGTGAGCTGTCGTTCATTCACGGCAAGTTCACAACCCCTTCTAGGGGCAGGAGCCAGAGTGGAAGAATCGAGCACCTCAAGGGAGGTCACGGGAAAAAGCAGACAGTGCGTCAGGGCACCAGGCCCAGTAGCTGGAGTCAGTGCCTGGCTTAGGGGCAGCCAGACCCAGTGCCAAACCTTAAAGATGAGGCTGAAGTTCAGTCAAGAGTAGGAAGGCGGCTGCACTCACAGAGGCTCAGGAGTGCCAGCGCCAGCCGCTGGTCAATTTTAAATGCTCCATCATGACCCAGTGGTTGACACCCTGGAAGCTGTGATGTCAGTCAGACCTAGCTCAGCCAGAGACAAGGGAGAACCGCTGACAGAGAGCACCAAGGACTCCAAAACAGGGTCACGACTTCAGTGAACACCCAGCGAGTGAATCTGATGTCTTCATTTACCCACAGATGGAGGAAGACAGTAGTCCTATCATTTCAGTATCTGGACCTTGTGAAGAGTTATATTACAGCAGCTATTTCATCAACAAATATTTTTAGGTGAACAACAGGGACATCACTTTGCTCTCCTGGAGGCTGCATTCTTGTGCAGGAGACAGAGGATAAACAATTTATACCAGGGGAAAAATAGTCTCAGACAGAGAAGAAAGCTGTGAAAGGCCAACTTGTGACAGAGTGGGGGCAGGAGATGGGCTGCTTCAGACAGGAGTCATGTTCTTTTTTTTTTTTCCCCAATTTTTTTATTTAATTATTTTTCAAGTACAGTTTTCTGTCTATTACTCCCATCCCATCCCACCCCCCATCCTCCCCCCTCCCTCCCATTTCCACCCTTCTCAGTTGTCCATGTATCCTTTATATAGGTTCCTCTAAATCCCTCCCTTATTTCCCCTGAAATTCCCTCCCCTCTCCCCTCTGGTCACTGTCAGCCTGTTCTCTATTTCAGTGTCTTTGGTTATATTTTGCTTGCTTGTTTGTTTTGTTGTTTAGCTTCCTGTTAGAGGTGAGATCATATGGTATTTGTCCTTCAACACCTGGCTTATTTCACTCAGCATAATGCTTTCCAGTTCCATCCATGTTGTTGCAAAAGGTAGGAGCTCCTTCTTTCTTTCTGCAGCATAAAATTCCATTGTGTATATGTACCATAGTTTTTTGATCCATTCATTTACTGACGGGCACCTAGGTTGCTTCCAACTCTTGGCTATTGTAAATTGTGCTGCTATGAACATTGGGGTGCATAGGTTCTTTGGGATTGGTGTTTTAGGGTTCTTAGGATACAATCCCAGCAGTGGAATTGCTGGGTCAAAAGGCAAGTCCAATTTTAGTTTTCTGAGAAAATTCCATACTGTTTTCCATAATGGTTGTACCAGTCTGCAATCCCACCAACAGTGGACCAGAGTCCCCTTTTCCCCACACCCTCTCCAACATTTGTTGTTTATTGCTTTGTTTATGATAGCCATTCTCACCGGTGTAAAGTGGTATCTCATTGTAGTTTTAATTTGCATCTCTCTGATAGCTAGTGATATTGAGCATCTTTTCATGTGTCTCTGGATCCTCTGTATGTCCTCCTTGCAGAAGTGTCTGTTCAAGTCCTTTCCCCATTTTTTAATTGGGTTAGTTGTCTTCTTAGAGTGAAGTCGTGTGAGTTCTTTGTATATTTTGGAGATTAAACCTTTGTCTGAGGTATCATTGGCAAATATGTTTTCCCATACAGTTGGTTGTCTTTTTATTTTAATGCTGTTTTCTTTAGCTGCGCAGAAGCTTTTTATTTTGATGAGATCCCATTTGTTTATTCTTTCCTTTATAGTCCTTGCTCTAGGGGACATATCAGTAAAAATGTTGCTGCGTGAAATATCTGAGATTTTCCTGCCAATGTTCTCCTCTAGGACTTTAATGGTGTCATGGCTTATATTTAAGTCTTTTATCCACCTTGAATTTATTTTGGTGTATGATGTAAGTTGGTGCTCGAGTTTCATTTTTTTGCATGTAGCTGTCCAGTTCTCCCAGCACCATTTGTTGAAGAGGCTATCTTTACCCCAGGAGTCATGTTCTCTCTGAGGAGACAGTGTTGGAACTGAGGCCTGAAAGGTGACAAGGAGCAGTTGTTTGAAGAGCTTGGGGCAAATGCAGAAGGTAACTATATAAGTGCTGCGGTCCTGGGGCAGAAATAAGGGCTTAGCACATTTGAGGATAAGGTAGGCCGGCAGAGAGTTGGAGTGTGGTCAGGAGGGAGGCACAAGACAGGGCCAGAAGGGTAGGTGGGCCCCTGGTCTTGTAGGGCCTTACAGGCCAAGACGGGTGGTTGGATTTCGTTCTAGGTGGAATAGAAAGTCCTTGTTACTCCGTGTTACTCAAAGTGTGGTCCATGCACCAGGGAAACAGCCTCACTCAGCTTCTACCTCTTTGCTGAATCAGAATTTGTTTTAACATGATCCCCATGTGGTTTATATCCACTGTGCTAGTCAGCTCTGGTGGCCATCACAACATACTACAGACTGGGTGGCTTATACGTCAGAATTGGTGTCAGCCTGGTGTTGTTCTGGTGAGCATTGTCCCCTGAAGACAACTGTCTTCTCAAATGGTGTGTGTAGCATGAGAATGAGAGGGGAATGGAGGTGGGAGAAGGATTTTCTCTTTTTTTGCTCCTATAAGGCCACAATCCAAAGGGATCGGGGCCACCTCTTTATGACCTTATTTAACCTCATTACCTCCTTAAAGGTCCTATATTCAGATACTACCTTGGTGGTTAAGGCTTCAACATGTGAAATTGGGAGGGAGCATAATTCTGTTCATAACTTGTATACTGTCTGTGAGCAGCAGTGACCTAATACTAGCAATTCTCAAAACTTAGCAGATAGACATCACCTGGAGGTCTGGATAAAACACAGATTTTTGAGCCCCCAGGAATTCTCCTTTACTTAATCTAAATCTGATTCAATAGATCTGCCTGAGACTTCGCATTTCTAACAAGTTCTTTGGTGATTCTGCCACTCGTCCATGGGCCAGACTTTGAGAAATGAATTAGACCATAAATTTGTGTAACCAATTTTCTAAAACTTATTTATTTATTTATATAGAGAAAGAGGAAGGAAGGGAGAGAAACACTGATGTGCGAGAAAAACATCAACTAGTTACCTCTTGTAGAAGCTTTGACTGAGGACCCAACCTACAACCCAGGTATGTGCCCTGATGGGGGATTGAACCAGTGATCTTTTGCTTTGCAGGACGATGCCCAACCAACTGGGCCCCACCAGTCAGGGCAGAAAATGAATTTTCAAAGAACTAAATACCATAAAATAATCTAAACTAAATCTTAAAAAAAATAATTCAGCAGTTCTGAAGACCTTTTGTATTTGGAAGACAGAGGATTTTAAATGCCCTTTATTTAAAAAATAATATATATATTACTTTATATATTATGTTTATATATATATATATTTATATTTATTTAAGTCTTTTAATTTGATTTTACTTGTTATTCTGGCTAATGATAGTTTCCCGTATCTACTTTTCTTTGATAACCTGAAAGTGTTTTGCAAGCATTTTGTTAACTCTCAGATCTACTCCAGGGTGAATAGTAATTACAAAATTAAATATGGAAAATAGCAAACCTGATGAATCAGTAGTGGAGCAGGAAGCAAGAGGAGGGGCTTGTTAAACGGTGTCTGCCCATGTGAGACATCGGATGCATGAATGGTGGTGTGCAGTTTTGAATTAAGCAGTGAACTTTGCACACTCATTGCCGCGTAGACATGAAGTTCCCCTTGAATACCAAGAGTGCAAAAATCAACAGTGTCTTGGGTCATAGGTTTCTAAAACTGATAATGAAACCAAATGAAGACACATGTATCAGTTGGGGCTCCTGTTGAAAGCCACCACTTTAGGACAGTTTTTAAACCCTGTAAGTTGTGCAGTTTAGCAAAAATGCAATAATGAATTATAAAAGCTGTGTTGTTTCTACGTACCACCATTTCACCTAATTATTTCTGCTATTCACCTCAGTGGAAACAGTGCATATTTTGTTATGAAGCTCCAACCAGAAACAGTGCAGCTCAGACAAGATAGAAATTTTGGCAGAGTCCAGAATAAAACTGCGATATGTATATCTCCACAAACACACAATGGAGAATTAATGTAAAACACTATGCCAAGAGCACATTACTTAATATTTGTGCCTTTGTATTAGACCAAACTTGTTTTGAGGATAGCTGGGTTTTCTTCTACAAATCAGAAAGTTTAGTCTGGTAATTGAAAGATACAACTCAACTCGAAATACATTGTTTCAGAATTCACCTAAAGCAACGTTTAGGAGCAAAGACAATCTATTTAGTTGGCAAAGACTATTCCATTCCTTACATAAATATGAATACGAGGATGCTTTTGACAAGTTCAGTTTCACGAACTTGTGTTCCCAGAGTGAAACTTGGAGTTTTGAAAGTAATTAGAAAAAGAAATAGTGCTGTAAACATCATAGGGTTATCTTACACAACAGAAAGTTTTTAAAAAAATTAAACTTATTTTGAGATAATTGTAGATTCACATGAAGTTGTAAACAATAATACAGGGAGATCTCATACACTTTACTGACTCTCTCTCCATGGTAACATCTTGTAAAACCATAGTACAATTCCACAACCAGGATATTGGCATTGATTGGCTTAAGAACATTCCCGTCACTGTAAGATCTCTTATGTTTTCTTTCTTACTCACACCTACTTACTTCTAGTGCTGATCCCTTCCTTAAGACCTGACAACCACTAATGTATTTTCTATTTCTATAATTCTATCATTTCAAAAATTTATATAAATGAAATCATTCAGTGTGTAACTTTTTGAAATTGATTTAGTTTTTTGACTCAGCATAATTCTCCAGAGATTCATCCAGGTTGTTCTGTGTATCAGTAATTCAATCCTTTTATTGCTGAGTAATGCCCCCTGGTATGGATGTTCCACAGGTTGTTTAACCATTTACCCTTTGAAGGTCATCCGATTTGATCATCACAAGTAAAGTTGCTATAAATATTTGTGTACAGGTTTTTGTTTACACATAAGTCTTCATTTATCTGGAATAAATGCCTAGAAATATAGCTTCTGGGTTTTATGGTAGGTGCATGTTTAGATTTTTTAAAAAACTACTGAACTCTTTTTCAGAGTAGCTGTACCACTTTAATTCCCACCAGCAATGCCTGAAGATAGTTTCTCTGTATCCTCACCAGCATTTAGTGTTGGCACTACTTGTTACGTTAGCCACTCTGATGGGGGTGGAGGGTGATGTTAATTGCTCATTGTGGTTTTAATTTGTGTTTCCCTAAAGGCTGATGATGTTGAACATCTTTTTGTATCTGTGTATCTTTTCCAATGAATGTCAATGTGTGTGTTTTGTCATGCTCTAATTGATTGTCTGCTTTTTCACTGTTGAAGCTTGAAAGTTCTTTGTACATTCTAGATATTAATTCTATGTCTGATATGTAGCTTGCAAATATTTTCTTCCTACATTATAGCTTATTAAAGTCTTTTGCAGAACAAAAGTTTTTAGTTTTTTTTCTTTTTTGGCTTTCTTCATTTCAGTAATTTTTTAATTACGGCTGACATATAATATTATATTAGTCTCAGGTGTTTACTCCAGTGATTAGATATTATTAACTTACTAAGTGATCATCCTGATAAATGTTGTACCCATCTGACACCATACGTACTTATTAGAATATTACTGACTATATTCACTATGCTGTACTTTACATACCCTGACTACTCTGTAACAACCCATTTGTACTTAATCTCTTCACCTTTTTACCAATCCCCTCAACTCCACTTCTGTCTGACAACCATCAAAATATTCTCTGTATTTATGAGTCTGTTTCTGTTCTGCTTGTTTTTTATTTTGTCTTTTAGATTCAATTGCTGATAGATACGTATTTATTTTAATTTTATTGTTCATTTTTAACATTTCATCTTCTTTTTAGAGAAGATCCTTTAATATTTCATATAATACTGGTTTGGTGATGATGAGCTCCTTTAGCTTCTTCTCATCTGGGAAGCTCTTTATCAGTCCTTCAATTCTAAATGATAATTCTTGCTTTCCATTGCTTTGAGTATTTCTTGCCAATACCTTCAACTCTACAAAGTTTCTGTTGGGAAATCAGATGATAGTCTTATGGGAGCTCCCTTGTAGGTAATTAACTGCGTTTCTCCTGTTTTTAAGCCTCTTTTTGTCTTTCACCTTTGGCATTTCAATTTTGATGTGTTTTGGTGTGGGCTTCTTTGGGATCATCTTGTTTGGGACTCTCTGTGCTTCCTGAACTTGTATGTTTATTTCCTTCACTGGGTTAGGAAAGTTTGAACAAACTTTCAAAGTTTCAAAGTTTGTTCAAACTTTCCTAACTGTCTTTATTTTTTCAAACAGGGTTTAAATTCCTTGCTTTCTCTTTTCCTTGCACCCCAATAATATGAATATTGGTACACTTGAAGTTGCCCCAAAGGCTCTTTACCTTACCTTTATTTTTGGATTACTTTTTTTTCTGCCATTCTGATTGGGTGTTATTTTTTGCATCCTTATATTCCAAATTGCTGATTTGATTCTCTATAAATTATTAGTTTATCGTTGGTTCCCTTTATATTATTCTTCATTTCAGTTAGTGTATCCTTCATTTCTCAAGGGCTCTTATATATGATTTCCATGTTTATTTTTATGCTGTTGAAGTCCTCATTAAGTTCCTTGAGCATCCTTGTAACCAGTGTTTTGAACTCTGCACCTGATAGACTGCTTTTCTCCATTTTGTTTAGTTCTTTTTCTGGGGCTTTGTTCTTTTATTTGGGCCATGATTCTTTGTCTCCTCATTTTGGCAGCCTTGCTGTATTCATTTCTATGAATTAGGTGGAGCTGGTATGTCTCCTGAGCTCAGTAAAGTGACTGATGTGTTAGGTATCCTGTTGGGTCCAGTGGCACAGCCTCCCCGATCACCCAAGCTGGCACTCCAGGTGCACCCCCCAGTGTGGACTGTGTATGTTCTGCTATTGTAGTTGAGACTTGATTGATGTTGGCACATTAATGGGAGGGACTTATCCCTAAGCCAGTTGTCTGCAAGGACTGACTGTGACCACCAACCACTATGGAAGATAAGCTGTTCAGGGGCCCATTTCGTGAAGCAGGACTTACTTCAGCAGGGCCCTGGTGACCCCTGAGATGCCACTTGAATGTGTCCCTTGTGGAGGTAGTTGGCTAGTACTTTGATGTTGTTAGAAGCTATCCATTGGGTGGGCTGTCTGTGGGGCCACCCAGGAGGTACCTGCAAGATGAGCCACCACTTGTGTTCTGCCCAGAACCACCCAGCATAAGCTACTGAGTGACCTGCAGATGGCTGGTACTTGTGCTGGGCTTGAAAGTGCCAAGGCTGGGCCAAGCTTTGAACCAAGGCCAGTTGTTGCTAGTGCTGGGCCTGGGGCCACTTAGCGAGAAGTATGGGACACAGTGATGCCCAGTGCTGCTTGTTTGAGAGATTTTAGACAACTCTGAAGTGTGAGTCAACACAGGTCATTCCTATGAAAAGCCACTGGAAACAGCTTGGGTGGGCTCACATGCTGGGTAGGGCAGGATAAACAGTGTTAGCCAGGTTTATGGAGTCTTGGCTATAGTGCCCACGTGCCGGCTTTGTTTGGGAAGGGCTTAGAAAAGAAGCAATCACCTTGTCCAGAACTTTTGTCTGGCAGAAAGCTGACTCCCAGATCTCTCCCTGATGGCAGACAGTTCAGTTCTTCCTGGTGTGTCCATGGTGCCTTTTAAGCTGCTGCCTCACTACAGGAGCTCAGAAGGAGCGAGTCCAAGTAAATCTATATGTGGGCCCTTTAAGAGGAACTGCCTGGGACTCCAAAGCCCCCCATTTCATCCATCCACAATCCCTGATCATTTTAACAGCCAGAAGTTATGGGGACTTCCCTTCCTGGCACTGAAACCCTGGGCTGGGGGGCCTGGTGTGGGGCTGGGGCCTTTTGCTCCTTAGGGAGGACCTCTGTGACCGGGGTACTTCTCCAGATTCCATCTGCCACCTGTGTGCGTGAGACCAGCTCATTCCCTGCCTCTGCCCCTCCTACCAGTGACAATGGGCTTCTTCTTTAAATCCCTAGTTGTAGGACGTTCATCAGCTAGATTTTAGGCAGTTCTGAGTGATGATTGTTCTGTAGTTTAGTTGTCATTCTGATGTAGTTGTGGGAGGAGGTGAGTATCGTGTTTATCTATGCCACCATCTTGACCAGAAGTCTTAAAAAATTTTAAGTTTGATGATGCACAATTTCTCAACTTTTATTTAATGAATGATGCTTTGGGTATCAAGCTCAGAAACTTTTGTTTAGCCCCAGACCCTGAAGATATTTACCTTAAAGCATTATAGTTTTGCATTTAAGTCCATGACCCATTTTGAGTCAATTTTGCAGAGAGTGTTGGACTTTGGTGCGAGGTTCATTTTTTCCCTAGTGGATGTCCAACTGCTCCAGCATCATTTGTTAAAAGTTTATTCTTCCTCTTTGAATTACTTTTGCACTTCATTAAAAATCAATTGGGAATATTTGCGTGTGTCTATTTCTGGGTTCTCTGTCCCATTCCCTTGATTTATGTGTCTGTCCCTCCGCCAGTGCCACAGTCTTGATCACTGTAACTCTTTAGTGAGTCTAGAAACTGGTAGGCTGATCCCTCCTACTTTTATCCTTTTTTTCAAAAATTTTTTACTCTTATAGTTTCTTCGTTTCCTATATAAACCTTAGAATAGTTTTCTCTAGAGCTAAAATGAAAGTTTGCTGGGATTTTGATAGAAATGGCATTGAATCTGTATGTTAATGTGGGAAGAACTAATACCTTTACTTTGCTGAGACTTCCAAGCTTGGACACAGATCTCTATTTGGATCTTGTTTTATTTTTTCCTCAGCACTGTGTAGTTTTCAGCATACAAACTCCTATGCAGGTTTTGTTAGATTTACAGCTAAGTATTTCATGTTTTTGAGCAATTGTAAGTGGTATTATATTTTTCATTTCCATGTCCACATATTCTTTGCTAGAATATATAAATATGATTTTTTATGTTTATCTTGTATCCTACAAGTCTGCTGATCTCATTTATTCATTCTAGGAGTTTTTGAAATAGATTCTCTAGGATTTTCTATGCAAACCATCATGTTATCTGCAAATAGAGGTAGTTTTATTTTTCTTCTATACTCTGCAGGACTTTTATTTTTTTCTCCGGCCTCGCTATATGGCTAGCACTGTGCCAAGTAGAAGTGGTAAGAATAAACATCCTTGCCTTGCTTCCAATCTGAGGAGAAATAGGGTCTTTCACAGTTAAGCTTCTTATACATAAGTTTTGTCAGGTTGAGGAAGTTTTCCTCTAAGATTTATTTGTATTTACAAATTTAGCAATTGAGATTATGTGAACATTACAGGAGTTTAGCTTTCCATTTAAGAAATTTTCTTCTTGATATGATGGAAATTGTGCCTCAGGTTTACAAAAGGACTTTTGTCATCTTTTCCCACTGGAGGGATGTAGTGTTGTTTTGCCTCTAATGGATTTGTTATGGAATGCACCGCTTCCTCAGAGGAAATGTTTGCTATCAATCTTACACTAAGTCAGTGAGAATGAAAATAAGTCTCAGGTCCTATTTGGCTGGTGACGGACCCAGATTTTATGGCGTTGGCGGAAACACAGGAAAGTTGCCAGGAAACAACAGAAGCAGGGCCCCGAGTTCTCCCAGTCTCTCTGCCTTGTCTCTTTTCTGTTCCCCACCTCCCAGACCTACAGAGAGTTGGTGTTTCAGGCTAGACTGCCGTGTGAGGGGTATTTTTCTTCCTAACTTTAATTCTTTGAGGCTACTTGACATTGCAGAGTTCAGACAAGGCCTCTGTTCTTCTCTGATCTTGCCCAGACACTCCTAAAACCCCTTTTCCTTGTACATCAGGGCCTCTCAAGAAGGGAAACCATTTATTTCCTGCTTGCCCCTTAGACTTCCCAGGCTATGAGTTTCTGAGTTTGTTTCTACTGCTCGCCCACTGAGCCTTGTCCATTCCAGACCTGTCCTTGGTGTTAGATATTTGCTTTGAAGAGAAGAGCCTCAACCGCAGGCACTATTACTAACCACAAAATGAAATAAAAATTTGTCAGATTATATAGTTCAGTCCTATAGATATGAAGTACAATGGGCTTTGTTTGCTTTCATTATGCAGGAGGGTTATTTATAATAATCAAACATCTTTGATATATGACCCACTGATGCCAGGAGACCCACTGATGCCAGGAGACCACTGATGCCAGGAGACCCACTGATGCCATGCAGCAGTGAGTTCAAATTTGAAGTCATCAGCATCTGGGTTCAAATTCTGGTGTTGCCACTGACTAGCTTTGGACATTAGCCACACCATCTTCTCTCTCAAAGCTTCTGTTTCTCCATTTCTGAAAGGGTTTAATCATTTCTACTTCTGTGGGAGTTGTAAACATTAAATTAATCAGTGTCTATAAAGTGAGTAGCAGAGTACTTGGCACAGTAAATGACAATTATTTTTTTTAAAATGGAAAACAAACAAACAGATGAAAAAATCATCTTTGGGAACTCACAGTCCCTTTCCTTGCTCTGGTCTGTGTTGACATAACTTACTGTGTGTCCCCAAGGTCTTGTTTTGTTCTTCTATTCTGTACCCTCTTTTTGGGACGTGAAACTCCAAGTATCACCGTGCCTGAGGTCACACACCACGTGGGAAGAGTAGGGCGCAGCTGCTTAGCATCCGCATCCAGGAAGCACCTTTGTGCCCCTCGGACCGCACATGCCCCTGATTACCTTCTGACATTTGTAATGGCTTTTTTCTGAGAAGCTCAAAGCATTCACAATCTTTTTTTCTAAAAGATTGCATTTATTTATTTTTAGAGAAAAGAAAAGGAAGGGAGAAAGAGAGGGAGAGAAACATCGATCAGCTGCCTCCTGCATGCCCCAGCTAGGACCCAGCCCACAGCCCAGGCATGTGCCCTGACTGAGAATCAGACTGGTGACCATTCAGTTTGCAGGATGACACCAAATCCACCGAGCCCCACCAGTCAGGGCCGTGTTCACCATCTTTATTCTGCCCCTGGAAGATTTCATAAGGTGCAACGTAAACCAGGACTGATAGTCATTCCCACTGATAGTTCTACATTTTATTGATAGGGTATTTTACATAATTTTGAATGAAAACAGTCTTGTGCACTTTAGTCTGTAGACCCTATGAGTATCCCTGGCCCTGAGAGGAGCACTTATATTTGTTGTTTTGGTTACTAATATTTCTCCAACTGCTTTAAGTGATTTATGTCTTTAAGAAACATAAACAAAGACTTCAACTCTCTGGAACTGAGTAGAAAGGTAAGGGAAGTGGTCAGTCTTCCTCAGTGAATAAAGTTGGAAAGAGAGCTGGATGCTTGTCGCCATTACAGAGCCTTCGTGCCACCGTGCCATAAGGTTCAACTTGTTACCAAGGTCATCTCGGTTGAGTGCTGTCTCTACAAGGATGGGCGACTCCACCTGTCATCTTGCATGGACTGTGTTCTGTAAAAGAGGCCTATAGAAAATCAGTCAGAGCTTTGGGGAATTAAAAGGTAAGTATTTCTGAATTGTCTCTAATGTAAATTGTTGTCTTAGAGGAAAATTGAGACTGAAAATAGTCCCCCTCTGGAAGAAAGAGCGTTCTCATGGCCTGAGGCGGTGCAATGGCGGCACGGTGTTTCTTGGTCACTGTGGCCGGGCTGATGATAGGGACGTTGACCTTCCTACCAGATGTACAGGCATCATCTTTGCATAGTTAGCATCTAGGGATTTAGGCGAGGGATCACCCTTGCCTAAAGTTAGCGTTTGACTGAATTCACACCACTGGGACAATGAAGAGAGGGCTGACTCCCCAGACCAGTGGGCACCCTTGGGACCTCTCCACTTCTCCAAGTTCCTTCTACCAACAGTGCAAAACATGTATTTGGAAGAAGGGCACATAAACAAGATTTGTGCGGCACACTCTGTCTGTCTGTCAGACCTTCTGTTTCTGCAAAAACAGCAACTAAAGGGGATTTGTAGCGTTGAAAAGTGGGGCAAGTTGCTGTAGCCACAGGTCAAGCTCAGGGCTAAAAAGTTGTTAACATAAAATTCAAGAAAGACAGAGACCTAAAAAAGAGAATAGACAGGAAGTGTGAAAAGAAAAGAAATAATAGCTATAACCATCAATTCGCAGCAAGAATAGAAAGGGACACCTGTCTCTTGTGGAAGCAGGAAAGGCCACTGCTTGTTCCAGTCCCTTCCAGGAATGTGTCGGCACCGTTTAGAGCCTCCGCGTTGCTCAGCATAGACAGCCAGGCCCTGTGCACTGGCACTCTGTTCATTGCCACCCAGGAGAGGCAGATGCCAGACTGCGAATCTGACTCTCCAGCAGACTGCCTTTGGCACAGAGTGATAGATGTTTGCTTCTGTGTTCATATATTGTGTGTTTGTCTGTGTTGTATGCTTTCAGAGAGCAGGGTCAATGCCCTTCTGTTCTTCCTGTGGTATTTTTCATGGGTAAGTACTGGTGAATATTTCAATGGATGATGGTTGGCATAAAAATGAATGGAGACAAAGCTGAGGATTTAAGGAAAAGTGCTCAACTTCATTAATCATATTTAATATTAAAGAAGTGCTCCTTACATTCTGGCCCTTTGTGGACTGTGTTCTAGAATGTACCCGTAACATACAGTCAATGTCACTGCTACTTTGTTTCATTAGGGCGAACATTGCGGCCTGTTGGCCAGCTGGTGCACGTGCCAGGTTATAGGATTGGTTTAAATACAGTGATCGTATCTCAAGTAGTCAAGGAGTAACTGGGGAAGGCAAGATTCGTTTTGTAGCTAAGGATTACAGGAGATTTTACCTGAATCTTTGCAGGTCATCATTTCACTATGCAGTGTTTCATTAGCTAATTGTTATTGAGACAATGGAGTGGTTCCAGAACAGTCAATTACTTAGTCCAATTTGGGTAATAAAAACATTCTATGAACTGAAACACAGTTTGCTTTGAAAGAAAATCATGCCTCCCGGGAGGCTGTTCAATGGTTTGGGGAAAATGGTTCTACTACTTGCCTCTTTGTTGCAACATTGTATGTTGCAAAAAGATGCTAATGACATTTGGTTGGCTTTAAAGACTTAGCAAACTGCTCAGTTATTAACAAAGAAAACCCTCCATGAGACAGTTGTGCAGAGGATGAACCTGGGTCCCAGAGAGGAGGTGGGATGCACCCAACGGGCACTCAGGTGTGGCAGGGCACGCCTGGCAGCCTCCCTCTCTCAGTTTTGAAGCTCGTTCTTCTTCTTTCATGCATCAAAAACTGTAAATAATCCAACAGGGATTCAAAAAGATCCTGCATTGATTTTAGGTGAGATGTCCCCATTAGAATGGGAAAGTGCTGAGGGCTTGAGTATTTCTAAATTGTAATTTTTTTTTACTGAGTCCTGCTTTTTAGTAGTAAAAACGAATACTTTTAAAAATTGTTTTTACTGTTGTTCAATTACAGTTACTGTACTGAACAATTATACTCGACAACCATAATATTTATGGTCCACTTAAAAAAGCTTTTTGATTGCTTCTAGGAAGGCCTGCGAATGATTCATGGTCACAAAGCAATGTGTTTGGGAGGCCTCAGTGTTCTTGAAAAGTCCCTTTGCCACTATTGTCTCCACTGCCATTTGGCACCAAGCGCTTAGAAGGAGGGTTTTCTTGGGACATAAACATGGTGAATGTGGTGGCCCAATTTTCTTGTGTTTTAGCATAGTTGAAGCATTTCTATCTCTCTTATTTCACTTTGCTGTCTCCTCTCACTTTTATGGCAAAGGGTGTGTGTAAATACACACACACACACACACACACACCCCTCACACCTCTAGCCTCATTTTCACTCTGTACCTGGGCCTTTGCCTGCAGTTCTTTCAGACCTGACTGGTGGCCCAGGAAGGATCTGGAGCTACCTACACCCTAGATCCGCATACCCCATCGGAAGGCTCCCAGCAGCCACATTTGTGCATAAGGGGCTGTGTCTACAAGTGACCATTGATTTGAGGAGTCAGAAGAGCTTGTCTAAGCCTGGAGGACACTCTCCCACCCTCTGCTCTCAGTGTCCACAAGGAGGTCCAGCAGCAGCTCCCCATCGGGGGATCTCTGCTCAGGAACATGCCCCCGAGACACTCTCCCTCCGACGTGGTGTGTGCCGAACAGTCAAAGCGTCTTTGTGAGATGTTAGCATTGTGGGTGGCTGTAGATCCTGTCTCTAAGAATAGAAAGGGCTTCAAATACACTTAACATGACTAGATTTAAAGCAATATAATGTTCAAAGAGTTTGTATTATGAATTTATTTGCACTTCACCTTTTCAAGATTACCTACAGTCCCTTTCATACTGCTGAACACATAGCAGATACTAAATTTAGGACAGAAAAGTCAGAATGTTGTGTTTTATATACAGAGTATGGTAGCCTGCTGCTTTTCAAGATTACATAATATAAAGTTATAAATGGCAAAAACAGTGCTCTGTGGTAATCTGAGTGAATCGATGGCCCCACTTCATCCTGAACCCACGCCCTCCGCAAGGTGCTGTTAGTGTTCCCGTCAAGAAGTGGAAAAATATGTTAATAGACTTGAAACAAGCAGATATTTTAAAAAGGTGCTTGCACATTTTTGCTTCTTCTCTTGATCCTCTGCCTTCACAATGAGAACATTCCCATGCTGGAAAATAAGTCAACTCACCCAGTTGTCCTAACTGAGGCCACCCTAGAGCAGCTGACAGCCAGCTTTCCCCCAGCTATGTGAGGGAGCCCAGCCAAGATCAGCAGAGCCCCCGAGCCAATTTCAGGTGAATGTCAGTGTGTGAGCAAGTCCAGCCAAGTCCAGAAACAGTGCCCAGCTGAGCCATAGGGTCATGAGCAAAATAAATTCTTGTTATTTCACAGCACTGAGTTTCAGGGTGTTGGTTACCCAGTGTTATTACACAAATAGATTCTCAATAAAATATTAAATACAATGTAATTTTCTCCCGATTCATAAGTCACTTTAGAGTTTTCATGAGAGTAATTGTTAAGAAAATTAAATATCTTTGTCCAGTTATGGACATAAGGAAAATATAAGGGGTTGAGGTGAGTCTGCTCAGGCCCTGTCCTCACATTGGCTGTATATTTATTTCTAGATAAAGATTTGGGGCATGTAGCATGATAAGCATAAATGGTATCATAACAAATATGTTTGAATTGTGGTCAGATGGAAAAAATGTACAATTGTCCCATGTCTCACGTTACATAAAAATAAATAAACAACAAAAACAAAACCAAAAACACTCTTTGGTTTCCTGTCCTTTGTCTTTTTCCTAGAAAAATTACGGGACTCGGATAATTTAATTTTGTACTTAAATGGATTCTGGACCAGTGTGAATTAATGGTTTACATTTACTTACTTGACACATGGAGTGTCACGCTCCTTTGTCTGTAGGCAACATGTGCTGACTGTGGCTCAGTCAGAAAGGAACTTAGCAGAAGCGTATTGAGGGGCTCACAGAGTTGGAGGGAAGGCTGGAGGGGAACTGGCATGGAATGAACAAGAGCTAGAGCGTTTTTTAGGATCACAAAGGGAAAGGAATCAAAAACAAACAATTAAAAAAAATTTAAAAGTCCGGTGTATATGGCTTTAGTTTTAGCGTTCTACTACAGTGGAACTCTTTGCTGGGAGGGGGCATAGTCACTTTGAGGTCTGTTTAGTGATGAAAGAGCTGATTTAGGGAGTTATCTGAAGATAACTGGGTAAGCAAATCTGTCCCGGTGGCCCTATAATTAGAGCTGAAGTTAAGCCCCACATCTAACTTCCCTGGTCTGTGACAGTCGTACTCACACCTGCTTGGAAGGCCTGCATTAGTGTTCATCGACAGGCACAGCTGCACAAACAGGGCTTCGGGACGACTAGGTGGGGACACGCCACTAGGAGCTATGGGACTCGGGTAAATTTCTCAACCAACCCGTGCCTCATTTCCTTTATCCATAAAATAAGGATAGAAAGAGCATTGTCCTCATAGGGTTGTCATCGAAAACCTTTCATGTACCCAATCAACTAGAGTGAGCTTAGTTCTGCCCATGGGGAACTTAGTGGGATAGCGAGTTGTTTGCTGTTCACAAAGCGTGAAGACTGAGGCAGGTGGTGAGCAGAGAGACTGGGCTTTCTGCCAGAGGAGCTTGGCTTCGGACTTGGGTCTGTACCACAAGATGTGTGATCTTGGGCAACGTTTTTATCTCTCCTGAGCCTGGGCTCCTCATTTGGAAACTGAGGAACTACTTCCCTCGGAGGATTGTTGGGAGTATTGAACACCTGCAGAAGAGTGCTCAGTTGTGTCCGGAATTTAGTGGGCAGGCAATAGTGAGAGTCCCTCCCTCACCTTCGAGTGGCTGAGGTGTTCTACCCCACAGCAGCCCTGGATGGAAAAGTGGAACAGGGTGCAGAATCCATCACAGCCTTATTCCCAGGAAGGCACATCAGCCGGCAACAAGCCTAGTGCTATCTGCCAGAGAAGCCCCTGTGCCCTTGGCAAAGCCCTGTTCCCAACACTGCTCCCTGCTCTGTAGGTATTCATCAAGAATGCTCTAGGCTCTAGGACAGCGAGGCTAAGAGAGCGCAGTCACTAACTGGGCCGCCCTCCACTGCTCACCTGGCAGCAGGTGTCTCCCCTTCTCTTCCTCTCCTCCTTCTCTGCTGCCTCCTCATACTACCATCAATTTGACTTATGGTGCCGTGAGGGAGAAGCGGAGTCTCACATCTGTGTTTCACGTTTCCACTTCTGTTTCGGTGATACAGTTCTTTGTCCACTAGGTATTGCAGAGAGGGAAATGTTCGTGTGGGTTTCTCACCTTTGTTCACACGCAAGGGAACCTACTCAGGCTAGAAACGTTTTTGACTTTTGGCAGTAATGTTCTTGGCCAAATATTCTCAAATTCTGGCAGCGTTTTTACTGTGTCCTTACAGTTGTAAGGATTTGGGGAAGGGTTTGGTAGTCAGGAAGAGTCATTGCTTCCAGAGGGAGAGGGAGGGGGAAGGACAGAGGAAGGAAGGAAGGGAGGGAGGGGGAAGGAAGGAAGGAAGGAGAGTTGAGGAGTGGGAAGTTACTCCTTCTACCCCTCTTGAGTTCCTACGGCTAGAGTAATAGTAAAATTGACAGAAGACCAGACTAACGAGGGAAAAACTGATTTAATATGTTAACATGGGAGATCATAAATGACATTCAGAGAAATAATCAAAGATGGCAGTTGTTTATCATGTTTTAGAGAAAGAAACAATACAGTTGCAAAGAATTAAGAGGAGAAAGAAGCTTAGGTTTGAGTGCTCACTAATGAAGAACTCAAGCAAAGTTCGGGCTTGGGTAGCAACTAGTAAAGGAGGAACAAGGTTTGTCTTCATGGGCTTTTTGGCCCCTGATGCCTCCACTCCAGTGACACAGGCGTCTCCCTCAGCACCCCCACTCCTCCTCTGGGGGCAAGGAGGGCAGCTGTCACAGGCGAGACTTATTGCCTGAATTCAAGGACACAAGGGAGGGTCCACATGCCCTTCTTGCACCAGCTGCTTGTCAAGTAGCTTTACTTTGAAATAATCAACATACCATTCTGGGATATTTTGGGTGTCCTACAAGTAATTTAGCACAGTAGTTGAAAATGCAGGGTCTGCTCTCAGAATTAGGTTCTAAATCCAGGGACATTGAGCTAATTATCTATTGCTGTGTAATAAATACCCCCAAACGTAGTGCTCCAAGGTCACAACAGCTATTACCATTTCTCCAGGGCTCTCATGAGGCCACAGCCAAGGTGTCAGCGAGGGCTGCCATCCTCTGAGGGCTTCACTGGGGCCAGAGGACCAGCTTCCAGGGTGGCTGTCTCCCTGGGCTGGCAGCTGATAGGACACCTTAGTTCCTTGCCACGTGGTCCTCTCCACAGCGCTTCTGCCTTATTCTGTTTGTCAGATGGGCCAAACCTGGTACCGTACGTAATAAAATTCCATGAGAGCATGGATACCAGGAGGCAAAGATTGCTGGGACCAAGGTGGAGGCTGGCCATCACGGGCACATTCTCAGCTCTGCTGGCTTGGATAGTTCACTTCACAACTGGAAGCCCAAACTCCCTCATCTGTAAAATGGGGACAGTTATTGGCAGTATCTCACACAATAAAGCTGTTGCAAAAATCCAATGAGTTAATGCAGATAAGGAGCTGAGATCACTATCCAAATATTAACTACTATTATTGGAAAGTGAAAATGTCTCCCAGAGTAAGAGGAGCCTCACCGGAGGAGTCTAGGCCCCTCCCCCCACCGCACTCATTTTCTTGTTTCCACCCGGTCCCCAGCTCTGAGTGCTTGTGTGTAAGGTAGCGGTGGAGTGAATGTGTTTTCAGCATGCGTACTTCCCCAGGAGGATCTTTCAGGGTTGGGCAGACAGGCTTTCGTTGAGTTGTAGTTTTACTTTCCATTTTTTTTGCTTAGATTTCCCGCCCAGCAAGGTATTGATCAGAGAGAATTTGTCTCCGAGACAAGGCAACTTGGCCATTCGGCACCAACAGGAGATGGGATGGTGTCAGTGCGCTGCCCAGAAAAGTGGATGCACGTCAGGTGCGCCCACTGGGGCCACTTACTGGGGGTCCATTTGAGAGACAGCCATGGTCAAGATGAAAAGATGGTCCTGTGAATATATGGGAAGTAGAAAAGACATTCATTCACTGAGGAAATAATTCTGGAGCATCTACCTTATGTTGCCAGACACTATGTTAAATGTGGGAAAATGATGGAGATCCGAAACCAAGACAAAGAAGAGTTCCTGACTTCAGGAACTTGCAGCTGTTCTGGTGGAGTGGAATTCAACCAAAAATTACACTAGCATATGTGCAATTGCAGCCTCTAAGAAGAGCAGTGTAGTGTAGTTCCTGGTTACACAATGGGTTTATGGGTATTTTGACAGGTTGGAAACACTGAAGGTGTACTAGGTTTAGGGGAGAAATGGGAATTTAATTTTATACATATTCAGTTTAAAGTATCTCTCAGAGACCCAAGGGGATTTATCAAGTAGGCAGCGAGATGCGTGGGTCTGGGCTTCTGAGTGGAGGCCTGGGCTCCAGATCGGCCTGTGAGCCACCTGTGCGTCTGTGTGTGGCCAATATGCGGAGCCGTTTTCTGGAGGGAGAAGTGGCCACTGCATGGAACTTTGGGGAATTCCAGCATTACATATGGGGTTTGACACAAATAATGCCTCTTTTTTATCATATAATCTTTTACTACAAAATCATAAGCATGTAATTCTGTAACATAACAATATCACATTCAAACACACCATACAACACGTTAGGTGAAATGTTGAAATTGAAACTATACATTATTACACCCCTATTATAACCCTACCAACCACACTCCAGCAGGCCTTACTTCTGCTGGACCCTGCACGTGGCAGAAGAATGGAAGCAGCAAAGGAACCAGGAAGAGCAGCCGAGGGAGAGGAGAGCTAGAAAAGGGAAGCACCTTAAAGCCGAGGCTGCAAGTAACGCAGGCGGCTGTTGGCCACACTGAGGGATCCAGAGGTGTTTTTGTGTGACGTGCTTAGAACAAAGCATGAGAGCATCGGCCTTTTGCTGAGCCCATCCTAGAGAAAGAGAGCAGGGTGCATGCCGTCAGCCATCACACCATGGAAACATGGAAGTGATGAAGCGAGAGAGAGGATGAGAAGAGAGCAAAAACTGGAAGCGATTCGTTAGAGCTTTCTCCAGGATCTAGGTCGTTCCGAACCATAAGGAATCGGCGTTAAAGCCAAAGTAATGCAAAGCTTGTCCTCATTCTCCTCTTAGTCTGTTCAGCCTGATCTACCCATATTGGGAAGGGCGGGGGGAGAGAGGGAGTGAGGGGTGGTAGGAATCAGAAATGTCATTGCTACCTATGGTCAGGTGAGCTGTGAGAGCATGGCTTAAACCTGGCCCAGCTTAAAGGCTCTCTGTACATTGGTTGCTAAGCAGGTACTGATACAACCTAGTATTCACGTCACCTTTGAGCTGCTCATCACTGTACTGACAAAAAACGCATCCCCTGTGACTGAAATATGGTCTCTGTGCCACAGAAACACGTGACAATGATTGTGGTTGTCGCAGTAGAATTCATGACTTCGGGAGAACTGCACAGAACGTAACGATTTGCTCCTCACTCAGGAAAGCAGTGATTAACAACATCTAAATCCGACTTTTTTTGGTGGAAACCTAAGCACAAAGGAACACAGACAGCTGTGCTCTCTCACAGCCAGAGTGCCTTGCGTTTCTCATAGATGTATTCCCAAAATGTGTGTGTTTGACAAATTTTTGTGAACCATGTAATGTATTTTCCTTTGATTCTGCATTTTCATTTCAGAGATGATTTGATTTATAATCAAATGAGAATGTTTCTTAACATTTTGGCTAAAAGTTATTTTCTTTGTTTCTTCTTTTGCTTCTACTGCCCCCACCCAATTTTTTTTTTTAATTTGGTCAAGAATTTAATGATCTAAAAACACTTAAAGCCATTAGGAAGTTACCAGGAGGAGAAGAATCCTTTCACAATATTACTAATTCATGGCTCTGCTGGGGCCCTGAGGTCCGGCATGTGTTCAGAGGATGACATTCTGGAGACAGGCGTCTGAACCAGAGGACCTCTGAGTGCAGGGCCCAGTAAAGTTTATGACGCAGAATAGAAATGTGACTTCCCATTTGCTTTGATTACTTTCTCCGAAATTTGTCTTTCTAGGCCTGGGCTCATGCTAGAATAAAAAAAGGGGAGGGCGGGGAATTCTTAAAGACACACACACCCTATATTATAATCACAAACATTGGAAGAACGTCAAAGGGAGAGAGAGGAGTCAGGAAGTTGCAAGTTAAATTGAAACGAGGCCTAATTCACCATTTCATGCCTTGGCAATGCAGTTGATACAACAGTGATGTATTGGGGGGCTTTCCAACTGTGGGTGGGAGAGTTACAAATTATGGCTTAATTTCTTTTCCTTTGTACCCAGAATGGAAAACTGGCCCAGCTTAAAGGCAATTGGCACAGTAGGTGAACTAAAGATAGTTTAAGCCTGGACCCAATGTGCATGTATATAGAAATTGAATTTTTTCAGTGAATTTTCTGAGCATTTTAGACATAATTAAGGAAGCAATATTCAGAAATAAGAGAACTATCTATGTAAATTCTACTTTCAAATAGAAAAGTATATAAGGAGATTAGACATGGGGTTCTTGTTCACAGGCTGCATTTCGGGGCTCAATCTGTGCAGCTTCTGCCAAATGAAAGAGATGTTTTGAGCTGTCGTGTTTCAAACAGAGGGAGAACAAAAAATTACTTACAGGGGATTTTTCTGCTACTGGGCCCTTCGGCTTATGTTCCTCAGTTGCCTGAAAGAAATCCTCAGACTCTCATTCTGGATGTTTTCCCTTCGATCTCTTGGAGCAGATTAAAGATAGCTGAAAGTCCCTGGACGCTATCAATGAAAGGTGGAATCTGCTTTCTCTCCTTGAACCTGGGTAGGTTTGAAGTGGGTAGGCCACAACTTTGACAAATAGAATACAGTGGAAGTGACATTGTGCCAATATTCAGGCCCCGGTTTAAAGGCCTGGGAACGTTCATTCTAGTTCTTGCAGCCGAGAGCTGCCACATCAAAAGTCTCGCTATTGCAGGGGCATCTGTGTAGCGAGGATTGGACACCATTCGCAGAAGGAGAGGGGCCCACCCGAGCCCAGACTTCCTGACTTTTCTGCTAAAGTGCCAGGCTCCTGGGTGAAGCCATCTTAGACTCTCCAGCCCAGCCCTGCTGCCACTGAAAACCACCCACCGTCCCTGATCAGCGCCACACGGAACAGAAGAAATGCCTAGGCGAGCCCTGCTGAATTTCCAGCCCACAGATCATGTGGCTAAATCCATGACTTTTGTCAAGAAACATGTATCTGATAAGAACCTTTGAACCATCCAAAATTTTTTTTAAAACTTTTACTATTTCAGAAACTCCTTTCCAAGACACATGACTCATTTATAGCCACCTGCAGATTACAATCTGTGGCACAAATTCCAGGCAGCTTTGGGGCATCTAAATTTGATTAGGTAGATAGAAAATTCCTATATTAAATTCTTATCTGGTTTTGAAAACTTTCTCATAGATGCCTCAAGAACAGATGCCATTCATTCTTACTGACCTTTGCTCCACTGATTATAATCACATTCCCTGCCAGAAAGTGCAGTAGATTAGAACAAGTCATCATTTTAATAGGCTATTTCAGGAGCAATATATTAGATTTGTAGGAACTGCATTCCAGAACATCAAGGCAATTTTATTGAGGAAATGTAAGAAGTGAGCTCTTCTACTTCTGCTCAAACTTAAAGGTTCTGGATGGCTAAAGTTACAAATTGATTTGATATACATCATACTTGTAGATACTGCTCTTCTGTCTAAAATAAATCAATAATTTTAACCCAGATTTTGCCCTGGGTACAGTGTGCTCTCTGTGGATGGCCAGCTCCTGTTTTTCTAAGATGGTCGGGTAATGGAATGTTCTGGTTATTCAAATATTCAGATATTTTACTTAATTGAGAATTCCTGTCCATACCATACAGCATTAACCAACTTCAAAGAATTTTAAGTCAGTGAAATCCTAGCAACTTTCACTGAAAATGTGTCTTCCTCATCTAACGATTCAGAAGGTGCTGGCCTTTCCACAGTGCCAAGGGGGGCTGTTAGGAACCTCACGCTATTCAAGAAAATGGGAAATTGGCTCTTACGTCTATTCTGATTCCAGATTCCAGAATCTGGATGTCATTCTTTGACCATTTCTCTTTTGTTGTTTATAAAACAACTATGGGGCATTTATGCAATAGAATACAACTCAACCATAAAAAGAAGAAAATTTTACCCTTTGCAACAGCACAGATGGAACTGGAGAACATTAATATTTGCTGTCATTGTCCACAATGTGAATCCGCCCTAGGTGCCACAGGGGTGGATGGTTGGGTTTGAGGGGTGGGGATGAATCTGGTTGCTCCAACCCTGCCCCATAGCCTGTGCAGTTTTTCCCTAATGTCCTTGGTCGGGACTGAGAAGAATCTCACAGCACATATCTGCCTCGGGGGCCCGCCCTGGGCAGGCCCTTCCCCCACTGTGTCCTTGTGCTCACATTGCAAACATTTCATTCACAGCCAGTTCCTGGCAGCCAGAAAGGTCAGCATTTAGGTTTCTTCACTGAAGTTTTGCAGACTAAATTTCCACGATTGGTGGAAGTAGCCCCAAATTTCTATCCAAGCTGACCCTCTATCTGCTAACCAGCTTTGAAGCACGTGGAATCTTGGTATCAGTTCCTTCTCATGGATATATACTTTTTATGTAGAAAAAATAATTATCATACTAAAATCTCCTTGCACCTTTCAAGCATCTGTGAACATGAAACGTGGTGACTGTGTTACCAGGGAGACTCAAGTTAGGGGACTCCCTCCCCCACCTTGGTTCTTGCCTTGCTCACAAGAGAAGAATTCAGTCAAGAGACAGCTAGATATAGTGGAAACTAGATAACAGGCTTATTTATGAAATACAGTTTAGCATGAAACTACAGGCAGGCACCCAGCTGGTCTGAATGCACCACGTATAGAAGAAATAAAGCTGTTAGTAAGTTTGTTCTGCACACTTGAGCCCAAGGCTACAAGCAGGAACCTGGCTAAGGTACCTGCACTGATCAGTAGGGTCCAGGGATTATATAACTTAGTCAGTTTCTAAATTCCCCCTCCTCCTCTCCCTTCCAGACCTTAGGACAGTTACAAAGTCTTTCTTTCCCAGCTAGTAGAGGTGATATACACAAAATTTCAAGGGATCCCCTCCTCCTATGCTATCATGGTTTTGCTTATGATGTTTGAAACACCTGACAACCTTACTGGGCCAAGCTCAGGACTGCTGAATCAACAGGTAAAACCTGTCTCCCTTTTGTTTCTAGTCTCCTACTTTAAATTCTTCATTAGATTGTTCTGGGAGGGGGAAGCGGGGGCAGCTTTATTCAGCCTCTGGCCGCTCATTCCTGGCTGCTATTTAACAACTGTATGATTGGGGGTAAATGAATGACTCTCTGAATAGGCAGTAAATGAATGACTGTGTGAATGGGGGGGTGAATGAATGAATGAATGGCTATTCTGTTTGTTGGATCATTGATGTTGGTTTCCTTTTGTGAACCCACAAACAGCTACCAATGGGAAAAGGTTGGATATGAGTGAATGAAGAGGTTGTGGAGGTTGTGTCATATTATTTGTGTCTACCTGATGACTGAGTTAAGTAGTTAATTGAGTCAATTAGATCTAAAGACAATGGATTTTCCAAGTGTGAACTTTCTGAACATGTGAAGGCTTTTTGGTTGCCAGGCATACATTTTTATTCATTAAGTCATTGCTAATTCAGCAAATATGGATTGAAAAATCTACCACGTGCCCGGCTCTGTCCTGATGCTGAAGCTGAAGTAGGAATCTAAACAGGCATGGTCCCTGCCTTAATGGATCTTAAACCAGCAGGAAAAGTCACAAAAGACACATTGCTATGTAATTTGTTAATTACCTTGTGACAAATGTGGTAACGAAAATGTGCAGGGTCCAATGAGAACATAAAACAGGAAATCTAACCTCGGGAGCTGATAGATAATGTTCAGCTTCCTGTAAAAGAATAATTGAAGTAGCCCTGGCTGGTGTAGCTCAGTGGATTGAGCGTGGGCCTGCGAACCACATGATTGCAGTTCGATTCCCAGTCAGGGCACATGCCTGGGTTGCAGGCCAGTTCCCAGCAGGGGACTCATGAGAGGCAACTATACATTGATATTTCTCTCCTTCCCTTCCTCTCTAAAGATAAATAAATAAAATCTTTAAAAAAAAGAATAATTGAAGTAGATAGGAGTTAGCTAGGGCAGAGGAAAGATGTTCCATGCTGAGGAACAGCCGCAGGAAGACCCTGGATTTAGTGGGAGCTTGGTGTGGTGCAGGAAGCTAACAAACCAGTGAGGTGGGAAAAGTTGACCAAGGTAACCATGGGCCTTACAGGATATTTAAAGATTTGGGATTTTATGCTAATGACATTGGGGAGTCTTACATCACCATCAGTCACTAAGTAGTGATACGATATGATCAGGTAGGGATTGTCAACAGATTATTTGGCTGCTCTGCAGAGAATGGACTGGGGCGAACAAGAATAGACACAGAGCAGTTAGAAGGTGACTGCAGAATCCAGGAGAGATTGTGGTGATTTTGCGTGAGTGCTGGAGGTTGGGGACAGGAAAGGAACCATGATGGCACAGTCCCTCTGCCCTCACCCCTGCTCACTGTACAGCTCACCACTCATTTTTGAAGTGGAATTTGACCGTAAGAGAATAAGGGCAGGAAGGGAAAATCATCAAAAGTCCAGTCATTCAACAAATGCATATTGCTCACCATAGCAGGCACTGTTTATAGCACTAGAGGGTACAGAGTGAACCAAATAAAAAATCAAATGACACTCTAATGGGCAAGCAGCCTTAAAGGCCAGATTCTCTGATTCCTTTCACCTAAAACACTTCTTGTGTTGTGTTATGTACCACATGGAAGTACTAAAGTAATCTTTACAACTTTCCCTACATTTCTTTTGTTCATCATTTCCCCTTTTCTCTCCTTTTTGTGATATAGCCTAAGGATTTAGTATCAATTTTATTCCAAATTTCTTTTTAAATTTAATCTTTATCGCAAGTTTTCCCTTTCCCATTTAGTTCCCTTATACCTCCTCCCCTCAGTAATCACCACACTGTTGTCCATGTCCATGAGTCCTTTTCCTTTTTGCTCATCCGCTATATCCCCTACCTTCCTCCCCCACTAGCTGTCGTCTGCTCTCCATCTATGGGTCTGTCTCTGTTTTGCTTGTTAGTTCCGTTAGTTCATTAGATTCCACACATGAGTGACATCATATGGCATTTGTCTTTCTCTGATTGGCTTACTTCACTTAGTATAATGTTCTTCAGGTCCATCACACTGTTGCAGCATAAAATTTTCTTCTTTTTTATGACCGAGTAGTATTCCATTGTGCACATGTCCCACAGTTGTGTTATAAACAACAAGAGAGAAACGGCTCTGCCATAAAACAGACCTGCTTGATCACTTATTAAGGAGGTTGAGGCCTCTTTTTATCACTTGCTTTTCTCCTTGAATTTTGTAGGCCCCACCCCAATGGAGTTTTAAAATGCAGAAATTCCCTTGTCCAAATTCAGAAAGATGAAACATACCTGCAATAATGCGGAGAAGCCACACTCATCACTGTCATGAGAGAGTGTTCACAAGCTGGAAGGCTTGAAGGCAGTCCTTTGCATTCAGAGAAAAACATCCGTAATGCAGAGATCTCTGTGGAAAAACACAGGTTACCAGCTGGGCTCCATCTCCAACAGGGAAGACACAAGAGGAAATGGGCTCAGTGGCCATTCAATGGAAATGTGTTAAATGTAATATAAGTAAGCAGTTAAAGCAAAGCTGGTGTAGAGGAAAGAATCTGACAGTTCACCCAGGCCTTAGGTGACATAAGCCCAGGAATTTTTTTTAAGAATTTCTCTTTCTTTTTTTTGAAAGATTATTTATTTATTTTTTAGATGGGGGGAAAGAAGGGAGAAAGAGAGGGAGAAAAACATCAATGTGTGGTTGCCTATTGTGTGCCCCCTACTGGAGATCTAGCCCACAACCCAGGCATGTGGCCTGACTGGGAATCGAACCGGTGACTCTTTGGTTCACAGGCCAACGCTCAATCCACTGAGCCACACTAGCCAGGGAGAAATTTGTTTTTTAATTTTATCCTGAATACTTCTGTGTCTTTGGAAATGACAATACTGTCATTTTGGTGCAGCAAACAGTGACTGTGTTGCATACTGCTGATAATTTGGGCATCTGGGCCATTATTCTTCTCAGTCCTAGGGCCCAGGTCACCTCACATGCTTTTGGAGGCAGGTGCAAGAGCATGCGCTAGAGCAGAGGCAGGTGGTAGTAGATGGTGCTGATGGGGAGGGGGAGGTGTGGTGGCAGACATGGCACATCGATGGAGGGGAAGGCTTCTGGCTCTCTGAAGCTACTTGGAGACATGGTAATTTATAAGACTTGAATAACTTATTTTCTCTTCCCCAATCTCATTTCATAAGATTACAATTTAAAGTATGAGAACATTTAAAACAAAATATTTTTAGGAGCTCTTCCAAACCTCAGATGCAAAGAGCATCAGTTAGAGGGAGGAGCTTCATTTTGAGAAAGGATATGAGGAGAATTTCAGGGCTGGCTTCAGGGTCATACTACTTCTTGCCATTCATGTTTCAGAGGGGTGTGTGTGTGTGTGTGTGTGTGCAGACTATTTGCAAAGCTGGTAGTCCATTTCACAAGAATCATCTTAATTAATTTCATGATGGAAATGAATTGTTTAACATGTATACGAGTATTTAATCTCCTCCTTTCTTTTAAAAATTTTTATTGAGTTTATTGGGGTGGCATTGGTTAATACAATTATATAGGTTTCAGGTGTACAATTCTATAATACATGACGTGTATGGTGTGTTGTGTGTTCACCACTCAAAGTCTCCTTCTGTCACCATTTATCCCCTCTTTACCCTCTTCCACGTCCCGCTACCCCCTTTCCCTCTGGTAATCACCGTACTGTTGTCTGTGTCTATGAGTTTGGTTGTTTGTTTGTTTATATTTTTGCCTAATCCCTTTAACTCTTTCTCCCCTCCCCCTCCCCCATAATAGCTTTCGGTCTGTTTTCTGTATCCATGAGCCTGTTTCTCTTTTGTGTCTTTGTTTATTCTGTTCATTAAATTCCACTCTCCACTTCTTTCTTGAGGATTAAAGGCAGAGGCTTGTCCAGGACCTGCCATGATTTGATTTTCTTAGAAGCTAAGTGACTGGGGATGGAGTCTCTACACAGTAACACCACTACCCCTTCTCCACCCCCACAGAGGCTTCTCTCTCTAATAATGAAGAAATTATGTCTCAAACATTAGCCTATTCAGCCTTTTATTTTTGTTTTCTCACCTAAAAGGGAACTTGGAACATCTTGTTGAACTCAATTCTCCTTGACTGTGACATCAGGGATTGAGAAAATAATAACAAGAAGTTCAATTTTCCAGAGTAAAGTTACCTTTCCTGATGGAAATCAAATTTATAACACTAGGAAAGTCTGTTTTTAATTCCTGCCATCTTCCTGGGCTGGTGTGTGGCTGGGTCAATAAAGCTGATCTCTCACTTCTGGAATTAGATTGCATTCCCAAGCTGAAACCTGCCTGTGTTGAATTTGGATACGCTGGGTCTGTGCTGTCCCCTGGGCAGTGGCACTTCACTGGGGCACCACAGTACTAGCTGAGGAGCATTTTAACTCGTAACAGGTCTCCTAAGACTTGGGGATATTAAACCATTGCTTCTCAAATGTGGAGTCTGATTGTGTGCCAGAGGGAAGGGGGGCGGCAGTGGGGGAATATGGTGTTTTATAAAGAGTCATAAAAATAAAATTATATTTAGTCAGGCATTTCTCTCTTTGCTTACATATCTAGGAAATAAGCCAGAAACTTAGCAAAGAATCAGCATGATCACTGATACTGAAGAGCTCAAAATGTTTCCTCCATCTTAGTTTCTCTCTCTGCCAGTAGAAGACAAGGGGGTCTGCGCTCTGGAGTGGCTGTTTCCAGGGGACTCCTCACACTCGGTGTGAATTAGTACAATTCATCGTGGACAGGGCTGAAAATAAAAGTCAGGTGACCATCTCCAAAGACGGCAAAGATATATTTGACAAAATTTATCAACAATCTATGTTAAATATTAGAATTGAGAAAGCTTTCTTAACATGACATGATAAAACACATATAACTGAGCCAAAGCCCATGTCTTACTGAGGAAACACTAGAGGCCTATTCACTAAGTCAGGAAAAAGACAAGAACAGAGAACAGTATTACTCACCATTACTGTTAAACACTGTACTGGAGGTACTGGCTAGTATGACTGAACAAGAGAAAATAATTAAGGGGATAAGAATTGGAAAGGAAGAGATGAAAATACCTTACCCTCTTTACAGAGTATATGCTTTTATATCTGGAAAACCCAAAAGGAATCAATGGAAAAATCTACTCTATAATTTTAATACAGAGACAGGATATAAAATTCATCTATAAGAAATCAAAATCACACACACACATACACATTCATACACTACTTAGTAACAAAAAATAGTAGAAGATAAACCATATTTAAAGTAGCAAAAATACAGACTGCTTAAGCTAAAACTGAATAAGAAATTGGCAAATTACATGAGGAAAACTATAAAACACTCCTAAAAGCCACGACTGTATATTTAAACAAATAACAAGACATACGATGTTTGTGTATAACAAGATCTAGTAGACAGATGTCAGTTCTCCCTGTGTCGATTTATATGTTTAGTGCCATCCAATGAAAACTGTTGCTTTTTTTCTGGAGCCAGAAAAATTTATTTTAAAGCCCATTTAGAATTGGAAAACCTTCCTAAATATACTCAAGATCAAGCAGTGATAAAAAAGAGATAAATAAAATTGATCACATTAAAACTATTAAAATAAAAAACCTTTGTACAGGAAAAAACTAATAAACAAAATAGCAAAAATGAAAACAATAAAACTGTAGTAAAGAAAACAAAAGACTAATCAAGAAAAATATTTGCAACTTACATTACAAAAGGGTTAATATTCCTAATATATAATTTCTACAAATGAATGAGAACACCAATACCCCAAATAAAAATGTCATGAAAAATATAGTTTATTGAAAAAATTAAAATTATTCTTAAAATGTAAAAGATGCCAAACCTTGATCAGAATAAAGGAAATACAAATAAAATTATACAGAAGTATCACTTTTACCTATCAGACTGGTAGAACTCCAAAAGTCTTCCAACATCTGTATTCTATTGGCAAGACTGGGGAAGTAGACATTTCATAATTATTGGTGGGAAAATAAATAACACAGTCTTTTTGGAGGGGAATTAGCAATATATTTAAAAATTATATATTTACCCTTTGACTTAACAACCTTTCTAGAAATCTGTTCTAGAAATACATGGGTGAAAATATGAAGTGACATTTCTGTTCATTTTTAACACAATCTATGATTAGAAAGAGCTAATGTCCATCAATAGGAGACTGACTGAACTATAACCATCCTTAAAGTGGTGGCCATTAAAAGGAGAAAGGAAGATTTCTGAATATTGCCATAAAGTGATCTATGGAAGATACCGCTAAATAGAAAAAAATGATGAAGTATAATGTGTATAGTATGCAACTTTTGTGTGTGTAAAGGTGGTAAATAGGGATACAAATACTTATTTTCTTATTAAATTGGGTTCCTGGACCCATTTTGCACATATGTGTTTGTGTGTGGGGGCTTCCTCCCCATAAAATGTCAAGCAAAACCTGGAACTGAAAGAAAAGATAGGAAAGAGCTTCTTGACAATAATTTTTTGGGAATAGGACCCCAAGGGAAAAGTTATAAAAGTAAACACAGACAAATGGGCCTGCATTTATTTTAAAAGTTTCTGCACAGCAAAAGAAACACTCAGCAAAGTGAGGAGACAGCCTATGGAATGGAAGAAAACATTTGCAAACTATATTCTGGTAAGGGGTTAATATCTAAAATATGTAAGAATCTCAGATAGGTCATAACAACAAAAATAGCAACAATGACAACCTGATTTAAAAAATGGGTAAAGAATCTGAGTCAATATTTCTCAAAAGAAGACATAGAAATGTCCAACAGATACATTAAAAGATGATTAACATCATTAATTATCAGGAAAGTGCAAGTTAAAAACACTGTGAGGTATCAGCTCATGCTTGTTAAGATGGCTACTTCCCAAAAAACAAAAGATAAGCAATGAATAAAAGGGAAATTTGTACAGTGTTGGTGGGAATGTAAATGGGTAGAGCCATTATATAAACAGTATGGAGATTTCTCAAAAAATAAAAAATTGAATTACCACAGAACCCAACAGTTCTGCTTCTGGTTATATATCTAAAGGAAATGAAATCAGAAAGATTTATGCACTCCCATGTTCCTTGCAGCGTTGCTCACAACACCCGAGACAGGGAAACAACCCAAGTGGGTAGATGAATGAATAAGTAAAATGTGGTGCATGCACACACACACACACACACACACACACACACACACACACACGTATAATGGAATATTATTCAGGCTTAAAAGAGAAGAGAACCCTGCCATTGACAACGACATGGATGAACCTGGAGGACATTATGCTAATTGAAATAAGTCAGCCAGAGAAAGACAAATACTGTATGATCTCGCTTATATGTAGAATCTAAAAAAAGCCAACCACGTAGAATTAGGAAGGTGAAATGATGGTTAACATGGGTGAAGGAGTGGAGGAAATAGGCAAATGTAGGTAAAGGGGTATGAAGTTTCATGTATGCAGGATGAATAAATTCTGGAGATCTAATGTACAGCATGGTATCTATAGTTAATAGTATATCGTATATTTGAGATTTGTTGAGAGTAAATCTTAATTATGCACACCAAAAAAAGTATCTGTGTTATATGATGGGTATTTTAGTTATCTTGATTGTGGAAATCAGTGTGTCATTGTCATAACATTTACGTATACCAAAAGACCGTGTACACCTCAAGTATATACAATATTTAGATATGATTTTTATTTGTCATTTATACTTCAACAAAGTTGAAAAGATAAAATAAAAAACTCTAGCAAGTTGTTAGTGTAACCACGTTTCAGGATACTTAAAATACAGGAGTTGATCATATATTTCAAGTTGAGAAAGCCCAAAGAATAAAAACAAATCACGAAGAAATCTTGAACTATGTCCAGTAGTTTTATTGTTAGCATTACTATGGTTGGGTGGTGATACTTCAGCGTGTCTTAGAGCTGTGTGCTGGGTGCGCTGACTCTGAGGCCTCCTGGGGAGGTGCAGGACAAAGTCAGCTGCCCGCTGTGTTCTGCCCAGAACCACACAGAATGAGCTACAAAGTGATCTTCAGATGGCTACTCCTTGTGCTGGGCTTTGAGGTGCCTGGTGAGACTCAGCTATGAACCAAGGCCAGCCGCTGCTACTGCTGGGCCCAGGGCTACTTAGGAGAGGTATAGGACATGCTGAGGCCAGGTGCTGCTTGTTTGAGAGATTTTAGGACTATCTGAAGCATCAGCCAAGAGAGGCCATTTCTACGGAAAAGCCATGGGAAACAGCTTAGGTGGGCCTAAATGTTGGGTGGGGTAGGATCTCAAGGAATCACTTGGGCAGGGCAAACAGCATTAGCCAGGTTGAAGGAGTCTCAGATATGGTGCCCTCCTGCCCATATCTGTTGGGGGAGGGCCCATCAAAGGAACAATGACCCCTGCCAGCCCTTCTGTCCAGAAGAAAGCTGCATCCCAGCTCTCATTCTGATACTAGAAATTCAGTTTCTTCTCTTACATCTCTAGTGCCTTTCAAGATTCTACCTCAGTGTTGGAGCTCAGAGGGAGTGAGTTGGAGTAAGTCTGTGTGCAGGCCCTTTGAGAAGAACTGCCTGGGACTTCAGAAACCTCCATCTCACTCAGAGGCTATCCCTTTTGGTTTTACAGCCAGAAGTTATGGGGACTTCTCTTCTTGGCACTGGAATTCTGGAATGGGGTGCCAGGTGTGGTGCTGGGAGCCCTCGCTCCTCAGCAGGGACCTCCACAGCCGAGATATCCCTCCCAAGTTTTATTCACCACATGTGGGGGTGGGACCAGCTAGTTTCACATCTCTGCCCCTCCTGCCAGGCTCAGTGTGGCTTATTTTTTACTTCCCTTGTTGTAGCACTTCCATTCAGTTGGATTTCAGGAGGCTCTGAATGGTTGTTGTCCCGTAGTTTAGTTGTAATTTTGGTGTGTGGAAGGAGGCAAGTAATGTGTTTACCTACACAGCCATCTTTCCTAGAGGTGCAAGAATTCTTTTCTTTAGAGAAGAATTGTGAAGAAATGCAGAAAGACTGATGGAAAAAATTACCAATAGATTACTGATAGAATTAGAAAAATTGCAACTCTAAGAGAAATAGATGAAACCAACAACCAACAATGCCACTTAAAACCACTTGATAAAATACCAAAGTACAAATATTATAATACTGTATATGGATTGTCTGACACTTGAAATCACCGATTATCATGGCACCACAATTTGGATAGCCAGATACTGTGTGCATTCTCGTGTTATGCATTAAGAAGTATAGAAGTACCCAGCAC
Source organism: Sturnira hondurensis (assembly GCF_014824575.4). NCBI lineage: Eukaryota > Metazoa > Chordata > Mammalia > Chiroptera > Phyllostomidae > Sturnira > Sturnira hondurensis. The sequence goes on from NW_028079667.1 coordinate 6,400,140, forward strand.
CTACCACAAAGTATTCTTATCTAAAACATTAACCACAAATCTATTCCAGCCTGTAAATAATTACCAGTTTGCAAAATTATGGGAAGTAGAAGAACATGGTAAACAATACTAGGAGGTTGAGGAAAACTCCTATTGGACAAATGAGCGAATTTCCTTAAAAAAATAATTAACCTGGGAATAAAAGGAGGAGGAACTATGATAGATTTTAAAAGACTTAAGAGACAACAATCAAGGGCAATGGGTATTCTTATTTGAATTCTGATTTGAATAAAGCAACTGTAAAAAAACCTTTTAAACAACCAGGAAAATTTGAACATAATTAATTATTAAGGAAGTGTAGTCAGTTTTGTGGGGTAAGATAATGGTGTTATCATTATATTTTTAAGCCCTTACCTGTTAGAGGCATATATAAAAATATTTATAGGAATGATATAATCCTCGGAACTTAATTTAGAATACTCTAACAAAAAAGTTGTAGGGAGGACAATGAAGCAAGTAGGACAGACTATAGGTACATATTGAAACTAGGTGACAGATACACAGGAATTCATCACATCATTTCCTCTTTTGCTCTCTTAATTTTTGTTGTGTGTGAACATTTTCCTATAAAAGTGTTAGAAAAATCTTGGTGTTCAAAAGGGCCATTATGAAAAAATGAAGTAGCAGTTTAAGTGAAACTTACATAGTGAGAATAAAGAATTTATATCCTTAAGAAAGGATAAGAGCCATTGTTCTTTGTCCCAAGGTATGAATAAGTAACTCCAAAATTGATCTTAAACTCTTCCCAATCAGTCAGTGACAACTTCCCTTAGATACTCATGCTTCTGAAAGGGAGCTCATCAGACCAGTCTCCATTCGTCAACAAATCTTTTACATCCAAAGATCAACCAATACCCAAACACTTTAACTTCTGAAAATCTCCTAATCCTTGGACTCCGTGTTTTCCAAAACCCTGCATAAGTTCACCAGTTTGCTTTGTTCAGTGGGACTGTAACTTACAAGTACTCTGTAGCAATAAGTCGAGGTCTTTGTTTTACATGAGTGGTGACTTCCTATTAAAAAAAAACAACCTTTAAAAACATATTTTTTTTCAAAACCATTTTTGCAAATCTGCTAAAATTAGCAAAACCTAACTTTGAGGACTTGAACCTGTATTTGAAATCAGCTCAAGTTGCACTGGTTTTCTGAAGGCCAGTGCTGGATGAGACCCACCCATTGAATATGAACTCCTATCTGCTTCTTTCCTGATCAAGAAGAGTCAACCTCATTAATAAACCTCGGAACTATCAAGGAAATTGGGAAAAGAGGGATAGAGCAAAGTGGTGTTTTATAAGATATGCCTTTAGCGTGATTTGTCCACTTTCTGTCCTGAAACACACTCATAACCAATAAATGTTTTCAAAGGGGTATTTGCTTTTATGTTTTTAAAATAGATTTCAATGTGCCTGTCATAAAAGGAAAAAAGGCATAGGCCACACATTTAAAATGTTCATTCCACCTCTAATGTCTATCCTGAGTGAATAAAAATATCACGTCCCAAACCACGTTATGTGATGTGTAGCTTCCTGGGTAGATCTATAGTTTACCGTACTGCATTGACGAATGTTTAAACTCCAGGTCAATTATTCTCTGATCTCTAATATGAGTACTCATTTTATTTAAGACCTCAAGGAGAAGATAATATATGAAAACGTGATGTGAACAATGTTTAGGATTAATTTATTCAAGATATAAATTATAAAACTGTGTTTAACTCCTTTTACCAAAGTTATCATTAGTATATTTATTCAGAAATCAATATCATCTGTATCTTATCAAACTGTAAAAATCCCAATATGGTAAATTAAGGAGTTTTTCAGGAATGTCATATAACACAAGACTTGGCTGTTATTCTTTCTAAGTAAGCTAAGAAATGACTTCATAGATTTCTCTGGTGACTGTGATTAAGTTGTTTTTAGTCTATCAAAGTGATATAAAAACTTACCACCATCTTGAAATGATCAAATATTAAATACTCATCTATATGTAATTTGAGCACACCCAGAAAAATCAAACCTTTTGTCAATGAATTCAGTTTAAGAGAAATATCGGAGAGCTGTGCCTCACTGTCTTTGAAAGTTGAGGCACACTTATGGATAAAGTAAACAGTATTTTCTCTTATGGTCTAAATTTTAGCAGTTTCCACATGGATAACTTTTCAAGTACTCTTATTAATGTGCCATAGTACTATTCCTTTTTAAGTTGTGAAGTTCTCATAATTTGTTGAGTGATAGAGCATTTTAGTATCAATTAGAATTTAGTAATCAGTGTGGGTATAGTACAGTTACTGAGACAACAAAACCAAACAAATATTTCAAAAGACAATCTTAGGAGTGTCATAGTGAGAAGGAAAAGCCACTTTAAAACCAGGTTCCTATTCTGGCTTTAGGAGTCAGGAATCTCCAGAAGTCTGTACATTTTTGGAAAGAGAATCTTTAGCCTATCAGATTTTCAAAGGGGTCCTTGACTCTACAATTAGATTAAGGTCAAGTATGATGAGTATACAATGCCAACCTTTGGATGGGATCTAAATATTTCAGCCAACTGTCTGGACATTTTGTCTGCGCAGATCATATCAATCACTATTTGATAACTGAATAAATTTTTCTACTTCTATTTGAATATGCCAAGCATTTTTATTATTATCCTCATTTTCTAGCTGAAGAAATGGAAACTTAGGATGGTTAAATAATTTCTGCAAGGTAGAGCTGGGATCAAGGCTTTGGCAATACAATTCTAGAGCTCACTCCTTAACCACCAGGTAATTCCATATGCCCCAAGAATGCTTAATTTTAAGATTTAACTCATGAAATTTCTTACACTTAGGGAAAATAAACATTAATTTCAACTGAAACTAATTCCTTGTCTAATATCTCTTTTCTTCTTCTATCTCTTCTCATTATATCCACCTATCCAGCGTTGGTGGTGGTTGTTTCTTGTTCCATTTTCCCGTCTAGACTAGAGATGTTCTTTTAGTACAGGGCTTGTTATCTTATGTTTCACTATATCCCTAACAATTAGCACAAAGCTCTGCACATAGTAAGTTCTAAATTAATATTTGCTTAATGAATGAATGCATTTTATTCCCCTTCCTATCTCTACATGAAGGAAAATAATATTTGAAGTTACGGCCTTATCTAGATTTGGGGTTAGTTTTACATTGTATTTGAATATTGGCCAATGAGGATCTGGTCAGATCTAAGAAATAGATAGTCAGATGTCCTACATATAATATCCTGAATCATTTTCTTATCAGTGTAATCTGAAAACAGTAAGGAAGGGCTTATATACCATGGTTCTTAGAATTTTATTTTTATTCTGTAGTTAGGCAATACACCTCTAGGTATTATCTTGTACTTAATTGGAGGTGTGTGTGAGGGGAGCAGAAAAAAAACAAAAGAAACCAACAAAGAACCCCAAAGAGTGTGCCTTTTCTAGGTGAAAGGATTTAGTTATAAGTTAAGGTCATGAACTTCCTGCTGTGGCAAGATTTGTGGTGCCATGTACAAGTGAGTGCCTCTCTGAGAACTCGGGTTAAGAAATCTGCTTGAGGAGAGCTGTGTAGTCTGGTGACAACCACCAGATCGCCGCACTGCACCACCAGAAAGCAGCTCTGTTGGCGCCCCAGCCAGCCAACTCAGAGACTGTTGACATATTTTCCTCCATTTCTGCTCCGTAAGATCCTTTAGAATAGAGAACGTTTTCTTTCATGTGTGTGCCCCTTGCACTGAACACGACCTACACTAGAAATGAGAGGTTTTCAATAAAGATGGAAAGAATTAAATCTTAGAAATTTCTAGAAATTGTAGAAACTATAGTCTTCTAGAATCTTGTAGAATTTCTGGAATAAATTAATTACTTACTATTATGTATCTAAGTTTCTTAGATACATAAAATAGAGCTAATGTTAGATATTCTGTAGGGGAGATAAAAAAGATGTTTAGTTCTTTCAGAGACTAACTATAATAATATTTAAAAATATTTTTTCTTCCTGGATTCATGAACTTCACATTTTAATTATGAAAAATAAAAGACTAGGCATTTTTCTGACCCACTAGTTTGGTTCATGGTAGGAAAAATGGGAGTTTTTAAATCATTGATTGTGGCCCAAGTTTTCTGACGTCTTTTGAGAATTTTCCTCTAAAATGCAGATGGTGCAGCCACTATGGAAAACAATATGGGATTTCCTCAGAAAACTAAAAATGGAGCTGCCCTTTGACCTGGCAATTCCACTCTGGGATTATACCCTAAGAAATCTGAAACCCGAATCCAAAAGAACCTATGCACCCCAATGTTCATAGCAGCACAATTTACAATGGCTGAGTGCTGGAGGCAACTTAAGTGTCCATCAGTAAATGAGTGGATCAAAAAAACATGGTACATTTACACAATGCAATTCTATGCAGCAGAAAGAAAGAAGGAGATCCTATTTTTTGTGACAGCATAGATGGATCTGGAGAGCATTATGCTGAGTGAAGTGGGCCAGGTGGTTAAAGACAAATACCATATGATCTCACCTATGAGAGGAACCTAATCAACAAAACAAACAAGCAAGCAAAATATAACCAGAGACATTGAAATAAAGAAACTGACAGTAGCCAGAGGGGAGGTGGGAAGGGGATAATGGGGGAAAGAAGGGGAGGGGCCATCAAGGAACATGTATAAAGGACACATGGACAAAGCCAAAGGGGGTAAGATCAAGAGTGGAGGTGGAGAGAGATGGAGCGGGAGGGGGAGGTGGGGGAAAAGTGGAGACAACTGTTCTTGAACGACAACAAAAAATTAAAAATATATTGAAAAATTAAGTTTCTAAAATCCACCAGGGGAAAAAAATAAAATGTGTGTTTTGCTGGGTGTTCTTGTTTATGCTTCCTGATGAAACCAATTACTGGAAGCTCACAAAGCTGGAAAGAATTTGAGCTGCATGAACAGGGCAGACAGCCTTAAACAGAGCAACAAAAACGTGAGTTTTAGTCTTAGTTCAGTTATTAACTTGAAGGTGATCTTTAAGCATGTCATTTAATCTCTGGGGACCTCCATTCCATCAATCTGTAAAGTGAGAGGGCTGGTTTAGATGACCCTTATGCACTCTTTTAGCTTTCACAATCTATAAATCTTTAACCGAGTTCACTTCCTCCTTTGAGCAGGGACAGCTCAGTTCAGGCTAATAGTCTAATGAGAAGCAATCCTTTTGGATTAAAGTGTGTGTACGGGATTTCTTTGTATGTGCTCCAGATCCACTCCCACCTTCTCCACCCTATGTTATTTCCCCAGAGGCTTACCTCTAAGGACTGCGTTGCCAGGCTCTATTGCCCTGTTGGTTTTGGTTAGGTTCAACCCTCAGGAGGCATCAGCAGGAGATCAGAACGTGGACAGAAGGAGAGGTCAAGGTTTCCATTATCTGGCCTGAGCTTTCTCTGGGGCTTCCTGGGGGTAGGGCCTGCTCATCTCTGCTTCTGTGCTATAGAACATAGTTCTTGTGAGGGGCCTTCTTCTGTAGCAACAGCTCTGGAAATTGTTTCTGCTTTTGTCTCTTTCAGTCTAAGGTGAGAGCGGCTTTTCTATTCTTTTTTTAAAAAACAGATTTTGAGTCCTGGCTGGTGTAGCTCAGTGGATTGAGTGCAGACCTGCAAACCACATGATTGCGGTTCGATTCCCAGTCAGGGCACATGCCTGGGTTGCAGGCCAGTTCCCAGCAGGGGACTCACAAGAAGCAACCATACATTGATATTTCTCTCCTTCTCTCCTTCCTTTCCTCTCTAAATTTAAATAAATAAAATCTTTAAAAAAACCAACAGATTTTGTTCATTTATTTTTAGAGAAAGGGGAAGGTGTGGAAGAAAGAAAGGAAGAGAAGCATCAATGTGAGAAAGAAACACCTATCAGTTGCCTCTCATAAGTGCTCTGACTGGGGACCGAACCTGTAACCCAGGCATGTGCCCTGACCGAGAATTGAACCTGTGACCTTTCAGTTTGCAGGATGACACCCAACCTACTGAACCACACCAGTCAGGGCAACTTCTCCATTTCTTGTTGTTTTTTCTTAATCCTGCCCTTATTTTTGTAAGGAGGTCATTTATTAAACTCTCTTTCACCCTGTTCTATTTTGGGAAAGAGAGGGCTAAGTCTACACACTTAGTGAAAGAGTGGTTCTGAGAATTTTTCCAGTTGAAATATTTTATTAAGCTGATTTAGGCATTCAGCACAAACAGGAATTCATTAAACACTTTGACAGAAGTGGATCTGCACAGAGGCCTCATAGAAGTTACCTCCACATTTGAAATCCTGACAATTATGTCCAGGAATAAACAATACATTTTGACTAGTATTTTATCTATCTGAAGATTGCAGTGAAAATGGTTCTTAGATCCATTGGCATATCCTGGGGAGATTAGGTTAAAGACACCCTGTTTAGAGGTAGAGTAGGTTAGATTACACCGAGCCTGATTTCTTTAATTAGATTACTCTCTTTGGAAGGCAGAGTATTTTCTCCTAAATTAAAAGTACCCCAAGTATATACTAAAAGACTTAGTACTCTTTAACATAGTTGACCAGCTGACCAATAGTGTAAGCCAAAAATAGTCTCTTTACACATTTAGGGCAAATTTCCTCCAAAAAAAATCTGGTGGAGTTCACCTTAGTCCAACTCTATGTCCAATGGAGGAATTGTAAGAACAAGTGACACACAAGATTCTGAGGACTCCCTGGAACATCAGCACATTGAGATCACTTCTCGAATAAGAATAAAAACAGAATTAGCAACTAATTCCCCAAAACACCAAGAGGAATCAACTTGATTGCCCGACACAGTAAGATTTGAGTAAGTCTAAAAAGTGGAATAAAAATTACTGAGTAGACTGAGGGAGGAAGAAAGTCTTTCAAAGTCAAAAGAGAAGCATAAACAACAGCACTGAGGTATGAAATGGCTCAGTCCATTCAGGGTCAACAGGAAGAATGGTTCTATTATACAGTTCAAGGTAGAGATATAGCTGGGGAACAGACGAGAAAGATCTGTGTATTCCATGCTGAGGACTTTGTACTTCAGCCTATAAACCAGTTACTTGTTATAATGAGTTAAATTGTGTGACCCCTCCATATGTGGCAGTCTTAACCCCTAGTACTTGTAAATGTGATTCTATTTGAAAAAATAGTCTTTGCAGAAATATTCAAGTTAAGCTAAGTCCATTAAGATGGGCTCTCATTGAATATGACTTGAGCATCCTTATAAGAAGATGACACACCATGTAAAGACAGAGGCAAAGACGGGAGTGATGCAGCCGTAAGTTAAGGGATGGCAGGCACTAACTGTTACCACCAAAAGCTAGGAAGAGTTAATAAAGAATTCCACTGACAGTGCCAGAGGGAGTGTGGCCCTAATGAACCCTGGTTTTGGACTTCTAGCCTCCAGAACCATGAAAGAATAAATACACTTATTTTTGAGCCACTTAGTTTGTGGCAATTTGCTATAGGAGTCTAGGAAACTAATATACTAACATAACTTCCTATAGGGACAAGGATTGTTACATAAAGGGTGAAGTGGGCCAAGTGTAAACAATAAGTAACAGAGGAAATTGTGGCAAACTAGAGAGCCTGTGTTCATTTTTACATTAAAATATTTTTAAATACAGCTTGCACAAAACGTAAAGAATCTGTGGACTAAGTTAGACCTGTAAACTCCCAGGAGTGTGACCCCTACTATCGTACATAATGGGGAGAATTTAAATGGTTTTAAGCTGAGGGATAATGTTAGTTGTGCATTGTAGAAATACTACTCTGATGGCAATGAAGAGAATAAAGTAAAGGAGTATAGTAAAAAAATTCTGTAAGAACCAGATGAGAGATGATATAGATATACTCCAAGGCAAAGATAGTGACTTTAGAGAGGAGGAGCTCCAGTTTTTAAAGTAAGAAAGTAGGAGTGGTTTTTGAGGGGCTTCTGACCAAGATGGAGGCATAGGTAGATATGCTTCACTTCCTTGCACAACCAAAAAAGAATAACAACCAATTTAAAAACAAAGAAACAATCAGAAGTGCCAGAAAATTGAACTGTATCAAGCCTGACAACCAAGGAGTTAAAGAAACATTCACCCAGACTGGTAGGAGGGGAAGAGACGGGGAGACGGAAAGCCAGGGTGGAGAGTATGTGCGACAAGGCAGCAGCTGGCAGACTGGGATATCCCACATTCACGTGCATGTAAGCCAGAGGGATAACTGGGGAGCAGTGAGACAGGCAGCACAACCTAGGGTTCCAGCAGAAAACTAAAGCCTCAAATCTCTGGCTGTAAAAACATGTGGGGGTTGTGGCTGCAGGAGAAACTCCCAGTATCACAAGAGAGACCCACAATATCCTAAAACCTACACAAGTCCGCCCACCAGGGAATCAACACCTGAAAGGGCACAACCCACTTGTGGGAAGCAGGGAAGTGACTGAAAGAGGGGTGAGAGCCAAGCAAGCGGAATTGTTCCCTCTCTGACCCTCTCCCCCTCCCCCCCACACAGCACCACCACAACACAGTGAAGTGGGTTGCCCTGCCCTGGCAAATCCCTAAGGTTCTTTCCCTTACAACATAAAAGGTGGGTTGAGATAAAGAAATATGGCTCAAATGAAAGAACAGGCTAAAACTATAGAAAATGAACTAAGTGACTAGGAGATATATTGTCAACCTACCAGATGCAGAATTCAAACACTGGTAATCAGGATGCTCACAGAAATGATTGAGCATGGTTGTAAAATAAAGGAATCAATGAAGGCTATACAAGTGAATTAAAGCAAAATATAGAGGGAACAAACAGTGAATAGAAGGAAACCACTCAAATCAACAATTTGAAACAAGAGGAAGAAATAAACATTCAACAAGAACAGAATGAAGAAACAAGAATTCAGAAAAATGAAGACAGACTTAGGAAGCTCTGGGACAACTTTAAATATTCCAACATCTGAATCATAGGGGTGCCAAAAGGAGAAGAAAAAGAGCAAGAAATTGAAAACTTATTTGAAAAAAATAATGGAGAACTTCCCTTTCTGGCAAAGAAAATAGACTTCCAGAAAGTCCAGGATGCCCAGAAAGTCCCAAAGAAGTTGGACCCAAGGAAGCATCCACAAAGGCACATCATAATTACATTACCCAAGATTAAAGATAAGGAGAGGATCTTCAAAGCAGCAAGAGAAAAGGAGACAGTTACCTACAAAGGAGTTCCTATAAGACTATTAGCTGATTTCTTGAAAGAAATCTTGCAGGCAAGAAGGGGCTGGAAAGAAGTATTCAAAGTAATGAAAGGCAAGAACCTACATCCAAGATTATTCTATCCAGCAAAGCTATCACTTAGAATGGAAGCACAGATAAATAGCTTCCCAGATAAGGTTAATTTAAAGGAGTTCATCATTACCAAGCCCTTATTATAAGAAATGTTAAAGGGACTTATTTGAGAAAAGAAGAAGATCAAAAGTGTGAACAGTAAAACGACAACAAACTCACAACTTTCGACAACTGAACCTAAAAACAAAAACAAAAGCAAAAATGAGCTAAGCAAACAAGTATAACAGGAACATATTCATAGAAATAGAGATCACATTGAGAGTTATAGCAGGGAGGTGGAGGGGAGAGAATGCTGGGAAAGGTACAGAGAATAAAAAGCACAAATGGTCGGTACAAAATAGACAGGCGGAAGCTAAGAATAGTATGGGAAATGGAGAAGCCAAAGAACTTATATGTATGACCCATGGACATGAACTAAGGTGGGGGAATAATGGTGGGAGGTGGAGTACAGGCTGGAGGGGAATAAAGGAGAGAAAAATGGGATGACTGTAATAGTATAATCAATAAATTACATTAAAAAGAAGAAGATCAAAACTATGAACAGTAAAATGACAACAAATGCAACTATCAACAGCTAAGTGAACAACTAGAACAGGAACAGAATCACAGAAATGGAGATTATGTGGAGTATTATAAGCAGAAAGGGGTAGAATGAAGAGTGGGGGGAAATACAGGGAATAAGAAACATAAATGGTAAGCACAAAATAGACAGGGGGAGGTTAAGAATAGTATAGGAAATGGAGAAGTCAAAGAACTCATGTATATGGTCCATGGACGTGAACTAAGGTGGAGGAGTGCTGGAGGGAGGGGGCATGCAGAGTGGAGAGGGATAAAGGGAAGAAAAAATGGGACCACTGTAATAGCCAATAAATATACTTAATATATACATAATCAATAAATATACTTAATATGTACATAATCAATAAAGTATTCTTAAAAATAAAGTAAGGCAGTAGAGGAGTTGATTTGGGGGAAGCTCTGAGTGGATGGTAGTGTGAATGCCATAATTATGCTGTGTAAAAAAATACCTTAATACTCAATGGCTAAAAACAATAATTATCTCTTCTCACAGTTCTCGAGATTGTCTGTAGCTTGGCTCACTGAAGCTGGGCTTTGCTAGATGGCTATTCTTCAGACTGTGGCAGCTTGGAACAACTCTGCTTCTCATAGGAAGTCCGTGGTTTGGATGAAATAGCACCGTTTCATGTGTTCCTTATTCTGTTGAAACTAGCAGGCTAGATGTCATGTCCTTCTGATAGCAGTGGAAGAAATGCAAGAAGAAACAGCCCCATATGACTAGGCTGAAATGAGCATGTTGTCTATTCTACCATTTCTAGTGGCCAAAATAAGTCAAGTAATTATGTCAAAAGTCACAATTCAGGGGTGTACATTCCTCCCACAGAGAAGCCATGGCAATGATATGAATGTGGGGGGGGGTGAAGAATTGGGGCCAGTAACTCAATTGATGACACTCTTCCATCTGGCTACAATTACTCACATCCCTTCAATACACAAAATTTACTCACTGGCATCACAGTACCCCCCAAGTCTCATCAAATCATGGCATCAGGCTCAAAATCCAAGACTTCAACATCTCTATCAAATCCAGATATGGCTCTTCTTAATTCAGAGACCATGTATCTGCCCCATATATGCCCATCATACAACCGTGAAAACAGGAACATGGTGACCACAACAAACACCTCCATTAGAAAAGGGGAAGAAAGGGAGATACTCAGCACTGTCCTGGATCAATTTTGAAAACTCAACTGGCAAATAGGGTCAGGCCATCCTGACCTTGGTAGTAAATGTTCTTTAACTAGACCTGGGCTCTGTTTCCTGAGAATAGCTTCTTAATTCTTCATAGATTTTGGTTTACCATTCTAGAAAATTTTGGGGGGAGGGTCATTTCTGAAAACAACATTGGAAATATGCCCGTTGTGGTGGCTGAGCAGCTTTGTAAGACTTCTACCTTTCCTGTAGCAGGTTAGGGGCCCAGAAGTCTATACAATTTGATAAACTTCAATCTCATTTAATCCAGGTGGGCAAGTCTTTTCTTGTAGATCTTTATTAATATGCATCTGAAAGTAATCATCTTATGCTTTTAACATATCAAAAAACGGTCTTGCCCAAGACCATCAATTCATTAAGTCCTTTGTTTATCTTCTAAGGGCGTAAGTAATAGTCTTACCAAATGCTTTAGGTCATCATTGTTTCAGTCACGTATAATAATTTCTGTGATTCAGCCCTAAAGCCAATAGTACAAACGATGAATTTTTCTCATGGGAGCACTCCCCTCCCAGAACCAGTTCCTACATTAGTTAGCTTGTGCTACAAAACATCATTTCAAAACACAGTGGCTTGAACTATCAATCATCTATCCCCACAGATCTGAGAGTTGGCTGGTATATGGCTGACCAGGTGCACTGGGCTGGACAAAATCAAACCATGGCTAAGATGTGGATGCAGAAGGTGTACTGTTCACCAGGACTGGGGGTGAGGGGAGGGAAAGAGCAGACTGGGGGTGAGGGGAGGGAACGAGCTCAGTTTGGATATACTGACCTTGTGGTGCCTGTGAGACACCCAGGTAGAAAAGATGTGGGACTGGAGTCTAGGAGATTGATCTTTGTTAGAGAGAAACATTTACAGGTCATCAAGCTGTGCATCTTGACTAAGGACATGAGAATAGATGATTGCCCAAAGTGATCACACGAAGTGACAGTATAAAACCTGAGGGTGTGCCAATGTTTAAAAGGTGTGAAAAGGAAGTGAAGCTCACGAAAAAAGCTCTGATGGAACAGAGATATAGGAGAGAATAGAGCTGAGGAAGACAAAGGAGAATTTCATTATTGTGGGAGTGAATTACACTGCCAAATACCACAGAGTGGTCAAGTCATGAAAACAGAGCCTTTTGGATTTGGCAATCAAATCATTGATAGAGAGATCAGATAATTTCTTTTGAAACTAGGACACATTTGAGAGTGAACAGAGGTGCTATTAATAATTACAGCAGAACCACAGGTGTTCTTAGGCAAACAAGAACATATGGTCACATTAGTCTCTGGTGATATCTGTCAGGCTGTTTCCGTAGGGTAAGTGGAGTGTAAACTTGATTTACATAGGACACAGAGTGGTGTGGAGCAGGGAAGTGTTGAGATACCTAGAGGAAGTTTCTTTCTAGGACTTTGCTTCTAAGAAAGGGTGAAGAGGGGGCAATGCCACACCATGGCATTGCATGGATGATTATTCTTCTAACAGAGGAGTCCTCAAGCAGCTTCTAGGATTGTGTATCCAGATAAAACTGACTGAGATTTTCTAAGAGCAGTTAGAAAGTAGAGCCAGTGACCCCCACTTTTTTTAGCAAAATAGCTAGAATATCTCTTGTGATCAGAGTAAATAGGAAAAAAACCCAGACAATGGAAAAGAAGAAACACCTGGCTTCAGTTTGGAATTTTTTTTCAGAAAAAACAAAACCATACTCATATACATGACCTTGAAATATTCTATTGTCAGAGGACCTCATGGTTATAGCAATATGCACTGTGGAAAATCTAAGGTAAATAAATACATTATGATACAACTAAGTCTCAGATTGGGTTGAGAGTATCAAAACAACTTAGAATCTGATGTATAGCTGCAAGGAGAACAATATTTTTTTATTCTTTTGACCCTGCTAATTTTCCCTTCAAGTCACTCCTTCCTCCGACATCACCAGGCCCAATCTACTGTCAAAAATTATTCTAAAACCAGATTGATGACACAGGTCTTGGTTTAACAAACCCTCTTTGTTAGCCATATCAATTGGCTCAGGCGTTCATGTGAGCAGGCATCACGAATAATTGCATGATAATCTAGGTCAAGTTTTCTCTTTCCCACAAGTGCCAGAGAGTGAGAACGCCAGTTTCATTGACTTCAGGAGCCAGCTCTGGGCACAGGACTGAGCTTTATCTGTGTAGTCATGTTTCTTTGATAGGGCTCCGTGGAGGGAAACAAAATCCCCGCTGTCAGGCAACACAGTGAATGATTCTGAGAGCTTTACTTGATCTCAAACCCTATCAGCGTATTTATGCACATTTTGGTTCTTTTTTAAGAATCCTTTCAGTTCAGTAGTGACTAATAGAATAACATTGCATTTTGGCCAAGCCAAGTTACATTTGAAAAGAATCTTTTCTTTGAGGACATAAAAGATAACTGACTTAACAACTGGGAATGGAAAACCACTTCACCTATAACAGGGTCCCAAAGATGGGAGCCAACTGATTTTAAACCTTTCTTAATGTCATTGAAATTTCAGGACTGTTTTTAAAAAAATTAAAAGAGCTTTAGAAGCAAGTATATAAAATGTAAATTGCCCCCTCCGTGCTGTGGCAGATTGATGGACCATTGTTCCTATTCTTCTTTTTGAATGAGGAGTGGAACATGATCGTCAGCTTCGGTGTGGGTTCACTGAATAGCACAAAGGCCAAGTCAGAGCTGCCTTCAAAGTCCAAGCTGCACCTTTTATTAGCTGTGTTACTTTGAGTAAGTTAGTTTTTTGTCTTTTGTTTTTCCTCAGCTATAAAAAAAGGGAAATCATAATGGCTACCTCATAGGACTCTTGTAAATATTAAGAAAGGTTGTGTTTGAAGAGTACTCAGTATAGTACCTATTATATAATAATACAAAAGCTCAGTGAAGATTAATTATACTTTGTTTCTCTCATCATTGACCCTGATTAAGGAGGCCCAGAAACCAACCTCAAGAACATTCCAGACAACCCTAGTATTGGGGCTGAGGTTTTGCAATTTCCAAACCTCACCTCTGGACAATGGGGCTTGTGCTCAGCCACCATTGATGGCTCTGTGCGCGTAAATGTTCTAGTTCAGAGAGCCCAGGAGCCCCCAACACTAGGGAAATAGGAGACCTAACTCGGAAGAGGCCTTCCACCTCCCTCATCCTACTTCAAGTATGCCCTGGAGCAGTATCAGATTTGGGGCTCTGTGTGACCCTCAGGTTGGAACTCTTTAATTACTGGCCTGCTTCTCCCTTTGTAGGTCTTGAACCTTTTGTCTCCTCAAGCCTTAGCTCTACTAGAACTGTGGTCACTGAGTTCTGGCCTTTCGACTGGGCTTCTGGAGCGTGCTATGATTTGCTTATTCCTGGCCTGCCACTCATTCCCATGAGACACCCTCCTCTGCTGGTTGGGAGACCGTCTCAGTTCTGCATAAGAGCAGCATGTTTTATCATTAACAACAAGGATTCAAATGGCGCACGTGACTACATAATACACAAATGTTATCCTTGGTAAACACATCTTGCTAGTAGGTTTTATTTGGCTTGGCTTGTGCAATGTTTGTGTTGTCATGCTTTCTGGAAATACAACACACATAAAATGACAACGGGCAAATAAATCTTAAAGTAATTCTTCATTATGACTTTTAGGATATGTTGTAGAACTGAAAATCAGTCTTAAGTTATTACAGTTGAAGAGGAGCTCGTGGGGGAAAAACTTTCTTTGTAGGTTAAGTTCCAATAGAACAAACACATTACACTTTACTGGAAATCTTACAAGGGAGAACGGTATTGGCGAGAGGCATTCTACCACCCTTGAGTGTGTTTCACAGTGCTTCAGAGTAACTGTTAACATGCAAATTTATGTACATATTTTTTTACAGAAACAATTTTATTGGGGACCCTAAGAGATTTGAACACATTTGTACCTCTTTACCCAGAAATTCCAATTCCATGGTGATATCCTCCAAGAAATACTTATCGAGTGCCTACTGTCAAAACTTTTCCGGGCATTTGAGATCCATCAAAGGCGAATGATATATATCACTGTCCTCATGGAACTTACATTCTAGTAGGTGGGCAGAGACAATAAGTAACTAACATAATAAATAAGTAAAGTATAGAGTATGTTTGAGGCATTAGTGCTGTGGGGGAAGGGAGAGACGGTAGGGTGGGTTAGAAACATGGAGGCAGCGAGGAGCAGGTTACAGAATACACAGGAGTCCATAATGTCATTTTTAATGGCTGTATAGTATTCCGTCATTTGGAAGGGCCATGGTCTATTAATTAATTTAGCTTATTCCCAAATCACTATTATAAATAAGGCTTCAGTGCATATCTTATATGCATGTATATATGTGTGTAGAATTATCTATCTAAATACCTGCCTGATTACTTTTTTAGAATAAATTTCTGGAAGTTAAAATATTAAGACAAATACTATAAGCAGATATAAATCTCATCTTGTAGCAAGTCTGGGCCAATTTACACTTCTTTCAGAACTTACACTTTTACTCATATTCAAAAGATATCAACTAAATTTTCATGAAATAGTCTATGGCATCAAATAAAAACAAAATATAACCTATTTGAGGTAACCATTAGATTATATATATACTTGACTAGACATTAGTAAATCAGCATTTAACAGTTTTTCTTTAATATGGTAATGTAGATGATTTTTGCTTCTCACTTTATACTTTTTGATATTCCCTAGGTTTCCCACATTAAATGTGAATGTCCTTTTGTCTAATAGCTTTTATTCTTACTGATAATAATGACAAATCAATTTTAAGTGAGCCAATAATATTGGGAAGCTTTGTGAAAATTCACAGGTTCCTGGGTCAACAAGCGCTATTTCTTTGCTTCCTCATCAGCCTTTTAAGATGGTTAAAGGGTCTTAAAACATAAGCTAACAACTTTTTCTGTCCTCTTCTAACTAGACCGATTGGCTGCTGGTTTGGGACGCATCTGAGTAAGGCCCGTTCCTCTTCTGCTGTGTGTCTTGGTCCCTATGCTTTAGAAATGAGTTTTCATAAAAGCCAGGCTTCATTCAATTTAAAATGTTATTTGAGATGGGGCCCCTGGAGGGTAGTCCTGCTCCTGAACCTGCCCAAAGGAGCCGTTCATCCCTTTGCCCAAAACCGTTCTCTCAGGAGATCAAGCCCATGAAAAATGGCCAAGTCAGCCATTTATTTGTTTATGCAATAAATAGTTATTTGTAGGCTGTTCTAAGTGCTAGGGACACAAAAGTGAATGCAAAAGGCAAATGAATAAATAAACAAAGCAGGCAAGCACGCCAAGCCTGCCTTCCTGGAGCTTGTGTTCTATAGGGGAGGCCCAACCAGAAACAAGATACATAAGTACATCATTGGCAGATTAGTAGTTATATATACTAAGGAAGGAAAGGAAAGTAGGGAAGGAGGATGCGTTGTAGTGGAGGATGGGAAGATACTGGAATTTGAGCTGGGGTGAGCAGGTGAGGCAGCCTCACTGGCAAGCTGTGATGTTTTCGGCAGGAAGAAGGCATGTTTCCTGCTGTGTCCTTGAGAGATTCTGACATCAGGAGAATGACTGAACTCCAGGTTAGATCACCAGGGCAGTTCATTTGGGATCTGACCCTATTCTTTTAGGATATTTGGGAGCTGAAGAGACAGGTGGGTGACTGACAAACTGGAAGAGACAGCTGCAGTGTGGCAGAGCATCTGGGGATGAGAAATCAAGAGAGACTTTCTCTGAAGCTGGGAGGTACCTCAGGCACGTCTTTTGTTTTAACTAAGCTGATTTCTTTCCTCTCCACTTCCGCTCCTTGGCCTCTGCTTTGAAGTTCTTCAGTTTAGCTCCAACTGCATTCAAGATACTTCCAAAACAAATAACTAAGACTCCTACATGTTTAGAAAATGTACAAGGTAAGAATTTTCTGTTAAAAGGCGATTTGTGCCCTTGTAGCCACCACTTGTTGGCAAATGCTCTGATTTTTTTAAACACTGAAAACAAATACTTTAAAGTGGCAGTACACTTTATGTACAGAGAATAGATGTTAATATATAGCAACCCTTAGCATTTACAGCATTGCTTCCTTGTGGGTAATTTACAAACCCGGGTTATTATACAAGCCCCAGTGTTTGTGATGTATTTATTCCTTTTGACTGTAATTTATTTATTTTTTAAATATATTTTATTGATTATACCATTACAGTTGTTCTATTCCCCCCTTCATTCCCCTCCACCCGCACACTCCCTCCCCCACCATTCTCCCCCTCTTAGTTTATAACCATGTGTCTCAACTTCTTTAGATTCTATATTTCCCCCATTATTCTTGCCCTCCCCCCTATCTATTTTCTACCTACTGTCTATGCTATTTTCTGTGCCTTCTCCCCCCTTCTCCTCCTCCCACTCCCCTGTTGCTAACCCTCCATGTGTTCTTCATTTCTATGGTTCCACTCCTGATCTAGCTGTCCTCTTGGTTTGCTTTTGTTTTAGGTGTGGTTGTTAATAACTGTGTGTTTGCTGTCCTTTCACTGTTAACATTTTTCATCTTCTTTTTCTTATATAAGTCCCTTTAGCATTTCATATAATAAGGGCTTGGTGATGATGAACTCCTTGAACTTGACCTTATCTGAGAAGAACTTTATCTGTCCTTCCATCCTAAATGAAAGTTTTGTTGGATAAAGCAATCTTGGCTGTAGGTCTTTGGATTTCATGACTTGGAATACTTCTTTCCAGCCCCTTCTTGCCTGTAAGTTCTCTTTTGAGAAATCCGCTGACAGTCTGATGGGTACTCCTTTATAGGTGACTGTCCCCTTATCTCTTGCTGCTTCTAGGATTCTCTCCTTCATTTTCATCTTGGCTAATGTAATTATGATGTGTCTTGGTGTGTTCCTTCTTGGGTCCAACTTCTTTGGGACTCTCTGAGCTTCCTGGATTTCCTGGAAGTCTATTTCCTTTGCCAGACTGGGGAAGTTCTCCTTTATTATTTGTTCAAATAAGTTTTCCACTCGTGGCTGTTTCTTTCCCCCTTCTGGTACCCCTATAATCCAGATGTTGGAATGTTTAAAGATGTCCTGGAGGTTCCTAAGCCTCTCCTCATTGTTTTGAATTCTCATTTCTTCATTCCTTTCTGGTTGGATTTTTCGTTCTGCCTTCTGGTCCATTCCATTGATTTGAGTCCCAGTTTCCTTTCCATCGCTATTGGTTTCCTGTGGATCTCCCTTCATTTAACTAGTTTAGCCTTCATATGTTCCTCTAATTTGTGACTATAATCAACCAGTTCCGTTAGCATCCTGATAAACAGTGTTTTGAATTGTGCTTCTGAGAGGCTGGCAATTTCTCGGTCGCTGAGAGTTATTGGCTCTGGGACTTTGAGTTCTTCTTGCACCATCTTTCGGGCTGTTCGTGCCTGTTCCGTAGCAGGATCGGAGCCCTAAGGTGTTCACCAGGGCGGGGCAACTCAGTCCCTGGGTTGTGACGCTGTATGTGGGGGCGGGGTCAAAGAGGAACTATGGCGTCTTATCTGCCACCTCCCACCTTGGCCTCCACAGGTGCTGCAGCTGCCACTGTTACCGGCCCTATCGTTTCGTCCCACTGCATGTGAGTGTGCCACTGCCGTCAGCCCTCGCCCCTGGGGCCTGTGTGGTCCGTCTCACTGTGCGTGAATGTGCGACCGCGGTCAGTCTGCCCCACACCCCAACTGGTTCCGGGCTGCCTGCGCGCCTAGGTCGGGGGATCTGTCCTGTCCGACCCTGCTCGCTGCTGGCTCCGCCCCTCTTACGGTCCCCATTGAACTGTTAGTGGTTGTCGGACTTCCGTATAACTCAGTTTTCTGTTTTTTGCTGTGTCTTTGGTCTCCAAACCTTTGTTGTATTCAAACTTGGTTGTGGGAGAAGGCACCGTGTTTCCACCTATGCCTCCATCTTGGCAGTAGTCTTTTTTTTGACTGTAATTTAAATATGTGGTGCTCAAAACTTGCCCACTGAGTATTCCCAAAGCAAGTATGTCAGTTCACTGTGAAAAGATTTTATCTGTGGTACCAACAATGAGGTAAATGGTATAATGCAGGGAAAAGATGCAGATGGTTTAGTACTAAATATTAAGTACATGTTTTTGATAACATAAAGGTGTTTTTACCCACAGGCCTCCCAAAGGTTTTTAAACTTTGAATATGGTCAAGTTTCTATTTTCCAATGTAAGGGCAATGAAGCATGGTGTGTCCTAACTGGAATAATCACAAAATTGTATTTACTTGCTTTGGCACATATTTTTGTATGAATATTTGAATGTCATTCTGCCTGATGTTCAGTATGAATAAGTCCAATAACAATGGGTGCTGGGAGGGTGTCTGGCCGGTTTCTCCATTTTGATTTTGTTTCAGTCTCCCCCTGAACTCCCTGCACCCTGGGCTTTGTGTCTTCGGAGCTGCTCCAACTAGCTTTCCCTCAAACTTTCCTGAAGGGGAACAAGGCCAGGAATGTTGGAGATACTCAGTAAATGTTGGGGTTGAACAGATTAAAACCTAATGAGTTAAATAGATCTGAAGGTTTAATTACAGTACATGTAACTTATGAGATAAAAGGAGAAACTAAGTCGAAGAAGTGCTAACTTTGGAGGAAAGGAGGCGTGTACCTTTGTTTCAGGAAAACAAACTCTCAGGCACTCTCACACCATCCCATTATGTGCACCCTGGCTTAATACTAGTGTCACTGAAGCTGGTACAATGCCTTCCACAGAGGAGACAGGCAAGAGAGACTCAGGGGGAAAGTCTGAGCTGTATTTATACTCTGTACCGAAATGTTTAAAGGGAATGTCTACAGTTACTGGAAATTGGATTGGAAAACTGGTCATTCAGATAGTTGTGATCTTTCCGTCACTAGCGTGTGAAGACAGCCTGTGCAAGCACCACTTGGATGGTGCCTCTGTCTTTTTGGTGTTCGTGGGTAGATCACTGCCATAGGTTCATTAACAAACAAAGTCAACCTGATTCAGATCAGTCGCAGAGTGGTGAGGGCTCTGGCACCAGCCAGCAGCCAGAATTCCTCAAGGTCCCCTACACAGAGTGACCTACTTTAGACTTTTTCTCTTGACTTGGAAATTCCTTGTCCTTCCCGATTCCAGTGGCCCAGGAAGCACAGGGCTCCAGCACAGACGCCTCCAGAAACTGCCTTTGAAGGGCTCTGAGCTATCCCCGTGTTCTTGTGTCTGGAAAACTTTTTTCTCTTTAGTTTCAGCCACATTTCTTGACTCCCTAAATGTTTTCTTCTTCTTTGAGGGCATGATGCTTCCCCTGTCTTATTCGAGATCAAGCTTTCTCTCTCGGTGCACCTAACAAGATGACTGTTTCACGTGCAGCCCAAACCCGAGTGCTTTAAGTGCATACATTTGGTTTTACATAGAGCCCACTCTCCTCTTCGACAACTACTGGGTCAGAACAAGTTTGTCTGTTTGTCCATAGTTTGTCCTTTCTAGTTCAGTGTTGGCCATTTTGCCAAGGTCCTGAGGGTAGAGGACTGATAGTCTGAGCTTGTTCAAGTTTCACTGGAAGAAGAGGAACATTGGCTCAGAAGGAAAAGCTTAAAAGTACACTATTTCCAATTGTGCTAGAGAGATAAGAAAGTGATCTTGCCTATATCTCCTTTTTATGTTTTAAACTTCTTTAATATGTATAGGAATATAGGAGGTATGTCTGGAAAAAGTCTTGTTAATATAACGAGAATGGTTAGCACAACACTGATTTAACCTGGCAGCCAAGGACAGTGGACTGGAATCGGCATGTGAGAAACATGATGACTTGATGGACTAGCCAGTGGGGGCTGTAGATGCTTCTGAGTGAGCACGAGTACTGTGTGGCCACCACATTCAAAATGACTGAGTGAGGAGAGCAGCAAATCTGCATCAAATTTTGCATTAAGTTTGAACATTCCTCCACAGAAACTATTTGGATGAATCAGAAGGCTTTTGGGGACAATGCAATGAGTGTAGGTCAAATAAAAGTATGGCACAAACGCTTCAAAGATGGCTGAGAACCTGTTGAAAGTGATCCATGTTCTGGAAGGCCTGCAACAAGCAGAGAACCTGAGAATGTTGAACACATACGAGCTGAAACCAGCAAAGGTTGGCAACTGACAGTGTGAGAACTAGAAGCTGACCTAGAGATTCCAAAATCACTGTGTCCAAGATTGTAATGCAGGATCTTGACAGAAAACATGTGGTGGCAAAATTCATTCCGTGTATTCTGTTACAGAAGCAGAAGGAACATTGTGCTGCAGTTGCTAATCACTTAATTTAAACCACTACCAGTGAACGAGATTTCCTCCAGAAAGTCATAACTGGAGATGAATTGTGGGTCTACAGATATGACTCAGAAATGAAGGCCCAGTAGTGCCAATGGAAGTCACCTGGTTCTCCACACCTGAAGAAGGCACAGCAAAGTCGCAGCAAGATCAAGACTATGTTAACTGTGTTTTTGGATTGGAAAGTGGTGTTGTCCACCACTAATACACCCCTTCAGGCCAAACAATTAATTAATAAGGAGTACTGCCTCAATGTTCTTCATCAGTTGAGAGATGTGATATGATGAAAATCACCACAGCTATGGGCAACTGCTGATTGGCAGCTTCATCACGACAACGTGCCCACTCATGCATCATGCCTTGTGCAGAGTGTTTTGGTGAAACACCGAATCACTCAAGTGACTCACCTTCCCTACAGCCCAGATTTGGTGCCTTGCAACTTCTGGCTTTTCCCAAATCTTAAATCACCTGTGAAAGGGAAGAGATTCCAGACCATGGATGAAATTCAGGAAAATACAGCTGATTCTAACAAAGGATTTTGCAGAGTGTTTTGAACAGTGGAAGAGATGCTGAGAAAACTATGTGAGGTCCCAAGGGACCCACTTTGAAGTAGGCTGAGGTGTCATTGTCCTATGTATAGTGTTTCTTGTATCTTCTATTGTCAATAAATGTCTCTATTTTTCATATATATGGCTATGTACTTTCTGGACAGTCCTCTTATATGTATATGTGTGTGTGTGTGTATATGTGTATCTTTATCTATGTAAAGAAAAACTCACAGAAGAATTTGGAGCTGAAAAATACTTGCTGTTACTAGCTAATTGTTGTTTTTCATTTAGTCAGTGTACTGAGAAATCTCTTCCCCATTTTATCTATCCAGATTTTAGACATCCTTTAACTTATTTACCTGTCTAGATTTTAGACATCCTTTAACTTATTAAAAGATACTCCATGAAATTTTATTGCTTTCTGTAGAAAAAAAGTGTGTATGTAAATTTATTTATGTTTGTTTATTTTTATAGTTGACACTATAACAGATGTCACCATTTCTCCCTCGTTGCCTATGTCCACTAAACCCCCAGCCCCTAGCCCCTCTTTCCCCCTGGCCATCACCACACTGTTGTCTGTGTCCATGGGTTATGCATATATGTTCTTTGGATAATCCCTTAATGTTTTTTTATCCAGTCCTTCCCTTCTTTTTCCACTCTGACAGCTGTTCCATGTATCCATGCCTCAGTTTCTATTTTGTTTATCAGTTTATTTTGTTCATTCTATTCCACATACAAGTGAGATTATATGGTATTTGTCTTTCTCTGACTTATTTCACTTCTTTCGGTAATCTTCAGGTCCATCCATGCTCTCTCAGAAAGTAAGATTTCCTTCTTTTTTTATGGCCTTGTAGTTCTGTTGATTAGAACATTGTCCTGCTACACCAAGGTTGCAGATCTGATCCCCAGTCAGGCACATACAAGAATCAACCAATGAACGTATGTGTTTGCAGATTTTAATTCTCACAAATGCCTTTGGTACTTACTACTTTCTCTCTGATATACTACTTTTGTGTACAATACATGGCTCCATGGCGAATTCAAAGTTCTGTTTCTTATGCATCTGGGTACCCAACATGACTGTGTGTTTGTCCTATACAATAAGTGCACAATAAATACGAGACGAGTTAATTGAGCGTGAAAGTTTAGTGGGAGTAACAGAAACTCTGCTGTTCATACCAGTGGACGCTCCAGTGTGTGCCTAGCGTGAGCTGTGTTCTTAATCAGCTCTCCCTATTGAGTGGTTGTCCAACTCTGGCTGCACATTAATGTAACTTTTAAAAAATAACAAAAACCTGTGTCCAGATGCTATCCCCAACCTGGACATTTGTATTATAATCAAACAAGCAGACAGACATGCAGCCAGGGCTGTGAACCTTGGCGTTAGCAGCAAATAATGTATAGCAGCACCGCAAGCATTTACATCCATAGGAATCAGCTGGAGGTTAAAGTGTAGACTTTGGTCCAGTAGTTCTGAGGTGGAGCCTGAGAGTCTGTATTACTAGAAAACTCCCAGGCAATACAGGTCCTTTTGGTCTGCAGTCTAGAGAAATTCTGCAGACCAAAAGAATTAGAATAAGATGTGTCCTGAAATTCTGCTTTAGTTATTTGAGGGTACAGCGCATGAACTTATGTTTTTATCAAGCGTCCTAGGTGATTCCTGTTATTAGACACATCTTGGAAATGCTAGATTTCAGAAGTATTTTGTGACACTGGATGTTCACTAAAAGTCACTTGGTGGCTCTAAAAAGCTAGCCCCCTTCCCCATTGCAAGGACCCACTGTAGGATCCAGAGACCGGGCCAGGACATCTACAGTTTAAAGATACAGAGGTCATTTACGTGGGCACCCAGGGATGAGCACCCCTGAAAATGGCAACGGTGCTCTCTGTGCGGTAGGAACAGGAGTGTCCTGGGGAAACAAGTGTTGCTGGAGTCTGCTGACAGCGAAAAGGTTGGCATCTGAGGAATAATCGGCTGTGCCACTGCAAATTGCCACGTTCTGTAATGTGGAAGGTTTGTCGCCTCACCTGCTCTTCATTAGTATAATTTCACAGGCAACTATTCCATGGAAGGTTTAACAGAAGAAAGAGATGTTTCCACCTCCATCAATTCCTTTGCGTGTATATTTTTCAATCTTTTCCTTTTGTCTACATAAATAAAGTGGTTCAAAGGCTCACAGTGACAGAAGAGGGCTGGGTCAGCTTTGTCTCAATGCCTTCTGTTATGAAGAGTCTTCTTTGATGTGACCAAGCAGGTTTGCATGAACTTCCTGACACAGACGTGATGCTAAGTTAGATGACACTTTCCTACCAGTGCTGAGGGTCTGCCAATGGGGTGACTTCAGTGTGATTGAAGTGCACCCAGGTGAGCACTTACTTTCAATGAAGCCAAATGGGCTTTGACTTTGCTGCCAACAGTGACCTCTCCATTTTGTAGATGAAACAACTGACCTCTTTGAAGTCCCAAGTCTTAGGGGAGGAGAAGGAGAGCAAAATCTTTCATTTTACCCTTATCTGAGGACGTGTTCATTAATTTTAGAGAGAAGAGAAGGAAGGGAGAGAGAAAAAAATTTTAAAAATCCCATTGAAGTGAAAGAGAAACATCAGTTAGTTGCCTCCTGCATATGCCCTGACTGGGAACTGAACACAAGGCCCAGGCAGGTGCCCTGACTGGGTAGTGAACCCATGACCTTTTGATTTGTGGGAAGATGCTCCAAACAACTGAGCCACACTGGCCAGGGTGGAGAAGCAAAATCTTGAGTCTCAAAAACATTTTCTCATTCCCCATTTCTAACCATCATGAGTTTTCCCGCTGGATACAAAAATCAAATTATTGACTCATTGTTGTTTGGTCAGGTATAATAGAATTTCCCAAAATTATAATAATATATTGTTTCCTGGGAAAGGGACTCTTGACATTTGTTGAGATTTCCAATTTACTTACTGGAAGGTCCTATTGTTTAATATTAAACTTATCTGAATTCTATTTATAATCTGATAGTCCAAATTTGTCTTTGGTTCAGATGAGAATGATCTTCCCAACAATGATACTCAACAGCAGAATGGCCATGGCCTTTCTAAATGATGCTTAATTGGAAGCTTGCCAACTATCTTTCTGAGATAGAAATAGACTGTATCTGTGGTTTCTAAACCTGGCCACTCATCAAAACAACATGAAGTATAAGGAAAACAGAGTCTTGTAACTATAGAGCTATTTGCTTAAATTTTCAGGATGGAGTCGATAAACTGGAATTTTTCCCAAATTATCTCAAATCTGCTACCTGACTGCACTCAGCATTAGGGAAGAAACTCCGTAACATCCTTCTTACTCTAGGATTTTAGGATACTCTGAGTGTTTTTTATAGATATGATAAGTGTTTCATAAACTAGAGAGTGTAATGTAAATTCCAGATATTGTTAGTAATCACCAAACATCCCCTTGTTTTCACTATGTGTGATTGTGGGGCTGAGCTTACAGTGAAGGAGCAGAAATCAAGATGCACTATAAAAGAAGACATTCCTGTGAGTGAGAAAGCTGGTATCTCCCTAGACCTTACTGAAGACAGCAACAAGAAGTCAGAAGCAAACCTGAAGGGTTTCAGTAGATGTAAGGGTGAGAGAAAGATGATAATTCAGAATTGGGGAAAAAACAAAGAACACAAATCAGAAAAATAAGGTGAACAGAAGCCAGGCAGGTGAGAAAAGACTTGTAGACACATATCTCAGATATCAGACTGAGCTGGGAGACCCAAACCCGACAAACACGAACCAGAAGAGCCATAGGAGATTCACAGAAGCTTGAGGTACAAGACAAGAAACAAAAACTCTGCTCTAAGTATCAGAAAGTCACTTTGACTACTGAGGCGACGCTTCCTCAGGATGAGCTTTTCTCCCCCAGTGCAGTTGGCTGGAGCCACGGGAGCGTCTTCAGAGAGAGTATGTGGGTCAGAAGAAAGAACCCATAGGCAGGCTGTTACTGAAACAAGCAGATCTTGCTGACTAGATGGTCACCAGGTCTGTGGTCTCTTCAAGTCTGTAAGGTAAGAATCCCACATCCTGAAAGATCTGTGAAAAGTCTGAGCTCCTCAGCAAAATGGACCACTTTTATCCCTGGGCAAGTAAGCTATGTGACTGTGGGGCAACTATGTCCTCCTGAGCAACCTGTGTTTTCCACATTCAATTTCTTCATCCTTAGGATGAATGTGTAGACAGGACAAGTGACCTCTACAGTCTCTATAATTCTAGGCATGTCACTGGGGATGCTGCAGAGAGCACTTCACAGCCAGATGCTGGCTCTGCCAGCATTATATCCACACCGAGGTGGGGGCAGCACATCTGGTATCCAGCCAGGCTGAGCAAAGCCAGTCAGGCTGGCACCTCCCTGAAAGTCAAGCAGCTGTTCATGGGGTGCTGGACTATGGACTTCTTGTGGTGACATACTGCATGCTGTCGTGTACAAACTATAAATAGCACTAGATGATCAGTCACGCCACTCTTATAGCAACAACATGCTTCAACCTGTCGGTTCTTGATAATTGGGTTACACAGAAAAGCTTGTGTCCTAATTTCAGGTAAATTTATAACCTTAACCTTTCTGGTCCTGGATTTCTTATTAAGTTGAGCCATGTGAAGTTGCTATTGTACAATTCTTGATCTACAACCATTTCATGTACTTCAACTTACATGAAGAAAAGGGATTGACCTGACAAGTGATTTTACTGTAGAGCCATAGAAAAGTTCCGATTTGATTGAAATAAATACTTTAAATATCTACGCTGGGTCAGGCCCTGAACCAGGTTCTGCATGTATAACAATGAACAAAACAGTCCCAATAGCTGATGTCATAGAGCTTAGTGTCTACGGGAGCCCAGCTCCAGACATCTTTTGCAAACCAGATTTAAGCCTGATCGTTTGGATGCTCCTAATGCATCACATAAATTGCATCTTCACAGGTGAAAGAGAAATCTACCCAGCTGGGGAAGAATTATTAAAATTTGTTTAGTTTCTAATGAAAAATTAACTAATACTCTTCTGAAAATACAGTGGAAAAGAATCTGAAAATGGCAAACAACACCCCTGATGAATTGATCCAAAGCCTGAGATAATGAGACACCTTTGTAATTCACCTGTTTGAGAAAATGAAAGTGAGGGGTTATTTTAATTTTACATCTTATAACATGGTCAGTCAGGTAAATATGAGAAAATTATTATATTGTAAAACATGTGGCATATGCAACAGAAAGTATTTGTAAGTTTACTGAAGTTTGAATTGCTTTTAAAACATACCAAATTTAAACAGAAAATGTAGCTTTTGTATTGACAGACCCAACTTAATGAAATGAGGTTAACTAATCTGTTGATAGCATCTTTTGAAACTTAACTTACGGTATAGAAAGAATCTTTTTTATTAAGGCATGGTCTTTATACTTTATATTTTTCAGACTGGTTTGTAATGATATGGAAAATGGATAAGTTACAGATTTTATAGTTTGAGTCATATGATATTGAAGGTCTTTTAACATATAAAACTGACAATTTCATAATAATTAATATGAAAATTCATTATTTATTCACAGAAAGGTGAGGGTATAAATTCTACATAAATTTTTTTTGGCCAGTAAAGAAATCTCATTTATGATATAGCTCTTAAATATATGATAAATATATCAGCTGTTCCTAATATTTCTTTTTTAAAAAATATTTTATTTATTTATTTTTAGAAAGAGGGGAAGGGAAGGAGAAAGAGTGGGAGAGAAACATCAATGTGTGGTTGCCTCTCATGTGTCCCCTACTGGGGACCTGGCCTGCAACCCAGGCATGTGCCCTGACTGGGTATCAAACCGGCGACCCTTTGCTTCACAGGCCCATGCTCAATCCACTGAACTACACCAGCCAGGGCCTAATATTTCTTAATAAGCTGACTGAGTGGGGTTCCAGTTGAGATGGTGACATAGGTAGATGAGGTACTCAAATCGACCCACAACCACATCAGAATTATAACTAAACTACAGAACAGAACAACCATCCTTCAGAACTGCCTGAAATCTAGCTGAAGAGAAGTTTTACAAATAAAGATATAAAGAAAAAGCCACACTGAGACTGGTAGGAGGGCTAAAGATGTGGAATGGGCTGCTCACACACCTACATGTAGTGGCTAAAAATTGGGAGAGCTATTGCTATGCAGAGGTCCCTCCTGAAGAGCAAGGAGTTGCAGCCCCCATGAGAATCCCCAGTCTAGGGTTTCAGTGCTGGAAAGAGAATTCCCCATAACTTATGGCTGTAAAAAACAGCCTGGATTGTTGCGGAGTAAGATGGAGGGCTAGAGGAATCCCAGGCATTTCTCCTAAAGGGCCCATACATGGACTTCCTCAGACTTACTTGCTCTGAGTTCCAGTGCTAGAGCACCAGGGACACACATGGGGGGAGAGAGTTGTCTGGCATTAGGGTAAGAGCCGCAGAAGCAGCTTTCTCCCCAAAAGAAGTGCTGGAAGAGGCCATTATTCCTTTCTGGGCTCTGTTCCCATAGAGCCTTCAGGAAGATGCCATATCTGAATATCCATCAACCTGGCTAACATTGCTTATCCTGCTCTGGTAATTCCCTGAGACCCTGCCCCACCCAACTTGCAGGCCTAACTCAAGCTATTTCCAGTGGCTTTTCCATATAATTGGCCTATCTTGGCTCATGCCTCAGGCTTTCCTAAAATCTCTCAAACAAGCAGCATTTGGCCTTGATGTGCCCCTCACCTCTCACTAAGTGGCTCTAGGCCCAGCTCTAGCAGCAGCCAAACTTAGTTCATAGCTTGGCTTCTCCCTTACAACTCCAAGGCCAGCACAAGTAGCAGTCATCTTCATATTGCATTGTAGCACATGCAGGGTGGCCCCAGGCAGAGCACAGGTGGTGGGCAACCTTGATCTGCACCTCCTGAGAAGCCCAAAGCCAGTGTACCTGGTGGATAGCTTCAAATAGCATCAAAGCACCAGCCAACTACCTCCACAAAAGATATACTCAGGGGGCAGACTCAGGGGGCACCAGAGCCCTACTGAAGTAAGTCCTACTTCATGAAGTGGGGCCCTGCACAGCTTATCTTCCATAGTGGTTGGTGGTCACAGTCTGTCCTTGCAGACGATTAGCTTGGGGATAAAGCCCTCCCATTAATATGCCAACATCAATCAAGTCTCAACTACAACAGCAGAACATACACAGCCCACATTGGGGGGTGCACCTGGAGTGCCAGCTTGGGTGATCAGGGAGGCTGTGCCACTGGACCCAACAGGATACCTAACACATCAGTCACTTTACTGAGCCCAGGAGACATACCAGCTCCACCTAATTCATAGAAACAAATATAGGGAGGCTGCCAAAAGGAGGAGACAAAGAATCATGGCCCAAATAAAAGAACAAAACCCCAGAAAAAGAACTAAACAAAATGGAGACAAGCAATCTACTAGATGCAGAGTTCAAAATACTGGTTACAAGGATGCTCAAGGAACTTAATGAGGACTTCAGCAGCATAAAAATAAACATGGAAATCATACATAAGAACCCTTGAGAAATGAAGGATATACTAACTGAAATGAAGAATAATATAAAGGGAACTAACAATAGACTAATAATTCATAGAGAATCAAATCAGCAATTTGGAATATAAGGATGCAAAAAACAACACCCAATCAGAGTGGCAAAAAAAAAGTAATCCAAAAATAAAGGTAAGGTAAAGAGCTTCTGGGGCAACTTCAAGTGTACCAACATTCATATTATTGGGGTGTCAGAAGAAAAAGAGACAGCAAGGAATTGAAAATGTATTTGAAAAAATAATGACAGAAAACTTTTCTAACCCAGTGAATGAAATAAAAATACAAGTTCAGGAAGCACAGGGAGTCCCAAACAAGATGACCCCAAAGAAGCCCACACCAAGACACATCAAAATTGAAATGCCAAAGGTCAAAGACAAAAAGAGGCTTAAAAACAAAAGAAAAGCAGTTAGTTACCTACAAGGGAGCTCCCATAAGACTATCATCTGATTTCCCAACAGAAACTTTGTAGACTATAAGGGACTGGCAAGAAATATTCAAAGTATGAAAAGCAAGGACCTACAACCAAGATTATTCTACTCAGCAAAGCTATCATTCAGAATCAAAAGACAGATAAAGAGCTTCTTAGACAAGAAAAAGCTACAGAAGTTCATCACCACCAAACCAGTATTACAAAATTGTTAAAGGGTCTTGTTTAAGAAGAATAAATAAATAAATAAATATTATGAATAATAAAATGGCAATATATATGTGCATATCTATCAACAAGTACTTTAAATGCAAATGGTTAAATGCTCCCATCAAAATACATATGAAGGCTGGACGAATATCAAAATGAGACCCTTACCTATGTTGTCTACAAGAGACCTACTTCAGATTGAGAGACACACATAGACTGAAAGTAAAAAGATGGAAAAAGATATTTCATAAAAAAAGGAAACAAACAAAAGCTGGGATAGCAATGCTTACATTAAACAAAATAGACTTTAAAACAAAGCTGTATAACAAGAGACAAAGAAACACCCAGAAATTTCACTTCTTGGTATTTATCCAAAGAAATCCAAAGCACTAAATTGAAAAGATATACAGCCAAATGTTTATTGCAGCATTATTTATAATAGCCAAGATTTGGAAGCAACCTAAGTGTGCATCAATAGATGAATGAATAAAGAAGTGAGGCATATATACAATGGTATATGACTCAGCCATAAAAAGAAATGAAATTTTGCCATCTGCAACAACATGGATGGACCTGGAGGGTATTGTGCTAAGTGAATAAGTTAGACAGAGGAAGACAAATGCCATGTGACTTTACTTACATGTATAATCTAAAAAACAAAATAAACAAGCAAGCAGAAGAGAAACAGACTCATAGATACAGAGAACAATTTAACAGTTGCCTGATGGGTAGGAGGTTAGTGGGATGAGTGAAAGGGTTAAAGAATTAAGAAGTACATATTAGTAGTAACAGAATAGTCATGGGAATGTAAAGTACAGTGTAGGGAATATAGTCAATAATACACTAACAACTATGTGTGGTGTCAGATGGGTACTAGATTTATTGGGGTTATCGCTTAGTAAGTTATACATGGTAGAGCAGTAGGTTTATAATTGTAAGTGAAATAGACTTTACTCTTATATTAGTTATTAATTATTGTATTATTTTCCATACAAACAACTGTAAACCTACTTTTGCCCTACCCTGTAATTCTGAGTCTATTTCTATCAGACAGTTACTCAATTTCAGAAGAGTGAAATTTATTGTCTTTTGCAGATCAAATCCAAATTTAAATTTAAATTTGATTTTCAACTTTGAAGTTGTTTGCACATTGTGATATAGCATTGCTAAGTGAGCTCATTCAGAAGATTTTTAAATTTAAATAATATTCTATGTTTTAATTACAGTTGACTTACAATATTATATTATCTTCAGGTGTACACCCCAGTGATTAGACATTGTACCAGGGAGGGCAAAAGTAAGTTTACAGTTGTGAGTACATGAAACACAGAGTTTATTCTTGTATTACTATTTCTTTATTATTATATTATTTTTCATATAAGCTGTTTGCTAGTCCACCGGACTTTCTTCTTTAACTTTGAAGCTCCACTCTGCAGTGGCTACTTGTGATACTTTATATGACAAACACCCTTTGTTTTACTGACAGATACCTCACTTGTCAAGGTAATAAACTGAACACAACATTAATTATAAAACCCAAATCCTTCAGACAAAAGATCATTGAGAGATAAATGGACCTCTGCTTGCCCTAGTTCCTCGTCGGTCTGAACTTTCTTATTCCATTGCGTGGTACAGTGCCGAGGGGCTGTGTGACACTCCCACGAGATCTACCAGACACTGCATACGCAGACTGAAGGAGAGGATGGAAGTCAAGGACAGAAATGGTAAGGGTGGAGTTCGACATATCAAAGGTCTGTGGGGTTTGGACAAAAGTGATGAGCTGAAGAAGGACAGATGGTGGGTCAGGAATAGTGTTCATAGTCACAAAGCTTTTCCAGAAGGATGGATTATACTACTATCTAGTATTTTACAGACCTGACCAGTTTCTTAATCATGTCCTATAGACTAAGTTCAGACTCCAGAAAAGGGTGGGAGAGGTTTTTTATAAAATAAATGACAGGAAAATTAGGCTCACGCCACCAAAATTCAGCTTACAGTTGAGTGAACGAATATGGGGGAACATATTTCCTCCATAAAATAAGAGCACATTGTGCCCTGGACTCCAGCTGAAATGATATTTTTATCCAGAGGTGCTAGGTTATGGAAATTCAAGGTAGGGCAGATTTTCACCCACTTGTAACCTTTTTTAGGATCCACTTCTATTTATTATTGACTTTGGCATGGAGGCCTCTATTCTTGGCTCTCTCCCCAACATGCATTCTCCCATTCCTTCCTTGCTAACAGTACCTCTGTTTTGCTCACCCTCATATAAGCAGTCAGGTTCTTCAGGAGAGGCTGGAATCTTCATCAGCCCCACAAGGGTGAAGTTGAGCGGTCTCAATGAATTGGTGTTGTCAACCCCTTGACCCTAAAGTGCTCACAAACAGGGAGTCCTGAGGGGATGTCTGCTGATGAGTCTCTGCAACAGATTTAGGTGCTTTTGATCTCTGACCTAGGGACTCAATTGTGAACATGGGCTTCCCAGCCCAGGGACCTGAACCACACACTGAGGATGCAGAGGGATCGAAGGCTCCTGGGTCTTCGATGATGGTGTTGAAACCCAGACTTTCAGTCACATAAAAAGAGAAATATCCTTATAATTAGAATGGTTTACATTGGGCTTTCTATGAGTTTCAGCTGCCAGTATTCTTCTGCTACTGTTGGTATTTAGGCCAGATCCTCTCAGTAAATAGACCCTTCAATGTATTTTACATGTTCATTTGTGGCAGAAAAAATAGTTACGTGTCTTTTGTAACCTAATCAGATTTTTCAGTGATTTAGTTAATAACAACAGTAGAAAACATAATATTCTGATTACTTTTTGGTCTTTTCTAATTGAAATGGACCGATGATATTTCATGTCTCTCCTTCACCCATGTCTCCATTCCAGATCCCTGAAACTTCGTGCTGCCCCCTCATTGACAAAACTTTTCTTTTCAAGCTCAACATTGTATTTCCATTCAAACAAAATGATAAATTTTACTACTTTTAGGAAAAGAGGCATGTAAAGTACAGACATTCTTAGAGTTAAAAGAAATTTAAAAAATAAATGGCAAAAGAGGGCAGAGGAAAATATCATTTATTACATATAAGCAACAGGCATTTTTATTACATGAAGAGTTAAGAGCAATTAGCAAGAACATGGAAAGCAACCCAAGGAACAAATAGGCAAAGGGTATGCACAGAAATTTAAAAATATATATACAAGCCCAATAAACAAATATTTAATGCTTTAAACCTCATTATCCATTGATGGTGTACGAATTGAAGAGCGATACAATTTTTACACATCAAACTGTCAGAGTCTGAAAAGGATGTTGATCCCTGGTGTTGGCCAGAGTATGTGGCATTTATCAAAGCCTCGAACATGTTTATCGCCTTTGAAGGAAGAACACTCCCAGAGTTTTATCCTAAGGAAATAATTAGAGAATCCTGCAGAATTTGATGTGCCAAGATGTTCTGTGTAGTATTTTTGTACCATTTTAAAAAATGAAATTACTAATTGCATAACACTAGAGTTAAATAAACTATGGTATATCCCTGAATGAAAGAGAATACTAAAGAAAAACCATTCTAATTTCAGTGTCACCTTCACTCCATTTTCAGAGATAGCTAGTGCCGTAGTCATCTGAGTGGCTGGGGCCTCTGTACTGAAACTATGGTCCTTTGTCTTGCCTCAACAGGAGCTCAGGAGTCAGTGTTCGCTGGTCTTTCTAAGTCAGTTACCAGTCACTCTTTGCAGGTTGCCAAATTCACTTGCAGGCATCTCTGTTTCCATTCTTCTTTCCTTACAGGCCTTCAGAAAATTCCTTTCTGTCCTTCAGTAGTGTTTGGGGAAGAAACAGAGTTGAATGTGTCTTTTCAATCTATTATATTTCACTAGAAATTCATATCCTAAGATTTTTAAAAAGTTGGTTAGCAAATGCTGCTTGCAAGTTTTCACCTAAAGGGCGGTTTTTATTGTTTATTTGTGCATTTAGTTAGAGCAGATGTTCTAGAGCCTTCAGCGTGCCAAGGTGCATGGTATGACGTGGTGGGAAAGAGAAAAGGCAGACACCCTTCCCACTGGACTTAGGCATTTTTACAGCAATTTAGTGGGACATCTCTTTTGGGTTTTGTTCACAGCTCGTCTGTTTGCAAAGGGTTTTCAGATGAGTCTCTTGGAAGTTGGAGTCTGAGAGAAAATCCAGGTGGTAGAGACCAGGATTCTGGCTCTTTCTCTCTGGCTTTTTCTTCCCTTGGGGTTCTCCAGAGCCTGATTTCCCAGACACATCTTGTCATGTATGAATCCTAAGAGGGGACATAATATAGGCTGAAGCTTGGGTTCCTACTACATTGATTTATTTAGAAGACTTTGAGATCACTTTGCTAACTTCTTCATTTTACAGGAAAGTCTCTGAGATCCAGGAAGTTTAAATAACTTTATTAAGGTCATAGGCTAAGTAAGTGGTAGAAACTCATGACTGGAGCTGTAACCGAGGCAGTATAACACAAACTTGCTATTCCTTAAGAAAATGATATTAAGAAAACAAGGAAAGTTATCTCACTGCATGAGATAGGAAAGGAAGAGGAAATTTGCCTAGCTGAATCTAACTCTACAAAGATAACACCACGAAATGTGATCTTCACACCTTATCCACTTCCTTCTATCCAGCAACAAAATCTTAAGACAAAATAGCTCGCATTTGCCAGAAGCTAGAAATTTCAATCCACAATAATGTTAGAGAAATGGAGTTTTTTAAAGCACACTACTTCAGGATATTTTTGGTTCCCCAAATCCAGTCCCCAGCTGAGTGAGTAAGGTCTTCCCATCTCCTCCTTCTTCCTGATGGTCATTCATTGTTATCCAACTACAGTAGCTCTTTGCATTTCTCTATTCATTTTTCCTCCTCCTACAATAACTCTGATCTTCCCGTTGCTTACTCAGATTCAGCTCTGCTTACTCTCCTCTTGTGTGGTCTGGAGGAGCATGGAACTCAGTGGCTGGTTAAGAGGTGGACGTTTGATCTCAGCTCTTAAAATCAGAGGATTACTTAGCATTTCCAGTAATGAAAGGAGAACCAAGAAATGAAGAGATAGGAACACCATGCTGATGACTTTATTTGAGCTCTTGAACACACTGCACCTGAATTTAGAATACCCAGTATTTTGCAAGTAACAAAAGCTAATAAATTTACCTCCCTCTTTTTTCTTAGCCCAGCTTCAGTGAGGGAGAATTATTTCTTTCACTTGTAAACAAAGAAATCCTAACTGTTAAACTATTGGAACAAGCCTGTGAATATACACCCATTTCTTAAGGACAAATATTACTTCTTAGGGACAATGTAATCTGTTTTCAAATTAAGAAACAGTACATTTTCCTGCATGGGGCAGAGCTTTACATTTTGAGATTGAGAATGCCCACACTCACTTTGCTCATTTTCCAGGCCAACTGCCTACAAGAGTGTACAAAATGTGGCCTGTCAGTACAGTTTTCAAATGACAGCACCACCTGCTCCATCAATGACCACTTCGTGACATTTCAAAGTTATGACGCAAAGTGTTGAAATGACAATCTTTTTATAGAATGTCTGGTCACAGTCTAACCCTGTTTTCACACTACTTTCTTCAAGTGAAAAGACAATGTTAGTAGAGAATGCTTATTATGTCCAGGGCCCAATAAGGTGTCCA
Source organism: Sturnira hondurensis (assembly GCF_014824575.4). Lineage (NCBI taxonomy): Eukaryota > Metazoa > Chordata > Mammalia > Chiroptera > Phyllostomidae > Sturnira > Sturnira hondurensis. The sequence goes on from NW_028079667.1 coordinate 6,435,982, forward strand.
TCATCTAGTCCTGGGGTAGGAGGAATTTATATTTTCAGTACGTCAGTAGCCAAACATTTTTTTTAATCTAGAAATTTGAAATCATCGTACCCTACTGTACCTAACCCAGGTTGTTTAAAGAACTGACCAAAGTGCCCTGGCTGGTAGCTCAGTTGGTTAGAGCATCATCCCCATATGCTGAGGTTGTGGGTTCGATCCCCTGTCAAAGCTCATACAAGAATCAACCAATGAATGATTCAATAAGTGGAACAACAAATTAATGCTTTTTTCCCTCTCTCTCTCAATCCAATAAGAAAAAAAAACTGACCAAAGTGACAAAAGAAGTTCCCACCACCCTTGGTGAGAAGTTTCAGAGTCCAGACCAGAGGGGCCACTCAATCATAGGATGAAGAGAGGTCTCTAAATTTTATTTTAATTTTTATTTATTTATTTATTTATAATATGTTTTTATTCATTATGCTATTACACTTGTCCCATTTTTCTCTTCTCTTTACTCACCTCCACTAAGTACCCTCTATCCCACTACAATCCCCCCACCTTAGTTCATGTCCATGGGTCATACATAGAAGTTCTTTGGCTTCTCCATTTTCTATACCATTCTTGATCTCTCCCTGGCTTTTTTAAAAAATATTTTATTTATTTATTTATTTTAAAAAATATATTTTATTGATTATACCATTACAGTTGTTCTATTCCCCTCCTTCATTCCCCTCCACCCGCACACCACCTCCCCCACCATTCCCCTCCTTAGTTTATAACCACGTGTCTCAAGTTCTTTAGATTCTATATTTCCCCTACTATTCTTGCCCTCCCCCCTATTTTCTACCTATTGTCTATGCTATTTTCTGTACCTTTTCCCCCCTTCTCCTCCTCCCACTCCCCTGTTGCTAACCCTCCATGTGATCTCCATTTCTATGGTTCTGCTCCTGATGTAACTGTCCTCTTAGTTTGCTTTTGTTTTAGGTGTGGTTGTTAATAACTGTGAGTTTGCTGTCCTTTCACTGTTCATATTTTTCATCTTCTTTTTCTTAGATAAGTCCCTTTAACATTTCATATAATAAGGGCTTTGTGATGATGAACTCCTTGAACTTGACCTTATCTGAGAAGCACTTTATTTGCTCTTCCATTCTAAATGAAAGCTTTGCTGGATAAAGCAATCTTGGCTGTAGGTCTTTGGATTTCATGACTTGGAATACTTCTTTCCAGCCCCTTCTTGCCTGTAAGGTCTCTTTTGAGAAATCTGCTGACAGTCTGATGGGTACTCCTTTATAGGTGACTGTCCCCTTATCTCTTGCTGCTTCTAGGATTCTCTCCTTCATTTTAATCTTGGCTAATGTAATTATGATGTGCCTTGGTGTGTTCCTTCTTGGGTCCAACTTCTTTGGCACTCTCTGAGCTTCCTGAACTTCCTGGAAGTCTATTTCCTTTGCCAGACTGGGGAAGTTCTCCTTTATTATTTGTTCAAATAAGTTTTCCACTCGTGGCTGTTTATTTCCCCCTTCTGGTACCCCTATAATTTGGATGTTGGAACATTTAAAGATGTCTTGGAGGTTCCTAAGCCTCTCCTCATTTTTTTCAATTCTCATTTCTTCATTCCTTTCTGGTTGGATGTTTCGTTCTTCCTTCTGGTCCATTCCATTGATTTGAGTCCCAGTTTCCTTTCCATCGCTATTGGTTTCCTGGACATCTCCCTTCATTTCAATTAGTTTAGCCTTCATATGTTCCTCTAATTTGTGACTATAATCAACCAGTTCTGTGAGCATCCTGATAAACAGTGTCTTGAATTGTGCTTCTGAGAGGCTGGCAATTTCTCGGTCGCTGAGAGTTATTGGCTCTGGGACTTTGAGTTCTTCTTGTGCCATCTTTTGGGCTGTTCGTGCCTGTTACATAGCAGGATCAGAGCCCTAGGTGTTCACCAGAGAAGGGCAACTCAGTCGCTGGGTTGTGACACTGTATGTGGGGGCGGGGTCAAAGAGGAACAATGGTGTCCCGTCTGCCGCCTCCTGCCGCGGGTGCCACAGGTGCCGCACCTACCACAGTTACCAGGGCCCACGCGTTTCATCCCACTGCACGCGAGTGTGCCACCACCGTCAGTCCTCCACCACAGGGTTCGCCCCCTGGGGCCTGCATGGTCCGTCTCACTGTGCGTGAATGTGTGACCTCGGTCAGTCCACCCCACACCCTGACTGGGTCCGGGCCACTTGCACGCCTAGGTCGGGGGATCTGTCCTGCCTGGCCCTGCTCCACTGCTGGCTCCACCCCTCTTACCGTCCTGGTTGAACAGTTTGTTGTTGTTGGACTTCCGTATAATTCAATTTCCTGTTCTTTGGCTGTGTCATTGTTCTCCAAACCTTTGTTGTATTCAAACTTGGTTGTGGGAGAAGGTACAGTGTTTCCACCTATACTTCCATCTTGGCAGAAGTCTCTCTCTAGATTTCATAGACCCACTCGCCAACTGTGTACACTCAGGAAATACTGAAAGATTCATCAGAATCAAGTATATGCTGTTTTATTTTTGAAGCACTAGCACATATTAAATAATCCACACCTGGAGAAGCCCTCCAAGAACTAAATTCCAAAATGTACATTGTCTCATTAATGGAGACCTCCTTGTGTTTGGATTAAAGACAGGCAATTCTTTCACGGTTGTCCTGGCAACCAGGCATGGAGTGAGGACAAGTCTCAAGTGTGTCTTCAGAACCTGTGTAGTGACAGGCCGCACATGACACAAAAGAGATCCTTTAGGAGCTTAATTGCCTCCATGTTGTCACAATTTTATTTTCTAAAATTATCCTCATCTAAGCATACTTATAGAAATGTAGTTAAAGGAAGTTAATTCAGTAAGCCTTTTCTTCCCCAGGTAGAACTGGGGCAAAGAACTGGTGTGTGCCCTCTCATACGGAAGTTTAAAGGTATAGATTTGGGTGCAGAATTGGTGCCTAAGGCAATGATTCTCTGCGTGTTGTTCCCAGACAAGCAGCAGCATCATCACCTAGGAGCTGGTGAAAAATGCAGATTACTGGGCCCCACACTAGACCTCTGGAGTCTGAGCCTGTGGGGGCGGAGCCAGCAGTTGGTGTTGGAATGAGCTCCAGGGGACTCTGATTCAGCCAGAGTCTGAGGTCCACCGCCCTAAGGGCCTTCAGTGGACTGTCCTTGGGGAGCAGGCAATTAGCTCCTGCATTTTAAAACAGGTTCTTTGGGAGAGAATGGTCTGGGCTGTCCAGGTGAATTCAGATAGATCAGTAGAAGCCCCACCTGCAGGCAGGTCCCTCGGTATCTTTGATTCCCAGGTGATGTCAGTAAGTTGCAGGTTGCCTGGAATGAATAGGAGCTTCATGATCAGAGCTTCTGGAGTTCAAGTAAATTGATATTCTTTTAAACACTTTCTAGGAAAAAAAAAGGAAAATCCATAAATCTATGAAGTTCAACAAAAACTGAGTCTAGCTATTCTCTTTAGTGTATGCCCTAGGTACTGGACACGTTCTGGGAGCTGTTATGCTCCTTCTAGCTCAGAGTGATTCCTCGTGGCGTGGGAAACCCTCAGCAGGGTGGCTGCATTGGGCAGAGCTGGCCCTGGCTTTCAGCGGCACCTGTGAGATCGGAGTGTCCAGACATATGGAGAACTCGCAGTGGGGCTCCGACTTGTCTTAACACCAGGGCCACTTCCCAAACAGTAAGCTGCTGTTTTGTTGTGTCCTGTTTGTGTGGCATGGAGGTGGGACATGGACAGATAGTGTCTCCGCTCTCTGTTTCTGTGAACTTTGGTCCACCCAAACCCAACACCCCTAGCAACAGAAGGCTGGAGAGTGTTATTGTTAAAATGCAGCTTCTAGGCCCTGCCCTGAAACCGTGAGTGAGAACCTCCAGGGCCGAGTCCTGGGGCTCTCTAACAAGCATCCCACATTTCCCTCAGATGTGGTTCTGTTTGAGGACCACCCATCTATGCCATCTGACTTGGCTACTCGTTTAGGTTTTCGTTAGAATATACAATCTCCTTTCACCAATTGGAATTTGGGCCTATAGAAAAGTACAAACTTGGCAATGAGACTAACCTGGCTTCAAATGTAGCAGTGATCAAAGGGAAGACTTCTGGCAAGTTGATGAACTTGCTTGAACCTCAATTTTCTCATCTGCAGAATGTGATGACTATAGTTTTCAGACTACAGGAGCCCTGAGAAGAGGAAATGAGAAACCGTGAGCACAATTATTTATGTATTTATATTTGTATATGCACATATTTAATACAGACATGTTATTTGTATTTTAATAATACTTTCTAGGGAAGTCATCTGTTTTCTAACCTTAGATGATTTTTTCCAATATTTTTCCAAAGTGTTACTTTCCAAATGAATGAAGGAAGAAAAGAAAAATTATAATATCTGAGGTAACAATCAGAACCTCCCTGGGCAGCAGATATTATATCATCTAACATTTACAGATGAGGCTGCTGAAAACCAGAGAAGCAGTTGAAACAAATGCCCAAGCCTTCAAGCCTCAGGCAGTCTCTAACTCCTCAAGGGGTAACCCTGGCTCTGAGTAAGTCCCCACTGCCACATAACCTGCAGCAATTTGAAATTACTGGAGATGTGGGGCTTTATCCATACACCTGTGAGGTTTCACCTGTGAGGTTTAAGCAGATGTGAACCCAAAGTGGAAAGGCCACTGCGTTTCAGGGTGCCTGCAGCCAGCCTCCCCAATCTTCAGGGTGTCAATGCTACAAGGAGTGACTCAGAGCTTTCACCTCTAGCCAAGTAAACTGTGTCCCAGTTACTGTACTCACAGAGTGTTGTCTGAAAAAAGGAGAGACCTGAAAAAAAAACCTGTCTGCCCTTTTTGGCGACACAAGTCCTCATTCAACTTTTAATGGCCTTAGCCATTCTATACGAGTTATGGTGACTTAAACCTTGTTTTGAATGTCAAACTTGATTCCAGTCCTAGATATGGCACCAGGACAAGCCTATTAAAATTTGACTCCGTGTGTTGCAAGAAGTGGACTTGGTATTTGGGGGCCTGAGAGAGTGGAAGATTAAATCAAATCCCTAGGTCGTTGATTACGACACATGCTCTGAATACGGGAAACAGTCCTGGGAAAGATCTCAGACCTTGTTTGCAATGTCCTAAGTCCGTTTAGGGAAGAATGCACCAATCACTTCCCATGCAAACTTCTGCAAAGATACTGTTCCCAGTCTGTGGACAGCCTAGGAATTGAAAAGGAACAAACTCAGTGCAGACTAGGATTGCAGATCCTTTCTGACTTGTCGGAGAAGCCAGGGAAAATAAACAATCCTGGATAATTTAATATTGCAACAAAATTAGCTGTATCTTTTCCTTTTGCACAACATCAAAGCACAGAAGACAAGCTTCTCTTTTTCCTGTGGAAAAGTCAAATAATTTAACAATTCCCAAAGATATCAGTTTCTTTCTGCACCAAGGCTTTCCATAAATTTGGCTGGTCTTTTCAAAGCATGCATACAAAGTGATAGTATTTCATATGCAGGTGTGGCCATCATTATACCAGGGTGTGTGCATAATCACCCTAAAGGTAACAATTTCCATGGAATAAATAGACTAATAGGAATGAAAGAAGACAAGAAGACGCCCTAGTAATAGAATTTTTATTGGCTCTTTCTTGCACTCCCTTTCTTGATAGAAAAACGTCTGCCTAATCTCAGGACAGATTTAGCTCTGTGGTCTTGTTTGTAATCCTACGACACCCCTCCCTGCCCCAGCCAGCCTGGTCAGATCCAGCCAATTTAGGAAAAGAGCTTGTTTTAGGAAAGGAGATTTCTTTCTGGCTGCCTTCTCAGAGCCAGGGGAGCCAGGAGATTCCTGCCGCTGTGGCCCATACATTTGGAGGGAAACCCTTGACAAACCATTACCAAACAGCGGAGCTTCCCGATGACCTAGGAGGCTTTCCTGAGTCTCCAACACCCGCCCAGAGTTTCGGAAAGTGTAAAGGCAGTGAAATGGCAGCTGAGAATTACTGAGTGTGAGGTAAAGAATGAATTCTTGCCATGTTAATATCCGTCATTAAAGGGATGATTTATGTTTTCCAGAAATGGTCGTTTGGAAAGATCTGATGTTCAGCAGTCTTTGGCCCCAGCTGACGCTCATCCTGCATTATAAGACATCACCTCAGAGACACGGCAGCTCCTGACTTAACAGAGAATAGTGTGTGCTTAAAAGTTTTTGGTGTGTATATATTTAAAAAGTTGAAAAAACAGCAAAGTCCTTGCTGGATTAGGGGTGCTATACCAGAAGCCAGTGACTGGCAATGAACAGTTAGGCTCAGGCTTGGTTTACAAGGTGAGTTTTGCTGATTTTCCTTTAGGTTTCAGCTTGAATGTCTTCCCTCGGAGACGTATTTACTGCTCATCGAATTAGAACTAGTCCTCTCTTGATTCAATATTTTTTCTTCATAGCAGATAAGAGCCTATTTTCTTTGTCTTTTAAATGATTTCTGGCTCTAGAATGCAAATGAGACCCGTGAAAATAGGAGCTGCAGACAGTCTTGTCCATAGTTTTATCCCCAATACCCAGCAGACACCTCCTGCATACACAGACAGCAGGCAACACAAATAGTTGTTAAACTCATGGTCAAAATGAGGCTGACTCTGGGGTAGGACGTGAAGGCATACCTTTATAATAGCATGTCTTGAAAGGAAAGCTGAAAACAGGAAGATGTGAGATGAGTTCTTTTCTAAAGTGAAGATTTGGTTGTCTCACTAATAGGGGATAAAACTTAATAAGTGTAACACATTTATTTAAATCTGACAATTTAGTATAGAGGGATATACTTGAGGGTGAATTCATTATACTATCTCTTTGGGGTGGATGTACAGAGTTACAGAAAATTCGTGGCAACATGTCCATTCCCTTTGGCACTGAACACAGGCCACATAGGGCCTAGTGTGTGCAGGACACCGTGACAAGGGCCTAGCGTGTGCAGGACACCCTGCCAGAATGTTGTCAGTGAGGCACGCCCATTTTGCGTAATTTCCCCATCCAAGTGAGAGATGGAGTTTCTGTTAACGGTAAGGGTTTAGAACACAAGGAAACCATGCGTTATCTTTCAGGGTCTCTCTCTCCTAGTATATCAGTGAACCAAGGGCAAGCAAGCATAACTGCTTGACCTGAGGCAATTTCAACAATTGCCTGAGGAAAAACAATTATTCATAGAGCCCATAGCACATATCAGGCATCTTTCACCCTTATCATAATCAGAATCTTCATGAAGATGCGCAGGGTAGGTGCTGTCTCCATTTCTTGAGGGAGAAACTGAGTGTCAGTGCTATTGGCTCAAAGCCTCGGGGTGCTGAAGTGAAGGCTCCCTGCCCCCGCAACTTTGATGAGCGATCAGGACAAAGGCACAGAGGCACCTGGGAGAGGCACCTCCTTCCTGGGTGTTAGGCAGAGTGAGTGGGGGGGTCCCCATGAACAAGAGTGCCCGCACAGGGTGCCTGGAGTGTTTGGTTTGGTTTTGAATTTTTGCAGTTGTACTAGGAGCCAGGTGGCCTGCATTTTAATTCTAGTTTTACTGTTAACTAATGCAATCCCAAGAAGCAAATGTGGAATCGAACATTCAGAGAGTGTGCAGAAGGTTAGGGTACTGAACTGGAAACTCTCTATTTTCCAATCCATAAAATGGACACTTGTGCCTGTTCCTGGTGCTGGGATCAGGCTCAAATTAAAACAGCGGGGGCAAAAGTGCTTGGAAAAGCATCGCGTTTTTTCCAATGGAGGATTGTTTTTTCTTCCATGGACGAAATTTTCCACGTTAACTGAGACACAAATAATTAAGTTTTCAGCCATTATTCTCGCAGGAGATCAAAGGTTGGCTTCTGCAGTTTCAAATTTGAAAAAAGCCACTTTCTCATCTAGTACCCTTTTATTTGCACTTTCTGATTGTCTAATGAATACATGTCAGCAATTTCTTTGCATTAGAGCTGTTGCATTTGTTTTCTTCTGGTGGCCTTTTAGAGCTAATTGTGTTTAAGGGGGGAAATCAGATGTTTAGAAAGCTCACTGGCCTGGACTCGTTAATGAGCCCTTCTTATTCCACTGTAGCCCATAGACGAGTAGTAAGCACGTCATTTCTGCCCCCCACCCCTTACTTTTAAAAAACTTTGACAAAGACCGAGCTGTAGGTCCACACTATAGCTCACCACCAGCCTGCATCAATTTGACTAATGGTGTGCACTTTGTTTTCAGATTCTCTTAATACTTTAAGCACTTAACTGGAGTCTCCGTGCCTTCCACGCTCTAACCTGTGGTTTCAGGCAGAAGCAGCCCCCTGACATTTAGTGCCTTGTCTGTGAGTTGATAAGGCTGCCTGGAGTCTCTCGGCTCCTTTAAGTGCCAAATGTCAAGCTGGAACTGGGTGCCTCCTACTGAACAATGTGGGTTGTTTTAAAATGATCACTTAATACAAAGAGGTTTCCAAGCACACTAATGCTACGGGTATTTAAACAGGGGAATGGGGTGTCTTTAAAATGCCTTTTTAGTTGGCAACTTAATAATCTCCCTCTTGTTCAAATATTATTTACACCACAGTACATCTGATACTCTCCGAAAGTTAAACAAGCCATTCAGGAAAATGGGATTGAGTTGTGACAAGCTGAATAGAGCCCCTAAAAGGCCTGGAGCTCGTGTTTTTATATATGGTAAGATACACCTCCGCAACGCTTTTGTCGGTCCTGCTCAGGAGACACTGAGGAATTTTACCTGTAGATTCACAGGAAAATGAGACACATCCAATTGCAACTATTAGGCTAGACTTTGGATATAGAAAGAGCAATTTCTGCATAAAATTCATTTCTTTTTTTCCCCTCCCCTTAGTGCTCTGGAAATCAAGAGCTAGAGGAATGACCACTCTATGTGAATGGTCCATTGGATGCCTCCCCTACCCCCCAAAAATGGTGCAGAGAGAAGCCCAGGAATACTTCTGCTCCTGAAGCCTGGTGGCATTTAAGGAGGAGCTGTGGCCCCCAGGGCAGTGACTTGCCCGGGCCTGGAGCCTCACTGTGTGAAGTTCATGGACAGTTGCTGCATCCCCACCCTCTGGCTGTGGTGGTCACCTCGTACAACTGCTGCTAGTGACAACTTTCCACATACATGTCTTTCCTATTTTCCCCTTGAACTACATTCATTCTCAACCACGCAGTGACTCCTATCTTTAGTCCTTGACTTTAATGTCTCTAATAAGGTCGGAATATCAGAATCTAAGACCTTTCATTCAGATACTCTGGGAGATTCTTAAATTGTGAACCTAAATATCCTCTCCTTCTCTCTCTCTCACTCTCTCTCTCTCTCTCTCTCTCTGACACACACACACACATACACACACACACACACATGCCCACCACATACATCTATTTCATCTGAGAAGAGAAACAGTCTTATGACATGTATTCTCTGGCTAGGGCTTCTCAGCATGTAAGATATTAAGAAAAAAAGTGAAAAATCTCTTTGGAAAGTCTACCTATTAGACTTTCTATAGGCGAAACCGCTGGTAACTGATGGTGTGAGGTAAGAGAGGTGGGGAAAATGGAAGAGCTGTGAACCAGAAGATAGGCACTCAGCCTCAGGCTGGGCCTTCCCAAAAGCTCGGCCCTAGACTTAGAGGTATTTGTTTTCTTCGGTCAAATAAGGACCACACAAATCCCTCTGTCCAGATGCCTGGTGTCACTGAGAACAAAAGCGGGCAGAGTAGTGCACTGTCCTTCAAGACTCAAAATGTGTCACCCTTTGGATCCTCCTTCCCACGTGGATTACTCCAACAACCCTTGGCGACCAGCAGGTTGTGTGGATGGAGAACTCTTAGGCACACCCAGGATGGCCTGTGAATGTTACTGTCACCAATAACAACTCTGTCAGAAAGACTCCCCTTAAGCGTTGGAGTGTTTTCATACAGGGCCTCTCACCTGAGCCCCACAGTCAGGGCCCTCTGGCCAAAACAAAAGATCTACCTTCACTATTTTTATGTCCCAAGTGAGCCTCACATTCTCAAGGTTAAGGGGTGTGAGCCTGGACCCCTCCTGGCTCTCAGCCTGGGTCCCTTCCTTCACATCCATGACTGGACGAGGACTTGCAAGCGACTTGGAGTGTGCAGCCCCGCCCCCTAGCTCCTCAGGCCAGGGCTCAGGGTCACTTTCGTGGCTCAGCAAGATAAAGGGACATATCAGTGGTCCCAAGGAGCAGAGTGCTGGTTTCGTTGCTAAGATCAAGGCCTGGGATTCCTTGCTTCTAGGCTTCTGGTCTTTCAAGCTCAATATACAATGAGGTCTGTCCAGAAAAAACTCCAGCTGTTGTTAATATAACGAGAATGGTTTACATGACATTGATGTAACCTGGCAGCCAAGGAGAGTGGACTGGAATGCACATGTATAAACAATGATGAATTCACTTTACTAGTCAGGGAGGGCAGTAGATGCTGTAGTGAGCATGTGTACTGTGTGGCTGTCACACTCAAAATGACTGAGCGAGTAGAGCAATGAATCTGTATCAGATTTTGTGTTAAGCTTGAACATTCCTCTGCAGAAACTACTTGGATGATTCAGAAGGCTTTTAGGGACAATGCAATGAGTGCAGCATAAATAAATGTGGCATAAATGCTTCAAAGATGGTTGAGAATCTGTTGAAAATGATCCACATTCTGGAAGGCCTGCAACAACAGAACACCTGAAAATGTTGAATGTGTACAGGCCAATCAACAAAGATTGGTGACTGACAGTAGGGGAACTAGAAGCTGATCTGGGGATTCCAAAAATTACTGTGTCTAGTATTTTGACACAGGGTCTTGGCATGAAAGGTGTGGTGGCAAAATTTGTTCTGTGGCTTCTGGTACCAGAGCAAAAGGAACATTGTGCTGCAGTTGCTAATGAGTTAATTCAGACCACTACCAATGAACCAGATTTCCTCAAGGAGGTTATAGCTTTGGAGGGAACTGAGGTGTCATTGTCCTATGTACAATGTTGCTTGTATACTGTACCTTCTTCAATAAATGTCTCTATTTTTCATATTATGTGGCTTGATAGTTCCTGGACAGACTTTGTGTAGCATCACTGTAGACACTGTAGTGAGAGTGTGAAGTCCCTGTGGCCTCAATTTCATCACCAGGAAGCTGGGACAAACACTGAATTAGTAATGGGAGGGAAAGCAGTGTTCTGTCAGGAAAGAGGGCAATTTTCTACTTGTTGGCACCTAGCAGAGGCCTCCAGCGGTGGCTGGCAGCCTTTGAAAATCCTTCCCAGATGCTGGCATGAGAATTGCCAGGCCTATGTGGAAGTCATTTGATCTTGGGGGAAGCTGGGGAGCCATTATGAAAGCAGTTTCAACAATCCTGATGGCACCAGATCTGTTTCCAGTTTACAAACCAGGTAGGAGCAAACCCTACAGGCACTGCCTTCTCATGGTGGGAACTGCTGCCCTGGAATCTCACGGAAATGGTGTGTGGTGTCAGCCTCCGTCCTTCCACCCTGAAGATGCAAGATGACAGTCCTTGTTCTGCATCTACACCTGGGCACACACCAGTGCCCACACTATGAAGCAGCAGCCCAGGCTTGACTCTGTTCTGCTGCCCACATCTGTATCCCGTCCATTGATGCTGCCCAGGGAATATTGCTTCAATCCACACTTCTTCGGTCTCAACGTATCAAAGAGCAGATACTTGAGTCCCTTTTGTTCCATGCCCCAGAGCCATGGCCTGCCTGGGCCTGCCTGGTCCAGCCCAGCCCTGTCCAGCGGCCTGGGAATGTAGATGGTGAGCATGCAAGGGTCACCATGGTGGGTCCAGGTCACCATTTATGATTGAAAATCAACTCTGCTCAACTCGTTGAAGCACATTTCTGTGTGAAGCATTAACATAGGGCGACTTTTAATATTAAGATGCAAGAAAAGATTCTATGAACATGGTTAAAAATTCCAGCATCATTGATTCATTGCCCTGATGATTCTCCTTGGCCCTGAAACTTGTTTTGCCCTCACTTGGGCAAATAGCTCTAACTCTAAGTAGGGTAGGCGTCACTTTCCATTCATTCTATCTCCTTGGTGTCAGCCTAGGCACCAGAGAGGCACAATGTCTCTTTCATAATTTTCTCCAGTGGCCCAATGCTGCCAGCAAGAAAAATTATAGCCTCTCCCATCACTAAATCCAAGAGTCTGGTCCAATGACCTTTGCTTGGAGACTCAATTTCTCACCACTGCACCAAAAAATCCAGCAAAGGGCTTTGATCATGAAAAGCATTAAAAGAAAACAACACATAAAACAAACAAACAAGTCAGCCCAGCCCAGCCTGGGTAAAGGGCGTCTCCTTTCATGTGGTTTCCTTTGCGCCCGCATGCTGTGACAGGTTCAGGATGTCTCCGACTGCAGAACACTGAGATCTGATGTCTGAAGAGAGTGAAGCCGACTGCCTGGCACAGAACTGGATTCAGAAGCCGCTGCAGGGCCCCAGCCCTTGCCTGGCAGCCCGCCTCACCCCACCCGCTGCCCCGGCTGGCAGCTCCCTTTCCTTCGAGCTCATCATTACAGGATGGTTCCTGTGGCACATTCAAGTGACTGTCCCAGAGCAGAGCAAAGGTGGGACTGAGTGGGGTGTGTGCCAGCAGGACAGAGTGCTGTGAGTGCCCACGAATGTCCCCTTATACCTTTGCAGCTGCTGTGTCTTGTGTGTCCCTTCTCTGCTCTCTGCTTCAGACCTGTTTTCCTCAGAGATGTTCACAGCAGGGACTTCAGATGGGTTGATCAAGGGTTTCCAGGAGCCTGAGCCAAAAGTGGCAAGGATAAGTGGGGACTCCACCAAATTTTACAGTCCTCAAATTGAGGAAGATTTTGAACTGGTGTCTCGTTCTATGACAAGTGTGTGTGGTAGCATGTAAGTGCAAAAACTTCCCTAAACAGGGGACACACACTACTGCTTAGATACACATATGAGAACATGATGTCCCAAATGGAAGATAAGCATTTGTCCTTTCTTGCCACCCTGTTTATCATTAACTTGAGGTACCTCGGGCATGGCATGTGTGTCAGGTAGATGCCCCCCGTGGGGTGGCAGAGCAGCTTTGTTGCCCATGAGACCAGGACCCCTTCTTTCACAAACACGAACCTCCTACAGACTCTCAAATGTTGGAAGGAACCCTTCAGCAGAAGGAGGTCCTACCTGAGCAGGTGGAGACATGAGTCAATGGGACGAGAGTTATTGTTGGTGTTTTCCCACCTGAGTCCCCAGACCCTTGAGTCCTGGGGAGGGGCCAGTTACAAAAATGTTCTAAGCCAATGACCATGCCAGTCAGGTGTGGGAAGCCATGGTCCAACCTGGACCAATGGGTTAGACATACTCACTTAGGTCCGTAGCACAACTTAGAGTGAAAGAACATTAAAGTGGGACTTGGCTGCAGAGGCCACAAAGACTCTTAACAATGGAATTAATGCCAAGCATCCCCACATCCCAGGAGACTGTAAAGCTGCATGAGGGGAAAATGAACTCTAGCCCATGAAAGACAAGGAACTATCTTCCTCTCCCAAGAGCTGGGAGAGGAAGATCTTTACACAGAAAAGTACTGGTGTTTTAATGCAAACCCCCAACTGGGTGAAAAGAAGGAGGACTTCCCCTCAAATCAAGGCAAGTGATGGGGCTGGGCCTCAAGAGGACTCTGTGAAGATGGATGTGTGTCCTCTGAAATTTGGAGGATAGATATTTAATTCTCTCCATCGGTCAAGTGTGAGGGACCATAGCTTTGCCCAACAGCACCAAGAGTTGATTTCACTGGGATGTGAGTGTACTTCCATTATCAACATGGCAAAATCACCTTTTTTTTTCCCATGGATCTAATGGGCCATCTTGAAAGGAATCTGTCTTAGAAGAAAAATTCTAATGGAGGGGTAAAGGGACACAGGAAAGCAGTGGAAATCCAGAAATTCGGGGCCTGCTTGCATCAGGGAGTCGGAGGTGGAGGCCCCCAGCCAGAGAAAGGGTGTGCTGTATGCATCTGCTCACTGGGAGCCCCAGGGCCAGAGGAGACCTGCAAGTGGGACTGCCCTAAGCCTAATCCTCTCATTCTTGGCCCAGCCAGGGAGGGGGCCAGAAACAGGGGCTACTGAGAGAGGACGAATGGAAGATCAATAGCAGAGACTTAAAGAAACCAGCCATCCCCACCTCCCTCCCTGCAGGCTTTATGAGGGGAAACACTTTAACTTTCAATAAAGTTTGGGTTTTGATAACTACAGAAATCTGAATATTTTAGTTGCTGAAATGAGAGTGTTCATGGGACTAAAGTGCTTGGAAAAGCTATGAGATATGTTTAAGATTTCATCTAGGGACATTAAAGAACTAATCTTCAGAAAGACTTTAATAAAAACACTTGGGGAATTTTTTTTCTTTTTGCACCCAGTTAAGTTCTGCTTCTTCTATAAAATACTTACATTCTGAAAAGAAATCCTCTCATCTGATCTTCACAGTGATCATCCTGACCAATAAAAGAAAAAGAAAGTGGCCACATTAGTTTGTTAGAGTTGCCATGGCAATGTATCCCAGGATGGGGACTTCAACAGTAGACATATGTTGTCTCACAGTTTTGGAGGTTGGAAAGGTGTCTGCAGGCTTGGTTTCTTCTGAGGCCTCTCTCCTTGGCTTGCAGATGGCTGTCTTTTCCCTGTGTCTTAGAAGTTTTCTTTATGTCTATGCCTACAATTAAATTTCCTTTTCTTTTTTTAAAGATTTTATTTATTTATTTTCAGAGAAAGAGAGGGAGAGAAACATCACTGTGTGGTTGCCTCTCATGCATTCCAAGCTGGGGATCTGTCCAGCAACCCAGGCATGTGCCCTGACTGGGAATCGAACCAGCAACCCTTTGGTTTGCAGGCCGGCACTCAATCCACTGAGCCACACCAGCCAGGGCACTTTCTTCCTCTTATAGGGACACCAATCACACTGAATTAGGGCCTACCTCATGACCTCATTTTAACCTGATTACCTCTTTGAAAACCCTATGTCCAAATACAAATACTCTCTCCATCGCTATTTCCATTTCTCAATGGAAAAATTTTTTGATGATTTTACTAGCCCTTCAACTAAATTTTTTGAAAAGTTAGAAATACAATTCATAAAAATACAGAATGAGTACATTTAAAAATGTATTAATTCATTAATAAAGAAATCAGTAAAATGATAAAGTGAATTCCAAGAGCACTTTGAAGATCAGGACTTTTATATATATATTGAAAAAAAGTTAGGATAAGATTGCTAGGTTAAATACAAAACTGGTTGATGTCCTAGGGGCAGGTAAAACTGTAATCTTTGGGATTATCTCATTCCTGTGCAGAAATCTACAAGTTAACATGCAACTTTACAGTGTCTGTGTTTTAATCATATAATAAATAGCAAAGTCAAACACAGGTACATTTTCCTAGATAGTTACATGATCTGCAAGAAAGCTCATAAAATGTGCTCCAGTATGAAAATGAAGAGACACATCACCTCCATTCATCCTATGCCCAAATTTTTGATAATGTGTCTGGGCATTCAATGTGGATGGCTCCTTCCAACACTGGCACCTCTCAGTCCTCTGTCTTCATCTCCTTTGATGACCTCACTCCCCATTTTACCCCTGTTTTACCTCCCAACTGTTCTTGTCTCCCAGACCACATCATAATCACTGCAGCCTCTCCATAATCTCAGTCGCAAGCATCCCATTTTCAAACCACTGTCTCCTATTTTTCCAACGCATTCCCTCTAGTTTTCTAACTTCAATTTTGCAGCTACAGTAGGAACTATAATCCATTGGTCCCATCACCTCTGCATGTCTCTTCTCACCCTCTTGTCCTCACATACCTCTTTATCCAGTTTAAGTCCCATGGTCAATCAGTATATGCACTCCCTTTTAGAGACACTCAAATGCTTTGCTCATTCATTGCTTTGTCCCACTCCCCTGCTTAAAAACACAACTACAATGGACAAAGCTCTTCTCCTACTTTGTGCCTGTCTCTATGCAGCTAAATACTGCTGGCAAAAGTAGCAGTATATTGACTTCTCTCACTTGAAATTCATGATCACTAACCTCATGTGGACTCTTAGTGTTGCTAGCTAATCAAACTACATTTCTCACCCATGTCCATTCTTACTCCCATTTTCCTAAATCAGGGATTGGTGAGCTTCTTCTGTAACAAGACAGGTAGTAAATGTTTTCGGCTTTGGAGGCCATTACATCTATCTGACAACTACTCAGCTTTGCAGCCACATTGTGGAAGCAGCCACAAACCATGCAGAAGTGAATAGAGGTGGCTGGAAATTTGCTGTCTGTGCTTTAGGTAACAAAAGCATTTCTTCTCTCTCTTCAAACTTCCAACACCTCCTCCACCATTCCCACTCTCCACTGAAGTCCTATTTTACTGAGAAAGAGACACAAGCAGAAAAGAAAGTCCATGAACTCTCATCACCATATGGACCCACCTACATGCTCCTGTATCCGTTTGCCTCCTCTCTGGTTCCTGTGGATGCACCGATTTGCTCAGGTAAAGGACAGCCCCTCCACCAGGCACAGCACCCCCATTACTCTTCTGGACTCCTGGATATTTCTGCAATGCTTGTGTGATTTCTCTTTTCCTCACCAGTTCCCCCTCCCTATTGAGTTGTCCCTGTCAACACACAAATATAATCATATATCTCAACTTCTTGGCTTTTCTTTCCCTTCTAGCTACTGTCTCATTTCTCTCCTTTTCTTTGAAGCAAAAATTGATGATCTCATGTATTTTACTGTCTGATTTCTATCCTCTGGTTCTCCTATCAAACCACTGTGACCACATTGTTACCCTATCTATCACTTGAGTGAAACTACTCTGTCAGAGATCCTCTGTGGCTCCACGTTGCCAGGCCCAATGGTCACTGTCTGTTCTCGGTTCACTCAATCTACCATGACACCGGCACTAAATGTGTTTTGTTTTTCACTTGGCTTCCAGAACATGAGACCCTTGGGTTTCTTCTTGTCTTTTTGGCTGCTTCTGTGAACATTCCAGGCATCTTCCCACTTCAGAGCCTTTGCTCTTGCTCTCTGCTCCCAGTGCTACTGCCCAGGTAACACAGGCTTCTCTCCTTCACGCTCTGTTACTAGAATGTAACCTTCGCTCTGTCACCTTCTTAATGGCTTGTTGTGGCCACTGACCCAAAATCACAACTTCTGCTTTCCCAGCACTTCCTAGTCCCCCTCTATGCTTTACTTTTTACTTAATACTTAGCTCCATCTAACACACTATTTTATATATTAATCATGCCATGCTTCCCTCATTAGTGTCTGCCTCCAAGAATGTGAAATATTTAACTATATCTTGCATAGGCTTTGTAAAGATCAAATGAAGGAGATCTTTGTAAAAATATCGAGACAGAAGACTTGTTATGACAGCTGTTGGTATACTGGGGAAACTGAAGAAAGACCAGGTCAGTCAATGGGCTTCTTCTTTAACTTTTTATTTAATAAATTAGCAAGTAACTGGACTCTTTTCAAATATATTCACCTAAGGGGTTGCAGACTTATTTTTATTGTATCTTCTGATTCTTTGAGTCTTTAAAATTCTTCCAAATTTCAGGTTAGCAAGTATGAGACTCCTCTGTTCAGACTCTTTCTGGGAATTGAAGTGTGATTCCTGTGGCTCGTTTTTTGAAATCATATTCTAGACAAGAACTTGGCTTCCAAGTCCTTCCATGCAATTCTAGAATCATCTTTCTATGGCTTCAAAAACCTTATTCAGTGCTCATAAACTCTGTCCATGGATATTTAAATTTTCCACAAGGAAAATTTAATTCAAATGGGCTATGTCTGTTTATGTAACATGTCCATCTCAGAATAGGTTTCTCTTCCTTCTGAGTTTGTTTTGGGGCATGGATATGAGGTTCTGGCTGGTTCCTCTACAGCGAGCCCATTTTCCAGGGCCATTTTTGTTGGCAGAGACTTTGTTATGCCAGTCTCAATGGACTGACGAAATTGTGTTGAAAATAATCTTGAAAGGTAATCAATAATGCAGGTCTGACTTTCTGTAGATCAGTTTTCTCACTCCCCATCTAGCAATCCAGCCTGTCACCCATAACTTGACACCAGTAAACATTTTTTTTGTCCTGGTAAAAGGAGGAGCCCAGGCAGCAGAAAAGGGAAAAAAAGGCTGACTTCAAGCAGGGGTAGCAAACAGATTTTCACTCAAATATCAGAAAGAAGGGCATAGGTTCCATGGGAAATGAAAGCCTGCCTTTGTGAGTGTGGTGTGACCTCTCCAGGAGGCCAGCTGCGTGGCCTGTCCCCAGCTGGGCCATATCCTCCCCCTCCGTCCTGGCCCTGCTTGGTCCTGGTGCTGAGGACAACCTCCTGGAGCAGTAGCACCTGTGGTGTGAGTTGGGTCTACGGGGACGCAACCCACCAATCAATTCAGTGAAAGGATTACTCAGAGTGGTTGTGTGATGATGACGAGGACGATGATGATTTGGGCCCAATGAACCCTTTGGTTGGCTGCATTTTTTCAGTTTTCAATAATTGCCAGCAGTGATTTTTCTGAAAATTCTAACACCAATTTTCTTTTTGTTCTTTTTTTCTTAAACTTATTGGGGTTTTATTAATATTGGTTAATAAAGGTTTATGGGTGTTGGGTGCACAATTTCTATAAAACACCATCCTGTATACTGTATTGTGTGTTCAGCACCCCAAGACAAGTTTCCTTCCATCACTATTTACCCCCTCATACCATTTTCTGATGAAACAAAGATGGTCCTTCAGTTGAGCCCTGTTAGAACCTGTTAACAGAGTGATAAGTTCTCCAGGTTTTCTTTAACCTGGCCACCTAATAAAAGGTTATAACATGCCATTTGTGAGTAACAGGTTTGCCTACCAGATTCTGAAAATGGAATGTATTTCTTAGGGTTCTGCATCAGCAACAGAAGGCAATGATGCTCAACTCAAAAGGAAAGTATTAGGCAGGTCCTGCGCCAGTGAGGGACCAGGGGTCGAGGACCCAGGACTGGGAGCACGCAGAAACAAAAGGGGCTCCGGAGGGATAAGAAGCGGGAAGCGGAACAATCTCATGATCCAAACAATCTGGTGCGGAGGTCACAACAACCATAAATGGCCCCTCACATTCTTTTCTTTCTCTGTCACTCCTGGAGTCTAAAGCCACAGTAGTCTCCTTTGGTAAACACTGAAACATGTTTGTGTGGGAGAGGGCGAGAGGAAGAACCTGGATCTCTCAGATTTTGATAATAGAAGAAGTACTTTACCATCAATATTCCACCCCCTAGAGGAGTGTTGTTAGGAAAATGAGTGGATGCTGGCTGCCCAATATAATGCTTCATGCTACAGCACACTATAGGACCAAGACCTTGAGGGTACAAATCCCTTATATTGTTAAAGCAGAACTATAAACCTACATACATTAATTCCTAGTAATGCCCTACAGATAATGAATGCATTTTAAATACTTAACAATATTAGCAACCTATTGCTATATAACAAAATTACCCCCAAACTTTGTAACTAAAGCAACACGTATTTATGATCACAGTTTTCATGGGTCAGCAGTCCAGGTGTGGCTTAGTGAGGGGTTCAGCTTCTGGGTCTCTCCCAAGGCTGCAATCATAGTATGGGCCCGGACTGGGGAAAGGTCAGTTTCCAAGTTCACTGACTTGGGTGTTGGTGTGATTCCATTTCTTGGGGACTGAAAAAACTAAGGCTCTCAGTCCTTGCTGATGTTGACTGGAGGCCATGCTCAGTTGTTTGCCGCACGGGCCTCTCCAACATGTCAACTGGCTTCATCAAATCCATCAAGAGAGTCTCTGAGCAAGACAGGAGTCACGGTCTTTTGTAACCTCATCACAAAAGTGATAGTCCCTCCGTGGTGCTGTAAACTATTGGTTGGAAGCAAATTACCCAAGGAGAGGAGATTACCAAGGATGTGAATATCAGGAATGGATTTGAGGCCACCTTAGAGGCTGCCTGGCACATAAACACAGCCATTGTGTTATATTAAATGGTATTAAGCAGATGAACGTCTGTCAGTAAATTCATGAACTGCTCTGGGTTTGTGTGCAGATGTTTGAATCCCACATCAGCCACAGGAGTCAGGAGACAGTCTCCAGCAGTGGGAACAGGCAGTTCTTAGAGCGATAAGGAAGTTTGACCAGAATACTAATTCCCCTCAGGGCTTTAACCTCTACTGGCCTCCAGAACCACCAAGAAGCTCAGCCTATACAGCTACCAAAGCCTTGAAACCCCAGGGTCTTTCCTGGAAACTTGAGTTCAACTATGTCCTTTGAGCCCACATTTCTTCCATATTTGCTTAAGTAATACACAAGCTCCTTCAGTTATCTCACTTCTCCTGCACTTTTATATTCGTGCTCTTCTACCCTTTCTCTGCCATGCCCCAACCTCCCTCCATTCCCACCTCTGTACCTCTCTTCTTTGCAAATCTAAGCTCCATGGTAAACAAATTATTATCCTTAGTGTTCTCCCAGATATGGGCTATGTCTGGAATGCTCTTTTCTCCCCAGAGTAGCTCATTCTGCTACTCTCAGCGTAATTAGCATTGTCACAGGAAAGCTTCCCATGACTGTCAGGCCAAGTTAGATAGGTTCTCATGTTTTGTATATAATCATACTGCACACTAAGAGTATTTTTCTTATTCCACTAGCCACAACTCTAATGTCTACTTTGGTTATTTTGGGGACTTCATCAGTGCTTTCCCTGGACTGTAAATCCATGAGAACAGGAACTGTATGGACTTCACTGATCATTGCATTGCTGTCTGGCACAGTGGTCTCAGAAATCACAGGAGGATGGAGCATTGTCTCTTTTCTTATACTAAACAAATATTTTAGTGTTCCATTCCCCTTCCTGTATTTGAGAAAACTGTTTTTTTTCTGTAAGGCCCCAGTTACCCAGCAAACCACTAGGGAGAAAGATACTTATTTTCGTGAGAGCCAGGAGCCAGCAGGGCTTTTTATTTCCCACCTCCCTGCAGAAGTGCCCCCAACGTCATCACTCATCCACATCCATGGGAAAAGCACCAATCCTCTGAAACTCTTGTAGTCCACCAACACCACCATTCTTAACCTCTCCTGGCTGTAATCTTTGGGCTTCTTAGTCACTTGCTTTTAGTCATCAAACTCTTTATCACTTCACATCATTGTCTTCTCCTGTACCCCAAATGCTGCACTCAGTACTGTCAGGACTTCTATATTCACTTACCCAGCAGGCCTGGCACCTCAGAGGAGAAGGACAAAGCAGATCTGCAGAGGCCACGTGGAACACCCAGCACCTCAGCTCATGCACCCTTGACCTCTCCTACTCCAACAATGGCCACCTTCCCTCCAACTCATCCGACAGCACTCATGGCCACCCCGGATGTTCTAATCACCTAGAACTCTTCTGTTACTGAAACCTCAAACTTGTCTTTCTCCACTTTGTTTATCACCACCCTTGCACTTCTGGTCTGATTACTTCCAGACTGTCACACTCTCTTCTTTGATCTCATTAAAGTATCCAATCTCTTGCACCTTTGTTGCAACAGAAATTCATTTTATTCATTTATTTTATCTATTCCATCTATAGTGGATCACTCGGTGAGGGCTCTACAGTCAGACACCATCAATCTGAATCTACCTAACATGACTGACAGCTTTGTGACTTAAGATATTTAACTTCCCTGAGTTGCTACTTTTTTATCTGAAGGTGAAGACAACAAAATTATGGGTTTCATAGAATTGTTGAGGATTAAATGAAATAATAATGAATGCAAAGAACTTAGTGGAATAATGAACGTTTAATAAGTGTGAAATAAAGTGTGTTGTTACTGGTCAGAATGGTAGTGGTGGTCAGTTTCTCATCAATATCCTCTACCCACTTTCTCCACATACCTAATGCAATCTGTGTCTGCATCCTGTCTCCTCTCACTTATCAAGGCTTTGCTCCAACAAATATCTCCTCTTTTAGCCATATACTCTCTACATGATTCTGAGCATATAGCATGGTCCAATCTCACCTAAATTAAAGAAAAAAGGAAACTTTCCTCAACTCCACATCTCTTTTATCTTTTAAAAAATTTTAATAAAAATTCTTGACTGTTTTTGTCTTAATTATTCAATTGAAATTACTTTTACTGAAATCACCACCCTCTTCCCAGCTTTCTAGAAAGGGCAGCCTTTCCTCGGCCATTCGATAGATCTGGGGGCCACAATGTCCCAGGGTGATGGAGACCACTCTCCTTACATCTGTGACAGAGACGATCTGCTCCAAAGTGGTGGTGACTTTCTCCATAGGGAAACCTACAAACAACTGACATCTTTTAAAGAAGATAGATTTCTCTCCCTCTCTCCCTTCCTGCCCCCGCCACACACCCCTTTGCCCAGTCCTTGAATCACTGTAGTATAACAGCATCGGGACACTTTTTTCCCCCTTCTTCCACCTGACAGGGCATTTCTTGATATTTACTTTGACTCAGTTGAGTGCTTGTGTGTGTGTGTGTGTGTGTGTGTGTGTGTGTGTGTGTGTGTGCACGTTAGGAGGTGGGAAGGAGGACAGGGACAGGACCCCAGCCTTGCTGTAGCAGAACTGCTCTCAGTCAACCATAAAGATGGCATAACTACCCCACCCGCCTTATTGAAATCTTACTCTGCCCCCCTTGAAATCTTTCCCAGACATTCTGGCCTGTGCTTACCTTGCTTTACAATCACAGGATGGGAAGGAGGCACCCAGGTCAGAAGCTGACTGTGGTCACATTTTTTATTTTGTGCCCAGACAGTGAGCCCTTTGAGAAGGAACCATACCCTCCGCTTTTTGCCCTTTCAGCCCTGCACTCCGCACCAAGCACAGCAGAGGCTTAATTAAAATTTGCTGATAGATTAATTGCATCTGTTACCTGGTCCCGTTGTAAGAGCTGAAGCCTGTCTCTCTGAGGCCTTACCCTCCAGCTTTGGAAGTCGTCCTAGCTAGAGACCAAAAGAGGAAGCTGAAGCCTTAGACCCAGAAACACCTGCAAATCTCCCCATTGTCATGGTCAAAGATAGAGGGGACTGAGGCTTTCCCATTCTTTTTCCCAGATCCACGCTCTTGGGCCTTCACACTGCTCCTGGCTCACCCATCTTGTGGCCTATGCTTCTCTCAGCCTCAGGTGCTAATACCCTTCCTGACTGTCTCCAGACACTGTGGCTTCTATATTCAGTCAACCTCTCCTCCTCCCTTTCCCACCTGAGCCTTCTAGAGGGTAAGAACTGGGGGCAGGAGCTTCCTTCATGTGGCACAAAGACTCTGGATTGGGGATCAGGAGACCCAAGGCCTGGCCCTGGGTCTGATACCAGACTCAGAGACTTGTTCCTGCCCCCACCCCACTCCCCTACTCCTTTCCAATGAATAGCGTCCGGATCTGCACTTAGGCTGTGGGAACGGGAAAGGACCTAAAGTCCAGCCCCATGTTGCCTGAGATTTTTGCAAATCGTTGGTCCCCGTCCCTGCTCCTGGAGATTTGGGTCTAGTGGGCCAGGGGAGGAGCCTGGAATGTGTGCAGATACGGACAGACCGTCTTATCAGGAAAGTCTGGGAACCCTGGTTTGGATGACTCTGCAGTCATGCCCAGCTCTGACAGGGCCCCGCTCAGGTGCCCTAAAACAGCCCTTTACCACAGCAGTCAGGGTCACACCTGCACAGTTTTTACATGTTTATATACCCCGCAAAATTGATTGCTTCATATTTTTCTTCAAGTTATCCTGCATGAAAAAAATGTTCTTTAACTTGCTATCTGTAAAATCATGGCTTAGAGGTACTATTTCTCTTTCATATATATTAATATGAACATATAATTCAAGTTAAAAATGTTCATTCCTATACCAACAAAAATGACTTCAAGCATCATCCCACCAGAATGTGTATTTTGAATAAGAGTTTAAAATACTGGTTAGTGTTCTAAGAACAGTTAATTTAGTTGGCATCCCCTTTTCACCCTGCAATCAGGATGCTGCAGTCTATAATCCAGGCTGGATAGGGGGTGGGACAGGGATGGGGAGGGGGGCTGTGGGTGGGCGGCGAGGTCTGGGCAGTTTCCAGAAGCTTTGTGCTCTGCGCTCAGGGCCCTTATCTCTGAATTAAATGTTCAGCAGGAATGAGGCTGACACAGAAAAGCTCCGTTTAATCACAATCCCTAGTGGAGTTCTTGGTGCTATTACTCTGAGAAAAGAGCAATGCACACTGACCGTGGCATTATAGAGCAGAGCTCCCGGTAGTACCGAATCCCTGTGTCCTTCCCACTTCCACACACATGCACACATGCACACACAAACACACACACAGGGGCCTGTTTGCAAAAGAAATCCCAGTTAAGGTAAGCACGATACCTTAAAAGCCAAGCCTTATCTCTGCTCCCCATCGGGCTCCCTTGAAAGAGCCCGCTGTCTGGCTAGTAGTTCTCCAGGAATCTGTTTTCTTTGTGGCAGCTGCTGAACCTAATGAATCAAGCCAATAAACCATTTTGACAGCATCTGCTTTTTTTATTCCTCCCCCTCTCCAATCCCAGCCCCAATCCAAAAGCCTCAGACACAATCCCCTCCTGCCCCCACCCAGCAAGGCAGTTTCTGTAACTTGTTAATGGTGCCATTCTTCAACAAATGAAGGCCTTGGCAGGGGCCCAGAGGCCAGGGGTCAGTTCTGCTTTCCAATCTACACATTGACCAAGGTCTTCACAAAACTTGGGCACCCCTGCCTAATGACGGACAGGGTGCCTGGCAGGACTGGCTGCCGCAGATATGTCCTCCCATTGTTGGTCACCACCTCTGATATTCAACCACTTGTCTCTTGAGCCATGTTTCAGTCTTTGGTGTTTTCTATGAAAAACTTAACCCCCAGAGAGACGTACCTCAACCTAACACGGAGCAGGGTGAGTCAGTACCCTGCTAAATCACAGGGACAGAAGGAACTGTGTTTCTTGGAGGGCAGGTGGAGCCCGGGAAGGGAGCGAGGTGAGGGGTTCTGGTGGCCAGCCTGGGCTAGGCAAGCACCACCTGGCAGTGACACCACAAATGGATGGTCTGTGTGAGGACGGCCTGAGGCCTGTGGGGAAGAAGGAGCCGCTAACTTCACAGGCTTCTGTGTCTATTTTTAAATGTGGAGAAAATATGAAGTTTTGGTCATTGCTATTGAGGTGGATTCTGCAATTTCTAAGACAGTCTTTCTGCAAGATACTAAGACAAGTAATGAACGTTATTCATATTCCATGGAGGAACTTATAGACTGGTATTGCAAAAGACAGGTATACCCCCGAAAAATGGAAGAAAGGAAGGAAGGATGGCATGAAAGCAGGAAGGGAGGGAGGGAGGAAGGAAAGAAGGCAGGGAGGACCAAAAAAAGAAAAAGGAAAACACATCTTGACTCAAGGTTCAAACTCAGTTATACCACGACCAAGACAGAGATGCCCCGGGAATTCAGAGGAGGGAACCACTGCTTCTATCCACTAGGGATGAGATGAAGCAAAGCTTCCAGGGAAGACTGACAGATTTGCTCTGTCTATCCAGCTTCTTCAATTAATTTTCTAATTTTCTATATACAATTATCTATCATTTATCTCTATCTATCTACCTATCTACCTGTTTATCTATCTTTCTCAGTAACTCTGACCATGCCCTTTTCTGACTCTCTAAAGTAAGTACCTGCCCACTAAAGTCCTGCCTTTAGAAATATTAAATTAAGTAAGCAAGGAGGACATTAGATTGAACTGGTTCTAACACCTTAGCAGCCTACATAAGCAAACTAAAACCTAAGCCTGTAAATCCCTCAAGGTTAAGAAATCAAAATCAAAGGACAACCAGTTACAAATGACCACCTAAGCATTTCCCATATAATGCAACCACTTAAGCTATAGCCCATCAGATAATATCCTGGTTTCGCTTTTGCCTCTTTTCTGTAAAAGTCTATGTTCTAGCTCTTTCTTGTCAGTGGAGCACTCCTAATAATTTCTGGTTTGCCACTGCCCAAATAAATTCAAGTCAATTTTTGCTCAAATAAACTCTTAAAAATTTTAATATGCCTCAGTTTGTCTTTTAACACTATGTAAGGCCTCTTTCTCCTGCTAGATGTGGCTTCTAGGCCTTACTCCATCCTAATTTTCAGTATTTCTCCTGTCTGGCATTACAACCAAATGCACCCACCGTCTTCAGCCATTTTAACCACCTGAGAGACACACCTGTAGTCACTCTGTTCCCATCACTAAGATTCCACTTTATGATTTGCCGAAAACCATCCCCAGCTTATTTACAATTCAGCTCAGTGGCCAACTTCACCTTGAACACTTCTCCAAGACTCCCCAGCCAACAGAGTTCTGTTGTTGCACTTAAACTTTATTAAAAATGTTTTTGTGGAGTGTGTTTTCCCTGCCACACTAAAGCCTTTCAAGAGAAGGAGTTGTGATTTTCCTGGGGTTCTCTGTCCTGTAACCCACACAGAGCCTGATGTCTAGCAGATGCCTTATGTATAATGGACACTTAATATGGGTTTGTTGTTTTAAATAGGAAATCTCCCCAGAAAACTAGGCAGTCTTATGTTTCTATAACAGTAATAAAGAAATACTCTTTGGGGGGATTCTTATTTAATGTGGAGGCCGCATCTTCAGTGGAGTTTTGGGACCCTGGGAACGGAGGGCACAGCCCATGGCAAGAGACTCCTTAAAGAGTCTGTGAGTGACAGCTGCTGGCCTGGGGGCTAGATGTCTAGGCTGTAAGAATAAGGAGTAGTCACACAGTGCCCTTCCACGTGTAGGTCTACCAGATGCTGGTTGGGCAGGTTATCAGGCCCAGGGTAAGCAAGACAAGGGAGGAAAGGGAAGGAGTAGTACCTATCCTTGACTTTGAGGTAGGCCCCGTCTAGTACCAATCCTACCGGGGCCCTGTTCTCCAGGCATCATTAGGGCTCCTGCCACATCCCAGCAAGCACAGTACCAGGTGCATGGTGGGCAGCCAAGTAGTATAGATTAAACATATGAATGGGCTTGATGTGTGGAGTAAACCCATAGGTCAGGGCTTCTCCCTTTATCTATGCCCAGACTGTTGGCACTGTCTCCACAGGAAGAGTTGGCTATGGCCGTTACCAAGTTAGTAAAACCACAGAGATCCTGGCTTGTGTTCACTAACATGGGCTTCTAGCAGCATTTCCCCTCAGAACATAATACTCCAATGCAGAATATGGCAATTCACACAATAATGCCCACAAAGTAAAGGGCCTTTTATCTGCCTTGTACTCACCTAGATATTCACAGGAGAGGTGCTGACGTGTGGCATGTCACTAATTCTGAAATAGTAGTACATTTGTGCCCCGACTGAGCAGTGTCCAGCGTTGGCTGTCATCATTATATTTGTCATAAAATAGTTAAGCCAAGATCATGTTCCTGGAACCTGAGAAGTCACTAGGCTTGGAGTAGGAGCAGAAGTTGAGCTCGAAGAGGGGACATAATGTTCACAGGGAAGTACAGTCGATAGTAAACTGGAAGATAACCATCAACATGCCATTTGGGAAGATTTTAAATGTACAAGTTGAATGAAAAAGGCTTCAAGAGAGAATGGTTCATCAGGCCCTAGGGTTGGTAGGAAGCAGAAAAGGAGAGGTAAGATCAGGTTGAGAGGTATGTTTGTGCAGGGTTCACATCCCAGTATTATAATGTAACTGAAAAAGCAAGTAAGATTTCATATGAGTCAGCTTTACTGCCACCATGGTTAGACTTCACCTGCCGTGGTGGCCCCTCCTGAGAGGAGCAGCAGAGTGACACAGCTGGGCACGTGGGCAGAGCTGTTGAGATTATTTGCAGTATTCTGCGGACCATGAGTGCACTAGGCTATGAGCGCAGGAGCAGGACGAATGAGCCCAGTTGACTTTAATCTCCAGCTTCAGAGATGAGCAAGGGTTTTTGTCAGTTTGAATTCAGAGAGGCCTCAGTCCTGGTGTTTATTTTGAATTAAGAACTAAAAGGATGTGTGCGTTTGCTAGGATTGCTATAACAAAATACAAAAAGCTGTGTGGTTTAAACAAAAGCAATGCATTTTCTAACAGTTCTTGAGCTTACAAGTCCAAGGTAAAGGAGTGGGCAGGTTCAATTTCTTCCAAGACCATCTGTCTTGGCTGGCAGATGTCCTCACCTGGTCTTCCTCTGTGTGCGTGTGCCTCTGGTATCTCTCTTTGTGCCCTAATCTCTTCTCCTTATAAGGATGCAAGTCATATTGGATTAAGGCCCAAGTAAATGGCCTCATCTTAATGCAGGCACCTCTTTACAGGCCTTGTCTCCAAATACAGTCACATTCTGAGGTATTGGGTGTTAGGGCTTCAGCACATGAATTTTAGGAGGGCACTGTTGAGTCCATAAAAGTAGGGAAAACTGGGCGACATGAGGTGGACAATTATTTTCCCTTAGACATGTCCTCATTGTCCTGCTTCTCTGTAAGCATCTTCCCCGGGCTGTGGAGAGACACTGCTTTTGTTTTCTGATGTGCTCACCCGAGACTCTGATCCTGCCTCATGATTTTGGGAAAGTTCCAAACAATCTCCCTGACTTGCAGCAGAAAAAAAAACAGTGCAATATAAATATTGTGCATATTCAGCATGACATGTAAATATTTTATGGAATCTAAAGTAAATAATGTATATATTTGAAATGTCAGTGTAAATATTTTATAGGCTGCAGTATGACTGGCAAGTGTAGGATCTGGTAGAATGGGAGCTCTGCACAGGACCAGCGGCAGGCGAGGCCAAGGTCAAAGGAAATCAGAATAGGACTACCTGTTGTTCACATATCAGAAAGCATCTCTCTTTCTTCCTCTGCCTTGCACTGCCTTGAACACACAACTCGTTCTCAGGTGAGTTATCCACAGCAACTCAGGACCAACTCCTCTCACCTGTGAACCTTTCCGAAAGGGAACAGGACTAGGTCAAGAGCAACATGTAAAACCCTAAAGGACCAGCAAAGTAATATTTATTCATTTGATTATTGTCTGTCTCATGTACAGAATGTAAATTCCAGGGAGGATGACTTTTTCTTATCACTATATCCCCAGGGCTGAGAAGCACAAGACATACTAGGCAGAAGTGAGGTAAAAATTCAGTCAATTTAGGATGTTTCTTAAATGAAAAACTGGTGAGATTTGATGCCAAATTGATTATTGGTTCCAGCGCACAAGTTTCCAAAAACTGTAATTCCAGCTTCACTCTGAAAGAGTCAACATTTTAAATTTGTAAGTCATGCATATCTTGAGTATGAGTTTATTCACATTGATTTATAGAAACAAGATTAAGTTAGGGGGAAGAGGGGGGGTTGTGGCTGTTCATTTGGAATTAGAAGGTATTTTGGATCTTGGGCCCAAGGTGGGTGCCACTGTAGTGGGGAGCTGTCTAGGAGCCTTAAAAGTAAAGAGAAGCATGTTGCAAGTGGGGATGGAGGAAGAAAAGTCAGAAAAGAGCGTGGAGGGGTGAGAGTGGAGAAGGTACTAGAGGATCTTCACTACTTTCTGAAGTTAGTACAGGAAGTGACTCTTTACAAGCCTAACCATGAGTAAGTCTTTCAAAATTCAATATAACTAACAATTGTTACACACTAAGTAGCTAGAATTCTTACTGCATTCAGAATGCAACCAGCAACAGCATTCATAGCAAACACTTACATATTACTCACTGTGCCCCGATGCTCAAACTTCTTCACATATATTAATTCATTTTATCCTTAGAACAATCCCATGAGTGGTAGAAAGTAGAAGTGAGGTAAAAATTCAGATTAGGAGTGAATGATCTAGAAATTTTAACTAACCAATGCTCTTCTCACCCATGAGTATCAAACACTGGTGTCAGTAGATACAACTTGCTCCTCCTCTGGGTGCTGCCTCTTCATGTGTGTGTGAGCACATGTGTGTGTGTGTTCCTTATTTTCAGGTCTAGGGCCCAGGGAAGGTAGAGTATCTGCCAGGTAAACAGAGTCTGCTTGGAACATGTCTCACCTCTCAGGAAATCACAGAGCCTGAGGATGAAAAGGACCCCAGAGAGCCCCGGAGCAACACGTCCACCTGCCAAACAGGAGGAGAGAGTGGTCCGGGGGAACCACCAGCACGTGGCTGCCCCTCAGGTCGTTGTGTCTGAGGCCAGGGGAGGTCCTGCGCGGCACACAGTAGCAGGCCTGTCGTTAGTCTTTGGGACACAGTGCATGTCAACTGGCTGTGTTAATCGGAGAGGTGTGAGGTAGGGAAGGGACAGAGAAGAGACCAAGAATATAGACAAAACCTATTTTTCCTGAAATTACTGTTAGAACAGCACAAGGCAATTGAGCAACCAGTCCCAGGTGTTTTAAAGGTCTTATTCTTCTCCCAATTTAAAACCAAAGCCCTAAATTCTCTGCACCAGAGCATCAACAGAGATCTGTGCTGCTTTGCATTGTGTCCAACACAAACAACCTTCTACCTACATTCTGCCCGGCGACGTCTGAGATGCTTTTGAAGTGCCATTCAAACCTCAGTGTGCCTAGCACACAAATCACACTGCTATCAGGGGTGTGCCTGCCCCCGTGCCAACTTGTCCGTGGCTCCAGTGGGCTACAGAGGAGGCCACAAGGGAGCCGAACAGCTCACAGGATGGGAGGCAAGCACACGGAGGAAAGTGTTGAGTTTTTGATGCCAGAGAAGAAGATGGGACTCCCAGAAGCTTGAGGCTACGTGTTGGGCCTTTCTCCAAGGGCAGCTGGTAGAGATAGGACACCCCACACCTTCTCCTCTTGGTGAAGATAAGGTCCTCAAGTTCTGCCACTGAGTCGAGGCAAATGGAACACATATTCTCCTCTCTCCACATCTATGACAATAGCCTGGTTGAAAATTGAAATCATTCAGTCTTGAGAATTTCACTGCAGGTGGGCCCGGGCACTCACCTGACATTCGACGTCACTGCCAGCTGACCCCAGGGTCTGCGGCCAGAATGGAGCTGGTGCTGTTAGTATCCTGAGCTGCAAGAAACTGTGCACTTCATTTCACTGCATGTGTAAACCAGCACATTTTAGTGACATTTTCCACACCACGGAATTGGACACAAAATGTGTTGCTCCTTTCTCTTTTCTCTTTCTTTTGTCTTGTTTCTTGCTTTGTGTTGTTTTGTTTGTGTCACCTTGTCAGGGAGGAAATCCAAGGAGCAAGAAGATTCTCTTTAGTTTAGATAATAAACATTAAACAGGTGACTGCTGTTTGCTAGATTTATGTCACTTCTATGGATTGAGAGATGAACAAAATCCATTCAACAATTACTACGTGATAAATGCTAGAGAAAACACATACATAGGGAGAATAGAAGCCAGGGAAAGAGGCCCCTAATTCAGACAGAGGGTGTAGCAAAGGTGCCTGGAGAAGGTGACATGCTTACAGGGAACTGAGTTTCTGTGCTTCTTTTTAATTTAAATTTTTTAAATTTTTAAAAAATTAGTCTTTATTGTATTTTTTCACTACCTTTAACCCCCTCATACTCCTCACCCCTCTGCAATCACCGCACTGTTGTACATGCCCATGAGTCATATCTACTTGGCTGTAAAAAGGAAGAAAATTTACCCTCTGCAACAGTATGGATGGACCTGGAGAACATTGTGCTGAGTGAAATAAGCCAGTCAGAGAAAGATGAACACCACATGATTTCACTCATATGTGGAATCTAATGAACAAGCTGAGATGACAGGCAAAAGAGAAATAGGCTCATAGATGGAAAACAGTTAACAGCTAGTGGGGGGTGGTTCGGAGGCAAAGGGATTATTCATTCGTATTTTTAATGTACAGCTTCTTATAGCCACTTCAGAAAAGCCCAGATTCCGAGTTAAACAGACCTGGGTTCAAAAGACAGCTCTGCCTTTTACTACCTGTATTAGGCCGAGCTAACTGCAGTAATGAGTATTCCGCACATATCAAAGGTTTAATGTAGTAAATGCTTAGTTCTC
This sequence comes from Sturnira hondurensis, assembly GCF_014824575.4. Taxonomy (NCBI): domain Eukaryota; kingdom Metazoa; phylum Chordata; class Mammalia; order Chiroptera; family Phyllostomidae; genus Sturnira; species Sturnira hondurensis. The sequence continues at coordinate 6,467,930 of NW_028079667.1, forward strand.
ACTTACAATGCATGCTTCTTATATGGCTCCCTTTATTTTAGGGCCTCATTTTCCTCGACAGTCAGTTGCAGTGGGAAAGAGAGAGATGATGGAGAAAATGCACTTGCTGTTAAGCTGCCTCAGACCAGAAGTGACTCACATCACTTCTAATAACTCTCCATTGGAGAGAACAAGCCTGCCTAGAAGCAAGGAGAGAGGAAAATGCAGTGCAGCTGTGGTCCCAGAAAGATGTGTATGACTGTCAGCAGTCCCTGTGTCACTCGCAATGTCATATCCATCAAGTCACCTAAGCACAGTGAGTCCTGGACAGTGTGGCTAGTTTCCCTCCTCTGGGTAGAACAAGGACTTGCGCCTTGGGCCCCTGCCTGCTTGTTTGTTATCTGGAAGCACATCAGTCATCAGTCACGGTCACAACAGTCATGGGGTCAACCAGGAGGTGGCCAGTCCCTGTGCTGGTCTGGGAATGCAACGATGGTTCCTGTGCTCACAGAGACTGACATGCCTGGCATCCTCAGAACAGACTGTTGTGTACTGCGTGGTTGTTTTAGTGTTCTACTTTTGAGAAATCCTTCAGAGTTAATGTTTATACATTAAGAGGGTGTGGAGTATTTACCCCTTTCTTTAAACAGATTAATTTGCAATTGCCTCCAACCTTTAGATCTCATGTTTTCTTGGAGGACTGACCTGTTCCTCTTTTTTCATGCCTGGAGATAACAAAAGACAGGGTCCTGAGGAATGACCTTGCTCTGCAGTTTTGCTTCCGGAGTGTAAGGTCATCCAATATAAAATACTCCAGATACATTTCCTGGTACAACATGCCTTGAAAATTATATGCTTTCAACTGAACACATAATTGGATACGAGAAACTAATGTTCATGCTGTTTTATAACATGTTTCTCATAGCCTGTGGCCTTTCGTCCACCCCTCCCCTTCTTGAGTGCACAACTGTTTCAGAAAAGAGATTAACCCTCCAAAGGATCTGAGTGTAATCACTGAGTGGCTATGGATTTCTCAGGGAAACCCTGTCTCCACAGCAGGCTGGATACTGTTACCCTGCAACACACTCGTCACTGAATCCCAGTTGGCAGTGTTTTTACAGACAGTGGGGGTAAAAAACGGAGAGATGAAATTTATGAATGTCCTGGAGTCCTCGTGTAATCTGACAACGTTAATCTTTGGTGCTAATGGTGTGGAAGCTACAGACTGCCCCTTTGGAAACTGGAAACGAGGACAATTAAAAGAAATCAAAGAGCAAATATCAAACAAGCAATACCTCTTCCATCATCCAGGCTGTTGTCTGCGTAATCCTCCGTACTTCAGTCTGAGAGATGCTGGAGATTCTGGGGCCCTTTTAGGAGATTATCGGTATCAGTTAAGGCTTTGAAGTAGGGGCTGCTGGCATCTCATTACTGACAGAGATCAAAAACCGAAGCGGGAGTGCCGTCCCTGGCCTGCAGGGCCTCATTCACACATCAGAGAAGCACTAAATTATCAAAGTCCCCAACAATCTTTATGTCTTACCTGCGTGACCACAAGTAGCCCTTCCTGCCTCCTGCTGCCTTTCTCTCCCTTGTTCTTGCTTTTCCTTCACTTGCCCCGATTCCCTCTGCTATTCCTAAATCAAGGATGTCTAGAAGGTTGTAGGGGCAGGTCTCTCCTAGGTTAAGAATATGTTTTCAACACCAGAAAAAGAAAAAAAAAAGACCTTTATAGGGTTGAGTAATTTAAGTGGAAATTGTTCTTCTAATGGAAAAATGTTTTAGCAACAGGCCAGTCCGCAGTTTTTTGGTGCCATGGTAGGTCTAACCGTGGAATTGCTTTAACCAGCAGAATCGTTTCTCTTATAGTACAGACCTAACATTGCACAGGCCCAAAGATTTACTACATAAAATTTACCTCGTGGTGTCTGTGAACCTAGACTGTGAATTAGCACAGTGTCACACCCCCCGATGCCGAGTCTTGGTGGAACATTATCTGGGAAGGTAGGGAAAGATAGATAGGAGCTCTAAGCATCTGTTCAGATTACCGCTTAGCTTTTCCAGGAAATTTTTTACTTCTTCAGTCAGCTTACCACAGAAAGATACTATAGCCCATCATGAGAAGTCTTTTTCGTACCTTGGCTTTTCTCTTGTCCTCTCTGCTTATGCCTGCTCGTCTTTTCCAAAACATCAATATCATTGCTCTTGTACTTGGGCTATATTCACTCAATAAAATGCCAACCCTGAGTCGATCCTTTCACCTTCTCAAATCCCATACTTCCACTGTGGGCTAGATCCTGCATCTCAGCTCTTACGTGCTGCTGGAGAAAGTCACATACGGGTTTTCATGGGCTCCAATATCATTTGGGTGTTGCAACCTTTCTATGTTTCTCCAGTAAGCTCCCTGTGATTCTCCACTTACAAAAAGTTACCTCTCCCACCACCACTCTCCCAAGATTCTTGGCTCATGAACTTGTCTTCTTGTTGTGTGAAGACAAAAGCCATTGCACAGGAACTCCCCCAAACTCTAACTCATTCCAACTCTCTCACCTGTGACTCTCTCCAAGCTCTGCCCATCCTGTTCCCTCTCTCTAGTCCCAGGATACAGATGTCCTTCCTTTTGACTATGGCCAACTCCATTCTTCTCGCTCAAGAACTTATCCCCTTCCTACTCCTTTGGAGCCCCAAATAATTCATCTTTTTCCCTCCCTCTATTTTCAGCATCTCCCATTCAAATGGCTTTCTCAGTGGCATTTATACATGTTCAGACATCTCTCACCTTAAAAGCAAACAGACTCTTGACTCCCTGTTTCCCTTGAGGTACTGCTTTTTGGCTGATCTTCTTCTCAGTCAAAATGCTTAAAGAGTTATCTGAGCCGAGTGCCTCCATTTCCCCATCTTTCATTTGCTCCTCATCCTGTCACAGTTTTGTCTCTGCTGTCACCATGCCATTGAAAGTCTTCCCCCCAAGGATGGTAATGGCACTGTTACCATCACATCCAGTGGCCACTGCAGTTTTCACCTGGCCATCTCCTCAATGACCTTCAACACAACCAACAGTGCATTCTTCCCTTGGCTTTCCTGGATGCCAAGCTGTCCTCACTTTTAAAAAATCTCTCTGGGCTTCCCCCAGAGAAGTGTGTACAACAGAGTAGGTGCTTAACAAATATTCAAGCAAGGAAATTGCCTTCATTTCCCCTTAATACCTCTTTCCCATTCTTGTCTTTTTTTTCTCTTATTTTCCTGTGCCATGGGCCAGTCAGATCCTGCTGTCTGCTGGGAGAGGGGAGGGGTTACTGACTCTTCCCCTGTCCTGAATGACTAAACCCAAAGGCCCAAATAGCTATGGGAAGTCTACGCAAGGGAAACAGAGCGCTGGCACAGGGCTGATCTACAATCGCAGAACCACCTGCAGGGAAAGGGAGCCAAGGAGAGCAAGTGCGTGAACCAGCACGTCATCTCTCAGGATGTGAGGAGGTATGTTGTCAACACGTCACAAACTCCTCAAAACTAGGGGCAGTATATATTCATTTTTCTGTGAAGTTCCTCAAAATACTATTTTTCAATGACTTTTGATGGCTAAAAACCCTTCAACACGTAGCTCTAGCTGGCAATTATAACATGCAACTTTACGCCTAGTTGTTGGAAAAGTCCTTTTTTATTATTATTATTAACAAAACCCGGACACTAGTGGTAAGACGGAAGCAGGCATGGAGTGTTGTATGACTCTACCTCTGTTCTGCATCTTTATTCTGGCATATCGGGAGCACTACAATTGCCCATGGGAAACTCCAAATATATGCCAATTGTTAAGTGCTAACTTTGTGCCAAGAACCATGCTACGTGCTTTACATATACCGGTCTCCTCTTCACACCTACAAGGTGAACATTATCACACAAATGACAAACTGAGCTTAGGGAGGCATCCTACCCCAGGCCATGCAAGTAGCAAGTCTGGGAGCCGGGGTCTGAGCCAGCTCTGTTGCCCCTATGATCATTCCGTAGCCCTGTAAGGCTTCCAAATGCTACTCTCATCGAGGTCAGATGGACCATCATGTTGATGAACCCACCAGATACAATATCCAAGTCCGGTAATATTTAACCAGAGGTGCCGATGAAATTACACTAAACTAGCACAGGTGTTACCTCCTGTATTTACCTGTTCCTCTCTGCGGAGGATGCTAGAGAGCAACTGAAAGCATATATGAAGGAGAAAGAGAAGAAGGTTTCCTTGTAGATCCCCATCCAGTCGATCAACAAACCCATTTATTGAGCAAGGCATTTTACTAAGTACTTGGAAGATTCAGAGATGAATAAAATCCCACTCTTACCCTCAGGGAACTTACAGTTTGGAAGAGGAGGTGGGCAAGTGTCCAGAACCACAAAATTGTGAGGAAGGATGTGATATGTGCCAAACAGAAGTTCAAAGAGCTCTGCAGGTGAAGAGAATAAAATTAGGGAGCTGGGGAGACAGGGTTACGTCATCAAGAATTCGCACTGCAGGAGCATAGAACATTCGCTGCACTGGAGTGGCAGGGGTGGAGGAGTCAGGAGGGAGGAGATGCAGAGCCATTTCGGTGCAGAACCCTAGAAGGAGAAATAGAAATAGTGGGAAAGAAAGTGGGGCAGAGAAAACAATAGCATGAAGCTAAGTTATATTTCACAATATTTCTGTGATATTTGTTTTCCCTCTCTTCCTCGTAGTCCCTGGAAATAGAGAGGTGTGAAGGAAAGCAGGAGAGAAAGAGAACACAAACACAAAGATCTGATCCAGAGTAAATCTTTGCCCCCAGAAGTCATCTGGCTTAGATGCGAGATCAAACAGCTCCCCCCAGGGTTTGACTGCCGGGGAGCCGGGCTCTGAGGAATGTGTCACCAGCAGGAAATGGAGCCTGGTTTAAGTAGTTCTACAGCCAGGTTTCGGCTGATATTGCCCCTAGGGTGCCTAGAGAAACAGGAGCAAAAGGAGATAATATGAAAAATGGCCTGGCATTTTGTTTCCCTGGCCCCTTCTCCTATCGCTGAGCTTAACAGACAGGCCTTTCTGTCCCCTTGTATGCACTTCCGTAGGGTCCAGTAGGGAGGGTGGGCTTATGAAATTGCGATTGGATCTGAAGCCTACGCAGTTTCTATTGTGAGGTGGTTGGGACCATGAGGGAAACAAAGAGGAAGATAATGGGCATCCGGAGTGCTCGCTGAAGTGTGAAGGGGGCCCAAAATACCCGCACTGATTGCACCCCTGTCGGATTTGCACCCCTGCCACTTCCTTACATCAGCGAGTCACTTCTGTTTATTGAACCGTGAACTCAGACACCGTCCATGCCCCACGACTCCAGGCAGCCACGTTTTTGCTGCCTGAAGGGATGTTTGGGGATGGGCTCCCAACCTGTGGACACCAACCACAGTGGGAAGGAACACATTTGCCACATTTGGGCCAGATGCGTGGGTTCTAGGGTTAATGGGAAAACAGTTGAGCGAGGGAAGAGTGGTGTCCCTCAGCGGCAGTATACGACACTGGAGGAGTCTTACTGAGGGAGGGCTTGTTCTGGTCCCCACTACATAGGGCTTCGCTGGCCCCGCGGATAATGACCCCACTCTCAAACTGGCCTTTTGCTCTCTGGCTCTTTCTCAAAAGAGAGCTGCCTGTTGTGGTGCTGTCATCTGCTTGTGTCTCAGACGCCAACTGTTCTGGGAGGCTCCTGCTGCCGCGCTTGCTTATTTCTGCCCAGAACTTTTCTCTAGGGGAAGGAAGACTTTTGTCAAACTGTGAACTATCTTATAAACAAGGCAGAGCTATGCATACAGAATCAGTTTCTCAAAGCCTCTGCTCAGATTGCGGTGACACTAGAGTGGAGGGCATTTGGACCAAAGTCCAGTCTCCGGCAGAGTTTGAGGTCCGATCCCAGTTTTTTCTGCTTCCCTGAGCTGCCTTCTGGGCTCAGCCCTGGTCACACCTCCCAGCCTGAGGCCTGGCCACACCCCTACCCAGCAGACGTGGCGCCTCTGCATCTCCTTGTGAAGTTCAGATCAATACCTTAGCCAGGGAGGTATGGCATCAAGGACTTCATGTGTCGTCGAGGCAAAAACAGGTTTTTGAATAGGAGACAAAGGGAAGGTGAGTATACAATACCTGTCCTGAAAAAGTACAGCCACTGTTAACATAATGAGAACGATTTGCAGGACATTGATGTAACCTGGCAGCCAAGGAGAGTGGACTGGAATGTACATGTGTGAACATGACTACTTCACTATACTAGTCAGTGGGGGTGGTAGACACCCTTGAGTGAGCATGTGTACTGTGTGGCCATTGCTTTCAAAATGACTGAGCAAGTAGAGCAGTAAATCTCCATCCAATTTTGCATTATGCTTGAACATTCCTCTGCAGAAACTACTTGGATGATTCAGAAGGCTTTTGTAGATGATGTAATGAGCGAAGCATAAATAAAATGTGGCACAAATGCTTCAAAGATGGCTGAGAATCTATTGAAAGTGATCCACATTCTAGAAGACCTGCAACAAACAGAGCACCTGAGAACGTTGAATTGGGTACAGGCTGCAATCAACAAAGATCAATGACTGACAGTGAGGGAACTAGAAGCTGATCTAGGGATTCAAAAAACTACTATGTCCAATATTTTGACACAAGATCTTGTCATGAAACGTGTCCTGGAAAAAATTCATACTTCAGCTTCTGCTACCAGAACAGAAGGAACATTGTGCTGCAGTTGCTGATGACTTGATTCAAACTGCTACCAATGAACCAGATTTCCTCAAGAAGATCATAACCAGAGATTATGAATTGTGGGTCTATGGCTATGATCCAGGAACGAAGGCCCAGTTTTCCCAATGGAAGTTGCGTGGTTCTCCATGCCCAAATAAGGCATGGAAAAGTTGCAGCAAAATCAAGACTATGTTAACTGTGTTTTTGGATCGGGAAGGAGTTGTCCATCATGAGTATGCCCCTCCAGGCCAAACAATTAACAAGGAGTACCACCTCAATGTTCGTTGTTGGTTGAGAGATGTAATACTATGAAAATGGCCAGAGCTGTGGGCAACTGGTGATTGGCAGCTTCCTTACAACAACTAGCCCACTCATGCATCATGTCTCATGCAGAGTTTTTTTGGCAAAACATTAAATCACCCAGGTGATTCAGCCCCCTGGAGCCTAGGTTTGGTGGCCTGTGACTCCTGGCTTTTCCCAAAACTAAAATCAATGTTAAAAATGAAGAGATTTCAGACCATCAATAAGATTCAGGAAAATACGACAGGGCCGCTGATGGCGATTCCAACAAAAGATTTTGCAGAGTGTTTTGAACAGTGGAAGAGATGCTGAGAGAACTGTGTGAGGTCTCAAGGTGCCTGCTTTGAAGAGGGCTGAGGCATGATTGTCCTATGTACAATGTTTTCTGTATCTTGTACTTTCTTCAATAAATGTCTGTATTTTCATATTACATAGCTGGATGTTTTCTGGACAGAACTCATACTTTGCCCCCAGAGGTCATGGCCATGGTCAGAGGAGCCAACTTGTTCCAAGGAGGTAAGATGACCTCAATGAGGCTCAGTTAGCTACAAGTATAACCCTTATTATTTCAGGCTTCTCAAGAGCTAAAAATATCTATGTGCAAGAAGTACAGATTGTACTAGGGCATTAAAATCCTTATACTTCAAAATGTGTGTTTACATGTAAATTAATAACACCAATGTTGGTTTAATTTCTGACCTGTATACAATCATTCATTCAACAAGTAGTTATTGAATGTTTGCTGATGTGTCCCATGAGGACACAATAGTGAATAAAACAAAAAAATTTCACTAATAAGGGCAAGGGATGGGAAAGACGAATAATGAATCATGACATTTCGTGTAGTACCCAGTGACGAGCTATGGAGAAGACTAAAACTGAGTGAGGTGTAGAGAGTTCTATGGGTAGGCCGGGGCTTCCGATTTCAAACAAGACAGAGCCCACAGAGACGGCAGCATTTGACCAAGACCTATTGGAATGCAGCTATCTGTGGGAATATTTTAATATTTCATAATAAAATATGTTTCAAAATGCCCAAGAAAATTACAATTTTTTATTGGTGACCTAGGTGTAAAGACCTCATCTATTTCTTTGGGACCATAGTATTGCATGGGAACACCAAGACAGAGGGACGGCCTCACACAGGGCAGGGTGAGTCCTTCTCCAAGCAAAAGAGATTCTTCCTCAGAGAGGAATCAGGAAGTTTCTTTTTGGTGAGGTACTCAGTAAAGCAACTGCTATATCCCAAACCATAAATACCTCACACAACTAAATTAGATGTTGGAAGTAGAAAGGGTGTTTCCACTAAATGGCCAACTCTTCGATCCTATTCTTTCCTCCTTTCATTCAATTTTCAATAATGTCCAATGAAATTCAAATACAAGGTATTATTAAATATGTGCACAACTGTCTCCTTGCGTCATAGCCAAGGGCGCATGTTGTCCTCTAGACACATAAATGGAAAACAGTAAAGAACCTGTGAGGAACTCAGGTCTTGCCTCCAAGGAGAGGCCAACAGATCTAACTCCAGGGAATAACCTCTGTAGTTAGTCGAAATTAGCAGAACTCATCCTTTTCTACATACACATACGGAACTTGGTCTCTCTCTGGTGTTTGTCATCATATGAGAGGAGAGCACAGTGGTTGCTGTCTACTGCCGAGGTCCCCTAGCACCTACATAAGAGGAATGACACTCTGAGCACCAAGACCTTTTTCAGATGCCTTTACACATCTGAAATGGTGGAACCATTCAGATGGTAGAACATCTCTGCTACATTCTACTGTTTTGAAATGGTGAGATATTTTAGAAGGTAGTTTCTCTGCCCTCACCCTGACAGCCATTAAAAAATAGATGCTGGGCCCTGGATGGTATAGCTCAGTGGACTGAGCACGAGCTGTGAATCAAAGAGTCGCTGGTTCGATTCCCAGTCAGGGCATATGCCTGGGCTGAGGGCCAGGTCCTCAGTGGGGGCCATGTGAGAGGCAACCACGCACTGATACGTCCCTCCCTCTCTATCTCCATCCCTTCCCCTCTCTCTAAAAATAAATAAATTAATTAATTAAAAATATAGATGCTGGTATTATCCCCACCCCCAATGTTAGTGGTCCACACATGGTACCCTGATATGAAAACGAATGTGATCAGAATTCATAGCAGCTGAAAACTCACACACGAGAGACCTTTCCTAGCTTAGACAGTGGAGGTGTTTAACCTGAGGTTGCAGATGTTATTGGAGATATGTTATGCCTGACCTCAGGTTGCAGAGGTCACTAGGGATATTTCAATGTGAGGGGTGAAGGTGGAAGGAGATTTGTGAGGAGAACGAGTCCAAGGTGCTCCAAATTCTGGTCCTCACCTCCACCTCCCACAGAGTTGCTTTGGCAATTTATTAGGTCCTTATTTTTTTTGCCTCAATATTTTCATCTATAAAACAGACTGTGAAAATAGGGCCTACCTTATCACACTGTTATGCAACTTAAAAAGTTAATATTTGTAAAGCATGTACAACAGTTCCTGGAATACATTTAGCACTTAATAATAATACTCTTTTTATTATTCTTATAGAACAAGAAACATGTGCACCTCTACTCTTTGGCTTTCTATGTATTTTCTGAATTTTCTGGAACCTAATTTAAAATTCTGCTAACGAGGATCTGGCACTTGAAAAAAGAAACTTTAAGGGCACTTCATAGAAGACAGACCCCGAAGGAATGTCTGATCTATGTTTCAGTTTTTCTTTTCCTCCTCCTCTTCCTCCTTTTAATTTGAACTCTTCTTCAAACATTCACAGTATTGTTTTCAACAGTCGATTTTACTTCAGATTTGCCCACATATTTACTTTGTATTTTTATTTTATTATTATTATTTTTATTTCTTCCTGTATCTCCAACATTCTTCATTCTATATATTTTCACCTGGTCTATCTTTCACCTCACTATATTTTCTTCAGCTGTGTCTAAGCTTTTTTTTTTTACCCATTCACTGAGTTCATAATTTTTGTTTTATATTTTTCAATTCTATAATTTATGTTTTGTTTATTTTCAAATCTTCTTTGTAATTTTTTTTTACTTTGCAATTCTCTTCCAATGTGTTCAAAATTTTTTCCCCTTGAACATAGTAAGCATAGTTATTAGTCCCGGAAATTGTAATTTAAAAACTGTAGAAACTATAAAACATTTTCTTCCAGAGAAGTTTTTTCTTTCTAGGCACTTGAGTACACTAGTACTCTTGGGTTACCTTAATCTGATTTCTAAAACTCATATTTTTAGTGCTACACAAGTTGTTTAAAACTAAGTCGTGATATGTTGGAGGACCGCTTTACCTTTCTCCTGGTGTTCATCGTTTCTCGGTCTCAGTCACAGCCTGGAGGGATTTCCAGAGCTTCCCACACTCAGTGAGCTTCAGGCTCACATTGTTGTCCTCTTAGCCCCATGAGGCTTCTGTCTTTGTTTATTTCACTTTATGAAATTTTACTCTGGTTAGCTTTTTTATTCCTTCAAGGAGATTTTTAAAATAGATTTTCAGATTTTCTGATTATCTTTGGCAAGGGAATTTGTTCAAACTGTCTCAAGGGCACTGTTATTGTCACTCCTTCCACTGAGACACTTTTGTGAGGTTGTGTGAGTGGTATGAAAGACCCACATGCAAGTCCTGTGTTTGCTGCTAGTAAACAGTATGGATTTTGGTGAATAACCCCGGCTTTCTGGATTTCATTCCTCTTGTATATCAGGACATTTAATTGGATGATCTTTGCTGCCCCTAAAGTTTCTAAAATTTTATGAGTTCCTGGTTCAGGATAGCTGAAAAGAAAATACAATACATTGAGAACAGAGTTCTTTAAACTTGTGGGTTTAAACCAACCAATATATCTGTATCAAACATACCCACATTACTTTAATTCTGGGATGTTTGGTAGAAAAATGTTTCCTGAGATTCAAGCCAGGGTCTGATTTCAGTGTCGGTGCGTTGGAGGCTGGAGGAAGCCTGAAGCTCATCTGTGTCATCAACAGCCACTCAGGATGTAGGACCACACCAGCTTTTTGGAAGAGAGAATTCAGTGCAAGAAACTGTTGGCCATGTATCAGGAATTCTAAAGGCAAAAAGGAACTCAAAGATACCAACTGCTTTGTTGTAGCTGGCACCTCTAGAGGTGCGGACTTAAAGGAGAAAAGAATAAATCACTAAAGTATAGAAGCTTGGAAGAAGGGCATGTGGAGCTAAAACTTGGACATCTTTGAAGGAGGCCCTGCTGATGCTGGTGCCACAAGAACTTTGAGGACAAGCCCTCAGGGGTGGAACTCAACCTCTGGGGAATGTCCCTGTCGGCTGGTTAGGTTAAGTGTCATTGAGGGAGAATATTAAGACTGGTTCTAGGAGTGTTGAAAAAGCCGCCAACTGCAATGAGCAGCTGCTAGTGGAACAAACTGCTGTCTCAAGAAAGACACCAACAGGAAGAAGTGTCTGCCCTCCCTCACCCGGCCGTACAGCTTCTCTCTACTGTTCCCACTGGCAGAAACTCAAACAGAGCCTCTGGGCAAAGGAGAAACACAGACCCAATATCACAAAGACTTTAACAACAGAGAAAATGTTAATAACCAGCACACCATATTCACAAGATATTTTGTTATGTGTCACTGAACACCATGGAGTTTTAAGGTAAGAAACTGGGTTTGTGCTCCAGGTGTTTCTGTCATTGAACCTGGACATGTTATGTCTGTGCAAGAAGTACAGGCCCACGACTATGTAGCAAAGGAAAATGAACCTTCAGAGAAATCGTTGAAAAGATAGCCACTTTAAGAAACAAACGTCTATTTCTCTTATTCCCGTTTTCAGCCTATCCCTTTTACTATTTGATGAACTAACTTAGCTTGCTCAACAACTCACTCCACTGTACTGTAATAAACCCTCAGACAACAATTCTTGCCCTTATATCCTAAACTAGCAATGTTTGAAACCTCAGTGCACGGTACTGAGGCTCTGAAGGCTTTCTATGACTCATACACTCTAACATGAGCCTCTGTCTAAATACAGACAGACTCCGAGGGAGCCTTCCCTAGTGGCCTGGGAGTAAGCTGGTGGCTTGTAAACAAATAAGCTTCCTTCAGCCCCGGTTGCCGTGTTTCTCTGCCCCTCCCTGCCTTTGCCAGCACAGGAAGGCTGGTTCAGAGTGTGTAAAAAGTCAAATTCCATTACAACGAACTCTGCAGTGGTGCCTAAATTATTTTTTATTATTGTAGAGTTTGTTGTATCTAGTAATGTTTGTCGTTAACCAAGCGTTTAATTAGGTTTCAAAACCCTTATGTCACCTTGAGACCCAGTTAAAGCAGTGATGTTTGTTTTATAAAAAATGGGTTATTTAAGTATATTAGAGTGCTCCGGGTTTTTCAAAACCAAGTAAAGAGAGAAGTTCCCCATATTCCAGAAATTTATACATAAAATAAGGATCACGTGGTTTAATATCTATGCAGCTAAACATACATACATGTTTATAAAACAGAGCAACCAAAGCAGAAGCATTACTTCCATTAAACACAGACTTTGCCATCTGGTGGGAATGATGACGGTCAGGAGGACTTCAAGGCATGACATGCTATATTCCAGCAGTGGTCACCAGGCTTCTTCAGTTCCAAACGGAAGGAACCCTCCTCCGTAAGCTTAAGTAGACACATAATTTATTAGAAATAGTAAATAGTTTCATATATTATCTGGAAGAGCAAGAAAAGCAGTCTTGGAAGCCATGCATTTAGGAATAGTGCCCAAACCACTGAAACATGCAGTGGCCCCGCTAATTCAACAGCATGGTTTCACTTGCACAAGATGCATAAGCTCTAGGGCTCTGCTGTACAACATGGTACGTATGGCCAGCGATAATGCATTGTGCACTTACTACGTTGTTAAGAGGGTAGATCTCATGGTCTCACGCAAACAAAATAAAAGTTATTTAAATTTGTAAACATAAAGGAAGTCCCAAAGCATAGGCCCTGAAAATGGTCTTTTTGGTTCTGAGTTCTGGCTTCTACCACTAGAAAGGCTGCCTCTACCACTGCCTGAAGGTGTCTGCTTACACTGCAGGATCCGGACAGCACCTCCTTCTGCTGGAGTCTCATGTGGCTCGTCTGGCCAGACATCAGGTCACAGCCCCATGGCCCCAGCTGCTGGGGAGGCTGGGAGAACGGGCTTCTGCCCCCATGGAAGAGGCCTGGAAGAGCAAGTCTGGGAGGCAGTGACTCATCAGATAAGGAATTCCCGAAAATGGGAAGTGTTTAGAGGCACTGGTTACCAAAAAAGAGTGGAAAAAGCCAGTTCTCAAAGTGTGGTACTTCACCTCTGCATCACAGTATCTCGGGCTGCTGCTGAGAAATGAAGATTGCTGGGCCCTGCCTCCAGGTCTCAGGGATTAGAATCTGGGGTGGGATCAGCAACCGCAGGCCCCTCGGGTGGTTGTGACGAACGACACAGAGTCTGTATTTTCAAACGCGCTCTGAATAATAGCAGTTGATTTATTTTTAGAATTAAATAAGAAAAACTATAACTGCTAGCTCAGTCAGAGGTCAAAATCTCTGTAATTCTCTATAGAAAAGCCTTCTGCTGTGGACAAGAGAAATAATAAATGTCTGCTATTTTCTTCACAGGAGGAAGAGACAGCATTATGTGTGTTTAGGAGTGTGGACTCTGAGGCTAGATTGCTTGAATTTGAATACACTTGATCTCAATTACAGCCCCAAACTTATGTGCTTAAACACAGCATTATCTTGCAGTTTATGTAGGTTAGGAAGTAAGAAAAGGCGTAGCTCGTGGCTCAAGCTCTTGCAGGATGATCCAGTTAAGCTGTTGCCTGGGGTTATGTTCTCGTGTGAGGGCAGGAGAGAGAAGGACTCTCTTCTGACATCACTCACGTAGTAGGTGGTAGGAGGCCTCCGGTCCTTACTGGCTGCTAGCCAGGAGCTTCACTGCCTCAGCAAAAGGGCCTGCCCCTTGGGGTAGAGAGAGAGAGAGAGAGAAACTTAGAAGGAAGCAGAAGTATCTTTGAATAAACTCCTCTTGGATGTACGATCGGCCACACTGTTGCAGTCGTCCATGTGTGCCGCCCAGCGGCCCTCTGCACAGGGACGTGAATACCAGGCCACCATTTAAGAGCAGTGCCCATGGCCAACCTCGTGTGAAAAGTCCCTTCTTTTGTGTCTTTTCAATTTTTCCTTCCCTGTTTACTGTAATCACATTTCATCTGTATCAAAATATTGGAGAGGAGGGAGGGGAGGCAGGATGCACCCAGGAATTTCACTGCACTTGGTTCCAGTCGTGTTGATAGCTGCCTGCCAAGCTGGGCACCACGAGAGCTGGGCACCACTAGCCCTGTGGAGACCAGCAGCTGCCTTGCCATCCATCCCCTCAGAGCTGTATAGATAAGTCAGATCACATGTGGTTAAAACACAGGGCAGAATATAGAAACTGTAAAATCCGGCCCTGGCTGGTGTAGCTCAGTGGATTGAGCGCGGGCCTGCGAACCAGACGATCGTGGTTCGATTCTCAGTCAGGGCACATGCCTGGGTTGCAGGCCAGTTTCCGGCAGGGGCCAATTCCCTGCAGGGGATGCATGAGAAGCAACCATACATTGATGTTTCTTTCCTCTCTCCTTCCCTTCCCCCCTAAAAAGAAAATAAATAAAATATTTAAAAAAAAACAAAACAAAACAAAAAGAAACTGTAAAATCCAAAAGGTGTGTTTACATGACAAATGTAGTCCCGTTATGTCATTTAATTTTTGATTTGTAAATTGAAGGAAGAGATTAGGCTGGGGAATCTCAAGATCTTGTTCAGTTTTCAGTTTTCTATGGATTATAAGAGAGTGGAAGAAAGTCCAGCCTGGCCTTGTGAGCAAGAAGCTTCTGGAGTGACCAAGAGAGCCTGCTGGCCCTTGAGGAGTGACGGGATGTCTGAGCTGGAAGGAAAAGGGTGGGGGCAGAGGAGGTCACCGAGGCCAGCGTCCACAATCTCGTGGCACTGTGGCAAAGAATGACTAGTGGTTTGGAAATTTCAAGCAGCTTTCCTCGTGTCCACTTCAAGATAAAGACTTGGACATTTGTCTTTTCCTTTGAAAATTATGCATAACTATACATGACTCAAGTGTATAAGTTCATGTCTACTTGTTCCTGGGAATCTTACTTTTCACGTTCCTGCAAATTTTTATTTTGTATTATGGATATCCTGAAAAATCAATCTATTCTATGTAAAATGCTAGTGTTTCGCCCTTATCAGCATAGGTAATAGTGGGCACTTGAGCAACATCCCAGCGAAATCCAGAAAGTCAAATAAACATCCACCCAACTTGAAAAGTAGTTACAACGGGTGAATAAAAATAATGCTGAATTTGTTTTTCCCCTTCTCCTAAATTTCTATTTTTAAAAAATTATGAATCTTTTTTTTTAAACCTCTTCTTTCTGGCTTTACTATTTCCGTGTATGCAGTTTCACAACCTCTTTCTCCACCTCCCTATAGGAATGACTTTAAAACAGGCAGCCCTCTGCAAGTTGTGGTCTGCAAATGCCTCCTTTGCTCAGTGTGAAAGCCAGTGGGCTCTAGACTGTGTTCCCTGGGGACAGAGCCGTATCAGTGTGGGGGGGTCTGGGTAGGAATGCAGAATTGTAGCTTCCAGCCCAGACCTACTGACTTAGAATCGATATTTCTAACAAGATTCCCAGGCGTTTCGCGTACATGTTAGAGTTGAAAAGTTCGAAGACTGTTATTGAATGTGGAGCATTACTTGTGCTTCTCAAAGGTGTGTATACATCCGGGTCAGGCTGGCACATGGACACCCAGTACTTGGGACTTTGCGAGATATCCATTTTTCCTTCCCTTCCTGTCTTCCTCCCTCCCTTCTTTCCTTCCTCTCCCATCACTTTCTCCCCCCTTCCTTCCCCCTTACCTGCACTGACTTTATCTTTTTATTTTTCTATGGAAATATTGAAACAATTGAGACTTGTTTTTCCCCATCACTTGGAACTGGTCCCTTTCATCTTTGACTCAGCCAATTTCCTTCAAAGCTAAATATTAAACAGATCTGTCTCTTGACAGCTGACCCCAAATTGGGGACACACGGTCCTCCCCCTGGGGTTGGAGAGCTGAGCCGACAAAGGTGGAGGAGAGACAGGATGGGGCCAGTTCCTATCCCCTGGGGAAGCCCAAAAGTTGTGTCTCTGCCTTCACATCAGCCAAATAGCCAATAGCCAAACAACCGATAGCTTCTGGAAAGCATTCTTGCAGAAATTCCTTTTTTGCCAGAGGGTGAAAGGGTTGCTAATTGATTTTGTCTGCCTCTCAGATGGACTTAGAGAGACACAAAGGTTTGAACTCTATCAGAAAGGTAACATTTTTAGATAGGGAGAAAACTGGAGCCAATGTTTCTATGTAGCCATGTGACCTAGTTTTGTATATTAGTTATTCTGCGCCACCTCCCCACCCCCCGGCCCCGCCCCCGCCCAGCTTGTCATTCTGTTCAGTGCAGTAGGAGCAGGAAAGTTCATTAGGTTAACCATCTTCTAAAATACAAAATTGTTTCAAAAACCATTACTTCTTTACAGAGAATTAATTTAAAAAGAAAAGAAAAAGCTGGCTCTTCCCAGATGCTTCTGGACTTGGGTGGCGCTACCTCTCACCGAAGAGCACAGTCCTGCGGACCCGGCCGGAGAGAACCGCTGCAGGCGCTCTGTGCGGCCTAGCGCTCCTGCCTGGGCACACGGTGCTGCTGGCCTCACCTCTGACTCGCTGAAGGTCAGTATATGAAAACGTGGAAGAGAAGAGATGGGTACAGAAGACGGAAATGACAAAACACCACCTTGCCTTACCATGTCACACTGAAATGAGGGAGCTGAGAGGGCTCTGTCATATAACTTAGCAACAGAAACACCAGTGTCTCAAAGGAGATGACAGTTGTTTTAGATACAGCCTCCTAGTCATCATGAGAGATAAGTTTGTGAGAGAAAAAAAAAATCACAGGAGTCAGAAAGGCCATAAGCCTGATCAGAAAAACCAGGTGTTAGAATAAAAATTTGGTAGGAATACATTTGCCTGCAAAAAAAAAAAAAAAAAAAAAACCCACCAGGAAATTTGTGGAAAATCTATGAATTCTGTTTTGTAACATCTTGTTAAGCCCCATGAATTCACTTTTGTCCCTTTTCTTTAGTTATTCTGAATGTGAGTGTTAATTTTTAAGAAATGAAAAATAATGGGTTTATACTTATGAGATGTTACCCATTACATGAAACTCTGGAAGTGAGAGGTGAAAAGGTGAGTTTACTTCCTGTTTAGCATGAATTCAAACAAATAGAAGCCTAGGAATTCTTACGATGTTTGTAACGTAAGGTAGGGTCCAAGGCTATACTGGGTTTTGTTGTATTTTTATTTGTTTGCTTTTTAATTCAAGCTATTCCACAGAGTTTTGGGCATACTATGAAACTTAAGATCATGAATGCATGTTTAATAAAGTAAGATTTCTAAATGGGTAGTGGAGAATAAAATTAATTGCGTCCTCATTTCTGAGGCAATGCTGTTGACACTCAATAAATGCCCTGGGTGAAAATTATAACCTGGATTACAAGTAAAATTATAACCCAGGATTATAGCAAAGTTCTAATCCCAGAGGGAAATTTCTAAAACAGAGGGCATACTATTTGCTCTTCTTTGGAAGGAGAGAAAGAGAGAGGTATTAACCTCAATCAGAGCTCCAATTTATACCCTTTTGTGTTTCTACATCACCTTCATATATCTCTCCGTAGTTTATATATTCCTGTAATGGGCCTTACATCTTTCTAGAAAAGACAAGAGTAAGTACTTGCTATTTTGATAATTATTTGTTCAAAATTAATTTTTACGTTTTTTCAAACCTAAAATCATTCTTAAATGCAGTAACCAATGGCTTTGTAACTATTATTCAATAAGCAAGGGCTCCTCCTAGTGAAACTGCTAAATCAATGCAGTGCACCAATTCCAGGTACGTGTGTTTTATTTGTTGTGTGACAGGTTCGTTATTTTTACTAAACACAGACTTTGAATCTGTTGAGTTTTCAGAGACTGATAATGGATACATGGATTTTTGTGCAACTGTAGTAACTTCTCCAGGCCACTAGGGGCCATTTGACTAAATGACAGTAGTCCCCCTATACCTGTGGTTTTGCTTTCTATGGCTTCAGTTACCAGCAGTCAACCATGGCCCCAAAAGATTACATTTACCCAACCATTGATATGGTCTGCCTCTGACATCCAACCATCGACATCATCATGACTCAATGACCAAGGGCCATCAGAAGTAGATGACCTTGTTTGTGACTTCGTTAGCAGGTCACAGTAGCCTAAAAGCTGTGTCACAATGTCTATGGATATCATCCTTAATTCTTTGGTAAGATGAGAATGATTGCATCATTAAAAAAAGTGTTATTTTCCCCTTTCCTTGCCAGTAGTTTTTATTTTTTTATTGTTGTTCAATTATAGTTGTCCCCATTTTCCCCTTGTTAATCTTCTCTGCCCTACCCACCCCCCTCCACCCCCACCAAGGATGTCCACATCCTTGCCTGTAGTTTTTTTATCAAGTAGTTCCATTCCAGGTCAGTTATACCAGGTGCCTTGTCCTTTTTAAAAGTAATTAGCAGATTCCATAAGACATCATCTTCTTGGTTTTACCCACATTGAGAATCAGAAAAAGACTATTGGATACAACCAGGTAACTACTCGTCCTGGATCCCCAGGTGCCTGGGATGGAGCTGGACCTCTGGTTGAGCTGATGGCAGGAAGGCCTCTCTTTTCTTTTGTTTTTTTAAAAATATATTTTGTTGATTATTCTATTACAGTTGTCCCCACTTTTCTCCCTATGTCCCCCTCTGCCTGGTACCCCTCTTCCCTCCAGCAAGAAGTATTCAAAGTGATGAAAAGCAAGGACCTACAACCTAGATCACTCTCTCCAGCAAAACTATCATTTGGAATGGAAGGGCAGATAAAGTGCTTCCCAGACAAGGTAAAGCTAAAGGAGTTCATCATCACCACGGCCTCTCTTTGCTTTTGATGAGGTTACAAGGTGGTTCCTCTGTTCACTTGTGGAAATAGCTTTGAAGGAAAGCAGTGCAAACTGGTTTGTTGTAATTGGATTTAAATACAGTTGAATATAATATAAAAGTGACGCATCCTCCTAATAATTAAAGTTGTCATCTTTGGGTTTTATTCAAAGTTTCAGTCATGCTTGAACTCGCAGATTTGCCTTGAAGCTCAGATGCTTCATCTCAGCAGGCTGTGGGAGTGTAACAGGCAAGCCAGCAGCAGGTTGGAATTTTCCTCCACAAAGTTCTGTGTGCTCCAAATGCAGTCCTGGTCATCTGGACAGCCTGTTCCTGCCACATGGGGGTGATTGCTAAAGAAATGACTTCAGGGTGTGTGGACAATGCCTCCTCCTCTAACACAGGTTGCAGTGGGGTGTCAAGGCGAAGGCTGAATTTTCTGAGTTGGAGTCTTTCTGCAGGTTCAGCCTTTTTGTGGTTTCAGCTCCCTTATCGTGATACAGAGCTGGGGAAATCAAGTCTGAGCTTCAGGGTGTGGACAGGAGGCAGGAGTTCTGCCTGTAGATTACAACAGAGTCTGAACTCACAGGGCCTGGCAAGGAAACAAAGTGGCCAAGACTGGCCTGGGCCCCAAGCCAGCGCCCCTCCAGAGCAGGAGCCGAGCTGGGGCCTTCTCCATGGGCCACTGCCGCTGGCCTCTGTTTGGGCAGCAGGCAGGCTGTTGATCACTGAAACAAACAGGCTAGGCCGAGATGGAATAAGTGAAGCTGGAGATTAAAGAAAATTTTAAGAAAGACATGAATTAGAGAGTTGGAAAGGTGACTTTGTCTTTCCCATTCTCTTCATTTTCAGAGTATCATCTCACCTCCTTCTCCTTTCAACAGTGGGACCAAGGTTGCTGGTGCAGCAGCTCAGAGCCCCCTAAGGACCTCGGGAGGTTAGGGAGAGGGCCTGGGGCCCATGGGGTGGATCCCCGGCACTGAAGGGCTTGTCTGTAAGCTTTCTTTATTCCTATTGAGAAGGTACTGGGGCTTGCACTCACTGCAGCTCATAATACCCCTGGAGAGCTCAAAGTAAAAATCAAGGACACCCACAGAGTCCGTAGGTTCCCAGATTAGTTCTACGCTCTCACCCTCACCCTCACCAACTCCAACCCCATGGATGTTAGGGTCTTTGAGACCTTGGAGCTCAGGCAGAGCTGCCCCGGCAAGACTATCAATTCATCTGTCCCTTGAGACATGCTCTGGTATGTTTATGAAATGAACACTAGACACTCCAGTTTCACAATCAACAATGCACCTAAATATAGAAAAAGTTTTGTTCCAAGATAATTTTGTCTTTAAACAGCAAGATCAACAAAGGATGCCTCAGGGAGCTGGTGGTCCTGCACTCGAGAATATGAGACTGAGCTGCCTCTCGGGAAAGGGGGAAGGATGTGGCTCCAGCACAAATCTCTTCCCACCACCTCAGGCTGAACGGCAGTAACCTGTGACTTTGGCCATTAGGACCCCTGCACTTGGGTGGCACTGTTTAGTGGACTACCTCGGGGCAAGGCCAGGCCCATGGTCTAACTGGTTGGAAAGCTTTTGATGAAGCCCAGAGGGCTGGTGCAGGAGTCTGTCTTCCACTAAATTTTTAACCCCCTGGATAACTCCCTGGAAATATAATCAGGATGTTTGTGACTCATGTATACTTAAGCTTATGCCACTGTTGTTTTCAAAAGGCCGTTGATGGAGATTCAGAATGTGCTTTTTGTCTTCAACCAATTAAAGACTCCTGGCATTAGACTCACAAGAGTCAACATGAGTTGATGCGAATTCTGACTATTTCTGTCTTAAGTCAGCTTGCTTTTTTTCTTTCAGGCCTTGGTACATTTCCTAAGAAGACAGGAAACAAAGGTACTACCCATCCCAAATATCTTCAGGGCGGTGTGTCCTTGGGTACGTCATCAGAATACAGCGAGGTAATACAGGGCTTCTGGAAATTCAGTTTAGGAAAGGGAGTAAAACAGAATGAAGCTGAAGTAAATAGCAATTCCCAGGTTCTTGCTGTACTGAAGGAAGTACTCCCCATTCCAGCTGGTGGACAGAGAGCCAGCACGGTCTTGTTGTGTCAGTGGCTAAGGGATCCCAAACACAAACCAAATTCAGCATAGGGGTTTAGAGTCATAAAGACTTGGATATGAACCAAAATTCTGTCACCCTCCACCACTCCCAACTAGACAGATGACCTGGATGAGTTACGGAAACTCTCTGAATCTCTTATTGTCTTGCTTTTCAAGTGGAGGTGATACTATTTACCTGGAGTGCTTAGTATGTGTCAAATATTGTGCTAAAACCTTTACATGCATTATTTCATTCTACCTCAACAATTTCCTTATTTTGGAGATGGGAGAATTGGAACTTACAATGTTTGTTGAGCTGGAACACAAACACAGCCCTTTCTTACTTGAGAGTTCTCATACTGTCACTGTGAGTGTTAAATGAGATAAAAGATAGCTAGATAGATAGTGAAGAGAACCAGCATTTACTAAGAGCTGACCTACTATGTGCCATACCCTCCACGTGCTTCACTTTCCAAGGCTATCATTTTACTTGTGTGTGCAGAGCTGCTGTGGAATTTGTTCGAATATTCTAGCAATACAGAGACTTGACTATCTCTGACGAAAGAAAAGCCCTCCAGTTTCCCTGGAGAAGGGAAACCAAACATGCAGCTTTAAGAAAGATGCATATAGAATGTTGACTAAAAGGTGAGGGCCCAATCAGTCCTTCAAATCAATGGAGCAAAAGATGTCACGCTGACTCCACACCCTTCCCAAAGGGATTTAGCGATACTCCCAAGCAACACCAACATAAGTCTGGAAAATGCAGGAGAAATGTTTTTCTCTTCAGTGATCTATTTGTGCCAATGGTGGGTTTCTAAAGCTTTTAAAAAACATAGTAATTGGCTCTATTCAAAAAGGTAAGAGATACTGTGGGCCCTCCCTCAGAGTACAGAATCTCCCATGTTCTGTATTAATCCCTTCTCATTCAACGCTCCCCCACCCCTTCTTTTTGTGGAGGGGAAACGTAGCTCTCTGCAGAGATATGTGTCCTAAAAGTCCTTTGACTACCCTGATTTGAAAAAGCAACATGTTTGCAGTATTCAGCTAAGATGTTAGGATAAAAATGGGCAGTGTGGTTACATCAGATAAAAATAAAAATGCTTATGAAAGTGGAATGCTTTTTTAAACAGTTGATTTAAACTGGAGATAAACACAGGAGATAAACCCCATAGCCATATTTATATCATAGACATTATAAAACTTAGCTTCCTAAGAGATGGTAGTTTCTACCTAGCTCAAATCTACTGAAGCATACACATATACTAATCTCTTTATTTTAGGAGGAAGAGAAACACGTGACTGAGAAGATAAAAAGATTAGAATTCCTTTGCTGCTCCCAATGATTAAACATGGTATTGACCTCCTAATACAATCTTATCAACATTTTTTGCTTGACATGAATCAGAACAATGTCAATAGCAACTTCCATTCATTCAGCACTTATTCTTTGCCAGAAGCTGTGCTGGCCCCTTGACATAAATGATTTCATTTAATTTTCTCAGCAATCCTATTGAGAAATCGAGACTCAGATTTTAAGCAATTTTTAAAGACTGCATACCCTATGCATATGTTTTTATTCCTTGTCTCATTGATGCCAAAATCTAATCCACACCTTCTGCCTCTAACATGGCAATGACATATAAAGGGAAGGGGACCTGGGTGTGAAGGGGCCGGGGGATTGGCATCTTTCCAGTGGCTGGTCTATATCAGGTACTTTGCACGTGTTTTTGAGTACCCAAGGGTATAGAATTGTTAAGGTATGTGAACTGGGGTTTAATACCAGCTGCATCTGCTTCCCTGGTTCACCCTCATTGCCTCTGCTGAACTTGCTGCCTGACATTCTTGAAATCTTATGTAAAATTTTTTAAAAAATTGAAATACACATTAAAGGTAGATTTAGAAACCACTTAAATAGGACTCTAACTAAAATAATATTGGGAATTAAACTTTACACATTGATGTTCTCATTACCTATTGCTGCATAAAAAAATTACCCCGAAGTGTAGTTGCTTGAAAGTAACAACTTATTAATATATTCATGATTCTGTGAGTCAGAAAATCAGGTAGAATGTGGCAGCTGTCTCCTGACCTGGTGGGATGTCCTTTCCCATCCAGAGAGGTCATCAAAACATTTTCTGGCCAAGTAAATGTGCTCCACATATAATAGATATTTAATAAATACATGAAGGTTGGATAAATGAGTGCTAATGGGTGAGAAGCTACAGTGCCGAATGGCAGAGAAAGCTTCAGCACCCCACTTTCACAGTTTGACAACTAAACTAGCAAAACAATGAGTGAAATTCAACGAGGGAACGCATGAAACCGCATTAGGACACACCAAACTCAGCTAAGAGAAATAAATCAAGGAAGAAAAATCAGTGGCCATAGAATGAGGTAGAAGAAAAGAGGACAAAGTCTCTAGGAATTAGTATTGGCTGGATGTTTTTAGAAGTTTAATAAATACTTGAAGCAATAAATGCTTTAATAAAGTCTTCAATAATATGCAAAACTTGTGAATGTTGAGAAGCTAATTCAGTTAGAGATTACCTAAAGAACTGGAAGAATGACTATTCTTGGAATTTAGGTAAAGAAATATTCAAAACAAGTCAACTCTGAATGAAGATAGAACCTCCCAAGTAGAAAAACAATGGAAGCATTTAAATACCTATGCCGTTAAAAGCCAACCCATCCCTCTTTTCATGAATTTGCGTGGTTCTTAGAGCTCAGTCCTGGTGTAACATGTCTGTGTTAACTTTTGCTGAGGGACTTTGGTCCACAGGATAGTGGAGCGTGGAAATTGCGGGGTAAAACCATGCCCCATCTTTAGCTCTCTCAATTACAGTCCTCGGTTTACATGGAGTACACAGTATAAGCTGATAATGTGGAAAAGGAGTTTTCTCACAATACCAATTAAGTTAAATTTGGAGGACCCAGTCAGTTTTCCCGCAGGGCTCAACTTGAGTCCATTGGAAAGCATCTGGATCCCCCAGTGCTGCGCATCCCTGCTGACTAGAAATGATGGGTCTTCTATGACATGGGCTCTGCTGAGGTCACCCACTTCTCCCACCACTCATACATTTAGCACTTCCTTGAACTATGTCAACAAATCCTGGATAATGCTTTTCAGTATTTCACTACATTCGTAAGAGCAAAGGAGATCCAAAAAATAATAATTCCAGTGACAAGCGATAATAATACAAAAGAAAACTTATTTCCATATTAAATTAAACACATCTGGGGCACTCATTTTAGGATCTACTATCGTAACTGCTTTTGTGTACTCTTATTTTAGCATTCTTAGAATTCGTAAAATAGACCAATTCAGAAAGTTGGATGCCATTATTTTTGTCATGTTTTTATGCAAAGCAAATGGAAGTCAATGCTTATATAGATTTAAAAAGTGATGTTAAAGGTATTTTAGCTGGTGGGAAATACATGCTGTCTGGGGCATCAAGATGATTTTAAGAACACGCTGACCTCATCAGTCCCACCCCCACTGGTGGCAGGGCCGTCCTTTCCTAGCTTCAGGTGTGCATTTAGTATCCTGCTCCCAGATTTCATTGGAGGATTTAATAAAAGTCCCCTTTCTTGAATTCTTTGCATAATATATAAGGGCCAACTGGATAAACAGCTTCTTAAAATTTAGTAACAGGAAAAGCAAGTGTCTTCTGAGAAAATAAAATGATCCCTTTCATCAGACGCTAAAAACAATGTGACCCATTGTGTGTCCTCTTTTCCAAAACTGCCCGGAAGCTCTGAATTAAATTTAATGTTAAGTTACAGAAACTATTTTAAATCTCCCCTTTTTATGCTTTCTGATTTCCTGTTCAAACAACCCTATTGGGAGTGTTCATTTTAGGCATTGAAACCTGCCTAAAATATTTTCTGGATAAGTATATAGGTTGTTTTTTTAAACAAAAAGACAAAACAAAGTTCTAATTACAATGAAATCTATGGATTATTTGAGACAAAAATCTCAGAGTTAATCACAAACCATTAGTCATTGGGAAAATTATCTCCACATATTCCCTGTGTCCTTGTGCATAAAAACACCCAGTGGAGAAAAGTAGAAAGGCCATTTGGAATTTGGCTTCTTGATGAAAACTTCTGATTTGATCCTCTGCAGAACTTGTTCCCCATGGAGAGCAGAAAAACACCAGCTAAGTCTCATTTTTTTCCCCCAAGACTTTCAAGTGACTGTGGAGCAGAGTTCTTTGCTCCGGGCTATCGTCCAGTATGGATCTTGCTGTGATATACGAGGCTCAGGGTGCAAAAAACTGAGCACAGAGCTTATGTAAGCACCTTTACCACGAGTTGCTGGCCCTGGCTGCCCCTGGCTGCCCCTGGCAAGGTATAGAATATCGTTCAGTCTGACTTCCGTTAATGATGTTAGTACTCTAGTATCTGATATTACAAATTCCAAAGGGCTGGAAAAATACAGTTAAAGAAAGCCAACCAAATTGCACTAAAGCTTTAAAAATAAACATTTGGGATTCAATTATGGGTAAAGCCCTGGGAAAGAGAAGAAGAATTTGCAGAAGCATTTAAATTAAACCAGTTTGCCCACCTCGAATTACATTCTGAGACGAGTGGTACATATTGGTGGGGTTCTTAAACCCCTTGTCATTTTGGGCAAGTATAATAACCTCTTAAAAGATTTTATGAATTAAAATTAGAATTTGATGCTAAAGCTCAACACTTCCATTCGAAGGGTATATGTATCCAGTCAGTGAATTATTCTGTATAACAGCAACAACAAAAAGCGTGGGAGAAAACTAAGGAAGATCACCCAGGAATTCATGGAATTAGTAAGCAATCACAAAACCTCAGNACCCCTTGTCATTTTGGGCAAGTATAATAACCTCTTAAAAGATTTTATGAATTAAAATTAGAATTTGATGCTAAAGCTCAACACTTCCATTCAAAGGGTATATGTATCCAGTCAGTGAATTATTCTGTATAACAGCAACAACAAAAAGCGTGGGAGAAAACTAAGGAAGATCACCCAGGAATTCATGGAATTAGTAAGCAATCACAAAACCTCAGATAAAAACCGTTTGCATTGCATTTAGTATGGCTGAGAGAACATTCTGCAAATTTAATAAACCTGAAGCAAAGTTGTTTGAAATCCCAGCAATAGATAAAATGGTTAAATTCCACTCATTCCTGCATCAGTGCAGGGCTGATGGCCTGGCCTTATCTAGGAACACAACACTCAGACAAGGCAGTCCCTGATGCCTATCTGCTGACCCTGGAGGGCAGCCGGCAGGCAGAAGGGACAAGTCTCCTCCGTGCCTTATCTTTTACAATGCGTGCTTCTCACCAGATCTGTCGCCTTTTACTTTTATCCAAACTGGAAAATAAGGATCAAGGCCCCCCAGCTGGCAGGACTGCTGATGTTGGCAACGCATACATAAGTGACATGAAAACAGGAACAAACAAACAAAAGGCTTAAAACAAGCTCTTGAAATGCACAGCTCCCCTGAACCCTCTCTAAATTGACAACAGGCTTCTTAATTCAAAGGTAATTTCCCAGAGTTCTGAGTTCCCTCTAAAAAGCCCAAATAGATACCAATATTTTTTTAAACGAATAAGAACACTTGGTGTACAGTAAAGAATATTTAAATACAGTGTATGGCAAAAGTAGATTTATAGTTCTGAGTGTGTGAGACAGAGTTTATTCTTGTATTATTTATCGATTATTGCATTATTTTCTATACGAACAACTGTAAATCTACTTTTGCTC
This sequence comes from Sturnira hondurensis, assembly GCF_014824575.4. Taxonomy (NCBI): domain Eukaryota; kingdom Metazoa; phylum Chordata; class Mammalia; order Chiroptera; family Phyllostomidae; genus Sturnira; species Sturnira hondurensis. The sequence goes on from NW_028079667.1 coordinate 6,494,821, forward strand.
CACCCTGTATATAAACAAAGTAACTCTCAAACACAATCACATGTTCTTATGACACCAAATCAAATGTCCCAGCTACAAGAACGCCATTGTTGGACTGTGTTCTTATTGCGATCTATAGCCGTGACTTTCCTGTGATGTTTGTGGAAAGTGGTTGAAAACTTGTCACCTGGCTCAGATGTGAGAGGAATGGTTGCTTTACCCGCCCCCAAATGAGTTTGATTTGGCTTCCCGTTCCTCGCCAGTCCAAGCCCTCGTGAACCAGCCCACCACCGCTAAGAGGAGTGGGCAGAACGGTGTAATGAACCATTGTATTAACGGTTAATTAACCGTGTATTAACGGTTAACGGTGTATTAACTGTTCTCCTATCTCCAAGAGGAGCTGGGAAGAACGGTGTATTAACAGGTGTTAGTTTGTATCAATGTATTAGACACCAGTAAATGTTAAATCTGCCACTTTTTTCCTGTAGTAATCCCTTCCACTTCCCCACAATGGTGCTAACCACGACATACATCCTCACCATACACCTAAGAGAAGTGCCCGACAAAACTACAATTCCTTTGATTATAAACAGAGGCATAAAATGCTAAAAAACACCCTCATTACTGTTTGAGTGGAACATGAAGTTCCATTGGTTTTAAGGAGGCGTGGCTCTCCTGGGAACCGATAACGGTTAACCTTGCCTCCCAGACCCAGGGGTGGGCAGCCTGTGCAGATGGGGGCAGGGAGGACATGCGGCATGCAGTGGTGCCAAGGCAGCAGGACCTGTGGCACATGGTCTCCGTCAGCACGGTCAGCACATTAAATGCCGCTACAAATGCATTTAATGGGTAAATCCCAGATGTCAAGGGATAGCCAGCATTTCACGTGCTAGAAACCTGCAGTGTGTGGCCATTTCTCCACTCCCCTTCCCGTTTTCTCTCCATGTTGCCCCAGAAGCTGGTGTCTATAGACAGATGGACTGGGGCATGGATTATTTTTGACTCCTTCATGGTTTCAGCCAATGGCAGCCCCTTGTAGTGGATCAGAGGGTTGCTGCATTCCTCAGACAAAAGCCCCAGCTCCTATTCTGGGATTCTCTGGCTCTTCTTGGGTTCTATAACTACCTCTGCCCTTGCTTTTTAGGCCTAGAGGTGACAACGGTTTCCCACAGTTGCTAACCTCAGAGGTGCTTCCTTACTACTCGGCAGCATCTCTGCCCACAGTTTTACATAACTGCTCTCATGAGACAATTTGTAGTTGCCACCTTTCAGTGTGGTCTTTTTCAGATAATGTACATGTAGCTGTGTTGGTTAGAAAGGATAGTTGTACTTTAATAAGTCAATAAATTGGGCTTTTTATCAATCCATCTGGTTATTTCGTTCACCTGCCTCCTCAGTTCAATGTCTTATGCAATATTAAAACATGAAGGTAATAAATATAAATTAATAATATCATTCTTGAGTACATAGGTACTAAATATTTTGCATATATTATCTCATTTAATCCTTATTGTCCCTCTAGAACATGAGGATCATTATCGCCATTTTCCCAAAGGAAATGGGCACAAAAGTATGAAGGAATCTGCCCGAGGGGAGCTAGTTGCCTGTGGGGCGCGAGGGCCTGTGTTCCTCACTCATCAGAATCACCCAGTGCTCTGGGCTCAGAGCAGCTGTTCTCAGATCTAGTCAGCTTCCTTGCTTCCTCTGGTTATTTTTGCCTTCTGGATTCTCTCTCTCTTCTTTCTCATTTTCTTGCTTTCTATCTTTCTACCTCGCTCCTCCGACCATTTTCCCCTTTTTTCTTTTCTCTCTGGTGGGCTGGATCTTCTCCTCCTGGGCAACACAGAATGAGATGGCAACACCTATCAATAGTTTTAATGGGTCTAGCCATGAGAAACTATGGTTGTGGAAAGTTCTGGATGATGTGGAAAAGGCTGGACCTTAAACTCCCTAAAGTGGCGCCTGCCTTCCTCATTGTGCTTCCCAGAGCCTAGCACAGGTGTTCCACACACGTTTATGTAGGGGATGACGTATTAAGCTTAGAAAGCAGGATATGTGGACAGCACTTATAGTTCAATGCCAACACAAAAAGCATGTGTGAGGAATGAAGACTGGAAGGCCATGTGCCCATATAGCATCAACATTTGCTTTGAAAACATGGCTTTTTAGGTGTTTATCTATATCTTTAAACATTTCTATGTTTTCCAAATTTTTCACAGTTGGCATGTATTTTTTATTTTAAGCATGAAACTAACCAAAACAAAGCAAAAGAGTTCCATGTAACAGGACGAGGAGCCCCGAGTCTCCTGCTGCCGGGGCTGGACTCTGCCCAGGCCATCACCTACACCTGATGTGCACACCTTTTACGGAATTGAAGGCACTGACTCTCACAGTGCCCATGAGGTTATGAAGTCTGACCCAGAACTGTAAGAGATTTGCCCACCGTCAGGCAGAGTCCGGGGAAACGCAAGCTAAGATCCTGATCACAAGGCTCCTAGTTCAGGGCGATCGCCTTTCTGTGTGGCTACCTGACTGGGAAGGCTTGGTGTCAAGCATTTTTACTTTAACAAATGCTTGGCTGTGATTTCTGTCCTTGAGGTCAGGCACTATTAAAAAGATACCCAAGTGTCTGATCCCTAAGATACTAGAGTAAAATGAAACCATTTCATGAAGCTTCCAGGGACAGTTGTCAATGATTGGCAATGAATTCTGTCTGATGACAAGAATCCCGTAACTTCAGGCTGCAGGATGAATGTAGCTTTTTGTCTGCAGGCAGAAAGGAGGTGAACTGGTATGAGTTCTGCAAAGAGCGGAAGGGCTGGGCCCCACATTCTCCTGTGATGGCTTCTAATCTACACAAGCCTGTGTGGAAAGAACGCAGTTGCCTCGGCAGTGGGCTGACGCAGGGGAGAAACGTGCTCAGCCACTGCAACATTTGTTACGACAGGAAGATTGAGTTGAGAGTGTAAATTTGAACACAATCAGTGGCATCATTTCAGGAAGAACTTTATCCCGAGAGAAAAGGATCATACGATGCAGAAATGATTGCCCACTTGTCGTGGGCACAGAGACTGCAGGAGCTGGAGATGGACAGCCAAAGCTCCATTCAAAAGGCTTCAGACCAAAAGCACCTTGGAAACCCAATTCAGGGACAAGGAAATTATATCCAGAGGCCAGTGGTGTCTAACTAGGTCTATTAGATCACAGCATCTCTTGACAGTAGAGATTGTTCTGTAATTTCATAAAAAAATTCTTGGTCTCTTACAGTGTTACTAGGTCAAAATACAGTATGCTCTAAAACAAAATCTGCTGACAGAAAAGAAAATGAGCATATGATTATATTGCAGTACAGTTTTTCTGTTGCTTATAAGAGTCTCTTTTCATGCTTTTAGCAAAAACTTGTTATCCATAGTTCTGGAAGTCTGAAATAAAGTGTGTTGGGAAGAATGAGCTAAATTGGGTAAGAGATTAATTTTAGGTAAGTTTAGCAAACCAAAACCAAAACAAAACAAAAACAGTGATTTGGTTGATTGGATTTACTGTGAATCAGGGTTTAAACAGAAATTTTTGGGCCCATTTAGTACTGTACATATTCATATAGCTCATCCTCTGTGTGGGAATTGTACAAGGTGTGGTGCAGAGAAGCTGAGGGCAAAGTCCTTGACCTCAGGTGCTCACAGGTTAGTGACTTCAAAAGCTTTCAGTTTGTTACTGAAAACTTTCTCACAGATCAGCACTGCCAAGACATGCATTCACCTTTATGCACTTCAGGCCTTCATTTACAACATGAATGCTCATTACATCAGACATCTAGCCTGAGCTCCAGACTCAGATCTGGAGTCTGCTGGACATCCGCACTGGCTTTCAGGGCCGGGAGCTGAGTGCTGCGTTCTCGCCCCCACACACTCCATGTCTCCCACCACCTTGCCTATCACCTTCAACAGCAGCTCCACCTTCCAGGGCTTCAGGCACTTGGACTTCTCTGCTGGTTCTTCCTTCAAAACTTCTGCTGAATGTGACAAGTTGGCCCTTTCATGATGACTGTACCCACCTCCTCTCGGCTCCTGAAAGATGTACTATGTCACTCCTACCCCTACACCAACACTCTATTCACAACCCAACCACCAGAGGTCCTTTTAAGAAGTCAGATAATGACTCATCTGCTCCGGTGGCTTCCTACCTAACTTTAAATAAAAGCAAACATCCCATCAGGTTCCTTCCAGTGATTTCTATGTCCCTGCGTGGGCTGGTCCCCTGGTCCCCTCTTGCAGCGCATCTCCTGCCACTCTCCTCTTTCGTCCCCTGGTCTCCTTGCTGATCCTTGGAAACACCAAGCCCATCTCCGAAGCTCCTCAAGTTCTGTTCCCTCTGTCTAGAATGTCCTTCCCCACATGCACGTGTCTCACTCTCTTCCTCCTCCTTCTGCTTGAAGGCCACTTCACTAGTCGGGCCTTTCCTGACCTCTGACCCCAAGCCTGCTTCTCCCAATAACACTTAAGTTTCTTTCCCTCCTGTACAGCTTATAGGTGGATTTGCTATGTATTTACTTGTTTATTTGTGTATTGCCTGCCCCTTCCCCCACCCCATCCCATCCCACCACTTGAATATAAGGAAGGGCAGGTCGTTGCCCGTTTTGTCCCCTGCTCTGTCCCGCACATCTAAGCAGTACTTAACATGTGAAATGTATTGCTCTGTCCAAGCCTAAGAAAAGGCGGAGTATGGGCTGACTCTGTCCACACCTCCAGAAATCACAGCTTCTGTTTGGATAAAGTCCATGAGATGGGTCTGTTTTCTTATCTTTTCTTCCTTTCATATAAGTAGCATTTTGGATTCTGGTTGCTTGAGAGAGACTTTGCCTGAAACTCCATTTTGACAGTTAAAATATTACAAGTCTAGTTTATAACATAATATTTTGTACCTTCTTTTTCCAAACGACTGCCTTAGACTTCTTCCAGGTTCAGTTATAAATCTGAAGTGATCACAAAATAACAAATTAGGTAACATCGATGTTCCATACAGTTAGACATTGTTAAGCTAAGTATTATTAAAGTTGAACATCCTTTCAAGTGGACAATGGGACAGGAAAGCAGTTCAGAGCTCAGGCTCTGGAGTCAGATGCATTCAGATGCATGACAAGGAGCAAACAAACCCACCTGCCCCTCAGTTGATTTATCTCTTCAACAGGCATGATAAGAATGGCACTAAATTCCCTGTGCTATTATGAGGATTAAATAAGGTAATGCATATCAAGTTCTTAGCAAAGCTCTCAGTTATTACTCAATAAATCCTCCCCATTATCTTCTTTGATTGCCAGCTCACTTATCTCATGTTTTAAAAACACGGGCTTACCTATCTTTTCCCAAATTAGAACTCGAGGTAGCTGTGGCTTACAATAAAAAAAATAAGGCAACATGACTACATTGGAATTGGGAAACAACATTAAGGTAAAATGGTGTAAATATACTAACCGAAGCCTATCTGATTGCCTTGATTGCACTTCAAGTTAGACCTTGGACTTGCTGGCCTCTTGGACACAAGTTTCATAACTTGGTTGGGAAAGAGGAAGGATACCACAAGCTCCTTGGGAGTAGAAACATTTCCCTGACACTAAAGGAGACCTCGCAAATTAAAGTTCTATGTATATGAATTGTATTTAGATTCTGTCTTATTTCACAGTAAATGTGAAGAGGATTTCTTAAGGGTCTTTCTGATGGATAGATAGGAGGTGACCCAAATAAACAGTCAAATTCTAGCATCAAGAGTGAAGCAGAGAGACAAAAATATGACTTTTGTTACGAATAAATCTAATATTAGACAATATGGACTTTATCTGCAGACAAGCTGGGTTCTGAGTGCTGAACCCCAAAACCTGAGAAGTTTACCCAGCTAGTCATAGGCAGTGCTGGTTCACCACAGGACTTACACGTGGGGACCTGTCCCCGTGAGACACCACAGGGGCGGTATGGAATGTCTGCTTTCTGTAGTCAGGGTCATTTCTAAGAGAAAGGTCAGAGAAAGGGTGGGGCTACACATAGTCATTCCTTGTCCCAATCTCAGCAATAAAACCCGTTCCTCTCTCCTTGGACAGTCAGAATATCATGCCAGTGACTTTCTCTCCATATGTTAGGGAGGAAGCATTCTCCCTGAAAAGTTTCTATGCTAAATTCCAGTAAAAACCAGGAATGGCATGTCCCAGAGCAGCCTTGAGGTGCTCTGACTTGATTCCAGGAAAGGATATAGAATTGCTCTGTGAATAGATAACTAACATGTCCAAACAATCTTCCTTTTCCATGTACCTATTGAACGATGCCTCTATGTCAGACATACACGTACTGGAAGGAATGGTTTGCAGATGAACTGAAACGGCAATTACAAATATGTAATTGCCAGCAGGGGTCAATGCCACAAAGGAAACGTAGGGGCAACACTGAGCATGCTCAGTGGGGAAAGCGCTCCCCTGTGAATTTCTGGACACTCTTCCTGAGGACGTACACTTTGAACTAAATTTTAAAGGATGCGTAGGAGACCGGAACAGCATTAAGGGAGAGGAAATATCACGTGCAAAGGCTCAGAAGTAAGAGGAGTGTGATATGTTGGAGAAAGTTACGGAAGGCAAAGGGCAGGGGGAAGAGGGCCACAAAGATGTGGAGAGGGAGGGAGGGGCCGATGGTGCGAAGTTTTGCGAGGATGTGATGGGTTTTGGTCTCCACCCCAAGAGCAGTGGTTTTGAGCAGAAAGGGTAAAATGATCAGAGCCCCATGCTCAGACTTTGATGGGTGCTGACCAGCACACCAGCTCCAGCTCTTATACTTGAACGAGGATCCCGTATTGGTGTTGGAGGATTGCATTCTGGAAGGTGGTTGTGTTGCTTAGCTTCTGTAATTTTTAAGACTGGTACAAATAGTCAGTTGAATTCCTATGCATTCTAATTTCCTGTTAGAAATTAGATTTCAATCTTTTTTTGAAAAATCTTATCAGTATTTTATTTTAGCCCATCTTTGAAAAAATTACATATGGCTTACAAATATGTGTAAACTACGAAGTGAAAATAGAAAGTATAGGTCTGTGATGAAGGATATCCAAGGGCGGGGGGTGGGGGCCGGTACTGCATGGAGTGGAAGCTGCGGCCAGCAGCTAGGTCCAGCCCTGCTGGGGCAGGGGTGAGTGGGTCTCACGCCTTTGGAATGTCTGATTCTGCGCATCCTGCCTTCTGCTGTGCCTGCCTGAGAGTGCTGACTGCAAAGTGTACCTCCGGCAATTGGAAGTGCTGAAGTGATGGCATTTGGAGAATATATGTCAAAGGTAATTTTAACTGGGTCTTTATTAACATCACGCCATTATTTCAGGCAGTAATTGAGTCACTTTAAAGATCATTCCAGGTTCATAGTCATAAAATCTTTCATTAGCACATGGAAAGACATTTTTCTTTCTTTAGTAGTACATGGTTATGCATAAAATCAACCTAAAAGCATTTTAAATCATTATGGTAAAAAATAATAAGAAATCAGAACTCAAATGTGTTACATCACGTGAGAGTATCTTCTTATCTATCTAGGGTTTCACCCAGTTAACCTTGATTCTTAAGGTAGAAGGAAAATATAGTTTTATAAGAGCTTTCATATTCAACTCACATAGCTGGGCCATACACTGTTATTAGAATCTTCTCAGAATAAGTGGCCAACTAAAGACGGATGAGGCACACAACCCACCTCCAATTTAAAGCAGATTTATTCATGAAATTAGAGGACATGAGAGTCTCCATGCCACTCATGAAAGCCTCTTGCTCCAGAATGAGTCTCATTATGACTTTAGAAATATCAAAGAAACTATTAGATTTTTAAAAAAGGAATGAATGGCCAATAAGTATTGGTGACTTGTATGGATCACTCAGCGTACAGCCCAGGTTTCCAAGCTTCAGGTTACCTGCACCTGTATGAGATCACCTTCTACGTATTCACCTAAGTCCTGATAACAGAGCTGAATGGGATCAGGCTGAGGACTAAGAAAATCCCTCAAAAGAAATGAATCTGCAAGGTGACATCCATCAGCATCCTTTGCATCCTTTGTTCTCCACCAGCCACGAATGCACCTAATTATTTCAGCTTTCAGGCCCTTATCTCGTCTACAGAACACCGTGAAACACCCGTCACGTGCCCCAGGGAAGGTCCTGTTGGCTGTGCTTGCTCCTCTCCCCCTTCCCTGACTGCCTAGTGCTAATGAGCTTGTCCAGAGTGGAAATTAAAGTGTTTGGACTTGACCCACCCCTAGTGAACTTTGAGTTCTCTATATTTTCCAAAATTCACTTTCTCCTTTAATAATTCATATAAAATCCTGCCTTATTGTCTAGGTTAAAGACCACTTTAAACATGGGTTCTACTTATTTTTATGTGGGGTTAGAAAGTACAGTTTGTTAGTACATTGGTTTTCACTGGCTTTTATTTGACCCTTTGTCCATTTTAACTAGGGTAATTTTCACTCTCTACAAACTGACCCCACCAAAATATAATTATACCATAATCATGTATCTAATTTAAGATTAATCAAAATTTATTATTCAAAGAAATGTATGGTTTTCTAACTTGGTTATAACAAAGGCATGAATACATACATACATAAGGAGTAATACATTTTTTTCCTGTGTATTTTTATATTATGTCTCCTCCCTCATTTTTCTGCAAGACATTTTCCTTTGTTTTCCTTGCTGGTCCACGAGCTTCTGATTAGTGTAGTTTCCACATCTGTTTCAAACCTTCATAGAAATCGTTCTATTGACCCAAGGAGTTTTCTACTCAGGACGGATGTTTCAGTCAGGACTTCACTCTCTTATGTGCTCCTTTTTATGGGCCATAAGTGTAAGCTAGCTCTTCCTTAATTTTTTTCTCTAAGGATCAAAGAATAGTATCTGCTGATTTTTGTTACTATTGTAAAAGGACTTTTACTGTTACTTTACTATTACTATGTCATCAACATCTGTTCTGAAAATAGATGTAAGATTTTGTTTCTGTTTTGGTTTGGGTTCTGAGTGATGATGCTTCCGCCAGATTCTTGTAAATATTGTATGTTATTATGCAAAGTTCTGCAGCTGAAATGGACTCTTCTGTTTTCTGTCTTTCTTTGTTCTTCTGATTTTACAACATGAATACCAACTCTAGTAACACTTTAAAAAAACAGACAAAAACAGTCTGCTAAGGGTTAATGTGTCTCTTGCTCTTAATGGTGCCAAGAAAAACCCAAACAGCTTAGTGTGAACAAGAAGCAGAAAATACCAGAGACACCCCCATCTGTGTTGATTTGAAAGTAGAATCACACGGCCCTGACCTTCTGCTGTGAAGGTAGCTAGCTTATCCTCTGGCTAAAGAGGCTGTCTCTTCCTAAAGCACGGGCTCATTTTATCTTTGTGGAATTGATGGTGCTGGGCCAGTCCAGCCCCAGGATAGACTCGTGAGGTTGCAATGCCAGCTTGGAGAGCAAGACAGCAGCAAATTCCAAGGGAAGCCCTGGGGTTATCGCAAGTCCACATGTCACATTGCCAATTTCAACAGAGCTTGACCTCAGGCTGAACTCCGCTTTGCCAGGCTACAGAGAGCTAAGCTGAGCAGTTGTAATGAGCAGAGAACTTCCCAGCCAAGCAGGAGCCACCTAAAGAAACCTATAGCCTGTTCCCAGGAGAAATTTCTGGTTGTTTATAAATAGGTTAATGGTTTAGTCCCCAGACTTCCAGCATGGGGTATTCAGGTTGTATTGGTATACCTGAGCACCTCAGGCACCCCAAAACTCAAGGCCTGCACTCACCAAGAGTGACTCGTTCTTTTCTTGGACCACCTAGAACACTGAGACTCAGGCAGGGAGGGCAGTAACCCCAATTTACTAGTGGCTAGTGGAAGTCTCACTCTTTCCTTTCCCATGTGGAGAAAAAGGGATCTGAGTGTAGGTTCTAAATCTGATGTCCTAAAATGATGACTATGTTTACCATGTGCCAGGTGCTGTCCTGACCATGTTGCCCCCAACAACATGCTAACACGTATTAACTCACTTATACCCAGGACCACCCTCCAGGCCCACACCTCAAGGGCACACTATAATAAGGTCCATTCACAGCTGGGAAAATCATTGTCCCAGCTAACAGGCAGAGGAGGCAGGGAATGATCCTGGGGAGTCTGAACACAGGGTCTGTGGCTTTACAATAATTCTATACGAGCACAGGTCATGGTGCTGAGGAAACTGGCTCAGGATCCTGGGTCAGTTAGGCCAGGAAAGTCCAAGGCCCAGGGGTGTCCAACCTTTTGGTGTCTCTGGGCCACACTGGAAGAAGAAGCGTTAGTTGTCTTGGGCCACACATTAAATACACAAACACTAGTGAAAATTGATAAGCAAAAAAAAAGGTTTTAAGTAAATTTATGATTTGGTGTTGGGCTGCATTCAAAGCCATCCTGGTCTGCGTGCTGCTCGTGGGCCTCAGGTGGGACACCTGTGGTAGGCATTTCCAAATCTCTAAGCGCAGGAATGGGAGAAAAATAACAAAAGGACCACAGCCAGCATTCTTGGCAGAACTCAGATCGGACCAGGAGAGTTTAGAAAGTGGCTCTCCCCCTCCTGGCCGTCTCATCTCCATCCTCAGCCTCCAGGCAGAATTAACTTGCCAAGCATTCCCACTTAGAGGCTTGGCCCTAATTATGCTACATTCCTGGTGGCCATCATCCAGACTCCTCTAACCAGAGAAACCAGCCCTTTCCCCACGAAGAATGCTCTCATTCTTTGCCATGGTCCACCTGTCCGGCTGTGACGCACAGACGGCCCCCACCCTCAGCACCTGCCTGCACCCACCAGGATCTCTGTAGTATGCTAAGCAGCCCCTGCCTGGTAGCTCTAGCAGTGGGGCGTTGGCACTTCTCACACCCTCTCTGTAAAGAAAGCTGATGCTCATAAGGCGACTTTGATCCCCTGCAAGATTCAGTGAGTCCTCACTGACCATCAAAGAATCAACTTTCAATGTAATTTTTATTTGTAAGGACATTTTATTATATTTTGAGCCTTCGGAAAACAATGTCATATATGACAAACCAAATACAGTTGCCGGTTTATTTTCTCATCTGCTCCCCCACTAGAAGCTCACTGTTTGGGGAGAAATAGCCCCATGCAGGTAGTCAGGCATGAAAGGAATCCGCTTATCAAAGGCCAGGAGAATGATTCCGGCTATCATTCAAGTCCACCAGCTTTAGGCTCTTCTAATTAACAGTACCTTAAACAGAATTTCTCAGATTTGAAGGTGTGTATGAGTGACCCAAGTGTCTTGTTGAAATGCAGACTGTGATTCAGCAGGTCTGGAGTGGGGCCCAAGACTCTGCATCCTTAACAAGCTGCTGGGTGGTGTAATGCACTTGGAGGAACAAGACCTTAAAAGCTCACTTCATCTTGAGATCCTATGCCCCTGACCCACGCTGCACAAATTGATATAACCCAGAACCTTCCAGAGGATGTGCCTCTTATTAGTGATACTCTTGGAAAGGAAATGAACTTGTCCTGGGTTCTTTGGATGGGAGGGTTTTGGGATCTTGATAGTTTTAATTCTTTTTTAATCTGAATGCTTTCCCATTACTCAGAAAATATTTTCTATTTGACTGTTTTTCTGTCTTTATAGAAGGATCTCTACCTCAAAGGAACACCCTGTCTCTGAGTTTACACAGAGTTAGACTTTTTCAGGGTCTTGTGGTTTGGTTATTTCATGCCTGTGCCTGCGGGTTACAGGATCATGCTGAATCGCACTCAAACAAATGTCCACTCTTGTTAAAACTGGAACAACAATTGGAACAAGAACATTAAGAATTTGAGGAGAGCCACCTCATCCAACTTCAGTTGGGCCAACAGTGTGGGCTGCAGTACAGCATGGAGGCCAGTCCCAAGGCTTTGCCGAAAGGGATCCCCATTCAAATTCTAGTCCTGGAAGCCACAGAGTTGTGCTGTTGGGCGAACTACCTACCTTGGCTTCCTTGACCATAAAACAAGTGAGAGTGTCGTGAGCGAAAGAGCATGAGAGAGATGGCGAGACACAGGAGGTGCCACTTGTATGCCTCACTGCTGTGCCTGGGACAAGCCCCGGGCAGGCCTCCGCAGGGTGTCCTGACACCAGAGGTTGTCGGCCCCCAATGGGGAGAGCCCGACTTGATGCCCCACAGGAAGGAAGCAGATGCGCACTCACGGAGTCATGTGGCTGAATTCCATTGGCATTTCCCCTGTGGGGCAGCTCCACTCCTTCGGGGCTGGAAGTGCACCATCTCACAGACAATGCGGTATTGGCCGTGTTCTACAACAGTCCCAAGTCGGTGGTGGTTTATTGTACCACATAGAGAAAAAGTGCTTGGAAGACACCTTTTAAATTTTATTTTTTGGGGGGAAAACAGAACTAAAACCAGGTTTCTTGGCTGAGTACTACCCCATTCCTTAGAAAATGTTTTCTACCTGACTTTTTTCAACTTCACTGTGTGTCTCTACTTCAATGGAGTTGGTTAAAATGATAGGCTAAGCTTCTTTCGCCCACCCCTTCAGCTGGAAGTATTCTTCAATTGCACATTCTGTTTCAGGAGATCTGGGGCGGGGCCTGAAATTCTCAATGCGGATGCTGCTGGGCCACAGGCCACGCATGTGGAGAGCCGGGCACCAGCCATCGTTCTTGCCAGACTGAACTGCAGACATTTAGGCCATTACAAAGACTTCCTCCATGCAGGGCTCTCCTCTGCATGGGCTTCTCCCTTGCTAGAACTCTCAGCTGGGTACCTGACTTCCATCTCTACATCTTGTCCCTCCCCTGCTCCATGTCCTCCATCTCTGCCTATGCAGCATTTGTGGTTGAGTGTCTCCTGATGATTGGTGTCTAAAGCTCACTCCTCTAGCTGGGCACCGTCGGTGTCTCAGTAAAGACTCTCAAACCAGCCCTCAGCTCCCTGCCAGTGCCCTGTGCCAGCCTATTGTGAGTGTGTGTAGACAGGCTCACACTACCCATGGTCACTGTCCTCACCCCCACCAGAAAGAAAGGAAGTGGGCTAGTCTTAGGGATCCTGAGACCAGTTGTGTGCTTGGAAGTTGGGAGGAAGAAGCCTGAATTACACAAGCCTGACAATTTTAAAATTGAAAAGAATCTTCAATGTAAGTGCCATACAAAATCATCATAATGTAAGAAATCAAGATTAATAATAAGAATAGTGAACATTTATGGGACACTGACTATATATTCTTTAATTTTCACGATAATCCCATGAGGTAGATGTAATTATTATGCTCACGTTACAGGTGGTAGAACTGAGACTTGGAGTGGCTATGTAACTTGCCCAAGATCGTTCAGTTTATGAGTGATACAAACCTGGGTTTGCTTGATTCCATACTTGTCCTCCTAACTCCACGTGAGAAAGGGTGTTGACCAAGACAAGCTGAACAATTCCCTCTGCGGATGTACAACAATAGGTGGGATTACGATCCAGGCCATCTAACTCTGAGTTCTTGCCCTGTGACAGTAAGTTGGCCTTACTTTAAGTCACATGTTTCCGGCCCCGAGTCATAAATTTGAGTACAGTTACAATAATGAAAAAGATTTACTATCTCACAAAGCATTTATAAGTGAACATATAATAGTATAGAAATGATAGGTAAATCACGTAACAACACAGACAAAAGGCTGCATTCTGCCAGTGCTTCTCCGAAAGGCATTGACATCTGTCCATGTGGCACCGGTACCAAATACATAATGCCTCGATGACACAGTGTTTTTGATAGCTGTCCCCGCACAGGTGGTGTCTACCTAACTTCAAAGAACTGACTGAAAACCTTTTTCAAGCCAATGAATCAGTTGTTTGATGTTGTATACGACAAAGGCCTTCCCGAAACGGACTAATCTTCTAAATAAAACAAACTGGCTTTTTGTTTTGTAAAAAATACTGCCACGTCAAGTTCTTCCTCAGGAACTAAATTTCTAGAGTTGTGGACTAGCGATTGATTTGCCCGGGTTAATAATAGGATTAGAGTTTCCTGAGCTGAAAGTAGGAGCGGTTGGGAAAAGGAATTAGTGAGAGGTTGTCGGAACTGGTCAGAGAATCCAGGACAAGAACTGCGGACCAATGTGCTATACCAGCATTTTTCCTGCTGGGTCTCCCAAAGCCTGTGGAATATGCTGACAGTTCTGTTGGCAGGGCTTGGGAGATCTGAGGGTGGAGCGGTGGGTAACAGGATTGCCAAAGGCTCCTTATCTACTCTTTTCAAAGCCCTTCATAGGTTTCCTTTTCAGAATTGAAGTTTCTTCAGGCTGATGGGGTCTAATGAAATTTCTCACCCCTTTAACAATAGTGTACTTTCAGCTCTGCTATTATCTGCCCTCAAACCTGGCTGGCTTAACATCTCATTTCAAAGGCCTCCAGCCTGGCCTGTGTCCCTGCGGACTTTGCCAGCACCTAGCCATGGCGACAGCGTGGATTTATCTGTGTCCCTCGGTGAGGAGTCAAGCTGTGGGATTTATATTCGATAAAACTATGGAGTCCCAAATCTTAGGATGTTAGAATGAGGCGCAACTTTGAGAATGTCTAATCCAGAAGTTTTCAAGCTGTTTTATGGTGGTGCTTTATAAGCAGTAAAAAAATCTTTATTTAAGACAAATCCTACTCAGCCACAATCCGAAGAGACGTCAGGCAGGAGAGGCCCAGAGTGAAATGGGGGTAGGTACAGCCCCACAGGGGCTCTCTCTTGATGCTTACGTCCCTGGGGTTCTTCCAACCCCCGACAACTCCACAGAGGACTGTTTGAAACCCTCTAATAATACAAACTTTAACCTCAGAGAATGTCTTACTAAGAACTGGGGGCACATTAGTGTCAGAGTGTAAATCATGCCTGTGTTTCCTGTCACTTCATCCAGAATTTTTAACTATTTAACTTCTAGCTCTCTTGAAGAAATGTCTCATTTCTACCCAAGGCCAAGATGGCTCATTTTAGCTACTAAGACACTTCTAACTTGGCGTGGCACTCAAGAATGGCATTGAAATACCCTGAGGCCTGCGGGCAGAGTTTTTATCTACGGAGTCGACTTCAGTCCCTTATGACCAAACTATTAGGTTGCAAACTAGCTGTTACACTCTGATGCCCAAGGTATAATTATTCATGTGGATGATGAAACAAAACCAAAGCCAAGACTGCGCTAGGTTTGTCACGTGATAGACACATTTGAACTCTACTGGAACAGGTAGAAATCCAGGGATGTTACTGCCTGTGGACAGAGGTCCCTGCTTGAAATAGATGGTCCTCACCCTGCTATTTGCAGCTGCAAGCCTGGAGTTTAGGCAGATGGCAGACGTGCCGGCCTACAGAAACCGGCTTTTATTAGCACTATGAGAAAGAATAAAGGTCACTTATGGCAGATAGGAATTCAGTGGCTGAAACACCACAGCAACCTCCTGGACACTGGTGGGAGTGGCCCGGACAGTGGTGGATGAACACAGCACAACAGGGCCCTGAAATACAGACAGTCATGTGTTCAAAGCTCCAGTGTGTCCCCGGGGGTATTGTTTGGATGCCCTGGATGCATCTACAATCAATCCCAGTTCATCACAATAACTTCATTGAAACTTTGAAGCTTGACAACAAATGCCCAAAGTCTCTATGGCTTAATAAAAGATTATGCTACAGGAGTCTATGTGTGAACACATTGTCTGCTCAAAGCCACTTCTCCTTGGGGCCTCTGTGTCTTTCCCTCCATTGGCTGACACAAGGTAACCCCACCGATTGGATAGATTCTTGCTTGAAGGCACCAGACTCACCCCCTAAGTGTGCCTAAGAGAGCCAATGTCCTTGATCAAGTGTGGCAGCTGAGGACGTGGCCAAGAGAACGAGCTGAGTCAGGTGAGTCGTGGGCGGTGTGGACTCCATCTGAGAAAGCTAGAGGTGGGTCTTCTGCTCCGGGTTCAACAGGACCTGTAGGAGCTTGCACAGGCTTCCAGCAGGGAGGCCAAGGCCGTACTAATAGAAATGGGATAGAGATGCAGAGGCCATACAGACATCGGCTTGTATAATTCTTGAGTCTGCAGTACATGAAAAAGGCTCTGTCTACATTGTCAGTCCCCAAAAGGCAGCAGCCAGCAAAGGTTCCAAGTTTCCAAAATGTCCCGGTGGCTTCTCCTTTGTAACTTCAGAAAACTTTTGCACTAAGTGGACCCAGTTCGCCCTTTTTGAAGACAGTACAAATTAAGTTTCTTCTTAAGAAGAGACAGGAAATTGGGATTCTCTGAGGGCATTTTTAGAAAATTGAACATAGAACCTTTTATCAGAGAATGCATAGGCGCCGTTAGCCCACAGCCTTCACATTCATTAGAAGCACTTCAGGGAGAGAAAATTAATGATAATCCTAAGTACATAATGACTTGCTGGAGACCAGAAGGCTCCACTCTGATGGTCTGAGTGGAGCTCGCCCCCTGGTAATGAAGAATGCCGCCTGTGTGCCTGACCTTGGACTTGGTTCATGCTTCAGAGGAAAGAGCTGCAAAGCTGGTGTGACTGCTTAATCTTTTTCCTGTTAACTGCAAGCAGTTTGGGTTGGGATCATTGGTAATAGTGTTGTACTTGATCATTACAAAAAAGAAACTCCTTGCTAATATTTGTTTCCAGTTTAAACACAGAATCTCACAGAATGCTAGGAGAATATGATACCAGTCAAAAAACAACAAGTTATTGCGCAAAAAGGACTTGAGCATGGGGCAGCCTTCCTGTCAGAGCGTTTAGTTCATCAGCTGCAGACAGAAACCAATTACATGGCCTAGGCTGCAAGTTTAATTGATGGTTTATATTTTCTAGAACATGCATTTTGCTGCTATTACCTATCAAGACAGTTTAAAATGGCTTTATATACACTGTCTTTCTTTTCAGTGCTAATATTAGGCATTATTGTTTTAATTTACTTTTGTACACCTAGAACTTAGTTCAGGGGTTGTCACATTAGACTCTCAGGTTTAAGAAAAGAATTCCCACTAAGATGTATATGACTGATATCAGAGTTCATTCCTAAAATCACAGAGAGAGGGAGAAGACTGGACTCACTGGGCACCTGAAGTGGGGGCAAGAGCTCTGTGAAGCCCCTGGATATTGTTGTTTAGAGGGAAGACTGTAGAGGGGTAGAGGCTGCATGGCTCTGTTGAAGTGGCCTTCACTAAGGTATTTTGCCACAAAGAAAGACTTTGGGAACAATAAGGCCACATCCTAGACCACTTGGAGCAAATTTCTGTTGCTACAGCTGGTTGACTCATCCTGACCACCCTTCTTGGTTCAGCTGGGAAGCTGGTACTGACCATTTAATGTTAATCTCTAATTACATTTGTCTGTATTTTTGTCATTAGAGTGTATGGGCCTGAGTTTTCTGTGCTGAGATCCAAAGCAAGCCAGTTGGGAGATGGGGAAGAGAGGGAGAGGGAGGAGGAAGGTAAGGACAGCGTGGTTAGGCATTTCACTCTTCTGTGGCAGGGTTGGGCTTGCTGTGGCTCGGTGATGCCTTCTGGTTCTTCAAAAGCGGAGGCCTGGGCTTGCTCAGGGCAACCCTAGACAGGCCTCAGGTCTTGGCATTGTCTGGAGCCTCAGGATGCTGTCCCCCTACTCCTTCCACACACCAGGAACCTCTGAGGTTTGAGAATCAGCATTTCACAAATAGTGAAGGAGACAGGAAAGTAGAGGTTAACATTCTCATGGCAGTTCGATGGCTAGCTGCTTGGGAACTCAGCCTTTGTCTTTGGCCTTAGCTGTGCGACAGTTTCTGAGGAATACAGGCAGGGCTGGTCTGTTTTCTCTTGAATCATGACTGGGACAAGAGCACATTTTACAGAGGGCGGCCTGCTCCAGGTGCCATATTCATGACTGTACTGGTCCTTTTAGAACCTCAGGTGCTCTGGTATGTGGATCTTGCCTCACCACTCATAGGATTAAAACATACAAATTGTATTTGATGTTAATATTTCAAAGTTTACATGCACATAGGACATCACAGAAAGGAAATGATGTTCCAAAGACGTGGTTAAACCAGGGAGCTTGTCTACCACTTTAACAAAGGATAATAAATTGTGGAGAAGTGACAAGACAAAGGAAAAGGGATTCAAGCTCCTAAGGATGGTCAGTTGTGGGAAGGTGAATGTATACAGGAAACTATTGGAAGATAAGTGTCAGTTAGTTGTGTCTATGCCAGTGCCATCTCCAGGTCTGGTGACAAAGGTTGCTCAGTGCCCTTCCTGGTATAAGAGTGAGAGACACCTTCACAGGGGGCATTTATGCCCTGCTTTGAGGCAGGTAGTGGGAGGGAAGGAAGCTTTTCCTGTGACTGCTTTCTTCCCAATTGCCTTTAACTCAAAAGAATTCTTATTCCATAGCAGCATATTGGGGTGGCATAGCTAATCCCTTTCACCACTCAAAGATTTTCAAGGGAACAAGAGTCAACAGGCTCATTCACAAGCATAAATGGAGAATGTGGGCACCTGGATGGAGACTCAAGCAGACTCTCAAAGGTAAAGGCCATACCATTTAAAAGGTAGCTATCTGCATGCTATAGCACTTGTGTATAGCTACCTTTCAAATAGCAAAAAAAAAACACAAAAAACAAAAAAACCCCCACAACGCTATGTGAAAATTTTTATTGAGATATAACTTCATACAAAAAGTACGTACACCTTTAGTATAGAGTTCTATCGTTTTGACAAATGCATATACCTGTGTAAACTACACCCCAAATAAGACTTAGAACATTTAAAACACCCTGGAATCTCCACTTGCCCTTCCCAGTCCTCACCCCTCATCTCACAGGTGATCAGTGCTCTGATTTCCATTTCTGACTCCCTTTGCCTACTTGGACCATGACCCTAATGGTGGCATTACACAACCTATCACAGAACTGGACCTCCCTGTGCCCCCTTCTCTGCCAGGCCTGCATTTGCGTGAACATACCGGGTGTGGCACAGCGCTGTAGGAAAGTGGATGGCTGAGATAGTAATGGGGAGAGGAGGGGACTGGGAGAAAGGGATGACGCAGTGCCACTGGTCCGCGCCTGGCAGTGCTGAGCTGTATTCTGCTCGACCAGGATGAGAGAGAGACCTTGTTTGACTAAGGGGTGAAGTGTGCAAGGTAGAAGGAAGGACTGATGAGGAAAGTCAGTCCCCAGGGTGGAAGGCAGCATGGTCTCAGAGAAAGCACTGGTTTTGGGGTTAGGCAGACCTGGCTTTGGACTCTCATTCACTCTCTCTAGGAACTTGGAATGTTTCCAGCTTCCTCTTCACTTAAATTGGGGTAGTAATTTGGAAGCTGTTAATCAAGAACGTGATGAGGTTTAAATGAGATAATGTACATGAAAGACCCGGGGCAGTGCCTGACACCTAACAGGTGCTTCAGCGATGGTAGTAGCTTAATACCTGGTAGTAGCTAGGTATTAGCTAACTATCAGAAAACCCCAACTTTTCATAAATTATTTTCTTTTAAATTGCTTGAGGAAGAACACAGAATGGCCAATAGGATACAGATGTCTTAAGATCAGAGACACGGCTGTCTTGCTTTGTAGCAATACATCAGGGACACTAGTGTTTTCTTATCATGGAACAAAATCCACGGCAGCCATCAGACATGCTAATCTGTGCCTCACAAATGAGTGAAATCATGTGCCTCTTATTAGTACTTGCTGCTGCTGTGAGGAAATAAGTAACATACTTTTGTATAACGACATCGACTACAGTCCATTTCTACTTGGCCAATAAAATAGTAAGTTGTTAGCCCTGGCTGGCGTAGCTCAGCGGATTGAGCGTGGGACTGCAAACCACACGATCGTGGTTTGATTCCCAGTCAGGGCACATGCCTGGGTTGCAGGCCAGTTCCGAGCAGGGGACTCACGAGAGGCAACCATACATTGACATTTCTCTCCTTCTCTCCTTCCCTTCCTCTCTAAAGATAAATAAATAAAATCTTTAAAAAAAGAAAATCTACAAGAAAAAAATAGTAAGTTGTTTAGGATTTATAGATAATGTTTTTAAAAATGTTAAAACTCATTATTAAAGAGTGTTTATCTGTCACCATGAGCTGGGCTTCTTCTAAACTTTCGTTGCCGCAACAGACCACACAGCAAAAAACAAAATAAAACAGAAACTAATGAATATAAGTGTTCAAAAAACAAACAAAATCCCCCAAACCCAAGCTGAATTAAACAACGTAGTAATCAAATAAGGCCAGAGATCCTGTATTTGTATAGATAGATGCATTCTGTAAAAAAGATGGCAGAGTCCAAGAGTATAAGCCAGACCAGACAAAACTCACTGGACACAAGAAAAGTTTTATGGATGTTGGTTTCATTTAACGTTAAAAAGTCAGAGAAAAAAAGTGAGCCACTGTACAGTGGGACTGTTGGGCCAAGTGCAGTTAGAGCTGATCACATTTAGACACATAGACGCTGAGACACCAGTTCGGCGGGTTGGTCCCCAACTGAGAAGTATCAGTCAGGGAACTAGATGGGTTAATTCCTAAGTGTCATGTGAAATCAAGAAATTCCAAAATTCTCTCTCTTAGCCCTCCTAACACTCAAGGAAGTCAGGCAAACACAATGACAGAAAATTTCATTAAAAAATAACTAAAGTCTATAAGGTTAAGATACATTTCCCTTTCTATAAAATGGGGTGTAAAGAGAAAGGTTTAGAGTCATGATATAGACAGTAAAAAGAGACTGTCACTCTTGCCCTAGCAATAAAAACAAGAAGAATCAATAGAAAGAGAAGAGAGCCCTGGCTGGTGTAGCTCAGTGGATTGAGCGCGGGCCTGCAACTCAGACGATCGCGGTTCGATTCTCAGTCGGGGCACATGCCTGGGTTGCAGGCCAGTTCCCTGCAGGCCAACTCCCAGCAGGGATTCACGAAAGGCAACCATACATCGATGTTTCTCTCCCTCTCTCCTTCCCTTCCCCTCTAAAGATAAATAAATAAAATCTTTAAAAAAAAGAAAGAGAAGAAATCTACTATAGGTGATAAAGAGAAACCCATTGAACATGCAAGAAAATTGTAATGACCCTGTGTGACATAACATAAAAGATGAAAATGCCAAGGACCCCAAGCCACAGATCATATCTGTATCTACCTATCAACTTCTTAAGATAGGTCTTCAGCAAGTTCATGGGCAATGTGTTGAAGGCTGAGATCAGAGAGCTGAGAGAGAGTCCCCCATGAGGCAGTTTCTTTCTAGAGGAGGAAGGCGGTACAGGAAAGCTGAGAGAACGCTGTCTGAGGCACTGTGGACTTTCAATGACCAAATGGGGAAGGGACAGGCACTCCAGGTTTTCCGATATCAAAGGAGCAGAAATCTGAGGGTAGGTACAAAGAACTCACCAGTGACCCTGGAAGCCAGGCTGTAAGGCAAAGAGAGATCTTCTATAGTTTGGAAAATTGTCATCTTTGTGTAATGCATACAGGAATCTCTGGACTCTCTCAGGCACTCAGATTCTAAGACCTGCTAACGTGAAAAACTAACCTCTCAAGCATCTAAAGGTGTGGAACACCGAATCAAACTAAAAGGGAAACAAATCTCAGACTCAGGATGACTACATATTAAATGAACTTAGCCATCCAATTCTGAAGCTTCACAGAAAGAATGTGACATTTTCTAGAAACATTATTTGCTTTTTTTGATACTGTCCTCTTACTAGGGGGACCTCAAAAAACAGGAATTATCTTCTAGAAGGCACACCACTTGTAGTACAGGCTTCCCCCACTAGGCTAGTGCTCTAGGAACCCATCTGTATCAGTGAACCAGCTGGTGGTGTTGTGAGAGGCTACATTTGGCTTCAGTCAGGTTTTTTTTTAAGACTTTCAATACATTTGCCCATTTCATGATGAGTGATTTATGAGCTCACTTACCCACACTATGCTGAGTGTCCAGCAGTTTTTTGACCCATGCCCCACCCTCCCTATTCACCCAAGCAAGTTATTTTTGTTTTCCCAGATGAAAAAGTCTTCAAAAGGAAACATTTTGCTAATGTGGAAAGGTGAAACAAAAAACAACAGAAACACTAAAAGGCATCATAATCAACAAGTTCAAAAACTGTTCTGAGCAGTGGAAAAAGTGTCTCAATAGGTATATTGCAACAAATGGAGAGTACTTTGAAGATGACTGAAGTTTAACCATGTAAGAATAAATAAACAATTTTTATGAATAAATTCCATTTTTGGTGGTTCCCCCTTCTGTATAAAATGTTCATCACACAACAAAAGTCATGAGGTGTCTGAAGATGCAAAGAAAAAAAAGTGACCCTTGGTTAAGAGAGGAAATAGCAATAAAAACATGCCCAGAAATGGTACAGATAGGAATTTTAAAATAATAGTGACAAGTATACTGAAATACATAGTGCAAAAAGTAAACAACATGGAGAAATAGATGATAATTTCAAAAGAAGGATGAAAAAATTTTAAAAAGCAAAAGAAATGCTAGTGAGAGTCTAGTTATGATCTATACAGAGTAACAGTGACTAGGTGTGAAACATCAAAAATTACCAAAACTAAATACACGAGATGACAACTTTCAAGACACTGGATATTGAGCAACAAAAAACAAATTGATTTTTTAGACACAGAAAATAAGAACAAAGTCATATAAATGCCCAAGTTTGGTTGTTTTTTTTTTTGCCTGAAATGAGTTTTCAGACCATGACATAGAGAAAGGCAGCCCAGGTGGAACCCAGAAGACTTCAGAGTTTAGGAGGCAGAGTCGCAAGTTCAGGGAGAGCAAGTTGGCTTGAGTTGTTAGGACAGAGAAACAGAGAGGGAAAAACTGCAAAAAGGAAGAACTCTGGATGGCTTCAGGGGGTCTCCACGAGTATTCAGCACAATACTGATCAGTTCACGTCTCGACTTTCTCTGAAGGTGGAAGAAGAAAGTTCCCTGAAGATGTTAGAGGGAACAGTAAGTAGCTGGTGCCCACAAGGGATGAAAATGGTACTTGTTATCACAACCCAGAGAAGAAAATCATGTATTACACTGTGCAGTGTACTTGGAAGAGTAGTGTTGCAGTAGTAGAACATAATTAGTCCTAGATTAAACACCGCTCTGATCCTGCCTAAAACAATATCTTAGATGTAAGACAAAGGAAGTTCATACTTTTTCCGAGCAACATAATTGCTCATCAGAATAAAGGTCAGGAATATTTAAAAGAATACAAAAGAATACAAAAATGTCCAAAATCCAACACAATAAAATTCATAATTCATGCAATAAGATCATTTCAGTCATGTAAAAAAAGCAGGAAAATATAACACATAATAAAAGATAAATCAATCCATAAAAACTGACCCAGAACAGATACAGGTGTTAAAATTAGCAGGAAAAGACATTAAAACAGTTACTATACCTGTATTCAATAGCTTAAAAATAAAGCAAAGGCATAGAAGATATTTTTAAAAACCTGAATTAAACTTTTAGAAATAAGAACTGTAATGTTTGACATAAAAATACAGTGGATGGTATTAATGACAAATTAGACATGTAGAAGAAAGAATTAGCAGTCTTGAAGACATGCCAATAAGAACACATTTAACATAAAATAAAAAGATAAAAGAATATGAAAATGAAAAATGCATTAATAAATGGTAGGAAAACTCTGAATTAATATACATGTAATGGTAGTCCCTGTAGAGGAAGACAGTGAGGAACAGAAAAAAATGCTTGAAAAAATAATAGCCAAAAAAATCTAAATTGAATGAAAAGTATACACTCACAGATCCAAGAAGCTCAACAAGTTCCAAACACACAGAACTTAAAGACAATTAACATCGCATTA